>NC_050452.1:41758565-42358565 GCF_903995425.1 Onychomys torridus
CTAGAATGTAAAAGGAACTCGAACAACTCAACAATACAATGAGTTATGTAAAGAGGACAAGAGACATGAATAGATATTTCTCAAGAAAAAGGCATACAAATTACCAACATGAGCTGGGCGGTGGTGGCGCATGCCTGTAATCCCAGCACTCTGGAGGCAGAGGCAGGTGGATCTCTGTGAGTTCGAGGACAGCCTGATCTACAAAGCTAGTCCAGGACAGGCTCCAAAGCTACAGAGAAACCCTGTCTCGAAAAACAAACAAACAAAAAATTACCAACATGTATGTGAAATAATATTGTTCAAAGCATGGAGAAATACAAAGTAAAGTCATGGTGAAGCATCACACACCACTGTAAAGACAATAGTGTCAAAAGGACCAGCAAAGTAAAGGTAGGCAAGGGTGTGGGTAAGGGGAACCATCACACACTGCTGGCAGGAATGCAAGTGTGAGTTAAATAAACAGTCATTGCACTATAAGGAGTTTAGTGAGTATACAGTTCATAATTCATGACTCAACATATTAATTAGAAACCCAACCCCTGTACCATTTGCTGAGGAATATTTTAATCATCCTTTCTCTTGGTTTCAGAAAAGTGTTTTTTGCTTTGGATAGACATAAAACAGAGAAATAAATTCCCCCTTGTCTAATTAAAGGTATAGTTAATTTATCCCCATTTTTGCAACACAAATAGCAAAGTTCTGATTAATCAGCTCTAGAGCAAAAGTAAACACTGTGCTTCACTTAATTAAAAATTAAATTTCTCTAGAGGGTTGATTACAGCAGGGAGTCCGGATATGCCTCTGCTAAATATGTGCTACTGGCAGGACAATGTTACAGACAGGCCATGGGGACTTGTGCATCAGTACAAACAAGAATGTGCCCAGACGTTCAATTAGAATCTCCACATTTTCATTCTCAATAGGGAATGGTTGAGGAGAGAGGGCTAAGGGCATATGCAAAAAAAAAAAAAAATGAAATTATTGAGACCTAGCTTCTACTTCCAGTTATTATTTAGAAGAAACATTTACAGATAATCCCCACAAGGGAAAAGCCAGGTGAGCTATACACATACACAGCCACCACACATAATCTCAAGTGGCAGAAATAGATAGCATTCCTGGTTTTATGACAGCGTAATTAACAAACATCATGCAATTACTTCTACACTATATCTAATTGCAAATACCCATTCCATCAAGAGGACCATTTCATTTTATAGTCCTGGGTGAACATGAAACTTTCTGTTTCTGAAAAAAAAAAGGAGGGAGAAAGATAAAGAGATACAATCAGCTATATGACTAATAAAGATTTGTCCATTTAGGTAGATGTCAAAGCTCTAATTGATACAAGGACCAGGCAAATAACATAAAGAGAAAAAAGAGTTTATTTAAAAAAACAACAAAAAAAAAACTTCAAGAGGCTGAAAGGGGTGATCCACTGCAGAAGACTGACCCTCTTGGTTGTAGGAAAGAACACACATCCAAAATGTGATTTTTTTTTTCAAACGAAAGCAAAAATACTAGTTTTCACATGCAACACTTTCAGTTTTGTATGCTTAGTGATTATAAAGCTAAGCTTGGAGTGAAGCTTTTGTCACATCTTCAGCCATTAACTTACTTCCCATTTGGCCCTTGTTTGTGATCTCTACCAGAAGCAGTAAACATCAGCAATTTTCTATATTTATGCAAGTAGCCTGGTACAGTAGAATGAAGCCTGAACTAGACTTCTGGAGATTCTCTGCTAGGTCCTACATACACCATCATAAACAACATGGCCTCCATCTGAACTCTGGGCAGATCACATGGCATCTTCTGCGCTTCCAATTTGCTTCAGCAGTGATGTTAACAGCACCCTAGCAAGTTTGCAGAAAAGACTTACTTAAGGGTCAAATCATCCAGCTCCCTTCCTAGTATCTGAACAATGTCTATTCACATTGATACTTCAGGTAACATATTTGGTTGCCACCCCACCCTAAACACCCATACACTGAAATCCTAATCAATAAATAGGTTGATATTTGCAGGTTGAATCTTTGGAAGCCATTAAGCCATGAGGGTGGAGGAGTCCTCAGGAAGAGTAATGAAATTGTTTCTTCTATGATCTTTGCCTTGGAGACACACCAAGGAGATTGCCATCTATAATCCAGGAAGAGGAGCCCAGCCAGCACCCCATCATGCTGCTACAGACTTATACATGCCAATCTCCAGGGATGTGGAAAATAAATTTTTGTTGTGAGTAGTATGTGCTTCTTGTTATGCAGTATGGCTACACTAATACAGCAGACAACATAGCCATGCATACTATAGATTCACACAGGGCCTGTGTTTACCAGGCAGGGTCTTGGTTTAATGTTCTTCTGCCATTGGTTCAAATTTTTTTAAATAATTTATCACATAATCACCATATTTTTATGCATGGTCTACACACACACACACATACACACACACACACACACACACACACACACACACACACACATTCAGTGCTGATCTCTAATTTAGAGCCTAATCTCTGATCGATATTCTATTCAATCCCAGTCTTCATTATATGATCCTGTGGATATTTCATTAACTCTTGATTTCATTTCAATCAAGAGTTATTTACTCATTTACATCAAACATCTACTTTTCCAAAGTGGCCAGAATACAATCATGGTTCCCAACTCAAAAAGTTAAGAGAATAAAATGATCTTTGAAAAGGTCTAAGAGAACACTTCAGCAGTTAAAGATGTCTGCCACCAAACCAGACAAACTGAGTTAGATCCCCCCAGAGCTAAGAAGATGGAAGGAAAGAATGAATGTCCACTAGCTGTCCTCTAGTCTCCTCTGGCCTCCACACACCATGGTGTGCACACCTACACACATAGCTATACATACATTTGTATTTATAGACATATATGCATGCATATTAAATAAACAAATAATATAAATATGTAACAGGAGTATGGAATGTTAAATGCCAAATTCTTTTCTTGTATATGTCATGTGTTAAGGAAATACTTTTCAGTATGGTTTAGGTTCCTCCAAAAGCAACATGCTGCCCAGGAAACACCATCCTCTGGGCTAACTTACTTGAAATGTGAATGAATGCACTTCGAGTGTTTGCTTCTCTTAAAACACAGTTCAAGGTAAGCTTAGAGTTACTTTCTCTACATCTAGTTTAAAAATTAATATATACACTTCACCAAATAAACTTCATAAAAATATACTCAGTATTAGGACTACAATCATTGTTTTTATTAAAATTAATTTTGACCTTGAAAATTATTTAAAATCATTATGGCCTTCAATAAATATCTTTCAATGCCAATAAGTAAATCCCTTATTTCTCCAATTCACTAGAACAAAATGAAAGTCAATACATTTGCATAAAAGTTACCTTTTAATATCTTTGTGCTCTGAGACCTTGTTTCCAGGGAGCATCTGAAGAAATTACCAAGAAGGTTACTCTATGTTCTAGTAAAGAATAAGTTTGCAAACATTTTGTATAGGAATTTCATTTTTCAGTAAAAGAACAATCATCATTTCCTTAAAACAACAGTAATGCCTTTCCTTTTCAATGCATGTTTTACTTTACAAACATTTTCATCATCAAAGTTTATGATTCCTTATATTATTTATTTATTGTGTTAATTATAGCTTCTTATTGCAAATAAAGAAATTTAACTTTGAGAAGCTTTCTATTCAGTATTCTGACTTCTTTACTGTCAGATAACTAATATTAATATGTGAACAGAATATCTGTTTTATTCCTGGTTTATTTCAAAAGATACATTGTACTAGTTAACACTGATTACAATAATATTCCATATTATAAATGCTAAAGCATATGGTAAGGTTTAGAATGCAACCATTTGTTTAGCTCGCACATACACAGGTAGTCTGAGAGTTTCACTGAGCTAGGTCTCAGCTGTACTCTCTCATGTCTATGGTGCAGGCTAGCTGATGTCTCATCTTGGCTCAGTGCTGTTAATGATGGTTCTGACCCATTTGTCTCTCATCCTCTCCTTGGAACTGGTGAGTTTGGAAATGCATGTTTTGCTCATGTTGATAGCAAAATCACTATCAGAAAGCAAAGAGAGCGATTTCCTGGTGTCTTGACTTAGACTGGCCCAGACTCACTTCCACCTAATTCCATTTGTCAAAGGAACCATACAGCCAACATTTAAACAGGCTGGAAGTCACTGCAAAGACTAGCAACAAATGAGGGAGGCTGAAGGGAAGGGAAGAATAAGAGGCAAAAAGCTCATCTCATAATGTTGTTTACGTCTTTGTGTTGCTCGACCTTGTTTCCCAATGCAAATAAATAAATAACAGTGAAAACATCTTAAAAGAAAATAAAATCATTAGAGTTGTGGAGTCACAGTAATTACAAAATCATATTAACACAGACTTAAACTCATTTGAGAGATCATGTGTCAAGTATCATGATTTAATTATAAAACAGACACACAGAGTCCAGAGTGTATTATCATGTGTTAGTCTGCATTCTCTTCACTTCTCTACATGAAGACCTGGTCCTTATAAAACTGCCACTCATGTCATGACACTGACTTCTGTGGAACATGAGCTTATATGTTCTTTGAATAAGAAGAATGTTTAACCTGATTTCATCTCCTCAGGGATATTGTGTTCTCTCTCTAAAATATTATTAAACATAATATCACGTGTTATCTGGGGTTAAATTCCTTTCAGGGATCTTCTGAATTATTGAATATTCAAACTAGAGTAATAAAATTTGTGAACAGTTCTATATTTAGTATAATAATAAATTTAAAATCCCGCCATTACATTTTCACTTGAGGTTGTATGTACTTTACTATATATATATATGTGTGTGTGTGTGTGTGTGTGTGTGTGTGTGTGTGTGTGTATCCAAATAGAAATCCTCTCTTCTGATATGTCTTCTTAGAGCCTTACTTACTTATTTAGTTATTTATATTCTGTTACATTTTGTCATATTTGTGAATCCTGAGAAAAACATCCTACCTCATACATAAACTAGCTGATTTTAATATAAATCTGAAGAATGGATTAAAAGTGTGCACTTAATCATAAGTGAAACATTCTACTTCATTTAAGCATAAAATCATCTAAATGAACCTTAAGTTATATGATTATAACAATTTAGTGAAACTTTGAAGAATTCATTACCATTCATCTGTGACTATATTAACTATGTAATGGAAATTCAATGGAGATGTTGGAAAGAAACATTTTATGGACAATGGATTAACTGTGATTTTAGGGAAATATTGATTGCTTCTTACCTATAGGAACAGATGCAGAGACCCACAGCCAAACATTAGGTAGAGCTTGAGGAACCCACAAGAAAAGAGGGAGGATTGGATGAGCCAGAGGGGTCAAGGAAACTAGGAGAACATGGGCCACAGAATCAACTAAACAGGGCTCACAGAAGCTCACGGAGACTGAAGCAACAGTCAGGGAGCCCGTATGGATCTGAGCTAGGTCCTCTGCATATTATATATATTATGGTTGTGTGGCTTGGTGTTCTTGTGACGCTCCTAACAGTGGGAATGGGAGGCTGTCTCTGACTCTTTTATCTGCTTTTGGGACCCTTTTCCTCCTATTGTGTTACCTTGTCCAGCCTTGATGGTGTGTGTCTAATCTTTGTATTTTGTTAGGCCCTGTTCAGTTTATATCCCTGGAGACTTCATTTATGAAAAGAAATGGAGAAGGAGTGGATCTGGGAGAAAGGGAAGGTGGGAGCGGGGGCTGGGAAGAGTGGAGGGAGGGAAGCTGTAGTCAGGTTGTACTGTATGAGAGAAGAATAACTTTTTAAATGTATAATATATGAATTCTATGAAATACTAATTCTTTCTTTAAGTAACCAGTATATTCTCTTACAAGTTCATGATTGTAAAATAGAATAAAATACTAAATGGATGATAATAGCAGATGATGCTCACTATGCATCATTTTTTTCCAACATAAGAAATTATTCAGACCCTGAGCTCTGAAATAGGGAAAGAATTTTGACTTCATGAGCATTTACTCAGTAATATCATTTCATCATATGGCTTATTTTCTGAAGTCATGACTGGCTCATGTTCAAATTGAGCATGAAAGCACCCTAATATTACACTGTGAGGGGCTGAAAGGGTGCATGAAATCACTGCAAATCAAACTGGACACTAGACACACTTCTGCTGTGCTATGTAACAAAAAGCAAATTGGGCATCTGAGAAACTGAACACTGCCTAACAAGTTGATGTATTTCCTGTAAATAGTACAATTAAACAGTGTTTGATGAAATCCCTTATTTAAGTATCCATAAATTCCTTTGTTCATAATCATTATAACAATAAATTCTATGTCAAAACATGCATTTAATAAGAAACAAAGAAAATATATCATTTATAATATTTAATAAATCTTCTCCCAAACTTATAATATATACTATATAACTACAGAAAATGTAATAAAAAGGTCCTAACAGTGAGAGCAATGGCTGTCTCTGACTCTGCTGCCTGCTTTTGGGACTCTTTCCTCCTACTAGGTCACCTCCTCCAGACTTAATAGGAGAGGAGATGCCTGGTCTCACTGTGACTGGATGGACCATGGCTGTTGCTATCTATGGGAGACGCGCCGCCTTCTGATTTTACTTCCCTTTTATCAGCCTTCTTTTTCTTCCTCCTCCTCTTCTTCCACGGCTGTCCTTTCACCTTTTATCCCCAATCAGTGACTGAGAATGTTGTCACTTAGAATATTTTATTGTATACTTATAGTCAGGTTCTGTCTCAAAGTGACTTGATGTTTCACCTACAAAAGTGATTTCCCAGAGCCAATATGGATTATATGATGCCTCAATCATTCTTCTATTGCTTTGAAGAGACACTGCAACCAAGGCAACTCTTTATAAAGGAAAGAAATTGGGGCTTGCTTACAGTTTCAGAGGGTTAGTTCATTAGTATCATGATGGGGAGCATGGCAGCACACTGAGGGATTCCTGGTACTGAAAGCTTTCCATCCTGATCTACAGGGAGCAGAGGAGAGAGAGAGAGAGAGAGAGAGAGAGAGAGAGAGAGAGAGAGAGAGAGAGAGAGAGAAACCTTGCCTCACATGGGGTTTTGAAACTGCAAAGCCCACCCTCAGTGACACACTTTCTCAAATAAGACCATACCTCCTCAAGCAAAGCCATGCCTCCTACTCATACCAAAAATTCAAGTATAGGAATCTATGGGGACCATTCTTATTCAAACCACCATATCTAGGAAATGTAATCGTCCTACTATATTTTGAAGAACACTCAGGTGACTGAAGGAACCAAATATTCCTTCCCAAAGTATGAGAGATTATGAGTTAAAGACAATCAAAATGAAAGGGAAATCTCTGCCTCTAAAATCAGAACAAAAGTCCACAAAGGCAAATGTCTTCTTCCTGAGAGACTTCTATCCCTTTTCCACAAACTGATGGGATTTTAAATTGTCTTTACAGTGCTTGTTTTTCACATCAGAAGCATCTGTGGGAGACGTTTTTCCTATAATTTATTTGCCCAGTTTTCTCTCTTCAGAACTCTGACATCACTTCTCTTGTGACTTGTCATCTATTAAAACTGACTGTCCATTGTTGAAGTACTGTTTAAAGGTGACTCATAAAATACAGCCTGGGACTGCCTTTCTCCCATGTGATGAGGAATTCTGTGTTAATAAAGTTGCTTGTTTCTGTCTTCTTCATTTGTCTTTGGTTGTAGAAGTCTGTCCCAGCTAAGGAATGTGGAGGAAGCATTATCCATTTTCTTTTTCAGTGATATCTTATTATACATCCTAGTTTCACCTTTAATTGCTTTGTATGTATTATGTGTACATAAATTATGTGTGTCTGTCCATGTATGCACATTCATGTGTATGACTAAGGACACACATGTAAAGGTCAGAGGACAACCTCAGGTATCAGCCTTCATCTTGTATCTAGTTGAAAGTCTCTTTGTAGTCCTGCACTCTGTATAGAGGCTGCCTGGCCTGAAAACTTCTGGGGATTCTCTTGCCTTCATCTCCCATCGTACCATATAAGGAAGGACTGGTGTTACAGTGCTACACTGCTTTGTATAGATTTTACATGGATTCTGAGGGTTTGAACGCTGGTCCTTATGGTTTTTATAGTCAGTGCTTTACTTCTTGAGCCAACTCCCTAGCCCCAGTAGCTGGTTCTATTGCTGTGGAGTCTCCCTAACAGTAACCCTAAAACTATTGCAAATCTCCAAGATATTCAGTTCTCATGGCCTTTTTGTCTTCCTACTAAGCAACTTGTTTATTAGTGCCATATTAGTGATCCCGATAAATTCTGTCTTTTGTTCCTAATTCTTGGATTTTACTAATTTGTGATTTTTTTTTAAATTCATATATAATAAAACTTAAGAAAATAAGAGGGAATATGTATAAACAAAAATTGCAAAGTTATTCCCATGCCCCCCAAAAGGATTACTAGGTCTAAGGTAGAAAACCTTCTTATGGAATGAATCTTGACAATGTCATGGTTTTAATTAAAGTTTTTTCTACTATATTAAAAAATATGCGAATAAATTTGAATGGACAAGCATCATTAATATAGCAAAAGTTCTTGAATTTTATTGTTCATGGATGAGATTAAGGTTGTTCCCCATATTCCATTCTTATAAATAGCTATGAATAGACTTATATTTTGGCACATACTAATTTTTCCCATTCCATGTTTTCACATTTTACTGTAGCAAGAAGTATAAATGTTTAAAGACACTTGACATATTTTTCTCTTAAAAATTCAAAAGATTAGATCAATGCACAATTTCATCTATATTATGAGAATGTAAGTTTTACTTCATTTTTCACTTGAAATTTTTATGAATTTGGTAACTACTAGACTATGATAAATTTAACACACCATATCATTGTTGTTGGATTAATTTGCATTTCTTTGATCAACAGTGATTTAGAACATTTCCCACAGGTTCAAATCCTAGCTGTATTTATTTTATGGCAGTTGTTTATGACATGTCTCTTGTCCCATTAGGAAGCAGGCTATGAAGCTTGAAAAAGCAGTTTCAGAAGAAAACCATGAAAGGAATCTTTCCACCAGAGATATACATATTCTATGTGATTGTTTCTATTAATTTTTATCATTCCCTGTACTTTTAAAGAATTTGGAAGCTATAGTATTCAAGGGGTAATTAGTAAGCTCTCTGTTTCATAATGGATTACTATAATTTTTATTAAATTATAAAGAATTTATGTTTATTCTATCAAAATATAAAACATTAAAGAGTAAGTAGATTTCCCAATGCTTTTGCAAAGCTTTCTGCATAAAAACATTATATTGGTTTTCTTTGGTTAATGTGATAAAAAATCTGAGGGAGGCTAGCTTTGTTAACAAGAGGATTTCATTTGACTGACAGTTTGGGAACTGAAAGTCCAGACAACATAATCCCAACTTTATCAAGGTCCTACTGACAAAGAACAGAAGTTTAAACAAGAGGAAGAGATCTCATCATCAAATGGAACCCAGAAAGACTGGGGTGCCACAAGGTCTTTCAGAGCTATCTCCACAACTACCCAAGTCTAAAATCTTAAAGGACCATGAACTTCCAGTGCTACCACAATCATACAACATATGAACCTTTAGGAGAAACACATTTAAGCCATTTCAAGCCATAGAGAACGCTATGACTGGGACTCCACATAAGAAATGAAGAACGAGGGGCTCCAGTTGTAACACCACTGGACATCTGTCTTCTTTATTCTGCTTTGTTTCCACATACATGATAAAACCTTCACAAGTAAGAAAACATCTTTCCAAGTTATTAAGTGTAAAAAATAATCATCAAAAATTCTGTAAATGTGACTGTTTAATGTCACCATTAAAATTAGATTATCATAGAATTCTATTTAGCATATAAAATGGATCATATTGAAAACATAAAGTGGTTATATGGAATCTGTAACTACTAGCTAATATCTAATTTTGAGTATCAAGAAAGAGAGATAATTTATTTCTGTCATGCCCCAAAGTTTCAGACTCACCTATAGAGTTCACTTTAAACTCACAGTCAGCTCTCCATATTTAGACATTAAGATCATTTTCAGCATCACGTTCAATCTTCCACCCATTGTAACTTCCCTTTTGCTTATAATTCTCTGTTGTTCCAATGAGAACAACATATCATATTTTCCTTAGATTCTTACAAGGTACTTAGTTCTCACCATAATAACTTCACCACTTCACAGCATTTTGACAACTTCAACACTTTGTTTCAAAGAGTATCCCCACTTTTTATTATGTCTTCTGCTGTGGGAAGTCTTTCTGTATGCTGTGGATATGTGTGTGCTCCCATTGGTTAATAAATGAAGATTCATTGGCCTATGTCAGGGCAGAATGAAGCCAGGTGAGAAATCCAAGAGAGATAGAGAGAGAGAAAGGTGGAGTAAGAAGTCACCGCCAAGAGAAGCAAGATGTGAGAGAATAGGTAATGCCACAAAGCCATGTGGCAAAACAGAGTAATAGGAATGGGCTGAGTTAAGTTATAAGAGCTAGATATCAAGAAGACTGAGCCATAGACCAAACAGTTTATAATTAATATAAGCCTCTGTATGTTTATTTGAGACCAGGTAGCTGCAGGACAGAGGAAAACACCCAACTACGGTTTTCATCTTTTAGGGAGTCACTCCTTAGATTCTCTATTCAATGTCCACTACTTCAGCATAAGAATCCTCAAACATTGTAATCTGTTTGTACTTCAAATATCTCCAAATAAATCTGGCCTTATACTAACAGTTGTCTCGTAAATGTTTGTCTTGATATCTGCAAAGTTTACATAGACTATCTATCCCCTCTCTCTTGAAATAATGTAGTAAAGTATCTATGAGATATTCTCCAGAAATTCATGCTAAATTATGTCCAAGGTAATATATGATCTGGTCTCAACAAAATCTCTTGTTTTCCTGATCCTTGATCCTGAAATGGTCAGCCACTGCTCAAGCACGAAATCTATTGTTATTCTTAGGATTTCATTGGTTCTCCTTTCTGTATTAACCATCCACTTGACTCAACATGCAGTGTGTCTGTTACCACCTCTCTCTTTTCATGAAGTAAACTTTGAAATTAAAATCCATTTCCAAATGCTTTTGCAATACAATGTATAACACAGAGTGATATTCAGCAAATGTTTTCTACACCAAACTGAAATCTCAGTTTCAACCAATATAAAGAAATGGGAAAAAAGACTCTGCTTTCTAATGCAATAATATATCATTGTCAGTAAAATTAATGAAAATCATTATTCAAAGCCAGCATAATGGTGCATGCCTTTAATTTGAGCACCGGGGAGGCAGAGGCAGGCATCTCTCTGAGTTCAAGACAAGCCTCTTCTACAGAGTAAGTTCCAGGACAGTCAGAATTACAGAGAAACCCTGTCTCAAGAAAACAAAGAGAAGAAAAAAGAAAACCATTGCTCAATAAATTAATGTGACTAAAGAATCAACATAATCAGGCCCTTTAAGTATGTTTAACCATTTCATAGTTTCATCTTGATAAAAATATGTTTATTCTAGTTAAATTAATCTGTAATCTTCTTGATTATTTAACAGTTTTTGTTGGTTTGCTGTAGTCTAAAGAGACATGAATATGTAGTTTACATTATTTTCTGATCTGTTAAACAAGGAAACATTGAACAATAGTCATACTTTTGAATGGTTTTGAAATATACATAATACTTCAAGCTAATTATGTAAAGCCTATATACATATCACTGTAATGGTGAACTTACTCTGTTAACATGGGGAAATTCATCAGCATGTTTAAGATATGGAAGCTTGAAAGTACTATGATTAAACTTCTAATGGCATAATGTTTAATTCACCCTTGTTTCTTTTAGAAATATTTTATACTTGATAATTCATCAGCAACTTGGAGAAGTGCTTTCAAAAATTACATCATTCAATTTTATATTTCACTATAGGTTAAATTCTGGCAAGTAATCCATTTGTGCTGGGGATCAGCCTCTGCAGTTTTGGGGGTGCTGAAGGATGGGATACCTGAAAGGCGCAATAACAATTCAGAGACAATGTTCATGCAAGCTGACAGGTCACTTCGGGCTTCTGCAGTTGCTAAGTTTCTTTTTCTTCCCTGGCTTCTCTTAGCTTCAGCTTTTGCCCTGGTAACCTCAGTCTTTTATTATCATAAACAAGGGGGAACAAAAAGAAAAGGGAAACACCCAATACAAAATGTTCTCATGATTCCAAAATTATTCTTAGAAAAGCATCAATATATTTTTCATCATCTTTTACTAAACACAAGAACTATCCCAGACTTAACACCAAAGCAAGCATAATTCATTTTTATTATTAATGATTATACAACCTTTTGAGCACTTGACCCAAAGGCTAGTAACATGCAATTTCACAAGAAAAAAAGGTAAAAATAAGAACAGTGGTCAATGTACCAGACAGTCATTTCCTTCTCACACAGCCTGCTCCAACCTCAAGACCCCTGTGGCCACCTAAGTTCCTCCCCAGCCCTCTGCAAACACTAATCCCCATGACTGGTGGGCTACAATGACCTCAGACAAGAAATCTGTCCTGGCAAGTCAGCAACTTCTGTCTTTCAATATCCAACAATTCCAAGAAGGACCTAATCTAATTTATAGAGCTTCTATGAAAGGAAGCTCACCTTTCTTGGCATCTCTTTTTAATCTAGGAACCCAATAAAGCTTGTAGCAATCACTCCATCAATTGTCACATTATCTCCACACTCCTTTAGGAGGAATAAAAAGTATTTGAATTAAAATTGCCATCTACCTTTCTTGGTGGGGGCCACTATTTTTCTCCTATACTAGGTTCCCACACTTCTAGTTTGTCATCCCATCTATGTGTTACTCCATCCACAGTCTTCAGCCAATGCCCCTTAGGGTCTCAAGTTTTACACATGTCCTTGGAATATCCTCAGAAACTGAATTATTCATCATGGCCAATTTAAGTCCAGTGTGTTGATACACATCATACCATGTGCTATAGTTGACCACACATTTGGTACAGTTTATCCAAGCCTAAAAAGTTTCTCCAGGCTTCAGGTTCTTTTCTACGAACTACATAACTGCCTCAACCCCAGCCTGAGTAATCATCTCTGTTTAATTTCCTGTGAAATTTACTTCACTCTTTTCCTGCATCACAGAAGTCACCATTGGTCTAAGAACACAGAACATGAAGATCAGACAGAAGAAAAAGACTAGTATTACCAGAAATATTTATATGAAGGAGGGTATGACATGTGCACGCCATAAAGCATGACCTTGGGAGACGTAGGTATTTCTGCCTTGGCCCTCTAGAGGCATGCTAAACAGAAGATCCAGAGGGGAACACTCGGAGGGTTGATGGTCCACAATCTCGGGTCCCTTTTCTCCAATCTCTGCTGGCAGCACATCAGCCATCTTATATGCCATCCCCAGCACATTTGTCAGTGGTCCTGAGCTTGACCAGAATTATGTTTCTATACCTAATGTTCTGTATAACAGTAGTCTTTGATAATGGCCAAATTGGATGCAGACTGTAAACTGTATAAACTATGAGAGTAAACATAAAATTAAAGAATTTGATCAGATTACTAAGACAATATACCTAAGTGTACCCTATAAAACTTGCATTACATGTGGAAATAAAAGTGATTTTTTTTAAAGAACAAAATAAGTCATTTACTATTTTTACTGAATAATTAGTTAAGAGATTTTCACTTGTTTTACTTCCTTATAAGCTAATACTGGACTCTGAACATTCATTTTTATAACCGCAGTCTAACCCTTTAATCCTAAATAATGTTCAGCCATCACCTCCTTATCTGAAGGGAAAATTTTTCTTCATCCTTCCAACTAATCTCAAACTGTAGCACATTTACAAAGTATTTGAGGGTGTTTCTAGGCAGATATTACTATGTGTTGTATTCCCACACCACTTTTCTCAATGACTGTAGTGCTTATCTTATTTTACGTTATCTCTCAGCCTGTGTGTTTTCGCTTATTCTTAGACTATGAGGTTCTCAGAGGCAGAAACTGTATTTCTTTCAGTGCTTCTAATGATAAAGACATACAACAAAATCAGGACAAGTTCCTTCAATTCATTAATGAATGACTATATATCCTATTCTGTGACTGTGAACAGAGGCATATGTGTGTGCACACACACACAAACAAGCATAGCTCCCATAATACATTCGAAACAGATTAATACAGCAAAGTTTTGTAGACAACAACAAGAAAAAAGACATTTACCATGATACAACTCTCAAAGAACCACAAGAGATATTGTAATCCCGTTAGGTAGTAACAAAGTTCTTACCAGCTTAAACACAAAAAGAAAAGGGAAGGGACTACTGGACATAAAACCACAGAAAATCAAGTTGAGTTAGATGCCTAAAGAGAAACAGCCCATGTCTCTTGATTTACTTTCAATCAAGAGACAGAGCCAGCTGCAGGTCACATAATGGAAGGCAACTAGGGAATAAACACCCTGCCTGGCTGCCTTCTATTGCTTCCCTTTAGTCTCTTGTTGGTAATCTTTTCTGTCAGTCGTCAGCTGGAGCCTCTTCTCCTAGCCCCAGAGTATTAGTGCTTCAGAGCCATTGTGCAGAGGGGCATGAATGCGTCTAGAGGGGCAGATGGAAGGGTCTGACATTACAAGATTGTGTGTTCAGCTAATACGTTGAAGAGTAGTCCAGTTACTTAGTAATCATGATATCGTAAAGTGAAAAATAAAGTTCACCTTTCATTAATAACTAGGTCTTCAAGTGCTGAGCCTTACACCTAAAAGGCCCTCTCACTACAAGCAGTACAACTACAGAAGAGGACATGAGTGTTTGAGCAGGGGCTATGGGGAGTATGAGAGGTGGATAAATATAATCAAAATGCTTTGCACTTGTGTATGACATTCTCAAAAACAGATTTTAAAACTCATCTATTTATACAAACCTAAACTGAAATGGTCCTATCAGCTGCAATGGTAACACAGCAGGATTTAGGGCTTCATCAAGCAAACCATCCCCAAGAGGGAGAAAGGACAGACAGCATGTAAGCAAGAACACAGAGAGACTTCTCTCAAACTATAACTATGATGCTACACTATAACAATACAATACATATACAACATGCATCACAGTTGGTTTCCCCTTGATTCCTTACTCCAAGCTGTCTACTAGGAAGAGACAAATCCCAGCTTCAGAAGAGGAAGGCAGGCTGTGGAAAAAGTGAAGCACATCTAGGAAGTGTAGCCAACCTCCTAGAAAATTGAGAGGAAAAGGGTAGACTTCTACTAGCAGGCTTCATCCTCCTGTGACAGTCTGACTGTGTAATGAATATTTGGCACCAATGAATCAGACTGTTTGGGAAATTGCTGCCTCTTTGTTGGACATTTCTGCCAAGATTAGAATCTGGAATGATGCACATCAATATTTTACATGGCTGAGATAACAGTCAACAGGTCATGTTAATGGTATTGATTTGGAGTATTACATCTGACATTTAGAACTTCAGATAGCCCACACTTAGTATTCATTACTTTCTCACTCCCATCACTTTATATATAACATGACTTTGGCCTTTTGATCCTGTATATGTTAATGAGAATCAAAAATCTGAGATGTCATTACAATTAGAATAGTAAGATTTTTAGCCAGGCGGTGGCGGCGCACACCTTTAATCCAAGCACTCGGGAGGCAGAGGCAGGTGGATCTCTGTGAGTTCGAGGACAGCCTGGGCTACCAAGTGAGTTCCAGGAAAGGCACAAAGCTACACAGAGAAACACTGTCCCTAAAAACCAAATAAAAACATAGAATAGTAAGATTTTTTAGAGGGAAGAATTTGACTTTTTCATCATATAACCACTCCACTCTTCATAAACATATATTCTTTACATTATTTATATCTTTAAATAACAATAGTATTATAAAATTTGAGATAATTTCAAAACTAGACATAGTAGAATATCATGAGAGTAGAACTGGATTTTCAAATTCTAATTGGTTACCGCATCTAAAAGGTCTAATATTGGGAGTTGTTTTGGTTTGATTTGGCTTTTTAGTTTTATCCTTTAAACACCAAGATATGTGTCTTCCTGAAATGGAAGCATAAAAGATCATTTCTGCATTCTAACCATGGACACCCTATATAACCTGATGGTTATATGACCATTCTTCTTAAAGAAATGCTATTTTACTAGATGTGGTTCATTGTCCCTATGTCTGCCTACTAGTGAATGCTCTTATCAAAATGAATGTGTCTATTTAAATAGGTACTGTATATAGATGGAACACCAAGACAGGGCAGGTACCACAAGACAAGTTCCTTTCCACTGCAACAGAGACTTCTATTAAAGGAAATGACTTTGGTAAAACATGATGCGATATAGACATGTGATGGCCTCCAAACAGAACAGTATCAAATATGCAATATTGAAAGATATTTCATAACTCAGACCTAAATCTAGGATTGGTGTGAGTCCTGAGAAATAAAATCCAGTATGAGTAGATTCCTACTGCTTCCTTGAAAAAGCATAATGCTCATAGACTCAGAGCACACCCATCTATAGTCATGGTAAATTTTGCAGCATACCTGCTCTTTGAAACATTCAGTGGAATCAAGTTGAAAGTTAAAGCATGGATTTTTTTTATTCTATGTGAAATTATAAACTTCTCCTCTTAGGTTATCAACATAAAAAGGAGGAGAAGAAGAAGAAAAGAAAGAAAACAGGGAACTGGGCCCTCTTTCTCAAGGGCAGAGTAAAAGTCACAAGAGTCTTCATTAGTGAAGGACAACAGTAGTGGCCCAGTGACAATCCCCCAGCAGCCGACATCAGCAGAGCCAGCATAGGGATGCTGTGTCTGGGGGCTGAAGCAGGATAACGAGGGAGACTTATTTCTGAGTGCTCATGTGACAGCTATCTGTGGAGCTCTTAGAAATAGCCGAGGGACATGTTGAGCAATGTTAATTTCTGTCATTCAAGCACACAGAGATGATGTCTTGGTAATGTGGATATTTAAAATTGCTCATGATGGTGTGTGGTAGTCATAAACTGGGAAGGCCAGAGAACATTTGTGTTACATAAGCCTCATTTGTTATGCAACACAGCCTCATGAAATGTGTTTCTTTTTTGCTTTAGCAACACTACACAGAGAGATAAAAATCTCCATTGTTGTGATCATTTTCCCCCTATGCTTAGAAAGAGGTTATAGAAAGTACTATTTAATAAAAAAAAAAAAACTCCTTTTCTCAAAGAAAAAGATTAGATTTTCCTTTAAATAGATTAGTTGGAAATGTATACATTTCTAATTCTTGTTTTGTAAACAGTCATGCTGTGGAAATGGACTAATCTACTTAATAAAATATCAATTCAAAAACAAAAGAACAAATCATAAACTAATTAAGTCAGAAAAAAATGATTGAAATTTCCTTTTAAAGATTCCACAGAGAATAAAGGCCCTCTGCCATCACTGGATTCCCAAGTCCTTATGCCTACCCTAGGTTTGTATTCCCTTGCTTCTCTTCCATTTGTTTAGTTTTTGAGAGAGGGTCTCTCTAGGGAGCTCACAGGGTGTCCTCGAACTCATATAGATCAGCCTGCCTGACATCCCTAAGTTGTTTTTTAATTATTATTATGCATCTGTTACTCGTTCACCATATTCCCCCTTCAGTCAGGTATACTCAATCCTGAACATTCAACTTCTTTACCATTGCACCAGAGTTTTCTCACACTTGGAGTCTCTGCTGTTGATTTAGCAGGACAACTCAATACAAGCAATATATAAGCTGCTAGCACCATTCTGCTAAAGAGGTTAAACACACAGGTCTTAGACATTATTTCTAAGAATTCTAAGGACATTATTTTTAAGTATTCTGCTGCTCTGGTGATTGCTAAAGAGGACTGTAGATGTCTACCATGAACATGAATATGTGAAAATGCAATTACCTGCTATATCTCATACAGCCAAGACACATACAAAATAAAATCAAATTCCATTTCTTATCTTCTTACTCTCTAATGGCCCTTACATAAACTAGTTTTTTTTTTCATTTATATTCCATGATTTGATTGTGACCATGTGTTGCCCAATCATAAAACACAATTCAGTTGGATTTTCTCCACTTCTAAATCTCTCTTTCAGCAATTGTTTGATTTTCTCTGTAACCCACTGGCCGGGGTCAGTGATTTCACCTCCTCAGGACCTCCAGTAAAACTTGTGTCTTACAGAACTGACTCAGGTCCACATCAGCTGATCTCTAAAATGTTTCCTCTTCAGTCATCTAGTTTTCACACCACAAGTCCAAGTCTACACCATCAATGCAAGCCAAGAAACAGAAAATACAACTTATTTTCTCACTGAAGGAAGTTTCCATTTCAGAAATCTCTCTCTCTCTCTCTCTCTCTCTCTCTCTCTCTCTCTCTCTCTCTCTCTCTCTCTCTCTCTCTCTCTCTCTCTCTCTGTCTCTCTCTCTCTCTCTCTCTCTCTCATCACATGTACAGGGTGAGCATGTATGTCTTTGTAGGAGGGCCAGAAGTCAACTTCAGATGTCTTTCTTCATATACCTTTTTTTGTGACAAAGTCTTTCTCTGGGATCTTGCTTCCCCAGGTGGATAAGCTAGCTAAGACAACAAACCCCAGAGGTCCATCTGCCTCTGCTCCTCAGCAGTGAGATTTCAATCATGCACCATGATGTTCAGATTGTTTGTTAATTTTTTCCCACTTTTTTTATTTTGAGATTATGATTGAATTACATCATTTTTTTTTTCTTTTCTCCCTCAAAACTATGCCATACACCCCTCTCTGCTGTCTTCAAATTCATGGCATCTTTTAAAAACTATTTTTACACACATGTATGTCCATACATACATGGTCCTAAATACAACCTGTTCAGAGTCTACAATGATACCTTTATATTTGTTTTCAGGGCTGACAGTTTGGGACTGGACAATCAATTGATGTGCTGTCCCCTAGGGAAGGTCGCTTCTCCCATTCCCAGTTTTCCTTGGTTGTCTACAGTTCTGTGAGTAGGACTGAGGCCTGGGGATTTCTCTTCATCTAGTTTGGCATGTCCATTTGTGTCATCCTTACTTTCAGCTTATACTTGGGCAGTTCCATTGCTAAGAGTCTATGGGTGCCGCTTCTGATGGAGACACACTCCTAGAGCAAACTCCTTGATCTGGCTCTTACACTCTTTCCACCCTCTTCTCCTGTGTTTCCTGAGCCTTGGGTGTGAGAATGTTTCACAGGTATATACATGGGGGGACTTTTCAACTCTTCATTTTGATTGGGTATGGTTTCTGTAATGTTCTCCATCTGTTGCACAAAGAAGTTTCCTTGATGGGGGTGAGGCCTATATTTATTGGTAGGTATAAGGACAAATATTTACAGATTCTTGTTAGAAATTATGCTGGTTTAGTAAATTAACGGTTGTTGATTGTCATCCAAAAACCATAAGTTTACTAACACTCAGCAGTTAGTTAGTTTTCCAGTATTAAACATGATCTCCCTCTTGTTAAATGAGTCTTAAGTCCAATTAAAGAACTGATGGTTACCACCAAAGTTACCACTACTGCACACTTAGGGTTATAGTGATGTGCTGGTTGATGTGATTCATAGGCATCAGAATTGGGTAGGACTCTGATGTTTCCCTCCTTTAGAAGCTTCTGTGGTACCTTCTGGTGCCATAAAACAAGTCTTCAGGGAGAGTGTTTTCAGGTCAGTTTCCTCTCAGGCTCTTTTCCTGAAGTGAATGGTGTCCTCAGCAATAGATGCAGTTGGTTTTTTTTACTCTGCTCTTTGGGGCCCACCACATTGCTCCCAAATAAATACATGGAGACTTATTCTTGCTTATGAATGCCTGGCCTTAGCATGGCCTATTTCTAGCCAGCTTTTCTAACTTAAATTATTGTGTCTCTCTTTAAGTATGTTTGCCTCTGGAATTTTTACCTTTCTTCATTCTATATATCTTTCTTTCCTTCCTACTCTGTGACTGGCTGTGTGGCTGGATGACTTACCCCTGGCGTCCTCCTCTTCCTTCTCCCTTTCTTACTCCTCTCCCCTCTTCTCTTGAGCCTAGATTTGTCCTCCTATTTATTCTCTCTGCCTGGCAGCCCTGGCTATCCCTCTCTCCTGCCTAGCTATGAGCTTTTTAGCTCTTTATTAGACCAATCAGGTGTTTTAGACAGGCAAAGTAACACAGCTTTACAGAGTTAAACAAATGCAGCATAAAGAAAGCAACACATCTTTGCATCATTAAACAAATGTTCCACAGCACAAACAAATGTGACACATCATTAACTAATTGTCCACCACTTACCTTCTACCTCTATGGAGGGAACGAGAGCAACAACAATAGGATGTGTGGTTGGGGTCTCTGGGACAGCCCAGATCAATAACTCATAATGGGCCTTTTCATATATAGTATTGGGATTTTTAGGTTTTCTTTGGCTCTTGGAGATAGCACCAACAGTTCAGAAACCTAGCTATTACCAGAGCATATGCAGGGCTTTGAGTGGGCACTCCCCAATATCTAGCCCATCTATGATCTGTGGGAGCATGTGGAAGTTCCTAAGGAACCATAGCTACAGGATCTCCATGACTCAGGACAACTTTGGGATATCAGAGAGGAGTTTTGGCAAGGGTCCAGTTTTGATGCTGTACCAGAAGCTAGAAGCCTTGAACCCGACCAACAACACATTAAATAATGAACATTGCAAGCAAAGCTGTGTGGACAAAAGGGTCTACTGCATTATACACAGCAACTTCAAATGCCACCAAGATGAATGACGAGGTGATGGGGAAGCAGAGGAGCAAAAGGAGGTTTTTGTTTGTTTGTTTGATTCCTCTGTTTTGTTTTATTTTGTTTTGTGTTTGTTTGTCTGTTTTTTAATTAGTATTATTCTTTGCATTTTTATTGTTTATTTTTATCTTATTTTTTATTATTTCTCATTTAGTTTTCCTTTGGGATGGGCACTACAAGGGTGATGGGTGGATGATATGGAGGGATTAGGAAATGAGTGGGATTGGGGTGCATGACAAGAAATTCCCAAAGAATCAACAAAAGGTTATGTTAATAAAAAACTATATCTGTATATTTAAGCCAGCTCTTTACACGAGTGCTGGATATCCAACATAGTTATCCATGCCTGTGTGATATTTTACTATTGCTGCTCTGCAGCTGGGATCTCACTGTCTCTGATCCCAGGGGCAGTGGTTGGGCAGATGCAGAATCAACGGCATAGATTCTGGGAAATGCAAGCAATCTCATTAATTAAACAAAGGGCTGAGGTATTTATGTGTGTACTTTTTGGTGGGCTCTGCCTCCAGCTGCCATGCTGTTTCCTGGTTGGGTCTGGGATGCATGTCATCATCTTTTGGTTTATGGGTCAGGTTTCACCTGGCCAGAATGCTCTCTGCACATGTCACAGCTCTTTGTTTGCTTAAGGCATGGCCTTACCAGCCTCACTTTACTGTCTGGGTTAAGTCCAATCAGAGGAATGCCTCATTTTAGGATGTTCAGACTAGTGCATAATCCCCTGCCATCTGCCTGCTTACTTCCCACTCTTCCTTCTGAACTCAAGCCCAACAATAGTAGCCTCTGAAAATTTCCAACACAGTAGTGCTGTGTCATCCTCCCATGAACATCCTAGTCCTTATATTGGGATCTTGCTTAGACTTCCCATTGACCAGAAATATATCTATTTCTCTTCAAAAGCTCAGGTCATTCCTCCATTACCTTATCTATTTTCAGCATGCCAGAAAAATGTCACTATTAGAAAGCAGCCAGAAAGAGTAAGATTACAACCTGAGCTGGAAATTCAGAAGCTGTGCGCTTGTTTAGCTTCTTCCTGTCTCATTTCCTGCCTTCAAAATGGAGAGTGGAGGTGCAAGTCTTCAGCATCATAAGCACCTGTAAATGCTCATTTTCAATCATACCAGAATGTACTTTACTGTTTTAGTGTAATTGTCCATCTTCTCTCCTAGATACTCTTATGAATTTCTGTATCTGTTAGAGAGCCTAATAGTATGACTATCATGTAAGAGCTACCATATATATACATATATGTGTGTGTGTGTGTGTGTTTGTATATAGGTCTCTCATATATGTGTGTATATATATATAAGACATACACATACATATGTCTGTGTGTGTGTCAAATATATATATGAAAATGAATCCCTACTATTTTCATAAAGACATTAATATATAGCTATCAAGAACTCAGGCTCCCTCCCCACAGACTCATTTGATGAAGGTCTTTGACCCATCTCCAGTTGCAAAGGCAAAAAAAATTGTAACTCATTACTTTGGGACACAACAAAATAACTCTGAAATGGTCAGGGGATTCACAGAGGCCAAAATATTTATGTCTTTGACTGAATGTTCATAGGTAAAGAAGTAGGTCCTTAATTTCTCACTTCAGAAGATCCATTTCTAATCACACATATCAAACGCTTTCCCATCTCTGTGTCTACTGCTTTGTCATTGGATCCCTCAGACATGGTTTTTTGTTTTTGTTTTTGTTTTGTTTTGTTTTCATTCCTGATGTTCAGCTGCTATCATCTTCTGGTTAATGCTTCTTTAACTTGATGATAATGCACTAACCCCAAAGATGCTCCAACTTCAAGTTCTACTGATCATTGTTCTAAGAATCTTCTTATGCATGCCTACTTCAGGGTACTGCTCTTAGATTATAGAGTTACTGACTATTCAACTAGGTAAACTAGAAGACAGGAAATATTATTGATTAATATTAATCGGTTGATAATTGTACTCATCCTTATTCTAGACACTTAATGCCTAATGCATTAATTCTCACAACTCAGAGGGCTGTTTTATCCATTTATATGTAGGGAATCTGAGGCACACAGAAATAAATTATTTCACCCAAAAAGTATTATTTAATGAAATAAGTGAATTAATTAATATGGCTTATCATTCTTCCTTTTGAAATAAAATTAACTTTGTTTACTATAATGTTAAAAGAAAATAATTTGCCCAAGGAAGTATCAAATAATTGTTCACTATTATACAGATTTCAATTTAAAGTGGGACTAGACAAAAGCCATAAGATAAGCAATGTTCATCTAACTGAAAAACAAAAATGTGGAAAATTGTCCCTCATTCTCAGTGAAATTCTAGGGAGAAAATCCAACACATCATAACCAGTGGGTGCACAAAGTTCCTGTTCTTATATATACTAACAATAATAGTTGTAGAAAATATTAAAATAAAAATACACCTTGAACCAAATCAGGTGTACCCTTGGGACATTTTTGTTAAACCCTTCTCCTTACCAGCCATTCCCTGGCCCCCACTCTACTTAGCAGCCATATTGTCATAGAAAAGAAATCTCTGGAAGTTGATTCATCTACTAAATTTAAAGGAGAAATCTTTGCTGTTAAATTTAGTGACCATTTGACTCTCTCATAATATATTAGAGAATTGTGTTAACTACATTGTCTAGGTGCTTCTAAAGCTGGGTACAGTCTAGATAATTTAATGGAAGACTGAACATAATACCCGCATTTTATATGGGACTAACAAGAGTGTATAACAACATCATTTCCTGGAGTGTTAAGTAAATAGAGCTCTAGCACTTGGATTATTGCCTAGTGCAGGAGACATGGATCAGACCCTGAAGAACTCTGATTAGACAGAAATGAAATTTGTCATTGAACTGAGGACCATAGAAATTGCTTTTTTGTTGTTTTTTACAGAGCACACTGTGGTAGATTTAATAAACTAAATGATTTATGATTACATATATACAATCACATCTCTCACATCTTCCAAGGAGGGAGAATAAAAAAATCTATATCAATATTTTTGCAACAAAAATGAGGAGAGGGCAATCATTCTGCTGGCTTCCTCTAAGAGTAGAAACAATATTAATAAACCTCATTATTTTAGGAAACCGAGGATGTGATCTGATTGCACTGAAAAGTGGCAATGTAGGAAAATACTTCACTGACTCCAAAAGCAAAGCCAGTAGTACACATACATTTGCATAGCTCTCATATTTGGAGGGATTTTATTACCTTTGGCCAAGTTAGGAACTAAGTTTTACATGATGTTAATAATATTTTCCTATGTCACTTTTAAATATTAAATCATGCTGTGCAAAATATGAACATTATATTCAGCGAAAATGCTGCAGACTTTATGTTTAGATACTCAAGTATGAGCAGAATCAATATGCTGGTTATTCTCCACTTGCCACATTCCAGCAAGTGAACACAAGGAAGCTGTTCTTTATGGATGGATCAGTAGATTTTCTTCTCAGTGAGATCCTGCCAGAGAGGGCATTTTGAATAGACTGGTGGTGGTCTGGAGTGAGAAAGAGTCATAAGTCTCCTCCACACTTCTTTCTTTCTTACTTTGGCACTTCATTTCTTAAGATCTCAATAACATCCTCAAATTAAATCTCTTAGCATCAGGGCTTCCTGGGTGGCTTCAAATTTCACAGACCTTCATGATGGTCTTTCAGTTGTGTGGTGTCATGCCTAAAAGTAGAAATAACTTCCTCTTCTAACTAGTCTTACTAGTCAAGAACATCTCTTCTTGGTTCCACTGACCATATGTACATCTTTGCAAGTCATTGATTTTTAATATTTCTTTGCCTGATTACACTGAGGCAAATTCTATTTTCTGTTCAGTTGTTGCTTACTACAGTGAGGTTATATAGGTGTTACAATTTGTTGACAGTATCAATGAATGATGTAACCCCAGAATCCCTTCTCTTGGCGTGATAAACTTCTCTGAGGCTATCTTCTCTGAAGGTCACTTCACAGGCACCATGCCCATAACCTGTGACTTCTCATTTAACTGCATTCCTAATGCCATGTAAAATCTTCACAACAGGCTCTGGTTAAGGCTTCAGTTTTGTGTGCCTGGATTCTACTTAGCGATTCATTTAAATAATATAATGCATCTCTCTCTCTCTCTCTCTCTCTCTCTCTCTCTCTCTCTCTCTCGTGTGTGTGTGTGTGTGTGTGTGTGTGTGTGTGTGTAAAATACTTTCATTTGTATTTTTCTATCCATACTTTTGTTCCAGGATGCTTATCAAATAACAAGATCTAATGTTGTCAAGTCCCTTATATAAAATGTCACAGTATTCGTATTTCCTACATACATCCTCTCACATATTCTAAAATAGCTAAAGAGTAATTATGGCACTCAATAAATACAGATGCTATTAAATAGTGGTCAGATTACATTGTTTAGGGAATAATGACATAATATCAGCACATGCTGGTGCAGATGCAATATTTTTCAAAATTTTTGATCCATGCTTTATTAAAACTATGACTGTAGAATTTATGGATAACAAAGTTAACTGTGCATATGTTCACTAGCACAACAAAAAGACTAACATTCTATCTTTTTTGAATATTTAATTATTGGGGGAAGTAAATTTTTATTAAATGAACAAGTGCAATATGTATAGTATGTTGTTAACGTGTAATAGGTTAATTAACTTAGAGACAGGACTCCTGCTCTTTATTGTATTTTTTAAGTATGAAAACTTTATTTTCATTCCAGCTTCTAATATTTTAACAAAATAAAATATAATAAGAGAAAACAAAAAACATCACAAGGCAAATCAACATAAGAAAAGCACTAGAATTAGAGACTCATTCACATACTCGGGAGTCTCATAAAAATACTAAATTAAAAGCCATAATACACATTCAGAGAACCTGGCACAGACCTGTGTATGCCCTGAGCTTGCTGCTGTAGTCTCTATGAGTTCATATGAGCTTTGATCAGTTGATAGAAGAGTAGAAGAGAGCTTGTTATTCTGATGTCCTTCATCCCCTCTGGCTCTAATAATGTTTCTGCCTCCTCTTCCATGTGGTTCCCTGAGTTTTGCTGTGAGGAATTTGATGGAGATATCCCATTTAGAGCTATATGTTCTGAGGTCTCCTCCTTGGCATACTCTCTGTGGGTCTCTATATTTGTTCCCATCTATAGGAGGAAGCTTCTCTGATGATGACTGAATTAAGCACTGATTTATGAGTATAGCAGAAAATCATTAAGAGTTCTTTTTTTGTTATTTTTTTCCTAGATCAGTAGTATTTGGTTTTACCCTAGGTCTCTAGGCCATCTAAGTCTCTGGTTCTCGGTCATATAAACAGTGTCTTAGTATGGGTTCCATCTCATGGAGGGGGTCTTAAGCCAAATCTGACTTTGGTTGATTACTGCTCAAAGTTTCCCGCCTGCATTGCCCTGGCATATTTTGCAAGCAGGACAGTTTTGTGGATCAAAGATTTTATAGCTGGATTTATGTTTACATTTCTCTTTTGATAGCCTGCAGAGCACTTTCCTGCACCAAAAACACTAGGAGACGGGGTTGAAGGATCTATGAAGGCACCAATGCAACAACCCCATGTTCAATGAGTTGTGTGGATGTTGTCTTCAACAATTGGACCTTGCAACTGCCTGGGTTGTTTGGGGGATTTCCATAGAACTCCTTTGGCCAACAACTCAATTGGATGTAACCCAGTCCTAGTACTGGAAGCTTTCTTAGGTGACGAGAAATGGCCATTTGAGACTGTATCTCCCTTGTTATTTGGAGACTTCGTTAGTTTCTACTACCCAATCTTAATTTATTTTACTTAGATTTTTAAATGATTTTCTTTCATCTCTATACATAGTTAGTTCATAATGAATATGTGTGTATGAATAATGGTTGTTTAATTTTTTTTAAGTACTAGACTATGTGTAAGAGGATATCATGTAGAAAGGTTTTGTTCAGACTAGAAATGTAGCTCAGAAAATAGTACAGTCCTTGCCTATCATTCACAAAAATGTGAATTTACTCCCAGCACCACATAAGCCAGGAGTGGTGATAAATAGCTATAAAGTCAGAACTCACAAGGTGGAGGCAGGATCATCTGAAGTTCAAGGTCATCCTCTGTCTGCAAAGCTCATTCACAGGTCCCTGGACTGTCCTGCCCAGCATAGCTAAGCAGCCTTTGCAATCTCCTTGGTCTGTTGAGATCTTGTATTCTAATCTGGAAGGCAAGAATGCTGAAAGTTGTCTTCTAACCATATTTCATTCACCTCGAATCACCGTTTCTGCCATCAGACTGATTCCCCACTCTTTTCTTGTCTTTATGAATTTCCATAACTTGTAGTTCTTATTTGCCCAGTGCACTGGGGAATTTGCATATTTATCTGCACCTTCTATGTTCTCTTTGCGCTTAATAGATTCTTGGGAAATAAATTACTGTTAGCCTAATGAGGTGACCAGATTGCTTCCATCTTTAGTGTCTTAAACATCTAGTAATAAGGGTCAGGATACTGACTGGAAGATGTGTAGACAACAGTTAGTGAATTAGTTCTTGCTAAGCCATGGACAATTTTAGAAGGGAAAAAACTGATGATTTTGTCGGAATGCTTGTCAAATGAATTATGAGAGGAATGCTGTCTGTGTATCTTGGGAACTTCACAGTCTCAAATTTTACTCACATGGTTGCTCTTCACTCTCTCAGGACACTCCCAGACCTCACAGCTGCCTCCTCTTGGCTTTGAAAAGATTGCTAGGTCCTCAAGAGTAAAGTATAGGCTGAAACTCCTTTCTGCTGCATCCAAGTTGCATGGATGTAAAATGAGAATCTTGGTATCACTTTAAAACTAATTCTTCATCTGGGAAAATCTCAAGACATCAAAGACCAATGCTGTAATGGCTCCAGGCCAGGGAAGATGCCTTTGGCAAAGCACAGGGCGTGTGCAGAATCTCCACATGCAACGGATTTGGAACATTTCCATTCACCTTTGAGATAATGCATCTTTAGAAAGCTTCAGACCATCATTTTTCAGGGTTAGTGTGAAAAAATGTAAAAGATGGGTGTTGTTTTTGCAAGAAAAACTGCAAGTTATTAATATTACTAATAATCCAAGATATTTAAATATTTACAAAATTACCAAGAGAGTTAGAATGATCAATTAATATTACTCATAGTGAGAAGAAAAGGGGATTTTCCAAATTTTAACTATAGAAAAACATTATTCTGAAACAAGTAAAATTTCACCAAGAGGAAAGTTAGTCCTGACTGTCAATAAGCCCCAACATAACAACAACTAAAGAGTTCAGAGAATGATCTAGAAACCATTTCTTCCATCCAACACAGAACTTTCTCTAAAAATAGTGACAAATGCCTGTAGGCAGCATGCACTGGTGATTTAATGGACTTCCAAACTGTCCTTCCATTATTAAAGCTTACTGTGATGATGACCTTACAGTGTAAGGTCTATAAGAAGACCCTGAAACTCAGAAAGATCAAGTGACTTACCCATATGGTGCTCTCAACTCTGGAGCTGAAATATGACATGAGCTGGTGAGATTTCAAAGTCAACATTAAGAAAAGAAAGATCATTTTACTTATTGACTGAAAAACTCAAGACACCACTTCTTTACACAAACCTATGTACCCTGCTTCAATTTGCTTGCACATCTAAAAAAGTCATTTATTCAAACTGCTCAGCTGCTGAACACTCAGACATTAATTACAAAGGTAACAAATGCCCAACCCCATAAAACTTCTGTAAGGTGTTGTTTCCGCTGAGACACAGATGGGCAGACTGTATGTGGTAGCAGAGTGTTACTAAGGTCAACAAGAAACCATATATCAGCAAGGCCTGAAACCTGAGAAGGGCTGGTGTTAGTCCAGGCTAATGGCATCAGAATTAAATGATTCACAATTGTGCTCTCAGTTCTCCTTGGAATGGCATTGTTCAGTTATTGTTGCATAATTAAGTGATTCAGAACTTTTTCCTCATTCTTTCTCTCAATGAGGTGTTTGCCACCGGATTTTAGGCTTGCTGTCATTATCTTACTTAGATAGCCTCTGTTCTATTCGCCCATACTTTAATGTCCACTTTGTGGTTAATAGTCAAGCCATAAGCTGAATCTAAAGGAAATGAAATGATACTTTGTGTGTCGATCATGGCTAAAAATTTTGAAATCTAGATGTTCAATTTAAAAATCATCTGAACACATCCAAAACACAATACTATTTGCTTTGGTTGGTAATCCAATTGTTTTATATTTTTGAGATTTATTTTGATTATTTCAATTATGTCTAAGTTGGGGCAGAGAGAGACACTAATTGTAAATTAGTATGCATAAGTGTACAGATGCCCACAGAAGACAAAAGTATCAAATCCCCTAGAGCGTTACATGGTGCTAACATCTATCCCACATGACAGAACTGACCTCCTGTCCCTGCAAGAACAATAATAACCCTGAATCACCTTTTCAGCCCACAATTAAAATTAAGTGATAATTCAGAATTTATAGGATCCTACAATGGTTATTGTGCACACACACACACACACACACACACACACACACACACACACACACAAAAGGGGGAGGTTTTGCTACCTTATTTTTCCATTGGATTCATAACTGCGGAATCCAAGCCGTGAAATGAGCTTGCCAAGGTGACAGCTAAGGAAACACGACAGAACTTGAAGGTAGGTCTGATACAAAGTCCTCCCACACCTGGCTACCCACAGTATAACATGAGGACCACCTGCTCTAACTTTATTAGGACACATATTAGAAATTCAAATTCCCAGGCCCTGCTCCAGTATGCTGAATCAACTCCACGTTGTACAAGACACACTGGTCTGTAGCAGACTGCCAATTTTCTTGATGATCCATTGGCAAAGCAATGTAGCCTTTGTCAATTGAATCAATCTAGAACTGAAACGAATTCCAGGAAAACTGAGGAAACTGTTTTAATCTTATGCAGCTTTTAATTGTTAGGCAGTTTCGTCAGAAGTAATGAACAAACGCTTTTATGATTACAATATCTATATATTCATGTGTCTATGCATAAATACACATGGATGTGTACCTTAGTTTCCTACTGAACTGCTTGTGTTCTGGGATGTTACAGAAGATCAGAACACTAGCCCAGTGATCGCTCAACTTTCCTACCAAATGTCATAAAAAGCACACTAGCGCCACCTGCTGAAGCTGGTGAAGAAAAGCTAGAGAAGTGTTCTGCACTTGGCTGCCTTCCATCAAGGTAGTTTCATTAAAATTTTACTGCTGAGTAATCACCTTTGCCAAGCCCTGGTTCCTCTCCAAGCAACATTTATCCTATGTTTATGATACCTTAAGAGTACCTTCATCTTAGCTCACTACAACTGCAGGGGAACGATCTTACAACCCCCTTCAACATAAAATAGCTTCTACCTACAGTAAGTACCTTAGCACAGATCTGTAATTGTCAAGAATATTATTTCAGTCTATGACAAATCAGTCCTGGGATCAATGTGAAAGATGCACCCTAGTAATCAATAAATAATATGTAATAAATCTGTTCAAAGCACAGGTGCTTGAACCTGGCGGATACTGCCAAAGTTGCTGTTTATAAGGAAGGAAACACTCTTTCTGGTATTTTCAGCCTAAAAAGAACTAATATCATCAAAGACAAATATCCTTTCTATCTCAGAAAGGCAAATTCTCTTTCAGCCTTATTTATTTCTCCTCCACTCTGATTTACATTCAGAAAACTTTCCACATGTTTCCTCACACTGAAGAAAACAGTAACTGGTCTCAAAAAAAAAAAAAAAAAAAAAAAAAAAACTATTTAGAAATCCTGAGAAACTGAGGCTAGCTCCAACTGAGTTAGAATGATAAAAATCAGCTGAAAAGCTTTTGAAGTTCTCAAATTTTCTTCCCCAAACCCTTGATGTTTCCAACAGTTAGCAAAGATAATTTTTCTTGCTCTGATTTTTTTGTTTGTTTTCCTAATGGTAACAATTAACTCTAACATCCATAAAAGAAACCTAATTAAGAGAATAAAATTGGCTACCCTAAAATTTCACCTCTGGAATACTGTATTACATAGAAGGAGGAGGAGGCAGTTAAATAAAGCAGAAGGTGAATGGGGATTATTAGAATAATCCTTTATGGAAGATGCACATTAAAGAAAATCTGTCTCACTTTTTACACAGTCTCTATGAACTGATAATGTCAGTTCAATATTAGTAAAATTTCAAAAGCTGAACTGAAATAAAAAGAAAGTTAATTCCCTAAAATAGTACATACCTTCAAAATCCTAAAGTGCCAATTTAGTGTGTTAAATAGCTAAACATAGCCCAGTGGTGGTGGTGCATGCCTTTAATCCCAGCACTAGGGAGGCAGAGGCAGGTGGATCTCTGTGAGTTCGAGGCCAGCCTGGGCTACAGAGCAAGATCCAGGAGAGAAACCCTGTCTCGAAAAACCAAAACAAAAGTGTAGTGGGTAGCCATTCCAGGCTTGGCCTGGAAGTTCCAACCCTATTGAGGCTTCGGTAATGGTCACGCCCACAAGGCAGGGCTGAGGGAAGAAGCTGAAGACCCAGGATGGAGAGGAGAGGTCTCTCTTGGTTCCGGAACCCTGGACGCTGGAGGTAGATGGAGCAGAGTTCTCCAGAGAACACCACCGGACTGCGCCATACCTTTGCCAGACCCTACAACCTATCCCTTCATTTGTAAGTTACCCCACAAAATAAACCTCCCTTTTAACTATGTGGAGTGGCCTTAATAATTTCACCAATAAAAAAGAAATAGCTAAACATAAAAGCCTCTAAGTAAATGAGAGCAATGGGCAACTGACTTCAAAACTCCAGATAAGAATTTGCATGAAATAGTTTCCATTTTACTCTTCATGTTGCATTTGATTACAATAATTTTAAAAACATGTATACATCCAGGGTTTGATCAGTTTCTAATTAATCTCTGATTGAATTTGTTTTTTCATTTGCAAAGAAATTGCACCAATCAGACTTCAACAGCAAAATCTTTACTCAGGACTGCTTCAAAACAGAAGAGTTTGAACGGAATCCTGTTGAAATCAAAGGACTGGGGGCCCTGGCAGAAAAAGTACTAGAGGTCATGGGGGAAGCTGGTGAATGTTACTAGGTCCTCTTGCTAGTTAGACAGGCATTATCAGTCTTGAAGTTTATTAAAGATGAACCCCTCCCTCTAGTCATCTTTGAAATCCATCTCCTGTTGCCTGAACAAGAGAAAGGAAGACATCACAACAGCCTCCCCTTAGGCTTCCTGGTCAAAAGAATGAAATATCGCTAGCCCTGGATGAAGATAACCACTCGCAACTCTCAATTACTTGGTTAAAAGACCACCATCACAGGCAATTTGACTCATGAGAGAGCATACTAAGAAGATGCGGTGCCTGCGGTGTGATAACTTGCACAGCCTTGGTGCAGTGGGAAGGGGCTTGGACCTGCCTAGGCTCAGTGTCCTGGGCTCTGCTGATGCCCCATGGGAGACCTTGATTTGGAGGATGTGGGTTTGTGGGGTGGCTTGGGAGAGAGGGCTGGGGGTGGGAGGAGGGAGGATGTGGAATCTGTGAGTGGTATGTAGGGTGAGCAGAAAATTTCTTAATAAAGGAAAATGGAAAAAATAAACTATAATGTAAATATCTTTTTAAAAGATGGGAGGAATAATTACTCTCTTAATGCTGTATTTATGCAATATTGTATTTATGCTTCCCAGAAACCCATACTCCTATGCAGCCACCTAAGAAACCTATACAATTAACCCTGTGCATTTTTCTCAGTTTGAGCTCAGAAACCATAACTTTCCTTTTTCTTCCTTTGTGAATTTTTTTTTTCCTTTCAGATACTGGCCACAAACCTAAACATGATTCCCTGACACTCTGGGTTTTTTCATTCCTTCTCCAAAGACTTCCTCGGCTCCCAGCTCTTTCACTATGTGGCTGAATGATAGTTATCTTCATAGCCAAACAGAAGTTGAGACAGCACACACAAGACCTGTATGAGCTCAAGCCACACAAAAACCCTAGAATGAAGAGACATTCTGGGTACAAAGACACACCCCTAGCTAAGTAGCTATTGACAACTGACAGCTGCTGGTAGAGGAGCAGTCAGGTTTTTTCAAGGGCATGGACCACAGTGAGTTGACCATATGCCAACAGAAGGCCACACATCCAAGAGTATGGATAGCATCAGGGGACACAAAATTTGGTAGGTAGGGATGGGAAATAGATCAAGAAAGAGTTGTGGATGAGAACAAATATGATTGAAATACATTAGAAGACAATCTCAAAGGACTAACAAAGAGATGAGAAAATGAAATTTCTGTTCCTATAGTAATGAAGAGGTAACTCCATCCTTTGTCTCTACATAAGTTTATCTCTTTCATCCCTGAAACTTAAGAGTTTCTCACATTCTTTACTATTTTAGAAAGAACTATCTCAAAATTATGTCAATTAGGTATGGTTTGGGTATCATTGCATCAAAGTCATTGCCTGTACCAATTTCTATAAGGTGGTTGACCCATCGTTTATCCCCTCAGCAACATACATGGCTTCCCTTTTCTTCATGTCCTCAGCAGCACTTACTATGTTGTGTCATTGATATTCTTGTCTTATTTCTATGTCATCTTGATCTTCTATGTAATCTCACTGCGGTTTGATTTGTGATTCACTGTGAATACAGATGTTGATTTCACACATTTTTAATCACTACTGTATCTTTTCTAGAGAAATATCAATTCATGTCTGTTGTCTATTTTCAGTTGGGCTATTTAGATTTCTTTTTCCCCCACTATAAGGAGCCCTCAAGGGGTCCCAGGATGAGAGAGGGGGGTCCTGAGGCCAGGAAACTGGATTATACTTATATGAAGTGGATCTGACCTCTCCAGATGGATTCAAGCCGGCTCTGGAGCTCAGCAGAATATTTAAACATATTAAAAAGAAGACACAGGGAACTTAAAATCTTGAACTGGTAGCCATGATATCATAACGTTCAGTACTTTGCTATCAGAATTTATTTAGATTTCTGTTGTTGAGTTACAGGATTTTCTTACATGTATTGAACATTAAGAAAGCTATCCTTGGCCCTCCCATTCTGTACATCATCTCTTCCACTTTGTTGGTTATTACCTTGGTTGTGTATAGCTTTTCAGTTTAGTGAAATCTTCTTACCTGTCTATTTTTGTTGCTATTATCTGTGTTTTAGGCAACATAACCAAATATATATATATATTTACCAAGACCGAAGAATCTGTCTCCTTGTGTTTTTCTAAAAGCAAAGTTTCCTCAAAAGCTACAAATAATATTTTATATCAAAGAACTGGCTCAACAGTTCAGAGGGCTTACAGCTCAATCAGGATAACTGGAGTTCAGATCTCAGCACCTTCCTCCAGAGAGTTATAGCTGAAGATATTACTTCTTCCAGTTATAGGTGAAGCTCCAAGGACTCTGACACTCTCTTGGGCCTCCATGGGCTCTTATATGCAAATATGCCCATACTGTCACACAGACCCAAAACAGACAGACAAACAGAAACACACATAAATAAATAAATAAATAAATAAATAAATAAATAAATAAATAAATAAATAAAATTTTAAAGTATTTTTTAAAATTACAAATAGTAGCCGCATGTGATCTAGTAATATCATTTATGGATACAAGGTTGGATTTCTACATAGAGATTCAACCAAGAGTAGGTTAAAAATATCACCAACGCACCCTTAATAAGTATTTGTTCTCAGCATGTGTAGGCTTTCTTCTTGTTATTACTCCTGACATTATTCAGGTTATCCAGACAAATAATATATACACAGATTTAAAGTGCTTTATTAGATGATCTCTATGATCCCATAGGTCAAGTGATCCCATAATCAACATAAGCATGAGAGAAACCCAAAGACCAAGAAGCAAAAGCCTCAGGATGACAGTGTCTAATGGTGCAACCCCAGTGCAAGGCCTAAGCCTGAAAATACCCAAGGAGGATGGCCAGTACAGTTCTGCGTTAAAGCATGAAAAACTTGTAATGTACTGTAGAAATGGTACATCAGCACAAACAGCCATTTGGGAAAAGAGAACAAAGGCAAGAGAATGTGTGTCACCTTTGTTTCCACTTCCTTCCAACCAGGTTAGACAGTGCAGCCCTCATTCAGATGGCAGCTCATTCACCTCACTGACCTCCAATGCCGCTCACATCTGGACTCCCTGACTCTCTGAAGGATCTTCTCTAGGCATCCTTCCAACAAGTCAAGCTGGCACCCAGAACTTTATCATGACATAGTGTAATACCTGCTTACCTTACATTTATAACGTGTTAGATAAGTCATCTAGAATGATTCAAGCTCTATTAGAGAGGGTGCATAGCTTACCAGTCATGTGTATATACTATGCTGTTTTGTACAGGGGCATAAATATCTATTGGGACCTCAAGGTGTCCTGGAATGACCCTTCCAAGGAAGATACAGGGCTTACCACATACTTAAAAGAAATAAAGTTGCATTATTGAAATTCTATTTGTCAAATATACATGCAGGCAGTATTATTTACAAAAGTCAAGATGTGGAAACATTTAAATATATATTAACAGATGAAAGAATGAAGAAAATGCTAATAAGCACACTTATACTGTTCAGCCTAGTCAAATATAGAAATCCTATCATAGACAACAATATGAGAAGGCCAAGTGCAATAGTCCATTTGTAGAAAGACAAATGATACCTAATTTCATTTATAGAATAGTGGTTTTGTAAGAGACCAAGGGAACAAGAACAGGAAACTACTATTTATTGGATATATAGTAAGTTATGCCAGATGGATAAGTTCTAGAAATCTGCCATAAGAACATAGTTCCTGTTGTCCACAGTACTATAGCAAGCACTTAAAAAATGTGTTAAGAGGGTAGCTTCTTCCACAACCAAACTAAAGCAGGGGAAAGTATAAGTGATGGTAGATATGTTGATAGTCTTAATTGTACAAATGTTTTCATAACATAGTTATCTCACAAAACTCATTGATTTTATTTACACACACACACACATATATATATATAAAATACCATTTTTAATCACAACTTCATAATGGTAAAGGTGTTGAAAAAGAGGCCCATAGATAGACAGACAGACAGAAAATCATGTTTAAAATTGTATCAAAGAAGGACGAGTAGTTTTCCAAACCAAAGAACATTGCTGACTTAACTCTCCCATTTTTTCTGGAAAGTACATATCAAATATCATTGAGAATAACTTGCTCTACATTCAAAAAATAAATCTGCTGTCATTTAAACATTGCAAAGCAATGTTAGTGCAGACAGCAACCATATTTGAAGGTTTTGATTGTGTGCTAGGTGCATTGGAGAGGCTCAAACTTTTTACAAAACTTTTTCCTGCTATTAGCAGGCAAACTCAGGCATATCATTCTCAGAAGGGTTACAGAAGAAAAGGAGAACAAAGAAACATGAAAAAAAAAAAAAACTCAAGTCTCTCTTGAGAATTAGGCATAACATTTCCTCCACCTAACACTGACCAAAGAGAGCCATGTGACTGATCCCAGCATTCGATGTGGAGTGTGCTGCAAGACCCGTGGCAATGGGAAGGAATAGAAGAAAGAGGGAAGAGTCAGTGATATCCACGTAGTCTATCATAGATGGAGTCATTAAATATTAATTGGAAACTTGCAATACACCAAAAAAAGATATGTTTTCTGTCACAGAAAGTACAGTATAAGAAAAGACTGTTTGAACAAGTTCAAAGGTTTATAAGAAAATATTCACAAAGTATATTAAAGAGCAAACACTATCTATTGAATGGAAATATAGAGAAACCATCCTTGGCAGAAGAAAGATTGTAAGTAGATTTGATGTGAAAAAACACATGTTGAGCAATGTTCAAAGTGCATAAACAACATTTGTTTGGAAAGGAATAGTGTTTTGGGAGAAAGCACAGGTCCAGTATCCTATTCTAAACATCCACCCTCATCTCACTCCTTAGAAGGAATGTTCTTCAAGATTTCACATTTCATTCCTCTCTTATTCTCTTAGTTGACCTAATCTCATAGGCCAATTTAAGCATGTAGCACACAAAGCAGTCACTCTCATGCTATTCTCTTTGTATTCAGAACTACTAGCTCAAACAGGTTTCCAAATATCTTTAACTAAGTAGTCTAGAAGTATTTCAGAGACTAATGACCCTATCTATTGTCCCTAACCATAATACTCCCTGTCTTGTCTTCCTTCTCACAGTAATTAGCCCTACTCAGTCCCTTAGTCAAGTCCTAGATTTCTCAATTTCTTCCTTCTTTCTGATCCATCCATTGACATGTGACCATTTAAATCAAATGGTCTTACCTAATAACATTTCACATTCACCACTGTGCAGACATTGTCACATCCTTATTTGATCCATCAACATTTCCCGTGTGCATCATTGCAAAATTCTCCAAACTGGTTGCTGATCTCCAATTCTATTATTGCAAGAATGCACCATCAAAACAGGCTTATTTTATCTATCATCCTTTTACTCAAACAATCTCAAAATCTTTCTCCTATTATCAGAATTGTCTTATTTGAACATTTATTCATTTCAATGCTGCATTTTGAATGCCTATACACAACATGATATATTTAAGAGTGTAACAAGTGCTATAAAGAATGCAATGAAGGGTAGTGAGTAACAGGATAAAAAGTAACCAGGTGTGAAATGCCTATTTCAGACTTCAGTTAAGAAAATAACACTGAAAGACACGGCAGTGACCTGTGTCATGGCTAGTAGCAATGAAGATAAGATTAAAATATATTGTGATCCAATGTATATTCTGAGGTTTTGAGGTAGAAGTCACAAGTTTGAATGATGGATTTGGTGTAAGAGATGAAAGAAAGAGGAATCACTAGTAACTCCTTTTATTGCTGAGTACATTGTTTTGAATAAAGGTTAGGAAGTAAATATTTGAGGGAAATCTTTTGAAAAAGGAAAGACCACACCCATAGGATGGTGTTACTCATTTGCTTATAATCACTGAAATGACAATCCTCTGATCTTGGTAATATAGGAAAGTTTAGTTGTATCATTTAGCTTTGAGGTTACTATAAATGTACCCATAACTGTACATTTATGTACATAATGAAGAATTATTCATTACTTCTAAGTATACATTCTGTCATGTTTTCAGAACACCATGAAATCATTCAATGAATCCTTATTAAGTACCTCCTACACCAAAGTCCTGCTGTCCTACAGCTGGTGTGTGAGTCTAGCTGTCCAAAACAAGAAGAATGGGCATGGTAGTAAACTAGTATTTTAATCCCAGAAGTTGAGCAATAGAGGAGGGAGAGAACTGATCAGATCCTTAGTGTTCTTCTCTTATGATCACTTTATTCCATCCACATTTGTGGATTTACATTGAAGAGTTGTTTGGAGACCTGTTTTCAGCCTGGTGAAAGAGAGAAACCGGCAATTCTTTAAGAAAATCTCACCCTGGACTCTGGCATCCAATATGGGTGGATTCCCATGACTCTAGCGGACCAGTCATGAGCAAACTCAGACATGCTCTTCTTTCTCACTGACATAGACAATGTTAAGGGAAGTCAATTTCTGGATTATGATCTCCACAATTTGCCTTTATAAAAACTGGTCTGACTAAGAGCATTTCTGCATTTGTAGTGCCCCTTTTGTCTGTCTTCATGAGAAAGGTGGAACCTCACCGCTAGAGATTCAAGGTAGTTTGTCCTCTAAGGAATCCTGTTTAGAAGCGTGATTCCTTGTCTAATGAGCCTGAAAGACAGTTCAACTTTTGAATAAGGATTCTAAGAAGCAGCTAGGCCATTTGGAAATGCTGTCTCAGTCAAGGTTAAGGTAATTGACTTGAAAGGCTGGTTGTGAAAAGGCAAAGCCAGTTCCCCCAGCTCTGCTTCCTCTATTGCACATGTGTCTAATCTGCTTCCAGGAATATGTTGTCTGCTGTGTGGTGATGGAGTCCACAGGCCCAGAGCAGAGACCGTTTCTGAGAAAGAAGCTGTGGTTGGATTTCCAGCGAAAAAACCTGAGAGCTCAATAAACCTCTTTTATTTTTTTATCACATTACACAACCTCACTTATTTTACCCAACAGCAACAAAAACAGAAAAACAGACTCATAAACTCACCCAGCCAGATACTTGCATATTTCTAAATATTCATTTCAAGATTCTATAAGTAAAATACTCAAATGCCACAAACACAGAGTCTTCTCTTTTCCCACATATACACTTCTGTTAAGATGCATATATGTTGTTTGAAATTATGTACTCTGGTTTGAAGTGGAATTCTCTGAACAAAAGTATAGGTTAGGTTGGATAAGGCTAATTTTGGTTTGATGGTTTTTTTCCCTTCTCATTTTAGGCTATTTCAAAATATGCATATATTTTGAGATAAAATTCCATACGGTTAAAGCACAAAAAACAATGAAATTTTTGGCCATTATGCATGTATTTTTTCAATTATTTGTTTTATGTCTTATTAATACACATATTTGGATTCATCATTGAATGATTTAAACAAAACAGAAAATCCCTTCACACCTATGTAGCAATAACGGCTTGTTTGGTTGTTCAAATGTTGCCAATATTTTCAAGGAAAATTGTGACTTTCCTGAGACAGCAAACAAAACCTTCAGGGAAAAGTTCCCTTTAAATACTCTCAGAGTTTGGGTTTCATAATCTCTATAATAAGGTTAACTATCACATCAAATTAAATCATAAAATTTACTCATCTTATTTGTGTCTCTTAAATATGATTACTAAGAAATAACATTTATTCCAGTTTTAAATTGTTAATTTTAGAAAAATGTTACCTTTTATAAAAACATGGGCAAAATTACATTCTATTTTTAGCAAAATTAATAGGATTTATTCTTAACTGTTTTATTTTACTCCATGATTTTTCATTGACAAATTCAGACAACTGAGTCAGATATATAAACCTGTTAAAGAAATGCCATTATTAGGATGGTCCCCAGTCCTGTGACTATGTCTGTATTTAAAGGGAACTTCTGGACACACAGCAACAGACATGCAAGATGATGTGTAGGTACACAGTAAGAACATTTGAAAATTGCCCTCTGTAGATTCAGAAAAGGAAATGCACTTTATTTATTCTCCCTTCTCATGTTTTATTAGTTGTCTCAAAAACTGTTTTCTGCCTGTCTGTTTGAGACTCTATAGCTGCTTACCATCACCCACACCCACCACACCACACCCCTGTCATTCTCTCACATGTCCAACTTCTGGACCACCAACAGCCATTACAATGCTGGACATATTCAGTAGGTTGTATTTATATAATTATTTGTTCATCTGAATGACTATAAAATGGCCAAGAAAGATGAGGTCATGACTTTTAAAGAGAGAAGGGTCAAATGGGTAGACATGAGATTGGTAAGAAGCGTGGATAACAGAGGAAAAAATATAATTATGTTTTAATTCAATAAAACATTATTATGAACAAAAACATACAATAAAATATGGACAAGTTGGAGTAATAGACTCCTTTTTAAATGCTACATCACATGTCCCTGAAATCCAATGAATTATACCTTTACAAACTACTTGAGCAATTATACCAGGTCAAGTATTCCTGTGAAATAATTCTAACTTTTAATCAGCTAATTACCTTCTGTGGTTATTTGAGAAAATAGCACTTAAGTGATAGAATATGCACAGTGAGTCTTGATAGTAGTTTTATATTAGTGTGTAGCAGGAATCTTAAAAGTTCTTATTAATGAAATCAAACCTGAGGCCAGTTACTGGGGTGAATGCTAGAAGATCAGAGAGACAGAACAAGCCATGGCTACCTCACCTCGACAGTTCCTCAGCTGGTCTTGTTTCCTCAGACTGCAAGTTTCTGAGTCCTCATCCAAATGAATCTCAGCTGAACTGTGCTGCTCCAAAGACTAAAAGCTTAACCAGCCAAATGTTGCTAGTTTCTGGTCTTCACACTTTATATATCTTTCTCTTTCTGCCATCACTCCCTGGGATTAAAGGCTCACTTTCTGGGATTAAAGGCATGTGTCCCCACGCTGGCTGTGTCCTTGAACACACAGAGATCCACCAAGCTCTGCCTCCCAAGTACTGGGATTAAAGGCATGTACCACCACTGCCCAGCTTCTGCTATGGCTTGCTCTGACCCATTTTCTAGCCACCATTTTTGGCTTTGTTCTAGTGGCTGTCTGTTCTCTGACCCCAGAAAATTTATTAGGTTGCACAATATTTTAGGGAACACAATACCACCACATTAGTGCATGTGTTTTATTTTATTTTTGTACAAAGAAATAACATTTCTGAAAGAAAATTCTACTTTGCATGCAAGGAAACATTAATCTTCAAGATAAACCTGGTATGTTAGTTGACTAAAATGAGATAACAAAATACCCTCATGCACATTTTAATCATCAAAAATATTTTCTCACAGTTCTAAAATTCCAAAGTAAAGGAATCAGCAACTTAGGTGTCTTGTGAGGATTCTCTTACTAACATAAACTTATCACAGAACCTCTGTCCAAACATGGCCATACACGTGTGTTGGTACCTTTGCCCTTGCTGTAGAGCTCCTACTTGTAGCAAATTAGGCCCCACTCCTAAGAACTCACTTAGCCTTATTTACCTCCCTGTGCTTTGTGTTCAAATGCAGTCAGATTGGAAGCTAGAGCTTCATGTAGCCACAAAAGTCAGAGACTGGACATGAGTCAATAGGTAACCTGTGGCACTTCAGGAATAAACAAAAAAAAATGAAAACTACAAATACACAGCACAGCTACACCCACCACCATTCTGGGAACTTAACAATTACTAGTGTATTTAATCTCTTCAACAAATCTTTGGACTAGATACTGCTATCATCATATTTTACAAAAGAGATAATTTAGGCACAGAAACCTTAATGAGCCCAAGTTTAACCTGATAATCATGTGGAACATTGTTAATTTAGATAAGAGTCAAACACCAGACTCTAGAGACAGTCTTGAGTGAATCCTGATCAGTCACTGAATCCCACCTTGTTTCTTGGCTTTATGAAGAGAAAAGTAGTCAATACAAACAAATATTTCATCCTGGGGTTCATTGGCTTTTATGCAAAAGACTTTTCATTCATCTGACTGAACCATAAGAAGAACATTAAGTCTTTCTGGAAAGAACATCAGCTGTCAGGTGCTTCATGTATCTGGAATTGGCTTTGCTAATGTGCACATAGTGCAGATGTATTTGCCTGTTGGAACCACTTACAATTATTCTCACAGAAAAAGCTGACATCAGCACTGTGTGTGCAAGAACAAGTAAATGGAATAATACAGAAATTGAAGCTATGGAGCACACCACTTTATTGAGCTGATTTGGTGTCTAAATGAACTCATCTGAATAATTCATTAAACATTGTATGAATGTTATACTTAGCCCATTTAAAAGTATAGTGTAAACATACACATAGAAATGATAATATCAATGGAAAATGGCAATGTTCAACACAGAAGATGACAATAGTTCATTTATTTTCCAAAAGTTGACTTATTCAAACTTTTGGTGTTAATGAACTCATCTGAATAATTCATTAAACATTGTATGAATGTTATACTTAGCCCATTTAAAAGTATAGTGTAAACATACACATAGAAATGATAATATCAATGGAAAATGGCAATGTTCAACAGAGAAGATGACAATAGTTCATTTATTTTCCAAAAGTTGACTTATTCAAACTTTTAAAAGATAAAAAGAGTTCCATTAGACAACTTCATCAAGCAGTACTTGAAAAGGCACTTGTCTTCAGAAAATCCCTGAAGAATTTGCTGAATTAAAAGAACATACAATATTTTTGTGGTACCATGGCCTATGTCTTGGGGATATAATATAAATTAGTCAAGTAGTTTCACTTAATGTGCTTAATTGGGGAGAGGGATATAAATGCCTTGTTAAAAAGTCACCTGATAAGCAGCATGAACTCCAAGTCAACTATAAAATTACATAAAATAAATACCTAAATATAACATCACACACACACACACACACACACACACACACACACACACACACACACACTAAAATTTTGTCACTTGAGTTGACAATATCCACCCCTAACATCCATAGACTAACAAAAACCCCACTACCAGGCATGAGAAACATCCTATCAAATGTTGGTCAGGGGAGTCCAAGAGACTCCCCAAACAAAACAGGATGGTACTTCTGCCCTTGGTTGCCTCCTGGAGGTTGAAAGGAAGTCCCTGTTTCTGAAGACACCATGCACTTCTTACAGAGGAACTAGAGGACTTGAGCTGGATCTGATCTGAAAACTTTGACACTGAAAGCTGTCAAAGGAGGGAAGCAATTGATAGTTCTACCCAGCCTCGATTCTTATGAATCACAACAATGACCACAATGGCAAGATATCCTTAAGTTATAATAATGGCATTCATATTTGACAGTAACCAACACTTGACACCTGCTCAGCAGGGGGAATCATGCCTGGAACTAGAAGTCTAGCCAAGAACCCCTATCTAGTGAGATTATAGATCTTAAAAATGAATTTATACTGTCACTCTACTCAACCAGCATAATTCCTGGTATATATATATATATATCCTTATTCCCACAAACTAGTGTAGCTCTTACCCTCCTGTGGTGGTATTGTGTTCCCCGAAATATTGTGTGTTCTCCGAAATAAACTTATCTGAGTTCAGAGAATAGGTCAGCCACAATATTAAACCTGAGGATAGCCAGTGGTAGCACACGCCTTTAATCCTAGCATTCCAGAGACTGAAATACCTCTGGATCTCTGAGTTCAAGGCCACATTAGAAACAGCCAGGCATGGTGACACAGCCTTTAATCCCAGGGAGTGATGACAGAAAGTAGAAAGATATATAAGGTGTGAAGACCAGGAACTAGAAGCATTTGGCTAGTTCAGCATTTGGCTGGTTAAGCATTTGGCTGTTTAAATGTTTAGGCTTCTGAGCAATAGTTCAGCTGAGATCAATTTGGATGAGGACTCAGAAGCTTGCAGTCTGAGGAAACAATACCAACTGAAGAACTGGCAAGGTGAGGAAACTGTGGCTTGTTCTGTCTCTCTGATCTTCCAGCATTCACCCCAATAACTGGCCTCAGGTTTGATTTTATTAATAAGACCTTCTAACAATTCTGCTACACCCTCCTTCAAAGAAGCTTCTTTTTGCAACAGAGACTATTAGAGAAAAAGACAGCCAGTCAAGAGTAGATGCAGAAAGTGTAGGATTCCATCAGCCCTTCTTCTTGAATGTCCCCATGTAGTTAGAGTTTTCCTGCCTGGCCCAGTCAGGACAAATCTCTCTTACCTGCCAGTCCCACACTCGCTCAGACCCAACCAAGAAAGCACACAGAAACTCACATTGTTTAGAAACTGTATGGCCATGGCAGGCTTCTTGTTAATCTGCTTCTTCTATCTTAAATTAACCCATTTCTGTTAGTCTATACTTTGCCACATGGCTTGTGGCTTACCAGTGTCTTTACATGTTGCTTTTCATGGCGGCAGCTGGCACTGTCTCTCTCCAGCCTTCTACTTCCCAGAATTCTCTTCTCTCTTGTCCTGCCTATACTTCCTGCCTGGCCTCTGGCCAATCAGAACTTTATTTACACAGAGCGATATCCACAGCACCCCCAATGACTTATAGAGCTATTATTTGCCTTTGATTGCAGTTGTTATGACAAAACACCAACCAAATGTAACTTGGAAGGGGGTGGTATTTTGTTTACATGGAACAGTCCATCACTAAGGGAGGTCAGGGCATAAACTCAAGGCAGGCTTGTGGAGGCAGGAACTGAAGCAGAGAACATGGAGTGTTCTCACTGGCTTACTTTCTGCTCACTGGCTTACTTTCCATGACATGCACAGTTAGCTTTCTTCTACAACTCAGGACCACCTGCCTAGGGGTGGCACTGTGTAGTGGGTCCTCCCACATCAACTTATAACTTTTAAAAATGCCCCTCTAGACATGCACACAGGCTATTCTTACGGAGATACTTCTCTAGTTGAGTTTCCCTCTTTCCAGCTGTCTCTAGCTTATGTGAAATTCAAGAAAAATTAGCCAGCAATTCTATGTTCATCTATGTCTAATAAAGAGCAAATTGTCCAAAGATGAGAAGTTATCTACTGATTCAAACACTAAATTTGAGGACTGTTTGTCTCTATGTCACTCTGTTTAACTTACGATGGAAAAACTACCTGCATTTCTTGGGGGAGAGGGTTCCACAGTTTGCTAATATTTTTCTCTAGTCCCATTGTCCTTCTTCTATTTTCTTGTGTGCATCCAGAACCCATACTCTGGCTAAAGCATCCTGCTATCTGCTCTCTTAAAAATTAGGCTTTCACAAACGTGCAGCTGGGTGTTTTTGTCTTATACTCTGAGAGTTGAGTTTGACTAAGAGTGTATTTGTTCAGCCAATAAGATATAAAAAAAATGGTCACCTAGCACTACACTACCCTCATCTGTGAAATAGAGGTATGACAGAGAACAAGATCAACAAAGTGCATGAGCTGCCCTAGTGAACTAGGCAGGTAATGAAAAAAGTAAATAAAGAAACTAGAAGATATCAGAAGAAATAATGATATGCAAATAATAAAAATCATAGGAATGATGTGTCTAGGCAAACAATAATTATCCTTACCTTTGTATCTTTTGCTCTTGGGTTTCACAGTTCACAGAAGGGCAGAAGTTTGTCTCATCCATAAAACTCCTCATAAAATGTTAACTACAATTAAAAATGCCAGCTGTATGGTATAGACAAAGCCCAACAGAGGAAACTTAAACTATTATAAATGTATTCCTTTCATAAAAGGTAGTATCTATCTATTTGATTTAGGCCAAGTGATTTAGGAGCAAGATCCTTGTGATTCATCTAGTGAGATGAGAGAATGCATACCTTCCAGGAGAACTGTGATTATCAGTCTCTGACAGAGTAATGCTGCCATAAACATCTTAATTTGCAAAAGAAACTGTAAAACTTAAGGCAAAAAAAAAGAAATTATTACATGAGATTACATGAGACCGCTACCAACTAACATTCTCCAAAATAGGTGACTTAGCCCTGTCACTGAGCTTTTTATTTCTTGTCCTACAGTGTCTAGCAGGGACATTGTTCTTTTACCATGTTACATGGTTACTCTGTTTAAATTCATATATAGATGGAGACTTCTACAGTAGTAGGTTTCCCTATGACTTTTTCCAAAGGTCTTCTATAACTTTACAGACAAAATAAGATGAACTTCTGGTATTGGTTTCCTCCACAAGAAATATCAAGGTTCATTAAAGAAAGCTTTAGTAAGTTCTTCCAATACCCAAGCCTGGTCTCTTTTGTTGTTGTTGTTGGTGGTGGTGGTGGTGGTGGTGTTGGTGGTGGTGGTGGTGGTGGTGGTGGTGGTGGTGGTGGTGGTGGTGGCTGTTAAGAGTTCACAGCTGCACCCTTCTCTGGAGAATTTACTCAGCAGTAGGAACCACCTTGCAAGCAAGATTATGGTTCCTTCCTTTCTGCTCTTTCCCATACCCACAGCCATGCAAGGCTAAAGCCAATGGCCTGACTGACTCCAGGATATAAAGAGATCTCCCCTTGCTTCAAGGCTCTGGAACTCTGCAGTTCCATCTCACGGCTTTCTGCTGGATGCAGCACACACTACGTTCGTATTCAAACTACCACTTTCTCCAGCTGTGTCTGCAGCCTTACTTTGGGTCCCGCGTTTCTTCTTCAGTACAACACATGCACCTGAATCCCTGCCTCGGGCTCTGTGGCTTGGAAACCCTGGTGGAAACACGCTGCTTTTGGATGCACAGTGCTGGAAGACTGGAGAAGATACTGTTTATGGGAAAATAACCTAACTGGGTTTCCTCGTGGTTTGTGGACTGTAGTACAACTAGGAGCAGCAGCTTCTCGTGTCTTAGATATGTCATGTCTCCCCCGACTCTCATAAGTTCCTTGTAATTTCTATAAATCGTTGACAACAGGCATTCCCGCCCCTCAACATCTGCTCTTCAAATGCGTTCATTCTTTTAGTCCAAAGAGTGCTTTATATTCCCCTACGGTCCTCTAAAGCAAGGGCTGAGCTCTTTCTGAAAATAACTCTTTAAGGGAAAAAGAAAAATGAAGATACTAAACCAGCAACAAGAAACATAAATTGTTGCATCCAAGACATCTCTACCTGAGTTTGGAGAGAGATTTTAAGGTTCTAAACTGACCATTGTTCTCAATCCTAATACAATTAGCTAAGAAGTTACTCTTAATCCTATGCTCTGCCATTCTGGCATTCTGTTGTTTTTGTTTGTTTGTTTGTTTTTTGTTTTTCTTTTAGATTAACACACAAATTTGTTTGGGTTTAGTTTTTGTTGATGGTGGTGGTGGTTGGATGGTTTTGAGGGGCATTGTTTTTTTATTTGGTTGTTGTTTGTTGTGTGTGTGTGTGTGTTTGGTTAATATACCAAATGCACATACCTATAAATACATAGGCATACGTGCACATACATATACACACATAAATTTAAAGATGAGCCTACATAGAACTCTTTCCATTAATGCTACACAAACTCTATAATTCAAGTTCCATTGTGCTCTGCTAGATCTGGCACACACTAAATACATATGCAAATGTGCACACACATATACACATATTTTATTCACATGTGTGTGTGTTTTTTAAGTCTTTTATATATAACTGTAAAAGTTCTTTCCCATTTAAATTATCTCGATAGTGAACTAAAAGGAAGTACTTCTTTCGGTTTTGTAGCTAGATATTTAAAATGTAACTTCGGTGTTTCCTGCACTGTTGTGAGGTTCAAAAGTAGACAACAGTCTAACAGCTTTTGTGGACTTCCCATTTCAATAATTTCACTTTGTTGACTCTCTCTACCAGAACTGAATTGCTAAATTCACCCTTTAATGCTTAGGAGAGTGGTTCAAGAAAAGCACTGTAGGAGATTGTCACAGTTTCTGGTGTTTGGGATCACTCAGCTTGTGCAGTCTGGTTCATACCTGAAATTTCATAAGGAGCTAAAATGTTTATTGTGACATGAGAGCCACCTTCTCTAACATTTTCCTTCACAGCAGTTACCTAAAAGCTTCTTTTCCCCACATTGAAGTTTTCCCACAGCAGCTTTGCATAAGCAGGGGAGCTGCCATCATGCCATTCTCAAAAGAGTCAGACACACACCCTGATGAAGCTGTTGGCAGAGCTAATGGTGAATTACAGCTTGGCAAGGCAGGAAGTTGTTAAAGCAGAAATGCCTTTCCACACACTCAGGATCAGCAAGTTTTACACTCAACTGCCTTTCTCCACTTAATGGAGTTTCCATGGGAATTGTAGTTGCATAGTTTGCATTAGACAAGTCTTTATTTAACATGTGAAAACATGGTTCTTAGAATAAGATGTAGAGAGAGGTGGGTACTTTGGACCATACAGACCTAACCAGAAATGCAAAATGAAATTCCCTTTAAATACTGACAGTTACACATCTAATGGATATTTTTTGAAGAAATGTTTCCTTAAATGAGATCTAGGTTAGAGAGTTCTATGGGGATTTGTTGTAGTCATAATTATGTTATTTTCCAGTTCTAAGTTCTCAGAGGTTATCACAATTTTATAATAGATTTAATCAAATCTCCAAACTGAGGTTCAGCCTAATGTTGATCAGTTATCATAATGAGGAAACAATGTTATCCATTCTATGCCCAAACACTCTCATAGAGCCTAGATCAGTGGTTCTCATCTGTGGGTCACAGCCCTTTGGGGGGTCAAACAATCCTTTCACAGGGGTCACCTAAGATCATCAGAAAACACATATATTTACATTACAATATTATGAATTATGAAGCAGCAATGAAAATGTTTGTTATGGTTGGGGGTCACCGCATGAGGAACTGTATGAAAGGGTTGTCACATTAGGAACATTGAGAAACACTGTTCTAGATGATATCATTTACTTCAAAGGGACTGAGATTTCTAGAGTCTGAGTTATAAATGATAATAAAATGCTGGCATTGTGCTTCACTGACACATTGTATTAAACGTTTTCTGAACAGAAACAGAGGAGGAGTAGATTGAGGGGCAGGGGAAGGGGAAGGAGGAAATGGGAGTAGAAGACGTAGGGGAAAATACAGTCTGAAACTCAGGGGTAGACTGTGTTTCTTGCCTCTAATCTCAGGGTCAGGGTGAGTTTCTTTGACTCTAGTTTCAAGGTAATAGTGTATTTCTTTGACTGACTTATCCTACAGTATGCCTGTTGGCACATGCTATAAGGTAAGTGATGTCCTTACCTCTTGTGATGATACTGGATCAGCTCTCAGAACACTCCCTCTGTTCTGCTTTCTATCACTGGAGATCTGATCCTCACAAATCCTCACAAACTGTATTTCAGACTTCTCAGAAAGATGGCATCCAAATGGGCTCCATGATGGGAGGCTGCTAGAAGATGTAGGGAGAAGCCAGGACATTTTTCTCTCTCTCAACACCTCCTCTGTGGTCCATCAATTCTGGTTGTGGTTTTTGCTTAGTGGTTAACATACAGAAATGTAGAAATAGAGCTAATGCCATAGGTTCTTTATGTTTTAACTTATTATGAAGTTAAATTTTATTTTTTGAAAAATGTTTTCTCATTAAAATATAATTGTATATCTTTATGAAGAACAATGTGATGGTTTGAAACAATGTGTAACAAGGAATGGTCAAATCAGGGTCATCATACCACTGCTCCCACTGGAGGGGACCCATCTTTCTTCCTATGGCTAGTTTCTGCCCTCTCTGCTCAATTTTACGTGGCTACCCTTCCATCTCTCATAAAGCCATTCTCTTGCATTACAGTTTTCAGTTCTTAAATTGGTTTCTATACTTCAGCTTGGCATTGACCAATGCACTTCTATTTTGTTTGATCTTTAGGGATAGATTATACTCTGAACATTTTGTTAACTGTCAAAAACATAGCTTCTATGTTTCCAGAAATACCCCAAAATATACAACTAAATATGAAGTCCTATAAATTGAATCTGTGGGGCATGCACACACAGAAAATACTTCCCACTTACTCTGAAGTCTGTGAATTTACAACAGGTTGCCAACTTTCATAGGAAAAAAAAATCACTAAATACTCATCTTAAACAGGATGCATTTCATCCTAACAGAAAAAATATTTCAGTTTTTCTCTTAAGCTGTAAAGAATTTACAGAAATTTTTAAATAAAATATGAGCAAAAGAAGTTGAAGAAAAAAGTCTGCCTCTGCCCTTTCTTCATATTTGACCTAATGTTCAGTAACCAATCAGCATGAAGATAGCATGAACACCTCCCTTAGGATTCCTGCCTTCCTCAAGGACAGGTAGTGTCAAACATGGCCTATAATGTGATACCTACTTGATAATGAATGATGGTCAATACATATTTCCAGGTTCAGACAAATATGCATTGTTTAATTGAAATAAATGCTTTAGCATTCATTTTATATTTTATACATGCAAAATTTTGTACATATATTTTGAACTGCATAAAATAGGATCTCCCACTTAAAAACAGAAAGCCTATTAGATGAAATACTTTACAGGACCTGGAGATTCTCTTTAAAGTATCTAAGAGACCAGTCATTGGTTGGCCACTCCCTCCCACAGGTTCTATGCCACCATTATCCCAGCACATCCTGCAGGCAGGACAAATTATAGATCAAAGGTTTTGTGGCTGGGTTGATGTCCCAATCCCACCAGTAGAAGGCTTACCTGGTTACAGAGGATGACTTGGTCAGGCTCTGCATCCTCCATTGCTAGGAGTCTTCACTAAGTTCACCCTCATAGATTCCAGGGAGTTTCCACTGAACAAGGCTTCCATATCACCCTTAAAATGCCTTCAAATTTCAGTACACTCTCCCTCCAGCTCCCACCCCACCCTTGCCTGTTTTTATCTCCACCCAACCCTAGTCCACCCATGAAATATTTACATAGAGTATTTTCCCACATTCTTGTCCCCACCCTCTACCCTTAACATATGTAGCTGTAGGTTTATACAGCCATGTGAGGATCATAGCTCAGGTTGTCATGAGTCCAACTAACCGACATCCCCTTTTTTGTTTGTTTGTTTGTTTGTTTGGTTGGTTGGTTGGTTGGTTGGTTTTTCAAGACAGGGTTTCTCTATGTAACATCACTAGTTGTCCTAGAACTTGCTCTGTAGACTAGGCTGTCCTCGAACTCACAGAGATCCACCTGCCTCTGCCTCCTGAGTGCTGGGATTAAAGGCATGCAGAGCCACCACCTGACTGACATGCCCTATTTTTAATTGATACATAATAATTATGCATATTATGGGGCACAGTGTGATAACTTATTACATTTATATAAAGGGTAGAACTCAAACCACAGCAATTAGTGTTTCCAGCTTCTTAAATATTTAGTAGTTCATTACACTGGGAAGCTTCAGGCTCTACTCATTCTCTAAACAGTGTAATAATATATTATTATAAATTATTATAATAACATTATAAGCACAGTTATTCTTCTATATGAATAAATGACATATTATTCATCTGATTGTTTGGTATTCATTTAAAACTTTCTTACAACCCCTTTCTATTTTGCCTAGGCTCTAGTAACTTTTATTCTACTGTCCAGGAGACTAACATGTTTAGCTTCCTCATGCAAGTCAAACAGTGATATCTATCACATCTCTGCTGCATGGATGTGATATATTTATACTATATAGTTACAATAAGAAACTTCTAAATAAATATTTGAGATTTCTCTTATCCAATTCTATCAAGATAGGCATGTTTTCATTATGCTTTTACTAAGTCACAAGAAGCTAAAGTTAGAAAGAAAATGAAGAGGTTTCTCCCATTGTGTTTCTCCAAGAAGTCTAATGGGCCCTTCCTGATTTAATACTGAAAACATTTTCTTATGACCTATTCAAATTTTGTCTTTCAAAATATTGGTACCACTGGAAGGGAGTATTGCAAACTTTTCATAGTTCAGGAAACTGAAAACAAATTGCCTAAGCCTCAGGCATAAAACTGATCTATCTCTATTAACTCTCCTTTACTCGACACCAGGATTGGAATGAATTCCATCTTTTCAGAACAATTTAAATAACTCTGGAGCTCAAACCTCTGACAGGTGAGGACCAGATGGAAAAGAATAGTCAAGAAAAAAAAGGGGGGTTTTAATAGATACTCAGAGCTGAAGGGACGGAAATCTGAGCCAGTGTGAACACTGTAATTTCTGATGTCTTCTTCTTTGGACATAGTGTCACTAAGAACACTAGTTCTGGGCAGGCTGGGGAGCATCTGCTTAGCTGGAATGATGCAAATGTGAACTGAATACCAGTTTGTTGCTGTTGTTTTCCCGATGGAAAGAGAAATCTCATGAATCTTTCTTTTGTATTAAATAGGTCCCTTACATGTTGACAGCTTCACAAGAGGAACCTCAAGAGTCTGATATGTGCTTAGAATCAAATAACGCCATTCTAGCTCAAGGAGTTAATACTAGCTTAGCATTTAAATATAAAGAATCATTCCTAGCATCTTGGCCATCGCAAAATATTATATACCAGTTGGCATAAGTCAATCTAGTCACTACTAGTTCTATTCAGTTTTAATGGTAGTACACACACACACACACATACACACATACATATATATACATACACACAGACACACACACACACACAGACACACACACATACACACACATACACACATATACACACAGACACACATATACAGACACACACACATGTATATGTGTCACTTTGTGTATAACATCACATATGTTGTCAAACAGCGAAGCAATGGGTACAATAAATATGAACAGTTACTAAAGCATCTCTCCCCCAATTGCCTTGCTTCCATCTCTGTATTACACTTATCAGCATATTGTCTTCATTACAATTTATTTTACAAAACTCTGCATCATTTCTGTTTTTTACCAGTGTCTATTATAATGTCATAAAAATTCACATATTGTCATCATGGCTATATCATTTTCAATTACACTTTCCCTTGATTTGATTCTTTGCTCTTTCTTGAAAATGTATCCTTGTCATACATATGTCTGGGTAGTTCTTGACAGAACCATCAAAGATAAAGGATAATGTGTGTGTGTGCGCGTGCGTGCGTGCGTGTGTGTGTGTGTGTGTGTGTGTGTGTGTTCACAAAACATATTTCTTTACTGGGCCTTATGTTAATTTCTAGTTTTTAAATTTATTTGACAAAAACAGTAAATAAGTATATTTTAGGTCTATTTGGAAAACATATTGTTCACAGTGCATTTTCTATTCAAACATTGCAAGTTCTTTCTATAAGCCAGCAAGAAACCTTTGTTTACTAATTACCGTAATAAATGTATCGAGGAATGACTAAAATTGTAAAGTACATACATTTAAATTCTATAATTAGCTGAGTTATCATCTCAACAGTCTAAATATATGCTTTCAAACCCACTGTCAGAATCAAGGCAGAAAATCTCCACATGACATTCAGCATGTCCCACTTATTCTCCTCTTCTCAATCCCCAAGCAACTCCTCATATGTTTCTGTGGTTATACACTGGAGGTATTTAGAATTATGATGTGTGCAAACTTTGCTCTCTGGTATTTTTATTTTGCATAGCAATTTGAATATTTATCCATGTCATACCATGTTTTGATAGTTTAGTCTTTTCACTGCCGAGTAGTATCCCATTATATGAATATACCACAATTTAGTATATCCTGCCACCTGCTGATATTGATGAATATTCGCATTGTTTCTTGGTTGTCACAAAAGCCACTTTTGATATCCATGGATAAAACTTTGTCTGCATACATCTTTGTAATTTTATGCTAGGCAAATATTTCAAGTACAAAAATAAAAGTTAATTTAAAATTGCATTTATTATATGTAGTAATGCATGCCCACGAACCCAGCAAGTTTGACTTGGATCACATATCAAGACAATATCTCTCTCAAAAAAGCTATATTCTTTAAAAATAAAACATTAAGAAAATCTAAAATGAACCAAAAGCTGTGAGAAAATACTTGCAATTTGAATATGTAATAAAGAACTACTTACATGTATCATGCAATTTTAACTTCAAAATTATTTTTTCATTTTCTTTTACTTTTTATTTTGGAGATTGTAATTACAACATTTCTCCTTCCTTTTCTCCCCTCATATGACCCACTCTGCTCTCACTCAAGTTCATGGCCTTGTCTCTCATTAATTGTTATTGCATGCATGTGTATATACACATATAATCATAAATTAAATAAAAAGAAAAGTCAAATTAAAATTTTTGAAACGTTTGCACTAGAGAAGATATAGGCTTGGCAAACAAGAATATGCAAAGATACTCCTTGTGATTAGTTACTGGAGAAATTCAAGTGAAAACTATGGAGACATACCATTACATACATGAGGATGACTCCAATTTCAAGAAAAAGCTGGTAGTTGATACCACATATTGGGGAGTGGGCATGAGAATACTCACCTGTTGACAGGGCTTTCATTTCATCACCGCCATATTGGGCAACAGGGGTTTCTTGAAAACTATCACATGAGATAAAAGATAGCTCGCAGATCAATGTCCCCACCTTTTTCATTGGGGAACTAGGCAACAGCTAAAGAACCTCAGAGCAAACAGGAAAGTAAAACACCAACTAGCAGAGTGGCAAAGAATTCCATTTTCACATACAGTTCCACATTGTATCGTTCACCTTCATGCTAGGAGTGACAGAAAGCTTGAGTTAAGTCGCATGGTCCCTGCCAAGGCTGGCTTTGCTTCTAACAATGTAAACAGTGTCATTTCCATCTCCTCTTTAGCACCAGCTTTCCACATTTCTGTGCTTGTTGGTGCTTGGCTTGCTTAACAAGGTCCCTGAGCACAGTGCTGAAGAGCTGTGCTCCTACACAGAAGACTTGGCTTGTCTTATGGAGAAAACGTGCTTGTCAGATGAGTTTCGTGGAAACAAGGGCTACAGTTATATTAACTGTGAGTTCAATGCTTAGTAACTAGTAATACACGCTGTAAAGGATGCATTAACTGAGCGTATGAGTGGATGGGTTGATGAAAATGCTGTGACAAGAGTGTCATAGGAACTTAACCCTGTGTTCTCCACTAGGAACATGGGCTTAATAATTGCTAATTCATTACTCATGAATTTTGAAAGGTCGTAACTACTATAACGAGTCAACTCTGTATTAACTAATTAATTAATTCTAAATTGCAGCCACATTTAAAAGGAAAACATAAAATCCTTTCTGCATGGCCGATCTTGTGAATCTACCCAATAAAATAAAGTAAAAAACTAGAATATATTATTGGATATTTTCAGGATATAGAATCAATATACAAAGAATGGTTGTGTTTCCATATAACAAGAGCAAAAAAAATTAAAATTTTCAAAAACACTTAACAAATAACACTAAAATATTTGTAATGCTTAAAGATAATTTAACAAAAGAGATAAAAGAATGGAAGACATGTACACCAGTAAACAGGAAGTATTGTTAAGAGGAAATTTTAAAATGAGACTGAATTTGAAGACTCAATACTATAAAGATTTCAATTAGCTCAAGATTTATTTAAATATTTAACATAATTGCAATTGAAATCTGTAACAGGGCCTTTTGTAAAAGTGGTTGTTTCAACTTTACAGGGGAAGCCATAAGATTTCTATAAGATCTAGAAGAGCCAAAAGATATCTTTGAATAGCTCCATAAAACATTTAGTTCTCAGGTCCTCATTTTTTGCATCTATAGAATGGGAATAAAAGATATGCTCTCCAAGAACAGGTCAGGGTACACAATAACAGATGTGTGCAGAGTCTTATTTCTACACAGCGCAATATTCACCTATACTTACTCGTAGAGCAACAATAAATTATAATATCCAAACAGGCTACTACTAGTGCTCACATTGCACTATGGCAGGTCACCACCAGGCAACAGTTATAAGACCCACCTGTATTCACACTCTTCCCATTTCTAAATGATAATGGAATGCTTTCTATAAAAGATAAGGAAAAGGTGAGTTTTTCATATGTGAGAGGATGTGTTACATATGTAGGGGTTGGATGCAAGTTCTCGTACATGAGTGTTGAAGCCAAAGGAGTTTGTCAGGACCTAGAGCTCACCTGAACGCCACCAAGCTCTAGTAATCCTCCTATCCCCTAAAGAGCTGGAGTTGTGGGTGGCAATGCCTGGCTTTTTATTGGGGTGCTGGGGATTTGAACTCAAGACCTATGCTTGCACAGCAAGCACTCTTACTGGCTGAGCAGCTGTCTCCTCAGACCCCAAAATATGATTTTACCTGAGAAAGTGCTGTAAGAACCAATGTACTGCAAAACGTAAGTTTCAGATTGTTTTAACTACACTCAGCAAAATAGATAATTAGAAGAAATAAGTTTGCCACATTATGGGGAAGACTGATCTTGAACAGAGTGCCTCCTGCTATGTCCCAGTGACAGAGTCTAACTAATTAGGATGGATTAGTATTGGTAGGGCTCCCATGAATGGGCTGAAGACTGGCTGACGTACAATCAAGAAGGAAGAAAGATAAATGATAGTGTGCTGAATTGGGGTGATGTGATTAATTGAATCTATAGAGAGCCAGACTGTCTTGCATTTGGTTTAATATTTCCCTGAATGCATTCAGGGGAGACACTTTTTTAATCCCATCAATTTAAATGAGAAATAAATAGTGATGGCGACAGATGTTTCAAACCCAAGAGAAGCCAAGCAAAAGGTAATATTGCCTCTCCTCGCATTCTTAGAGGGCTGTTTAAAAAGGAGTCTCACATTTTGCCATTTAACCCTTATACAGTTGAATTAGGGAGAGCTGGTATTACCCATGATTATATTGTAAAATCTGGAAAGCTTGAGTCGCTTGTTTAAGGTCTTATAGCTCAACAACATCAGCGTCACTCCAGCTACCTTCCCTTTCCTCAAAACCTTCACTGACTGACACATTCTACTCCTTCCCCAATCTTCCGGCTTATCACTGAAAACAGTGCTTTGGTTACAATTGGTAAGGATGCTACCCAACCTCTCCTAATGTTACCAGAAATTCCGGGGAATCCTTTCATGGTCACGAGATGATACTGAGAAAATTGGGACCCCTTCCTAATGTTCTTGGTCTCCTTGATTCAAGAATTTAAGAGAATACTCAGAAGAAAGCTCAAGGACAATTTTATTAGAGTTTAAAAGAAAAACTCCAGAATAGGCAAGCATAAATCTTAGGAGCTACCCAGAGAAGGTTAAAGGAGAAGGGAGAACAGAAGGGGAGGAGAGGGGAGGGGAGGAGAGGGCAGGGGAGGAGAGGGGAAAGGGAGGGGAGAGGAAAGGGAGGGGACACCATGTCTTTTAAGCTCAACAGACCTGCTGGTAAGCCACATCCTTTGCATGGCAGCAAAGAGATCTGTATACAAAGAGTCAAAAGTCCAAAGTGCCAGAGAAAGCATACATAGGCTCTTGCCAACACTCAAAAGAAAAAGTAAAGAAGAAAAAGAAATAGCATAAAAACATTAAGCTGAACAAACAAAGGAGGGATAGTCAGTTACCAACATTCTTCTGTGGTCTCTGCTTGAGTTCCTGCTATGGCCTCCCTCAGTGAACAAGGATGGTATCAGGTTATGTAAGCCAAATAAATCCTTCCCTCACCAAGTTACTTTGGTCATGGTCTTTATAATAGCAATCAAGAGCAAACTAGAACATTAACAAATGATGTCAGCATGCCTGCCATTTAGTTATTTTTGTCTTTTTGTCTTTTATTTTCTGAGTAACAATGAATCTTTACTTTCATATCAACTGTCATTTCAAATATTTGCATTAAAAGTTTGTAAACACGTTAGTAGTACCCAACATCAATGAAACTACCATAAACCTTGTTTCATATCTAATTATTAAAACCTGATCTCCTTATATTTCCTTTAAATATTTAACAATATTAAATAATGTGAGTAGGAGCACCCACAGATGATATTTAAAATCCAAAAGAATAAGACCCATTTTTCCTGTCATCCTGGCATATTGTATTTGAATGCAACACCTCTTCTGTCTTTTCTGGCTAATTATTCTCAGTGGCACTTTAAGATCAGAATCAGCATATAATTATTCTTTCTCTAAAACCCCTGAAAGTAAAATGACACTCACAAAAGAAAATTTAAATCTAAGAACTTGTGAATAATAACCTTGCAGCAAGCCAACTCAAACTATTTCATTAAGACTTTCAAATTTATTTTTTTAATTCTTCAAGGTTACTAAGACATTTCAGAAATGAGGGGAGAGGAATAGTGGAAGCAAGAAAATCTACTTCTAAAACAATGAAAGTAAGATTTTCTAGAATTTTGAGAATTAAATGAAATATGACTCATATCCTTTCTTGTTCTGTGAAAACACAAGGATTTTGACATAGGAAAGATTGCCTCACCCCCACCCAGGCCCAACTCCTTAAATAATGACTTTCTACAATTGTTCTACAAGTCCTACTTTGAAAGTTACTTCCACAGGCAAAGTCTCAATAACTCTCTAACTTATTTTCCTAGTAGGTGATCTGATTTTACTCATTTTCATAATTTATTTATTTTTATTTATTTCATTTTATTTTTATTTATTTATTTATTTATTTGGTTTTTCAAGACAGGGTTTCTCTGTGTAGCTTTGCGCCTTTCCTGGAACTCATGCTGTAGACCAGGCTGGCCTCGAACTCACAAAAATCCACCTGCCTCTGCCTCTTGAGTGGTAGGATTAAAGGTGTGCACCACCACGACCCGGCACACTTTCATAATTTGTAATTTACCTTTAGTTTTGTATATTTCTCTGCAAAACTGCGATGTAAACTCTACTCCAGGAAGCTCGGGAGAATGTTCTCAGTGTGTGCTATTGCATTCCTAAGAATTCCTATGATGTCTGAAATACATATACAAAAACTATTTGATAAATTTGAAAAAAAATAACACAAAGTTTGTAAGGAAACATCAAGCAAAAGATTGTCACTGGTAAACCAATAGCAAAGACAAATCTCTTGTAGTCTATGTCAATAAATAATATTAAAATCATGTCAATGGAAAAAGCTGAGAATCCATTTCTCAACTCGGTCTGACCTTCATTATTGGGAAATGTGGTGTCATTAATTCTTTTTTCCCCAAATGTAAGTCTTTATTTCAGCCTGCTGAGACTATACTCAGGTATTCTGGACCTAAGTGTAACCCTGAGCATTTGGAGCAAATGGCTCTTAAAGGTAAAAATCATATCCTGGCATCTCTCCATCTCCCTCTGTTCCTGTAGGGGGAGGTTTGCACAAGCAGGCAGCTTAACAGAAGCCAAGATAAGTTAACTAGAATATATTTTCCTAAGATTCCTAGAAGAGAGTTGGGTAATTTCCCATGGGATTCTCCATCAAGGAGATGAAATTCTAGTTGAACCTGAAATGGTCTCAGCAAGAATACAAGATGGACTAACCTCTGCATTGTCTTGGCCTGTCAGTTTGTGATGTTTTCTATTTTATGAAGTGCATTATGGAATTGTGGATATGACTTTTATCACTGGGAGAGTTTGAATTACTGCTTCGGGGCCACTTCTTCTTACAGATCTCATTAAACAGCTTGTCTCATTTTGGTAGGTCATATGTGTCCAGAAATTCATCTATTTCATTAGCTTGTACATTGTATTGGAATATACTGTTTGATATGACAGTTGAGGATATCAACTTTATTGATATCTATTTTAAGGGCTTTCTTTTCATCTATAAATTTGTTAATCTCTCTCTCTCTCTCTCTCTCTCTCTCTCTCTCTCTCTCTCTCTGTGGCCAAGGATTTATTTAGCCTGTATATACACTTTCAAAGAACAAATCCTTTGTTTTCTGTTGTTATTTCTATTTCTCTAATTTTTGTTCAAACTTTCCATCATTGAATTTGGATTTTAGGATTTTTCTAGGTATATTATTACTTATTTTAGATCTCTCTGCTTTCTTACGACATGAAGCTAGATACACAAAGTCCCATTTAAGATTGCTTTCACTATATCTCATAGGTTGAGGAAAGTCTTATTTATCCCATTTTTCATTTTTTTCCTATATTCTTTTCTCATACAATATACCCTGATTCCCCTCCCAGGTCCTTCCCCCACCTTCTCCCCTACAGATCCACTTCCAGGCTTCTGAGAGATGCCATGACATGACAAAATAAATGTGACCAAATAAAATACATTAAGGTGAAGCAAAAACTATTATATCAAAGTTGGAAATGACCTAAGGAGAGAAAAAAAAAATGTCCCAAGAGCAGGCACAAGAGTCTGGGTCCACTATCTCTCATACTCAAGGAGTCCATGAAAATACTAATCTAAAAGCTATAATATATATGGTGCAGACCCATGTAGGCTGTTATTGCTGCTTCAGTCTCTGTGAGTTCATATGTACCTTGCTTAGTTGTTACAGAGAGCCTTGTTGTCCTGATAATCTTCATCCCATCTGGCTCATATACTTTCTGCCTCCTTGCCCGCAGGGTTTCTTGAGATCTAAAAGGAGAGATTTTATGGTGACATCCCATTGAGACTCTCTCTCCATGTGAAGTCTGGCCTCTGTATCTGTTCTCATCTGCTGCCAGAGGAAACTTCTCTGAGGATGACCAAATAAGACATGGATCATATTTATCTTTCTGGGTCATTAACATTCAGCTTTATAATAACAAAGTCCAGAGACTGAGACCCAAAGGCCAAAAGTTCACAGTTAACAATACAGGATATATGACAGCAAGAGCAGGGCCCTAGGAGAGCCTGAGATAACACGTGTTAAAAATGAGAACCATGCCAAGTGTGGTGGTACATGCCTAATCCCAGCACACAGGCAATGGAAGCATGGGCATCCCAAATTCAAGGCAAGCCTTGACTATGTGAGCAGAACTGCAGAGCTGTATAGAGAGCCAGAAGGAGAAAGAGATAGTAAACAGGTAAATTTGAAAGGGATGGATGATATATATGCAGATACAGCAAGACAAATGCAATTGTAAAGAAACTTAAATTCCCTGTTCTAAAATGAAAGGGTTCCCTTCCTTAGAACTTTTGATTTAGAAAATGTATTTTCTTCTTTCTTGGAAATGAATATAAATTCTTTCGAAAACTAGAAAAGGAGTTTGTAAGATTGATATCCCTGGAACATCTTTCTGGGGAACCTGGAACTTCTTTCTTTGAATGGTAAACTGTAAGGGAGACTCTAGGAATATTATCTATGTTCTATGGGAAGGGTAAATGCCTGAATTCCCCTGCTACTTACCTGTAGCCTTCATTTTAGAATGTAAAGATAAAACACTTTGCCCTAAAATCATTGCTGCCTCTGTAGCTACCAGAACACATGATCACAGATACTTAAATGCCGTGGTGTGTAGATTTTGTTATTCATGGCACATAAAAAGAATTATTAATGGTACTTTTGGAAATGCACTGAAACAATGTGATCAGTGTTAAATGGATACTTCAAATATCATGATTTTTTAATGCTTTAAGGTCATGATATGAGTTTGAGGAAAGCCAATTAACTAGCATAAATGTATGTAATTCTATATTCTCCTTCAACTAGACTAACTTATTGATCTGCTATTAAATATAAAGAGGTTAAAGAAGGTTCTCATGGGTATTTGGAAAGCCTAAACTATTGGTTTGTATGTGCAAAATAGGTAAAGGAAAAAGAGCAATGATTTGTAGTCCAAACATTATGGTCAGGTGAACTATTATGGCCCATGGGTGATTCCAAATGTCTCAAACATCTAAGTATTTCTGAGATCGCAAAAAAGCAGTCACTTTTTTATATATAGTGAACAAACATATAGTTTATGCATTAGAAATGTAATCTTTTGAGGGAACAATGTTTTGAACACAGAAGAAAAGGCCTAAAATTTAGTAATACCCAGGTGAAGATATCTTAGATTAAATGGCAACATGAAAAAAGCTTAGACTAACCATCCAATGATAATGAATTTACACACAAACAATTCCATTTACCCTTCCTACACATATTCACAATGCAATTGCTTTCTTTCGCTACTAATTAATGCATTAAAAAACTCTAGTCAAACATTTGAGATGTTATACTTCTAGTTATTAAATCATTCAGCTTGACACAATTTATGGGTTCATAGCAAAAAAACATGTTCATCGATAATTTGTTAACATTGTATTTAATGAGAATGCAGATATGACTAAGTATAGTGCAAATAATAACTCCAGAATCTACCTTTTAAAATGCACAATTGAAGAAATGTCAAGTGTGAACTGAATGACTGCATTGGTCATTTTCAATGAGCATATTTTGTAGAAATAAGACTTTTTTAAAAATTCAATCACTGCTTGAAATAGGAAGAATAGATAACATTATAAGAATTTGGAACTAAGAGGAGTTTGATGATACATGCTTGTAGACCCAGCAACCAGAGGCTTTGTCAGTACGGTTCTGATATCAAGGCAAACCTGGGCTATGCACTAAGATTTTGGTTGTTTAAACAGACACACACACACACACACACACACACACACACACACACACACACACATACACACACCTGGAAATGAACACAGGTACTAAAGGAAGAAATTGCCTAAAAACAAAATAAGTGGATGGAGAAGGATTAGAGGAAAGTCGCTGTCTTCAACTCAGATACAAATGGGCTGAGCTCCAGGACTGGCACAACCAGAGAAGTGTGAAAAGGGTCTGTAGTGTGGTGGTATTGTGCACCCTAATAAACTTATCTGGGGTCAGACACAGAACAGCCACAATATTAAACATAGAAGATAGGCAGTGGTAGCACATGCCTTTAATCCTAGCATTCCAGAGGCAGAAATCCATCTGTTCAAGGATACTGCCAAGCATGGTGACACTCAAGCCTTTAATCCCAGAAATCAAGTCTTTAATCCCAGGGAGTGAAGGCAGAAAGAGAAAGATATATAAGGTTTGAAGACCAGAAACTAGCAGCATTTGGCTGGTTAAGCTTTGTTGTTGTTGTTGTTGTTGTTGTTGTTATTTATTATATTTGTGTTTTAATTTTACACATCAGCCATGGGTTCCCCTGTCCTCCCCCCTCCCATCCCCACCCCCACCTTCCCCACAGCCCCTCCCCTCCATTCCCATCTCCTCCAGGGCCAAGAATCCCCTGGGGATTCATTTAAACCTGGTGGATTCAGTACAGGCAGGTTCATTCCCCTCCTTCCAGACTGAGCAAAGTGTCCCTGTGTAAGCCCAAGGTTCCAAACAGCCAGCTCATGCACTAAGGACAGGTCCCAGTCCCACAGACTGGATGCCTCCCAAACAGTTCAAGCTATTCAATTGTCTCACTTATCCAGAGGGCCTGATCCAGCTGGGGGCTCTACAGCCTTTGGTTCATAATTCATGTGCTTCCATTCGTTTGGCTATTTGTCCCTGTGCTTTTTCCAGTCTCGGGCTCAACAACTCACGCACTTACAGTCCCTCCTTTTTCTCCACAATTGGATTCCTGGAGCTCCACCTGGGGCCTGGCTGAGGATCTCTGCATCCATTTCCATCAGTTATTGGATGAGAGTTCTAGCACGACTGTTAGGGTGTTTGGCCATCTAATCACCAGACTAGGTCAGATCAGGCTTTCTCTCGACCATTGCCAGAAGCCTACAGAGGATGTATCATTGTGGCTTTCTGGGGTCCTCTCCAGCACTCCACCTATTCCTGTTCTCATGTGGTCATCATTTATCATGGTCTGTTATTCCTCGTTCTCCCTTTCTGTTCTTGACCCAGCTGGGATCTCCTGCTCCCCTAAGCTTTCTTTCCCTCAAACCTTGCCCTTCATTACTCCCACTATCGTCCAGGTTGTTCATGTAGATCTCATCCATTTCTCTGTCATTGGGTGATCCCTGTGTCTTTCCTAGGGTCCCGTTTTCTAGGTAGCCTCCCTGGAGTTGTGTAGCAGTCTAGTCATCTTTGTTTTACATCTAGTATCCTACTATGAGTGAGTACATACCATGTTTGTCCTTCTGAGTCTGGGTTACCTCACTTAGGATGATTTTTTTCTAGATCCCTCCATTTGCCTGCAAACCTCATGATGTCATTGTTTTTCTCTGCTGAGTAGTACTCCATTGTGTATATGTACCATATTTTCTTTATCCATTCTTAAGTTGAAGGGTATCTGGGTTGTTTCCAGGTTCTAGCTATTACAAACAATGCTGATATGAACATAGCTGAGCAAATGCCCTTGTGGTATGATTGAGCATTCCTTGGGTATATGCCCAAGAGTGCTACAGCTGGGTCTTGGGGGAGATGGATTTCCAATTTTTTAAGGAAGCTAAGAGGGAAATTCATAGCACTAAATGCCCACATAAAGAAGTTGGAGAAATCTCACACTAGTGACTTCACAGCACACCTGAAAGCTCTTGAAAAGGAAGAAGCAAAGTCTCCCAGGAGGAACAGATGCCAGGAAATTATCAAATTGAGAGCTGAAATCAATAAAATAGAAATAAAGAGAACACTACAAAGGATTAATGAAACAAAGAGTTGGCTCTTTGAGAAGATCAACAAGATAGACAAGCCCTTATCCAAACTAACCAAAAGACAGAGAGAGAGCATCCAAATTAACAAAATCAGAAATGAAAAGGGGGACATAACAACAGACAATGAGGAAATCCAGAGAATCATCAGGTCATACTTCAAAAACATCTACTCCACAAAACTGGAAAATCTAAAAGAAATGGATAATTTTCTGGATAGGTACCACATACCTAAGTTAAATCAATACCAGATAAACCATTTAAATAGCTGAATAACCCATAAGGAAATAGAATCAGTCATTAAAAGTCTCCCAACCAAAAAAAACCCTTGGCCGGTTAAGCTTTTAGATTTTGGAGCAGCAATTCAGCTGAGATTCATTCCAGGTGAGGACACCGAGGTTTCCAGTCTGAGGAAATAGGATCAGCTGTGGAATTAGCAAGGTGAGGTTGCTGTGGCTTGTTCTGCTTCTCTGATCTTCCAGTATTCACCCCAATACCTGGCTCAAGTTTGATTTTATTAATAAGACTCTTTAAGATTCATGCTACACTGTAGTTTGATGGTGGTCATATATGAAGTTAACTTTAATACCTGGACTGTGCTTATGTAGGAGAATATCCTTTTGTATAGGAATTATGCACCAAAGTATTCACATTAACAGAACATAATAACATTAACCAAATTAAACCTTTCTTCCTCCCCTCCCACCTCCTCCTCCAATCCTAGATGGTCTTAACTCCTGATCCCCCTGCCTTGACCACCAAAGTTCTGAGACTACAAGCAAGTACCACTACTTCAATTTTTAAATAACTAAGAAACACTAAAATCTATGTTTTTCCTTTAATTTTGAATTTTTCAATTTTTTTCTTTAGATAAAATGACACAAAAGCTAAAAACAACTGAAATGTCTATCAAAAAGTAAATAAACAAATAAATTTGTGTATTCATAAAACATGTATAGTACTTGATAAATACATGAATAAAATCCATACATGCAGTTAACATGATGAATCTCACAGGCATGGTACTTAAGGAAATAAGACACATATGGACATATGTCTTTGAGTGAGATTTGGTCTGTAAGGAATCTTAGAATCAACAAAGCTACTTTATAGTAAAATAAAGTGAATCTGATATTTTCTGGCTCTAGAGAAGCAGGGAGGGTGTCTGAGAGGACCAGCAGCATGGGACACAGGGAACTTTCCTGAGTGATGAAGTGTGTTCTATAGTAAGACACTGTTCAGTAGGTGCTTATCATCAAATGTCATCAAGCTATACCTCTAAAATAATATAAATATTATTTTCTGTAAGCTTTATATCATTAAACCTGATTTTAAAATGAAATAAACACTGCTGGTAATAAAAATATCAAAAGGAAAACAAGCACCAAAATTTCAAGAAAATAATTTCTTTAAAGTTACAGCTCTTCTCTATGAAAGTATTTTCAATAAAAAGTGATGAAATGCTCTATCATCTGTTTGTTTGCTGGAAATTAATCAGCTAGTAAATGTAATAACCTGGTAAGTATTTAATTTACTTATCTCTCTCAAATTTCAAGTTACATATTTAATAGAATTCCATTGTAAACCAGTTTCTAAACTAAACTGTTTCATTATGTAAATGTGTGTATTTAATGTGTTCCTTATCCTCATAGCTTGAATTTATTTTAATTATGCTTTGTTAAAATAATGTTATGTGTTTTGAAGCCAAACAATTCAATTAGTGTTTTTGGCTTGGTCAAGGAAAGGAATCCTGTAACTTTATTAATCCATTATTGCTTAAGGTATCTTCAGTTCTTTATAGCAAAAGCTTTATTATAACTCTAAGTTAGCTGAACACAATATTCTATTTCCTAAAACTGAAAGCATTTTTAATTGCTATAGGACTATCTTTTCAGAGCAATTCACCAAACATCACAGGGAACAATGGTCCTTCTTTACAAAAGAAACATTGACTATCCTTGGGCTAGAGAGTTGGCTTGACAGTTAAGAGCACTGGCTGCTCACCCCAGGTTTGACTCCTAATTCCTACACAGCACCCACAACCATCAATAACTCCAACTCCATGAGATTTGATGCCCTCTTCTTGCCTCCACAGATATCAGGTATGTATGTATATGTGCATGTCAGCAAAACATTTATACAGATAATTTTTAATTTAAAGAAATACATAGTATCCCTCCCCTCTCAAAGAGAGACACAGAAGAGGAAAATGGAGTACGTGACCTGGGCTGTGCAAGGAAAGCCCAAGGACTTGCTTTCACTGGTCCTTATACTGGGCTGTAATTGTTGATTATTTCCAGAGCACTCATTGTAAGGAGCACTGTCCAGAACTTGTATTTTAGAAGTCGTAGAACCCATATTTTAGAACTTAGAAGCTAAGTTCTACATAATTCTTTTTTTCAGATTCATTATGATGGAATGAAAGAGGAAACTTCTTCAAGATTTTAAATGTACAACATTCTGCAACAAAATTTTGTTCCTAAATTCATGGGTGGATTATTTGTGCCCTCATCTTATATGGAAGCTAGTTGCAATAAACATTCCTCTGCCAAAGCCTTAACTTGCCTGCTAAATCTGCTGTTGCCAGCCCAGGTTTCCATACCTATTACAGTACTTTATGTTGGTGATAATATAGCTACCAGTGTGGCCAATTACCTTGCAGAAGAGATGAAGGCAATCTGTCATTTTATGTGAAATCCAGTGTGTTCTCTCTGGAGTAAAGCTTTGATTGCATTGCTAAAAGTTAGTACAATGCTTCATTTGCCCCACAGGTGTAGGAACACACTACTCTGAAGTCTTGCTAGAACTTCATTTTTACCATTAAATTTAATTGTCTATCAATTACTGGCGATTTTTAACAAGCCCAAAACACATTCTGAATTACAGATTTTTTTTTACATCATCTTCTGTGGTTAAGAGAAGCAGATTAAAGACAGGAAGTCAAGTGGAAATTTTGGAAACACAAAGTAGTGAGAAAAATATGATACTGGAAAAGTCTAAGTCAGAAAGAGAAAAAGAAGTGGAATTTTTTTTCCTGGAGTCGCTCTATTAAATTGAGTTAGATGCTATGAATTGAATACTACTATTTAAGCGGTGAGATTCTTCTGTTATAATTTTATGGTTGCAGGTCAGAAAGCAACTCAAAGCATAGTACTTTGAGGAAAAAACAGGTGAAATGGGAAAGGAGATAAGTCCAAACACAAGCTATGTCACTGGTTCCAAAGGCAATAGTTCTAGGTCTCCAAAGACTCTTGGAAAAATTTGGGAATATGGAAAGCTTCTCACTGAATCTCCTGGCCTGATTTTCTGTTACTTCCTCTTCCCTGTCCTCTACATGCATGTAGACCATGATGAACTCAAATTCCTTAGGTAAACTTTGATATGGGCAAGAGAAGCCCAAATTCACATAAAATGATATAGATGAAGAATCAGGTTACACCAATTTAAGTCAAATACCTCCCCATGGGGCCAATCAACTGTCAGCAAAGATTTCCTGAATATTACATGGCTTGGGAGATGGTAGATATAAAAAAATTTCATGTCAAAGGAGCATTTATTTACTCATTATTTGAACAGATATTAAAAGTAGACTGTCATAGAAACCTGAACCTGATCACTTTTAAATTAAATAGCCCTTTCTTTTGGGAGGCCCCCAGGCAGTGGAACAGGGACCTGTCCTTAGTGCATGAGCTGGCTTTTTGGGGGCTGGGGCCTATGCTGGGACACTTTGCTCACCCTTGGTGTAGGGAGGAGGGGACTGGTCCGGCCTTGGCTGAGTCTACCAGGCTGGACTGACTCCCCAGAGGAGACTTTGCCTTGGAGGAGGTAGGAATGAGGGGTGGATTCAAGGGAGGGCTGGGGGTGGGAGGAGGGAGGATGAGGGAATCCGTGAATGATACATGAAATTGAGCTAATTATAAAATAAAATACTATTTAAAAAATTAAATAGCCCTTTCAAGTTAGGTCCTTTAACAACTTGCCATCTTTTGTTTTGTTGATTGAGAAATTCACGAACGCCTATAATGCATTTTAATCAAATACACCCCCTCTTAGCTCCCTATAGGTCTTACCTACCCCCCTTCCATCACTTTTCCTTCCCACCTTCATGTGTTGATTTTTGCTGTACATACAATCTGAGTCTACTTAGTGCTGTCTGAATTTACATGCAATAAAAGTGTGAGTAGCCTCCAAGGGGCTGCATATCCTTAAAGAAAACATGCCCTTTCATCCTTAGCAGCCATCAGTTGCTTCCGAGCTTCCCATATGAGTCCCTGCCCCAACCCAAGCTGGTATTTGGATGGGTTGGCCTTGTACGATTATTATGCATGCATCTCCAACCACTGCGGTTCATGTATGCAACATCCATGTCATTTCTGGCGAATACTGTTTCTCTGCAGCTGTCCATAACCTTTGACTCTTGCAACCTTTCTGCCAGCCCTTAGCTTTGAGGGCAGTGTGATATAAACGTACCATTGAGGACTGAATATTCTGCAGTCTCCTTTTCTCTACACATCAACCCTTGTAGAGATGTAGTCATTGTCATCTACTGCAAACAAAAGCTTCACTGATGAAGGTTGAGAGATGCTTTAACCTATGGGTATAAAAATAGAAACTTAAGTGGCAGTTTGTTTCTATGTCCATTTAGCAGAATAATAATATTAGGTTCTCCCTGTGCTGTGTTATGTAGCCAGCCTGGAGCATAGGTTTTGGGCCCAATCAAAAATATGAGACATGAGTTCCACCTTGTGGACTGGGTTTTAAATATAATCAAAAAGTATTTGGTTGCATCTACAACATTTGTGCCATGACTACACCAGTGGGCTTATCTTGCCAAGCAAGTTGTTACTGTAGCTCACAGCATTCACAGTTGGCTGAGACTGTTGACATTTTCCCCTGGTAGTCTACATATAACTTTCCAAAATTTTAAAAAATAAATATTGGCCAAGCACTAATAAACTAACCATCTACATGTTGTCTTCATACCTGTATGTTCATTTTATAAGACATCATATAGTACATAATTTGTGTGTTTTTCTGACTCCAGTGTCTATGTTGCTAGAGTTTTAACATTTGGTTTTTTATATACAAACAAGTTTCCTATGCTATTTAAAGTTGTTTTAAAAAGCTGTCTGGAAGGTTTACTGCTAGTTTATCATAATTTCTACATAACTCTAAGGTCTACTATATTCTATGATCTTCGTCCTTCAATGGTTCTAGGTTAGGGCTTGCCAGTGAGAGGTATTCAGATAAGATTTATAGGATTAAGAAATAAGCCAATATTTTCTACAAACATCAGATGACACTCAGTACTTCCTAGTCAGTCAAGAACTTCAGCCTCCTCCATAGCATGTACAGAGTAGTGTCCAATTCCCAACATAGCCAACTTTTTTAAGTAATAATAAAACAGTCCCACCCTCATTGTATGTTGATGCAAACATCATAATGATTCCTGAGAACTATGGCAGCTTCCTAATAAGAGATTCTAAGAGTCATCAGTTTGAAATCTTAGGCTGAGCACTTCTACATGCGCAGCCTTAACACCATCTCTTCTGTTGGTAACACATCTCTTTAACAAATACATTTAACCCGACAGACCTTGAATTTAGCAATGGCCTCTGTTCTTGATTAAACCCTGACTGACCAAAAAAAAAAAAGCCTAAACTGTTAACAAAGTTTTCTGTTTTATCATTGGGGGGGAGGCAAAAAGTGTGATCAGAATATATTGTGTGTGGAAAAAAATTTTTCTTTCAAATGAAAAAAAGTTCCCATTGGGAAAAAAGAAAAGAAAAATGTTTGTTCTCTTGAGTCTGTGTTAGTAATCATTCTAAAGTTAAATTCAATGAGAATTAATGTTTCATTTTCACTCCAAACACCCCTGCTGTTCGTGGGCAGTCTGATGACATCATCTAGTGAAACAAGTTTTTCTAAAGTTTTCAAATTTTTACCATTTGTTGGTGGTGCCTCTTTTGAGAAAAGTATCTATATTGTGAGCATGTTATTTTTCTTTAAAATACCCAGGATATTCTAGAAATAAAATGTGGTGGTGGTGGTGGTTGTTATGAACTCATTTGTGAAGACTGACGCTGACTTTGGCATGGTGTCATGTCTATAATCCTTGAATCCAGGAGGTGGAGACTGGAGAATCAAGGGTTCTAGGCTAGCCTTGGCTGGAAAACAAGATTGCCTCAAAGGAAAAAATTAAAATCCAAAATTAGTGTTTAGGCATTATAAACATCTACCATCAGCACAGCTAACTTTCTTATCCTCCACTTTAGGAGTGATCTTTTATAAGAATTTCCATTTTAGAGGCTAAAACATCTTTGCCTTCAGAACTCCATGGAAACCTTCACTATTCCTTGTTCATTGTATCTCTTTTTTTAGTGGCATATAATTTAATTTTTTCATTAAGAAATTTGTTATTCATTTTAACATACCAACTACAGATCCCCCTCTCTTCCTTCCTCCCTCCCCCCAGCCTTCACCCCCCTCCAACCTACCCCCCCATTACCTTTACAAACCATGACTCATCTTTCCAACACTCTTTGTAAAGCTTGGATTTCATTAAAACCATTTTTGGTTGGTAGATTTGCCTTGGATATTAAATTGATATTGGAGCATTAGGAGAAACAGCTATAGTATAAATAAATCAAATGCAGTGTAAAGGCATTGGGTGGGCTGTGCAATGGGGTGGAAGTGTTTGTAGGTTTGCATGAAATTCCATAGAAGATGGATGGAGAGTATGTGCACAGCTAAGCAAGGACTCCCAATGAGCGGCAAAAGGCAATAAGTCTTATTCACACTTCAGTAGTTAATCCAGCTCAAATTTGCATGGTCTTTATATTTCAGCTGTTGAAACCCCATTTTTCACTTTGAGACCAATAGCTTCAACCCTGACTTTCAAACATTAAAATAAACATACTTGTTAATAGTGTATTGCACTCTTCATAGAGTTTATAAAAGTAATGAAATAAAATTGATAGTTAAAACTAAATTAGTCACAAGGGCAATTGATATTCACCAAGGCTTCTTTCAAAAAGGTCTTTCTGCAAAATCTTACATCTACCAATTCCTTGCGGTATTTTGTTTCATCCCTTCTGCAGTTTTAAGAGAAAATTTGATTTTTAAATGTTAGTAATTTTTTGGTTCTCTTTTGATAGATCAGTGTCAGCATTAAAACAAAGGAGACATCCAGGCTGTGGTATCTTGAGTAACACATATTTCACTAACATCTAAAAAGCACTCTCCAGCCATGAAAAATGTCCCCACAGTTCACCCAGACCTGCAACGTTGGCACGATTTTGAAAAGTGTCAGCAAGACTGAAAAAAAAAAAAAAAAAACCTGTTATTTCAGCTACATTTAACTTTCAATGTGTTGACTAGCCTTATTGTTTACTTCTTTGGGGAGAAGAGTTATGAACTAAATCATGTGTTTTTTATTTTAATATTTTTAAGAAATAACAAATTCTAAAGCCTTTTCATTTATCAATCAACCCATGAGCACTTCTTTTAGAAACTTGAATGTCATTAAACAGCCAGATTTCACAAACATTCTGATTCAACACTTGGATTCTCTGAAGACAGCTGCTTTTGGGGGAGAGAAAACATGAATGAAAAATAAGATTTGCATGCTCCAAACTCATCCACAAAGATAAAAAAGAAAAATAAGAACAGTGGTCGCAGGAGGATAGCTGATCAGGAAAAAAATAATTACATAAAACCAAAAGCTCCTTAAAGAACTAGAGTGATGTCCCTCATGAGCTGTCTGCAAAGCTGCAAGCATAAAACATGGTAAAATTCATAAATGAGGTCCTGTCTGCACACTAAAGCGCTGTTCTAAAACCTTCCTGGGAGTTGTATCAAAGCACATGTAGTCCAATCAAAGCTCAGATACCAAGTATTGGCTTCTTTTGCAAGGGAAAAATCCGGGAACTGTTTGGTAGAGTTGTCTTACAAATGGAGTCAGAGAAATCACATAAGGAATAATAAATATCCACATATGGATTTCTCCATGCTACTTCTTCTTTGGAGCTTTAGGAACACATAAGGAAGCAAGACTAGATGGAGTTTCCAGTTTGTTTGTTTATAAAGCTGTCTGTTCTACTCAAATAGTGATGATGGGATCTGGACAGATGGCCTAGCAGTCAGTTAAAAGTCCTTATGGAGGTTCCTAACTACGTGTAATTCTGGTTCTAGAGGAACCTGATGCCCTAATCTAGCCTCCACTGGATCCCCACACATGTGATGGACATAAGCTCACATATGCAAATAGATTTGCTAATATTGGGGGGTGGGAATTCTCAGGAGGCCTCAACCCTGGACCAAGACCTACAGGCAAATGAGGAATTTGGGAATAGCAGGAAAAATCTTCTCAGGAAAAAGCCCCCCACCACCATTTTGTTATCTAATTTCAAGTGGTCAACAGTGAAATCATACATACAGTAACATTGTATTGACTAAGCAGATTCTGTGTGTGTAGGAATATATATATTTGATATATACACATGCATATATATATATATACATATATATATGTATATATATATATATATAGTTGATATATATACACATGCATATATATACAGAGAGACAGACAGAGAGTGGCCATGAATTGGGAGGGTACATAAAAGAGGTTTGAGAGGGAAAAAGGAAAGAAAACATGAATCTTTTATATTTTAAGTTCAAATAAGAAAAGAAAAATAATTAAAAATAAAAAACTCACATATATAAGTTAAGATATATAAGATATATATAAGATGTATAAGATAAGTTGGAATTAGTCTCTCCATGTAGGACATTAACAACTTCGCTGCACATGAAGTAGAAATCTGAGTGGGTCAGTCCACTGTCTTCTACACATGCACTTTTTACCTTGTATTATTCTTGCTGCATCCCACCCTATAAATAATTTATGTTGTTCTGAGGAAATTAATATATACCATCATCGGGAAAGATTTCAGATGTTCTGAAGTGAAAAGAACATGAGATTTGGCAAGTTCCTTATGCTCAGAAGGTTGTACATTTCATTCTTTGTTTCTTATTTCAGACTTTTCCTTAGGTCTAGTCCGTGAGGCCAAGAGTTCTTTGGCACTTTCCACTCACTTAGTAATGAGTCTCCAGAAGTATTCTCAGTACTGCAAGCCTATTCTGAAAGGATTCAAACTCACAGCATGTTTCACAGTGCCTTTGCTGACTACCATATTAGTAAGGGGTAATTGCCCTTGGGAGGAAGATGGATCAACACTGTGTCCATGGGTGTCATTGATCCTGTTTGTTTGTTGTTGTTTTCTGTTTTTTTTTTTTTTCCTGAGTCATTCAGAACAGAACTGGACAGAATAAATGGGGGTGAAAAGAACCTGAAATTCCTCAACCTGACAACAGATTTAGCTATTTGTGTATCTGAATCTCATATCAAATCATTTCCTTCGACAACATTTCTTTCTTTTCCTCTTTGTTAGGGGACTATTTGAACAAGCTAAAACAGAAGAAATTACAAGTTTACAGAGGTCAATGTAGTCAGTCAATCTTCTTGGGACTTCAATCCTTTTTTCGTCTTTCCTCCTTTACTAGCTTTGGAGAATAATAAATGTAAAAGTGTCTAACAATGGAATGTTTATTCTGCAGCTCTTAGTGAGGAAAACAGTCTGACTCAAGTGTTATGCTTATCAATGATAATACAAAGATTAAAATGCATTATTAAAACAAGCGAGGTAGTAGTCTCTTCAGAAGACGTCGAGAGTTTTTCTAATCAGTCAACATTCCCAGCACACAATGATTTAAATATAGCAACACAAATTATTCTATTTTATTTTAGATGTTTTGTAATGCTATTTCTAGAATAAGGAATAAGAGCTTCAATAATGGTCACATACAAAGCAATTTTACAATCAACTTCTCAAATCCAAATTGCCTCTGAATCATTCAGAAATACAATTGGAAAAACATAATAATTTATCACAAATACAACAAAATTGGTTGCATAAAGGCAATTCTACTACAGTAAGAATGATAAAGTAGATTATATAACAAATTTTTAATTCCTACATAAATAAATATAACCTCTGACAAATACATAGTTTAATAAAGTTATTAATAAATATTTCCTTAAATTATATTGCATAGTCTCCATTGCCTTTGCTAGTAGATTAAGACAATGACTAAAGTCCCTCATGTAATAAATAACTAAAAATATATTATAATCCTATGTACAATGTGGTGATACAGAGTGCTGGTGTTTAACTGTCATTCTTTCGTAAGTTTTGAATTTTTGCGATACTCTTCCTTTCTAATTTGTGCTTACTGATTTCTTTCTCTCTCTCAAAATCTTTTTAGCCCTTCACCTCACCTCCTCCACTCTCCTCTACCTGGTTGAGCCAAACTTGGATAGTTCTGTGTTGCTAGACTTGAAGACTGAAAAGCAGTGAGAAAATATTTATGTGGTGGTAGTGACGGTGGTGGTGGTGGTGGTGGTGGTGGTGGTGGTGGTGGTGTGTGTGTGTGTGTGTGTGTGTGTGTGTGTGTGCAGAATACAATTCATGCAAACACAAAGTTCTGAAATAAATAATGTTAAGGGGTACATTTTAATACTTTTTCTTTATTTTACAAAGAAAATCTGCAATAGTCATGTGTTAATTTAATATTCAGAAATAACTAGTTTTGTGCACTAAAAATCATTTCTCATCTAGTGGAAAGAAGTGTTCAGGTATAAGCTTGCTACAATATTACTTTGATTTTTTTTTATTTAATCATTTGCATTCCCATCTTATTAGCAGGCACTACACGTGTCTCATTTGAGGGTTCCTTCAAATACTTCTGTAGTTCAAAATCCCAGGAGATCCTTGGTCTAGTGCCTCACAAGTCTGTTAGTGAAATGACCCTCATACCTACTCACACTCCCGGCTGAAGACACATCCAGTGTAGATGCCACTTCCTGCATAGTTGTCACTTCCTGCACGCTTGTAGCTTCCTGTATTTTCACTTCCTGTTGTGCTGTACTTGCTACCATCCCACAGTAAAGGAACAGAAACTGCACTTTCTTTAAGCTCACACTTAAGTTCCCAAATGCAGCTCTCTAAAGCATAATCCTGTAGCCACCAAATGCTTAGAGTATTCTCATCAGTTGCCTGTTGAACTGAAAACCATTCCGTCCAAAGCAAGAGCTCTTAAACTTGTGAGATTATCTCTCAGATAACCCATAGGTAAAAGAAAGAAATTGCAGCTGAATTAAAGAAGGAAGGAAATTGATTGCAAGATATTGGCATGGTTAATAGTGCTTTGATATGAACATAAAGTAAAACATAAATTTGATTAGGAAGTTAATTGTCAACCACATACTCAACCATAAAACAGCAAGTTGGGAAAGGGAGTGGAGAGACTTATACCTACAGAAATACATCTAGAGGTAAGAAGGGAATGATAATGATACCGTCTAGGGGTCGAGATTCAGTTTGTTTTCTCTATCAGTTAAAGAATCAAAAGCCAGAAAACATCTCAGTCTCGACAGGTAACTGTGATGTTTGTTATATTGTGTACCCCTATATATTGTGGACCCTAGTAAACTTATCTGGGGATCAGAGAACAGATACAGCCACTAGATTAGACATAGAGGCCAAATAGTGGTGGCGCACCTTTAATCCTATCACTCCAGAGGCAGAGACCAGTCTGAATCTCTGTGAGTTCAAGGCTACATTGGGAACAGCCAGGCATAGTGGCACACACCTTTAATCTCAGCACTCTGAGATCTCCTGTCTTTGCTTGGGAAGGACACACGCCTTTAATCCCAAGAAGTGATGGCAGGAAGCAGAAAGATATAAAAGGCATGAAGATCAGGAACTAGAGGCTTTTAGTGGCAGTTCAACTGAGATCCTCAGGGGTGAGGACTCAGAGGCCTTCAGTCTGATGAAACGAGATCAACTGAGTACTGGGCAAGTTGAGATTGGCTGTGGCTTGTTCTGCTTCTCCGTTCTTTCAGTTTTCACCCCAATATCTAGCTCTGGGTTTTTTATTAGTAAGATCGTTTAGCAATTCATCTTACAGCTAACAGCAAAAAAATCTCAAACACTGCAGATAGAATCAGCAGTTGAAGAAAAGCATTCACTAGAGGTGAGGAAACACACACATGCATCAGAGAAAAGAGCCCTTGGCAGAGCTGACAATCCAATGTCTTCTTGAGGACTGGGGATTTTGAAGCCTCTGGAGAATTCTCCTCTCCTAATTTAAGATTGGTCGGTTTGAGCAGAGATGGGATGGTTGATTGGCTGAGAACTGTGTGTGATAGTGTGGCAGGTCCTGATCTGGCCTTGACCTTGTTGAGCCAGTCCATCAGCAGGGACTTGCTGGTGGGAGATAAAAGCTAACTAGGGATCTGTTTTAAGCTGCCAAGCTTTTGTCTCAAGCAAGAAGGGAAATTCACCACCTCTATTACCTAATTATGGCCCCTCTCCCTGTGAGAATCCTTACTGGGGAGTCTGTCTAACTTCTAGTCTCCCAATATCTTGTGGATAGCTGCTCTCACCTATGAGTCTGCAGCAGGTCATTACTTTTCATCTGCATTTGTATTTTCTCCTCTTAGTTCATGTCAGATTTGCTCTCAGCTAGCATTTCAGTGAGTTGGGATTTCCTCCTGATCCCAAACCTGCTCCCGGGGACCTCAGCCCTGTGCCTGTCCTGTTACAGCACAGCAGTCTCTCATTACGCTTTATCTCTAGCTGTGTTCAAGACATCCTCTTTCCTACAATAGCACTGTTTTCTATTGACAAGTAGAATCCACCAGTCCGCCAAATACTAACCTTTTGCCTTTGAGTCTGATGACCACAGAAGCTAAAAATGGGTCTGTGGTAGTTTCAACTCCTAGATCAATGGAGTCGCTGTTACTTAGTCCCTGATGGGAGCACTTAGGTTAAATTGCTAAGACAGTTTTATCAGTAGCTCACTGTACCAAGCAGGATCTATTTCCTCTTCAGTATCTTCATTCTCAGACTTAGGCAAAGGGTTTTGCCTAAATTTTGATGAAAGATACAGCGCTTTGGGCTTTTTTATAAAGATTTCTGCAGTTGGAACTTTTCCTGTGTCCCACCTGGTCTGCAGCCACTCAGATTCAAATAAACTAACAGAGGCTAATATTATTTTTAAACTATGGCTATGGCAGGCTTCTTGCTACCTAGTTCTTATATCTTAAATTAACCCATTTCTATAAATCTATACTTTGCCACGTGACTTGTGGCTTACCGGTACTTTTACATCTTGCTTCTCATGGTGGCAGCTGGCAGCATCTCCTCTGCTCTTTTTTCTCTTCCTCTCTATCTGTTTGGATTTCCTGCCTGCCTCTAAGCTGGCTTGCCATAGGCCAAATGGCTTTATTTATCAACTAATCAGAGCAACATATATTCACAGTGTACAGAAAGACATTCCCATCAGATTTCCTTTTTTTCATGTCTCTCTCTCTCCCTCTGCGTGTGTGTGTGTGTGTGTGTGTGTGTGTGTGTGTGTGTGTGTGTGTGTGTGTATAGTGTGTAAGCTGCCTGTGTACAGGAACCCATAGACGTCAGAAATGGGTAGGTATCAGGTTCCCTGGAGCGGGAGCTATAGGCCATTTCAAAACAGGTACAAAAAACTTACCCGATCCTACAGAAAAGTAACAAGCACTCTTAACTGCTGTGTCATTTCTCCAGACACCCCTCTTGCTTTTCTTTATCCTAAAGAGCACCATATGTTGGTAAGGACATACACTGCTCCCCGAATATCAAGTTGTTGTTTCCAAGCTCTCACACTTGTTAAGTATATAATTATTTTCTTTATACAAATGAACGTGGCATGACAAGAGTAGTTTGATTGCCAATGTTTTCATTGCCTTCATGATGAATATGGGTTCCTCTGAGCTTTTCACCATCTGGACCAAAATGATCTTAAACTCTGTATGGAAAGTACTAAAATAAATACTTCCTATGTACTACTTTATCATTTCAGCAGGCCTATTTTGTACGTATTAGCATTACATCAGGTTTTATAACTAAGAAATGGAGGAAGATAAACAACAGACAAGTTCCTTAAAGTCACGTAGCATGCAAATGGTGGAGCTGTGAAACTCAAGCCAGGTGTTTGGAATCCAGAGCCTCTTCTCTTAAATTCTATGATGCATGACTGTAACTGTAATCTTTGGATTTAAAGCAGCAGTGAATGCTTGCATCAGGCAGCCATGATAGCAAGCATTTTGCTTTCCTCTTACTTGGTTTTATAGCAGGTCTTCACATCTGTACTTTTGCTGTTAATATCCTAGCCACTATCAAAGACACTGCTTTAAGCTACATCAAGCCAACAAGACTCACATATTTTGCTCCTTTGAGCATCCTATTTTTAGTAACTCTGCTACATATCTAAAAATCTATAATTTGACACAATTTGTATTCTAAATCTCTGCCACATGCTTTATCTCTTCAGCCACTTTTGAAACAATAGCTGTGTCACATGAGTCTTTGTATCCTTTATGACTCTTCATATGTTGAGTGTCATAGGGTTAAACTTCACCCTAGAAGGTCAGGAAATTATCTAGAATTATTTCCATAACATTACTAGCAACTTTAAGTGTTTTATTCAGATTACTGTATGTGCAAACCCTTCCTGGAACTCAGATACCAGAACTACTTGCATATTTATAACAATTAAAAGAGTAATAGTAACTACTGAAGAATACAAAGAGCACTTTTACCTTGGGGAGAAAAAAAGAGTTAAAATTCTTTCAAGAAATAAAATGAAACCTAAAATTGCCTAGCTAGGAAACAAAAATGTGATAGGAAATAGACTGACAGTTCTATCTCCAGGTAAAATCTACAACAAACAGAAAACTCAAAACAAACCTGAGCATCAGAGAAATCAGGTACCATGTGGTCCTCCAGGATGAACCTCTGAGACTGTGTAATATTTCTCCTAGGATCTCTGGGCTTCACATCTTTACTTAACATATGCAAACCAATGCAGGAAATAAGGGAATAGACCACTGACAATGTAAAGACAGTTATTTTCTATTAGTCTTAACATTTCTCATTCATGGCCATAAATTGATGCTGCATTAAAACACCATTGTCTGGACTGTGTATGCAACATTTTGCTTTCTGACTAATCTCTGTGTGTGAGTTTTAGACATAAGGGGACAGTAAGTATACAAACTAAAAGGTGACAAGTTAAGGGTACGGAATGCTAAATGAAGCAGTGTGAGAAATCAATGTGGACCTTTTCTAGGTACTGATTGGCACTGCTATTAAATTCCAGTTTTTTTCAGAATATCTTATATTCTTCTATGAAAGCTATATTCTTATTCTAGCTCACCTTTTCACTAAATTACTCATTTTTTTTAAATTTTCCAGTGTATTCTGTGCTATGTTTAGTGAAAAAGCTTAGAAAGTGCTGAATAGATTTAGAGCAAATGTTGCCATCACAATGCTCTTTCTTCTCCAACAGGAATAGTGTTTTAATAAATGGATACATCACTACAGTTTAAACCATTTTCCCTCAGTGAGTTTATACAGTTTGCCAAATGATCTCCAAAGAGGCCAGGGCTCCCTAAAGAGAAAGATGCTTCCTGATAGGAATCCTTTGTGGTCACTTCCATCAAAATGGAAGCCCAATGCAGCTGTATGAGCAATGAGACTACCTCTTTCTAAATGGAAAGATGAAACATATCTGTAAGAGAATACTTGCAAAGGGAACCCTATTTTCCAACATAATTGGTCCTCCAGCTCAACACTGCCTACATTAGCTGGTGGCCTAAGCAATACCAGCTGCTTAGAGCCTGAAAGGTAATAAGAAAAACAATGAAAAAAAAAAAGCAATTATTACCTTAAGCATTTTACCCACAATGCCCCTGGTTACTGCTTTGGTACAAGACTTAGCTCAAGCCTTGTTAGCAAACTTCCCTTCCTGTACTTTCAGGACTTTCAGGCCCTCCTCAAGTCCTGGGTAATGCATTTCTTGTGATGCCTCCTGCCTTCTTAATGTCTGCAACCGAGAGAGCCACCCTTGTCTATTTGCCTGCTTCTACTACCTGAAGACAAATATACATATACCAACAGTTTTCTTCCTTCCCACATCTGGTGTTCTTATAATTGTGTTACCTGTAATTGTGTAATTAAAAGCCACATTAATTTTAATTAATTGAAAGAGTCTAACTAAACAGTGCAAAGGCTCATTAAGATGCAAAAACAATGAGAAAGGAAGCTGTCTAACTAATCTATGAGAACTAGATTCAATGCACTGAAAATCATTCTGTAAAGCTGGATATTAAGAACAAGTTACGCTCCAGTTAATAATGAATAAGGAATCAAAATTTCAGGAGAAATGGTGATGGCTAATCTAGTCGTCATCTTGACTACATCTGGAATGAACTACAACCCGGAAATGGAGGGAACACTTGTGATCCGGATCTTGAGGTTAGAAGGTACAACTTTAATCTGAGCCACACCAGCAGGAAGCCTATATAAGGGAGAAGGAATGGGGTGGGGGGTGTTCATTCTTCACCTTCTTGCCCTCACCTTGTCAGCACATCCATCCCTTCATTGGCATTAGATCCTATTTCTTCAGGATCCCAGCTTATACAGAAGACCAGCTGAAATATCCAGCCTCGTGAGACTGAGCAGCAACTAGATTCTTGAACTTTCCATTCACAACTAGCAGCCTATAAGTTATTGCAATAAATAAATATATATATATATGGAGAGAAAGAGAGAAAGAGATTCATTCGATAAGTTCTTTGATTCCAGAGAACACTAATACACAAATGGATTTAAAATTATGAAATAATATTACAAGGAGGAGATTTGCCTAGCATCTCACTCTTCTTTTATGAGGAAATCCAAATTGACTTCTGCACCATGTGTTAAGTTCTGCTCATGAAAGGCAAAACAAGATCAATGTTCCAAATATTTATGTAATTAATGCTAATAATATATTTTTATAAGGGCTTTTGGAAAAGAAAATAATTTTTAAATAAATATGCAGTAATGTGTATTAGAGCATTTTTAAAGATCCATTCTTGAGTTTTTTTGTTTTGCTTTGCTTTTTAGCTTAATGAAGTCTAGATTAGATCACATTATCATATATCCTTTGATGGTAACCAGTATTGTCTGCCCTTTGAAATTAATAGTTACAAAGAAGAATATGTGAAGTTTTAAGAGCATAGGGATTCAGAATACATTTTTTTTGTTCCAACTCTTTTGGTTATGTAGGTGTTTGTGTTTAATAAATTGGTTGTTTGCCTGACTGATTTCCTACCTTATGCCAGAAAAATATACAGCTTACATGAACGCTGAAGACACAACAAATTAACTTTAATGTCAAGACTTATAAAAATTAACTTTCAGGAACAGTTTCAAAAGTATGCAATATTGATGGCTAGATAGAGAGCTCGGCAGTCTAAACATTTGCTGCTCTTCCTAAGCTCAGTTCCTAGTACCTATGTCAGGTGGCTCATAACTGCCTATAACTAATAGGGAATCTTCATCTGACTTCTGAAGGTACTCACACACCCACCAGACAGACAGACACACACACACACACACACACACACACACATAAATAAAATTACTGGATGTTGTGAAGAATGCATAAAGTATCTCCTAAAAGGACACATATATGGAAGGCATAGACTAAATATTAGTTCATTTCTTTAGCCAATAAAAAATGATACACTTCTAATGCATGCTTTTTGTGTTAATACTATAATTTATTTACATCTCTGTATTGAGCTGTTCTACATATTCTACTTAATCCCACATATAAAAATATGAGTTAAACACAGTGTATATGATAATCTTTATTTTACATGTAATAAACCTAAAGGGTGTTGTAATTGCCTAAATCAAGCTGCCTCAACAGCCTTACACAAGTTGTCTCAACAGCCTTACCCAAGTTGTCTCAACAGCCTTACACAAGTTGTCTCAACAGCCTTTCACAAATCTCCTTGCACTGTTCTAATGCTCTGTCTTGACTGTGCCTTAGGCAAAGAGAAGGGGATATTGGTTGTAACTGCAGAAACTGAACTAGGTCCCAAAAAGGAGAAAAGAACAGATAGAGGGGGTGAAAGAGACAAAGAGGAGAGACAGATACACAGACACACAGAGAGAAGAGTGGGGAAGAGAGAGAGGGCAGAAGGAGCTGAGGTAAACTAGCTAAGATCTTAGAACCACATAAGACACTAAAACAGAAACAGCAAATACGTCCTGTCTCACCAAACTCCTCCCACCACTTGGCAGCAAACAACTGCTCTTGGCTAGACATGTCTTCTACTCTGTCTTACCTCTGATCATATTTTATTTCATTATTCTCCCTCATCCCCTCACCGTGAGACTATGATTCTACAGATTACTTTTACCTGTTCCACAACTTCAGGCAAATAGAGTCCTCTATGATGAACTTGAACCTTTGTTTTGGGTTTAGTTCATTCAACTAAATGTTCTGGAGATTCAGCCATGATATTTCTAGAAATAGTAGTTCTTACTTTGCCTTACTAGGTAGGTAGTGTGCACCTGTATTAATATATTACAAATTGCTAGTGACTCTTACTGTCAATAGACAGTCAAGATAATTGGACATTAAATTATGTCTCTATCGGGGATGGAGAAAGGAATCAGTAGTTAAAACCACATCCTGCTCTTCCAGAGGACCTGAGTTTGGTTCCTAGTACCCACTTCAGAAAACTTACAACCACTTGTAACTCCAGCTCCAAGGGATCCAACATCCTCATCTGGCCTTTGCAGATACCTACATTCATCTACACCAGCATATACACACACACATACAAATAATTGAAAAACAACAATAATAAATATTCTAAAAACGTGGCTCTTGTGAAACTCCTGAGCAGTGTAGATATGTTTTACTTCTTTTGAATAAACAATGGGTAAAATCTTTAAAAATAGAATGAGAATATGCTTAGCTTTGTTAAAACCTGTCAAGTGTTTTCTTTAGGGAGTAGTAGCAATAACATTTGCACTAGCCATGGGGAAGCTTTCCCCACACTCAGCATTCCTATCCATAGTGAACATGGAATTTCAGCCGCTCTGAGTACCACACTGCAATTTAAATGCTTATTACCCTGATGAATGACCTGATATGTATTTTCCATGTGAACTTGATCATTCATATGTCTTCTTTGGTGAAATATCTATTACAAAATTGTCTAGTAGAATGTCAGTTAATTTTGATTTTTTAAGATTCTTTTATAAAATCTATTAAAACTCTAGTTTTTAATTTAGAACAGATATTTATATTGTAAATATTTTCTCCCAGCTCTGCCTTCTAGTTTCATTTCTTATGGGCCTTGTCAGAAGCACGTTTTAACTGTAACCAGTTAAATATTATAATGCTGAATTAATGAGCAGATTTGGGGGCTCCCTTCTTTTTGGTAATGTTGATTTTTGGAAACTTTGCTTCCTTTCTGAACATGTCCTTTCTGGTCCACAGCCTCTTTGTCTCCAACTCAGTAGGACTTCAATGCCTTTGTGAACTGTGCACAGACAGCATAAGCCAGGAAGTTCCCAGGGGAACCTCCAGATAAATGTAGGGTTCATTTGAAGGATTTGAAGACCTTCTTGTTCCTTTCTGTTGTTAATTGCTCTCTAAGGCCTTGAACACATGTTGTTTATGTGCCACAATTGGAATGTGTATGTGGCATCAGCAGAAATCTAGGCACACTATAACCTGTCCCACTATCATGAGATGGTCATTGTCCACATAACATGCCTAATCCTTCTTTCAACACAATTTTCTCTGACTTTAGGATACATATAGATTGGTCCTTTGCCAGAAGCACTGTCCTGTTGCTTTTTACTAACAAGTTTCCAATTGCCCATGTATCAGCAGTCCAACACATTCGTTCTGCTTCTGACTCATGCACATAGGGCCTCCAGTTACACATTTATAGCACACTCACTGCCTGGGTGTTACAGGGCCCATTTCCCTATGGCATTTTTTGCTCTTTTGATGATTGTGTCATGGGAATTAGGGAGGTCCTGGTGGTCTGAATGAGAATGGTCCTCATAGGCATAGTTAGTAGAACTGCTTGGGAAGAATTAGAAGGTGCTGGCTTATTGGAAAAACTGTGTCACTGGGGATGGGCTTTGGAGTTTCAGGAGCCCATGCCAGGCCCTGTGTGTCTCCCTGCCTACAATTTGTGGATCCGATGTGAGCTCGCAGCTACTGCAACAGCACCATGCCTGCCTGCCTGGTACCATGCTCCCCATCATGACGGCCATGGGCAAACACTCTGAAACTGTAAGCAAGCTCTAATTAAATACTTTCTCAAATAAGTTACCTTGTTTCCTCATAGGATTAGAACAGGAACTATGACAGGGGTGATTCCATCAAGCCATTGATAAGAGAATAGGTAGATACAGATAGAAACAGAAAATAATTCCACAAAAAATGCAATGTCATCTACTCTACTCATATTGTTTTGTTTCAAATATTCATGCTTTAAGCAGTTATTCTGCCCAGCTCAAAAGACCCATGAGTAGCCCTAACTTTATGAGGGGCTTTGAGAGTAACACAAAGCGATACAAAAATAAATTCTTTTTAAAAAAATTAAACACAAAGCCAGGCAGTGGTGGTGCACTCCTTTAATCTCAGCACATGGGAGGCAGAGCCAGGCGGATCTCTATGAGTTTGAGACCAGCCTGGTCTACAGAGCGAGATCCAGAACAGGCACCAAAACTACACAGAGAAACCCAGTCTCAAAAAAAAAAAAAAAAAAAAAAAAAGGAAAAGAAAAATGTAAACACAAAGTAACTCGAAATATCTTTTGGCAATGTCTGTGTGTGTGTGTGTGTGTGTGTGTGTGTGTTTATTCATTATGTGGGTGGGGTATATGAATGCCATGGGATGTGTGTGACGACAAGCAGAGGATACCCTCCTTATCTGTCCTCATCATCCACCTTGGTTGAGCCAGAGTTTCTTACTCAAGCATATATAAACAGGCTAGCTGGACTGCAAGATTCTAAGGATTCTCTTGCCTCTGCATCTCATCTCACTATAGTGACCCAAGGATTACAGGTAGGACCACACTCCTGCACCTGGCATGCAGGTCACCATGCTGTGTAGTAGTAAGTACTTTACACACTAGATCATCTCCCAACTGTCCTGGAACGTTTGATACCATCCTCCAAAAATCTATTTAATTATGCACTGATCATATACAATTAAAGTCATCTGCTCTGGAACTATTACACAATTTAAAAGAAATTATGGCCTAAGAATACATGGTACATTATTCTTCACTGTTCAAAGCTGCATACTTCTCTGAAGTTGAGGAATGCATGCAACTGCATTCTACATCTAGAGAGTTCTCATAAACCATCCTAAACAAGAGCACAACACTGCAACAGGCACTGAGATACATTTTATTTCCTTTAAAAACCAGAAACATGTTGGGAACCGGACTTTGGATATGTTAAAGTGATATTGAGTTTCCATAATTTCCACCAGAAACCAGCAGCTAGCACAGGGCTTGGTCCATGGAAGTTGTTGAATAAATAAGTGTTTATTTAATAAAACAACAAAAATAACCATAATCAAAAATGTAGTTATATTATACAAACTTTATTTTTTTTAATCCAAAAACATAACTTTCTTTAAAAAAAAAAAAAAAAAAAAAAGCTTAGAAACCAAATTTTAGCCTTTGTTTAACAAAATGAGGCTTTTCCTGGGCAGAAAATCCAATTAGCCAGCACAGTTCTTACAGCGCTGAAGACCATTCTCGTTACAAGCTGTACACTTCAGGGCTTTGAAAGCGTCCGTAAAGCAATTTCGAAACACTGACATCTTGCTTCCATGGCACACGGAGCATGGAAGGAAGCCAAAGCCTCCACAGGAAGGACACTCATGTGGATGCTGTACTCTCTATAATGGGTGTCGAGAAACAGGAGAGAACAGAAAATGTGTTAGTGCAAGCAATTCAATCGGTATTGTGAGATGTTGCAAGACAACATGGATATGAGGTCATTGTGACTATGCAACCTGACAACATCAGCCATTAATATCCTTGGGACCTAGGAGAAGGACAAGTGCAGAATTCTTTCACTTCCTACCTTGATGGCCATCTACAGTATATACTTGGTTTATAAAGTCTAGTAAATTTTAGGCTAAGTGTGTTAGATGGCACATACTTTCAAGAGTTTCATCATATGAAAACATTTTTTTTGTCAACTAAACATAAATGAGAAGAATACTTTTAGCTTTCCCTTTTGAATCTCTTAACACTTTTCTATCTTCTAGAATAATACATCCAATTTGAAAAATCAGAAAACTATGAGCTAAAGTTTAAAGAATCCACTATCAACCAAAGAGCCATCATTACATTGCCAAATTGAATAATTCTTTAATTGTTGCAAAGCACTTTCATTACATGTTATTTCCTCCCTTGACCCTCCCCCTCCACATAGAGACATCATCTTCAAGAGAGTAAAATGCAAGCATCATTACCCTCATTTGATACTTAAGAAAACAGACACAGATATCTTGAGACATTTACGCACGTCATAAACATTTATTAATAGCTGTCAGCCCTTCTACCTTAAGCAAAGATAAAGGATCTCAAATATAGAATAAAAACAACCAGGAAGACAGTATTTCATAAAACATTCACACTCATTCCAATGTGCTTCTTTGCACATGTAAGTTTTCTCAGAATCCATTGCCAGAACTCACCATGCCCAGGGTGATTAGAAGCCATCACAGAATTGATGCTAAGTTCCTGACTTGTGATACAGGAATTGACAGCAATGTTTGAAAGCCTGGCTTTGTGCAAGGTTAGAAAATGTAGGCAACAAACACACACACACACACACACACACACACACACACACACACACACACACCTGTAAAATGACAAACCCAAACAAATATATCTGACCCACACAGATAGATACAGTTTTGCAATGGAGAGTCAAAATTACACATTAAAAACTCAGTTGAAAAAGAACCTGAGCTATCTGGATTTACTCTCCAATTCCCTACTGCATACAACTAAAAGAATCCAAAAAACAAATAATTAAATGTAATTTTATTTTCATAAGTAATTTCAGAATGTAATTTGGAAAGTAAGCACCAGAATATAATCAACTGGATGTATACATCCTCTTATCTCTTTTCATGTGTATATTTTCTCCAAGACCCACGCACTGCTACCCTTTAGTTTAGCTGTTATAGTAAGACACAAAACCTATAGAATGTCTTTTTTTTTTTCATTTTTAATAGTACAGAATTATATTGATGGAAAGTAGATGTTGCCAATCTCAATGACACAAATTGGGAACTGGAAATGCTGTAAGAACTGAGGAGATTCAAAGATCTCCCAAACAGATAGATAGAATGCAAGTGGTAATTGGATGATTTTTGTAGTTGTTCTGTGCAAGAACTGATCCCTATAAAGAAGGTTGGACTGGATTTTTTTTTGTAATATTAAAATGTCTTTATAAAGACATTTCAGAAGGAAAGAATATTCTTTAAAAGATAAACATAAGGAAATTCTCAAATAATGACATCATCAAATTTCAGAAATAAAATGGTCGTGTCAATAAATGCTTAACATCACCATAATTGTGAAAGGATACATTCAAAACTATCAAGTTGGTCTTGTTAGCACACACTTATAAACCCAGAACTTCAGAAGTAGCAGGAAGACAAAAAGTTTAAGATAATCTTTTTCTGTATAGTGAGTTTGAGGCAAATTTAGGAGATGATAGATAGATAGATGATACAAAGGCAGACAGACAGACAGATGGATAGATTATGGATAGCATGTCTTATTTAAGAATTGTACATATACACAATGGAGTACTACTCAGCAGAGAAATCAATGACATCATGAGGTTTGCAGGCAAATGGAGGGATCTAGAAAAAAATCATCCTGAGTGAGGTAACCCAGACTCAGAAGGACAAACATGGTATGTACTCACTCACAGTAGGATACTAGATGTAAAACAAAGATGACTAGACTGCTACACAACTCCAGGGAGGCTACCTAGAAAACGGGACCCTAGGAAAGACACAGGGATCACCCAATGACAGAGAAATGGATGAGATCTACATGAACAACCTGGACGACAGTGGGAGTAATGAAGGGCAAGGTTTGAGGGAAAGAAAGCTTAGGGGAGCAGGAGATCCCAGCTGGGTCAAGAACAGAAAGGGAGAACGAGGAATAACAGACCATGATAAATGATGACCACATGAGAACAGGAATACACAGAGTACTGGAGAGGTCCCCAGAAATCCGCAATGATACATAATCTGTAGACTGCTGGCAATGGTGGAGAGAAAGCCTGATCTGACCTAGTCTGATGATCAGATGGCCAAACACCCTAACAGTCGTGCTAGAACTCTCATCCAATAACTGATGGAAGTGGATGCAGAGATCCTCAGCCAGGCCCCAGGTAGAGCTCCAGGAGTCCAATTGTCGAGAAAAAGGAGGGACTGTAAGAGCGTGAATTGTTGAGCCCGAGACTGGAAAAAGCACAGGGACAAATAGCCAAACAAATGGAAAAATATAAATTATGAACCAAAGGCTGTGGAGCCCCCAGCTGGATCAGGCCCTCTGGATAAGTGAGACAGTTGAGTGGCTTGAACTGTTTGGGAGGCATCCAGGCTGTGGGACCGGGACCTGTCCTTAGTGCATGAGCTGGCTGTTTGGAACCTGGGGCTTACACAGGAACACTTTGCTCAGTCTGGAAGGAGGGGACTGGACCTGCCTGTACTGAATCCACCAGATTTAAATGAATCCCCAGGGGAGTCTTGGCCCTGGAGGAGATGGGAATGGAGGGGAGGGGCTGGGGGGAAGGTAGGGGTGGGGGCAGGAGGGGAGAGGACAGGGGAACCCATGGCTGATGTGTAAAATTAAAACACAAATATAATTAAAAAAAAAAAGATTTGTAGCAACTGGACAAAACGGATATTAAGCCAACCTATTGCTTAGAGGAGAAAGCAACAGCATCTGGAATCCAGGACTCCATTGCTGCTGGGTTGTAAATAGTTTTAGGTTCCTAGTAGAACAAGATTGCCACATATTGCACATAAAAATAAATAATATTCAGTTAAATTTGAATTTCAAATAGATCACAAAAAAATTATATATTTCTCTGGAAATAAACTACAAAACATTCACAGTTTACGTGACATTAAAATGTAAGTGGGAATCAAGCTTCTTTGGCAGACTAACAGGGCAGGTGCTGTCAAGCAACAGGAGGAATGTTTGGGAAGCAGCTATTTATCAACCATTGTAAATTATTTGGTAGTTTTTTAAAAATGTGCCTCAGCATCTCAGCAACAAATATAAAAAAAAAAAAAAACATCAGGTAGACTTTATCTGAAACCAACTCCCACTGTGTCCTGGGACACTTGTGAATGATGAAATTTTAAAACAGCATATGGTTTTCCCAAAGAATGTATTTATGATGACAAAGAAGAGCAAAGCTGAAATAAACCATGAGCTCTAGTCAGCCACCTTGTCTCACTCTCTCCTGTCACTCACTCACCCCGAACATTGGGCTGTCAGTACATAGAACTCAAAATTGTAATGCAACAGTATTAGAATTTATTTTACATCACTGATCTGAAATAGAGCCTACAAAATTACTTTTGATGAATAAAAATATCAAACGTTAAATCCACTAGTACCAAGAGTCAACTCTAACTTCATAATTTATCTGAAAGTCACAACCAGTAAGTTTTCTAAGAGAAAATTAACATATCAACACTGAAACCTACATTCTCATGTTGACAGGTGTCTGGTATATCAAGGTCATTCTAAAAGCCTGTCTTCAGAATCCTTGAATTGTAAAGTGAGATCTTTGATTACCCAGTTATTGACAGGATTCAGTGAACTAATCCACATAGGACAAATAGAAGGCTGGCTGGCAAACAGTGAGATTAGATGTCGTAAGCCATTATTTTATTAATAAATCACTACCTTAAGTCATATGCACCAGCTGCTGTCTCCAGATAAATTGTTCATAGTCACATGACTCAACCTTATCCTATTATGCTGAGTTATTTGATTTAAATGCATCAGTATTAGTTTTCTGGCCTAAGAGCTTGCCCCTGTAAGGGAAAAGTAAATATGCCTTTAAGTCATTTGTTAATTGTGATGGTTATGGCACAATGGTGAAACTATTCTAAGACTGCTTCTATTCTCATTTTTTAAAATAGCTATTTCAATGACTCAAATGTGAGGCAAGACACGGCTTTTGTGTCATGTAAATCAGGTCCACTTGGCCTGTTGCTCATGTGTAGAATCTCCATCAATAGGTCCCAGCCACTCAACTTGCCAGAGAAATGTTCACTTGAACAGTATACATGGTAGCTAGCATTCTTGAACCAGAAAATGTAAAATTGTTTGCTTATTTCCTTCTCTTGGCCCCATACAGCCCCTAAGCCTTGTTCCTCACCTTCACTTAGGATAACTGCTAAGCCTTGGTCCTAGGAGGACCAAGGGCAGCTGTGTGACTGGCATGTGGTACCCAATACTTCAAATCAGAACTGAATAACCTGTCTAAAGTCTTACTACAGAATAAACAGTTGTCCATCTTCTAGGACGTTCCATGAGAAACAGACCATGGTGCTAGAACAGCTTATTCCCTGCACCTAATACACTAGATAAACTTCTCAACCAGTCTTGTGTCTTGCCATGATAAAGTCATATGTCCCACTTACCTATATGTCATTTGAATTGAGAGTCATAGGAGCATAGCTTTATGATTAATATCCTGGCTTTAGAGTCAGGCTGATCTGATTCAGGAATGAAACATTTTCTGTAACATCTTGAGCAAGTGATTTAGTCTCTTTCTGTGCCAATTCCCTTAATGGTGTCATGGGAATAATAATACAACCTATTCCAATCACTCAGTATATATAAAACACCAAGCATATTACTTGCTACACAGTCAGGATTTAAATGTTTCCAGCCCCGTGAATATTTAACTCCTGCCAAAGCTAACCAGAGTGCTAGATGTTCATATTTGAATATTGCATCCTCATGCACTTTGGTTGATCATCTAATGATTCTCTAGGGTCTGTCTCTTTATCTAGGTTGACTTCTAGTAAACCCTAGTTCCCTCATAGGCAGAATTTCCTAGATGACTACAATTCTCTACCAGTTTTACCCTTCAGACAAGAGGTCCAACCAAACTGTAGCACCTTACAGTGTCTATAACAGTAGAAGCCAGTAGCACACCACCCTTTTCAAAACTAGAAATAATCTTACTATTTGCATCTTAATTGTACTGATTGTAAAACTGAGATAACTTTAAAACGATGAAAATGTTTTTCCAAAGCCCTATAAGCTGAAAGAGAAAGAGCATTTACATTAATTTAGTATGTAGATATTAAGTGACAGAATAAAAGAATCATGGATAAAAGGGGATAAATGTTCAGAGCATCTAAGTCAGTTATACATCTGTACAAAGGAAACTATGGAGGTTCATTCATCCTATAAGATTCTAAAAGATGCTACTAAAGTATGGAATTAAAATGCTTGTCTTAAATTAGGGTGTCTATTGCAGTGAAGAAACATCATGTCCAAAAAGCAAGTTGGTAAGGAAAGGGTTTATTTAGCTTACACTTTGGCATTGCTGTTCATCACCAAAGGAAGTAAAGACAGAGACTCAAGCAGGGCAGGAACCTGGAGGCAGAAGCTGATGCAGAGACTATGGCAGGATGCTGCTTACTGGCTTGCTTAACATGGCTTGCACAGCCTGCTTTCTTACAGAACCCAGGACCACCAGCCCAGGGATGGTACCATCCACAATGGGCTGGACCCTCCACCATTGATTACTAATTAAGAAAACGCCCTACAGCTGGATCTTACTCAGGCATTTTTCTCTTATGACTCTAGCTTGTGTCAAGTTGACATAAAACCAGCCAATATAATGCTATCTACATAAGGCTATTTATATTTAAATATGGGTCAAAAAATAAGTAAAATTTAAAAATCCATTTCCTTGGGAGATATAAGTAAGAGAATCAGGAGCTCAAGGTCATCCTCAGCTATGTAGTAAGTTGGAAGCCAGCCTAAGCTAAACAAGACCCTGTCTCAAAAAAATAAAAAGAAAAAGAAAAAGAAGAAAAGAAAAAGAAAATCAGTTCCTCAGTCACACAACCTTATGTTACATGATCAATAGCCACAGGCAGGCAGTGGCAACTATCTTGGACAATTAAGGCAGAAATTGGTTCCATTGTGGAATCAAGAGCTACTAGAAAAGGCTGTCTTGGAGAGATATGCAGCTGTTAAACTAAATTCCTTCAATGGTCACATATCAATATAAAATCAAATCAGGTGTATTTTGTAATACAACTTGCATATCATTAAAATGTATTCAGAAAACTATATAATAGATAAATAATACACACTATGCAATTTTTGTTGGTTAAATAAAAGACAAACATCAACCTAAATTAATGACTTTATGGAATTGAAGTGGTCTATAGAAGCAAAAAGAAAGAATGAAATCGACCTATGCAAATGTTTTTATCTGAATGGAATTCTAGACAGGCAAGTGCACACTCTGATTTGATGCCTTAAGCTATCAGGACTCCAAAGAGTGAAGCTACATGAAGCTACACATGACTATCAGGGGAGCTAAAATTCTCAAATTTTTAAACCATAATACTTCAGAAATTACAAATTGTGTATGCTAAGGAAAATTAGGAAATCAGATCATACCGTATTTTCTTCCTACATCCCCAGAACACTCCATGTTCAGAAGCACTTTCTCTGCCTGCCACTTTTATTGGACCACTGTGTATAAATGTAATGCAACTATTATTATTATGATGGAAAATTAGCTCAGAACTTTTGTGTGCTACTGCTGTATGCAAGCAAGTCTTTGAACAGACATGGTTGTCTCCCAAAGGACGATGCTCGGAAACCATAGCTACTCAAAAAATTTGTCAAATGAGTGAACATATCTTGTTTTCCTTCTGAGAAAGACTAAATATCAATAAAAATAACTGTTAAAATCAAGGAGTGTATAGCTCATTTGGGATATAAATCAAATACACCCCAAAATATGATAAAAGGAATCCTTTGGCAACCATACCATATGAAGAGCCATGGAGATAAGAAGGCAGAAAAAAACTAGAGAATATTTTTAAAACTAGTCCTACAGATAGAGACTACAGACCTTTCAGGTAGTGAAATGAAATGAGGAACTGGAACAATAACAATCTAGGTAGACAGAACTCGCATAAGTGAGTGGTTCTAAGGGAATGAAGAGGTCGCATAGCTCTTACTTTTGACTAATGTAGAGGTGTGGAAGAAAATCAAAAAGAAGGTAGAACAAAAGGCACAGCAGAAGCATGTGGATGCTGGTCTGCCTTGTTCACCTGGGAAGCTCTGGTTAATTATGAATATATAATTTTCACTCTTAAAACCATTTCCATCTGGATGATAAACCATATGGTCTCCCTGTGTGCAGAAAGAAACAGGCTGATACAATCATTTACCAGAGAAATGCTAAAAGTTTCCTGGTTGCACATTAATTCAATATACTATATATTTGAAAAATTGTGTCTTTCATGCTATAATTGTAAAAGGTGGGAACAAAATTAAAAAGTGTGTCTTATAGAAATAGTTTTCCCTTTACCTTCATAAATGATTAATAAGCCCATGAGAATAAGTGTGTTTTAAGACAATTGTCCAGCTTAATACTTCATCAACACCTCTATTATAGAGAATTAGTCTCAGGTAAAGCCAACTGAAAAGTTCAGTTAATAGGATGAGGTTGTTAGATGCAGATATTTAGATCATCCTAGATAGAGCAAATGCAATGGCAGGTGGTACCCAATTAAAACTGTCCCACATACACCATCATATATTTGTATGAACATGGAATAAAAATTCAACTAGGAAACCAATTGCAATCAGAATGTGCTTAACATTTTGACTACTAAAAATAAGTTGTCCAAAGCACAATTACCTCAATTTTGGTTAAGAGGTCTTGCAGTTCTCCTGATTCATTCATTGACAAAATTTTCTCAGCACCCTATTAATCAGAGGGGTAGGGACAAAAGAAATGCGTTGTGTTAGTATTTGAAAAGCCAAAGTCATAGCCAGGAAAGGTTAACTCACGAAATAATGAACACAACCTTCCCCCTCAGCTCTGAACATATGTAGAACCCAAGGCCAAAAGGTTTTGCTGGCACGTCCCCACTCCCGTGTCAAGGGCCGGCATGGGCACTGAGAAGTCTGCCAAAGGGGGCATGCCAGAGGTCAAGTACTAGCTGTCACATCAGGTCTGGACGGGCATGCATATGGCACACCCATGAACCTAGTGCCTGGCCTTCTCCCTAGGAAAAGGAGCTTTGAGCCAGTCCATAGCCTGCATTGTCTCTGCCCTCTCCTAGTCTTCCTGGACATGGCCCTCCTTACAGTCATGCATGTACCAATGACAGCTAAGAAAATCACCAGCATTAAACCAGCACCGTTGTCAGAGAGCAAACATCATTCAATAGACTCGACCACTAGCAGAAATTGACCCTTAGAAAAGTTAAATAACAATCTCAAGGTATCCTGGAAAGAAAGCATAAAGGCAGTGGGAACACAGGCAGGGCAATTGCTCCAGAGCTGACAGTACTGCAGAAGTAAGAATAGGAGCCATGTAGGCACTTTCCTGCACATCTGTCATGGTTCTTGGAACTATCCCAGCTGTCTCTCTTTTCTATATCCTTCTTAACACTCTCCTATTCCACTTCTCAAAGCACAGAGAGGGGAGGAGGAAAGTTTGGGTGATTATTACTAATAAAAGCCTGAGTTCACCTCTACTTTGTTCACATTGACTCTGCACTGCTTAGAGTAGGCGTCTAATCCACTTGGTCTTAACGAACAGGTCAGGGAGGAAGAGTAAACCACATTTTTATTTTCCTATTTGTGGTAAGCATGGCAAATACTCATTTAAAGAAATAATAAGATCTTAGCTCCCTCCCATGGGAATCAAAGTATATTTTCTGTGAATACATATAAAAGAATGATTAATTCGCACAATGAAAAAAAAATAACGCTAAAAGAATGATATGTTGGGAAATCCCATGTAGGCTAAAGATCTGCTTGCTAAGACTGCAGAATGCATTCTGGGGTTAGTGACATTTGGTCATTTGATGACTTGTTCAGGTCAGGAAGAATATGTGACATATCTAAAAAGAGGCAGGTTATTTCCCTGTGTTGCCTAGGAACCTCTATCTCTTGTTTCATTTTAGTTTAGTCTACCTTCTAACACACATCAACATCAGAAATGTCAAGTCACTATATTAAAATCCACTACAGACGAATGCACAGGGAGACAGAAAATGCACAGAGCCTCGGAGGTAGATTATATTCATTTATTTGTTGATAGTTTCACCAGGCACACAGGCAGACGTGACAGTCAACATAACATGAATGACAGAAGCCCATCGCCACAACATTAAAGGCAGAAACTTAGAAAGAACTGGTAATATTTTAGTTTTGTAGCTTTCCATTTCTTTCCCTGAGTTAACCAGGCTAAAATGTGAAAATCCTCCGGGGAATTTGGCACAAGAACTAAGGCAGCAAGGAGAATATACACCTCATTTTTCTCAAATGAAAGAAAATGCACCCCAATGACGGCAAACAAAATGAATGCCCCATAAAAGCTATGGCCAGTCGGCTTCCCAGATCTTTTCTGAGCAATGCATTCTGCCTCCATCAGTTGTATAGAATATGTGCTGAGAATGGATCTAGTTCATTGCCTTTAAATGCATAGAATTTTCTTTTCACCTACCAAATAATTTCCAGAGCATATATTTATCTCACAGAAGATGGCCAAGCTTTGCTCCTATAAAGGTCTGAGCAAAAAAGGCATGATCCCAATCGGCAAGAGAACTGGATGTCTAGTGGACAGGTGGTGTACCAAAAGTGCTCAAGATTTTTTTTTTTTTTGTGGCTTTGGAGCCTGTCCTGGAACTCACTCTGTAGCTCAGGCTGGCCTCGAACTGACGGAGATCCTCCTGGCTCTGCCTCCCGAGTGCTGGGATTAGAGGCGTGCACCACCACCGCTCAGCTTTTGAATGGTTTCCCAGTTTCAGGGAGCAGACAGCTTTATACCTGCTGCCCTCCATCACCTGCTGTAGCCCAAGGGTCTCCACAGTTCCTTACTCAGCCAGTGTTTGAAAACTTGCCGGGAAGTCAGGTTTTGAGTCTGTATACTACAGGCTGAACTACAATAGTAACCAAATTCTCCGGCTACCTACTGGGCCCCACATCTCTGGCTTTGACCCTTGTTAAGGGCAAGATCTTGGAGTTGGGATGGGCAAGATCCCTCTGTCTGATCCAAAGAGCAGCATCCAGAATGAAGATCTCAATGTAACTGGGTCATTTCCTTCTGTGCTGAGGTTCAGGGCACTGGCGGCAGAGGACTCTCACTGCTCCCTTCATCACTGCCTTTGAGTGTTCCGAAGGTTTCATCCACTCTTTTCTCAGTCAAACCAATCCAAACTATTACCTGGCTTACCAAAGATACCTGTGTGTCCACCAGAGAGTGTACCACCTTAAACACTGATGCTCTTGATAAATAACATTTTTCTGGTTTGCATTTAACTAAGAATAACAGGGTTTGACGCTTTCCATCGATAACTCTGCCATTTAATCATAAGCTACCAGAAATTAACCATACATTTATGTGGTCCAGCTTACCAAAACTTCCAGGATCACTTTATCAGTATATATTTTTCATTGATTGGGAACCATTTTTTTCTTAAAATAAATATAATCCTGAAAAGGGTGATAACAGGATAGTAGTAATTAGTGTACTATAGGCACTTAATCATTGCTGCAGAGTAATCAGAATGATCACAAACGTTAAAAGGAACTAAAGTTTGAAAAGAATCAAGAGTATGCACTGAGACAGAGGGAGAGGGGTGGGGGGAAGAAGAGAGAGAGAGAGAGAGAGAGAGAGAGAGAGAGAGAGAGAGAGAGAGGAGACTACTGTTCCCTTCTGCACTGAAGGCTTGCTGACCACTGAGAAAACAGTACCCAAATACCCAAAACTCTTAGTCTGGGAACTGTGAGAGGGGGTGTGGTTAGGATTTGCTGTTGACTGAATTCCCAGGAAGGTCAAGTGAGTGAATGGCACTTTGCACTGCAAGGACCCCACATCCACCATGAGCATGCCAGAGAAACTGAAGAGAACTCCTTTAGTATTGTTTCTTTTCAGTGCCGTGTTTTACCCAGTTATTACCCTGCACTGTGTGGGCCAGGGTAGGTTCTGTCCCACAAATATTAATGGATATATACACATATTCATTGCATAACACATAAATGCCAATATTGCTTGGGTTTTATTCATATTTATTTCTTTATACCACTTCCTCTTACTAAGAATACAACTTAAGTAACAGATCTATACTACAGCATAATTTTAAAAAAATTAAATAAGATTTCAAGAAAAATAAAATGTAGCAAAGAAAAAGAAAATACATGCCCAAATGACAACTATGATTAAGGCTTACACTGGATCTTCCATCAGCTACTCAGGAGAAACAGAGTCTGTCTTAGCACAGGAGTCTAGACACCAACCCAGGGAAGAGATGAAATGACTCATACAACAAGTAATATCCTTGCTTTTTACTGACCATAAAATTTTTTTGCTTTCAGTAAATGCTATTAGAGAAATTACTCTTGAAACCAACCAGTAAAACTTTTAGCCTCCTGCTAGCTTTAAAGAGGGTTCTTTCATTTCTCACTTAATTGACTCCCTGCCACGTATTAGTCCGTTTTGTTGCATACCCCACACCGTTACTTAAACAGCCTTCCCATGACTGACATAAAGCCCACGCCCCCTGCACGGCCCACAAATGGCAGCATGGCCGTTTGACCAATCCTCCTGGGAATGTCTCTCCCTACTTCAAGTTCTGAAATATTTCCCCTCCTCCCTTCTTTGAATTTGACACACAAGATTCATCCATTGCCTCAACATCCTGCGGTCCTTCTCCTCACTCACCACTAGGAAAAGTGCAGTAAGTTTGTCGAACCCCCTTTAAAACGCTGTCTAAAGAAAGCATCCTTGAGATTCTGGGGAAAATCAGTCATCCTCAGACCACACTTGTCACACCGCCCAGCAAGCTGTGATAATATCCTTAGGTACACAATATTCTATGTACCATCAACAACTCATGAATATTTACTGGATTATTTCTCTGCAAAACTGTGCAGTGAGCACAGCATTTCATTTTAAGCGGGTCTTTCTTATAATCAACACTATCTCAACAAAGGTAAGCAAGTCAGGGAAACACCCATGGTGTGTTGTGAGGTGCGAGAGCTCATGTTAATGGAAGAATGTCAGCTGAACAGAAAAACAAGCAGATGAAAGCAGTGGAGCCACTCCCAGGTCACTCTCTGGAGAAGACCCAGAGGCCAGGACTCAGAGAGCCTGCCTGGAAAGTAATCCTTCTGCTGTGTAATCAGGAGAGCAGATGGCACATTTGGCACTGAAAAAGCCCAGCTAGAACCAAGCGCCATGCCTGCCAAAGGATGTGCTCAATTAGTGTGTATTGTTGTGACTGCCGTGCCCACCGGAAATGGGAGTTCACATCCACTCTGCTTGGAAAGGGGCCACGTGATCCTTGCTGATAAAGTGAGTATTTCCTCTAGGACTCAACTCTGGATCTTCTCCAGTGCGTGCCAAGCTCCACGGCATCTCTGGAGTTCTGCATTAAACACTAAGACCTGGAAACTGTACAAAACAGGTGTAGCAATATCCCACCAGTGTCAAAAAAGACAGCAAAGGCTCCTGTGGGTATTCTAATAATAAAACAAACAAAACAAAACAAAACAAAAAAAACCCCATAATTTTCCTATGTCCCAGCAGGAATACCTAGTGGCAGAATTAACTAAAATAATTGACTTATTGAGTAATTATGTAACACAGACCCCTGGGAGGGTGGTCAGAAAATTGCTGCCAAACACTATGTCTTTAGTTTTAGTCAATTAGTGTTGACCCACTATTTTCAGTGCAGTTGAAAAATACTGTTTTCCAGGAAGGCCAATCCTGACTTTTCATAGCAAAATTACACCATCAAAATGTAGAATCATGGGAGTAGTTATTTCCTCCTACTCTGAAAGCCACCTTTCCTCAAGTTAATATCAAGTTAAATGAGCTTGATGCTATTATAAGTCAGGGTTTTTTTCAAGTGAAAATACTTATGATTAAGTTAGCAAAAGTCTGAGGATTGTTCTCCATAATAGATTCAAGATTTTTGCTTGTTGCTTGACTAAATTCTCTTTGTATAAACTGATTTTTTTAATGCAGTAGTTAAGATCACTCAGGTAGCATAGATTTAAATTCTAATGCCTCCATTACAAATTAACTTTCACAGTTAACTGTTGTGCTCTATCTAAGATTCAATGTACTCATCAATAAATAAATATAATAATGACTATGAAGTTGCCGGGACACCATGAGATGATAGATAAGAGTCTAGAATTGTGCATGATACTTGATTGGGACTCAAAGACTAGCCTTCAAGTGCCACTCACAGGAGTAAATTCCTTAAAAACTAATGTCAAGCAAACAAAGGTCAGTCCACAAACAAATAGTGAAAGATTTGTAGAGGCCAGAAAGTGTTTTCCATTAACTTAGATGATGTTACTATAAGTTGAAATATAACATAATGTATTTTTTTAAGGAGAAAAGTGGTTGAGCTTAATACGTGTTTATTCCTTGTGATAGATACCGAAAAGAAAGGCCTAAGTTTGCAGTTTATTCAAAGCAAAAGTGATGAACTGGAAAGATTGTTCCATGGTTAAGAGTCCCTATTGCTGTTATAGAGAACTTGGCTCTCAGAACCCATAATGTCGACCACAATCACCTCTAACTACAGTTTCAGGGGGCTAACACCTTCTTCTGGCTTCCACAGGCTTCTGGAAGCAAATGGTGCACATACACTCACATAGACACACACACACACACACACACACACACACACACACACACATACACCAATCAATAAATCTTTAGCTTAAAAAAGAAGTGACATGAATTTTTTGAGGATTCTTTGCCAGGCTGTGAAAGTTTTCAGCTCAGTTGTAAGATGACCAAAGTGTTGCTCCTTATGGGAGATTTATCTAGCTTTTAGTTAGGGTTCCCTGAAGAGTCAAAAACAAATAAAATCCTAAGAATAACTAGTTAACAACATTGCTGAAAACTGAAAATTGAATTGACTGCTTTTCTAGAACACGGTGGATATTTAATCAGCCAGCAGAAAAAATATTTGAGGAAGATTCACATTGCGACAGTAATTGAGAAATATAATTAGATGATCAAAATGTCAATTAAAATTCATTCATTGGAAGAAATTCCAACTTGAATGGGCTCTCTTCCCATATGAGAACTGAGGATATTTGAACATGGATTGGTTACTGAAGACAGAGCACTGCAGAGCTTACATTCAACAGACTCTTGCATTATTCATATTACTCACAGTAAAATGATCAAAGCCCCGAACAACAAACACACCATACCCATCTGCCACCACAGAGGACTTTCTCATGGTGCATTTAATGGCCAAAAATAAAAGAGTATCACATTTTAAAGGTTTTTCAACAGTAAAGAAGCATAGATCGTCTAATGAGAGTTCTTTTTAAATTCACGATGAAAACACAATGTAGCCTCTAAGATCCTAGCAGGCAACTAATGGTGTACACACACACACCAAAAAAAAGATATTATTAAGGAACTTCCAATAGAGGTCCACAGTTCAGAAATATAGACTTGAGTGATGCACAAAACACCTGTCAGTGTTGGAAAATGATTATCCAAAGCTGGGGAGCTCGCTGAGAAGCTATGCTGTTGTCCACCTTGTAAGAGAAGAAACCACAAGGAACAAGCTAAGAATAGTTCAGTAGCTGTCCAAACATCGTCACAGCATGGAAGAAATATTTAAATCAACCATCTCAACGGGCTAGCTTTATATCAGCTTGGAACAAGTTAACAGTCATCTGAGAGGAGGGAGTCTCAATTGAGAAAGTGTCTCCATATGATCTAGCTGTAGGCAAGCCTATGGGGCATTTTCTTAATTAGTGATCAATGGGATGGGGCCCAGCCCATGATGGGTGCCATCTCTGGACTGGTAGTCCTGAGTTCTATAAGAAAGCAGAATGAGCAAGCCATGAGGAACGAGCCAGTAAGCAGCACTCCTCCATGGCCTCTGCATCAACTCTCTAAAAGAGCCCCTGAAACCCGGTTCCTGTTCTAACTTTCTTCAGCAATAGACAGCTAAATAAACCTTTTCCTTCCCAAATTGCTTTCAGCATGATGTTTCATCACAGCAATAGTAATCTTAACTAGGACAAAAAGTGGTACCAGAACCATGGGGTATTACTATGATAGACCAGACCATGTGTTTTGGGAAGGATTGTGGAAGGACTTTGGATCTTTAGGCTGGAAAACCCACTGAATGTTCCAACCTTGGTGAACTGTTCTGTGGGAGGGAGAAAGACAAGAATGTTAAGAGAAATGCAGAGGATGTAGGCCTTGCTTGTAAAGTTCCAGCGGGAAGTTTGAGAGTCACTGAAAGAGTCTTTCAGGGCCATTCACTATTTTGGGATGAGAATCTGTACTTTTGCTTAGTTGAGTCTGAAGAATCAGCCTGTGATTAGCAAGAGATGAGAACCACTTGAAGTAAAACCCTTGCTTTACTGAGACAAATGATGCTGTTTGGAAGGAGCTAAGGAATTAGCAGTGATTAAAAAGAGACCAACATTGGGGCTGGAGAGATGGCTCAGAGGTTAAGAACACTGACTGCTGCTCAATTCCAAGCAACCACATGGTGGCTCACAATCATCTGTAAGGAGATCTGGTGCCCTCTTCTGGCTTGCAGTCATACATACTGTGTACATAATAAATAAATCTTTTAGAGAGAGAGGGGAGAGAGGGAGAGAGAGAGAGAGAGAGAGAGAGAGAGAGAGAGAGAGAGAGGAGAGGGAAATGTTTCCTCAAGGTCAGATTACAGATGCTGTTTCAGAGGTGGCCAAGGTTGTACCCTGTGCTGGCTGACTAAGATTCACCCAGGTGGTACTAATTTTGAAAGCATGAAGGGGTGAGGCTTGTGACCATGAAAAGAGCCCCACTGTTACTGAAACTATAGCCCACTTCCAACAGAGAGCCCAACATCTTGGAGATGCCAGTACCATGAGATGACCAAGCATGAAGTGGAGCCAGAGGGAGCCTAGAGGACAAACTGTGTGCGCTTCATAGAGCAGAGCCAGGAAAGTGACCCAAGCCCTTTAGAGGAGCCCAGAAGATCATACAGGAATCCCAGATACTAAATATTAAGTTATTTACACTGTTGGGATTTGGTTTTGCTTTAATCTGATGGTATGTGTGCCCTAGTTATTCCCTCTTGACATAAGAAAGTATTCAACTTAATTTTAATTTTACAGGAGTACACATTAAGTTTGAACTTTTGAAAGAGATTTTGGATTTTTAAAGAAACTGAACTTTTAAATGCGTTTGGCTTTGTAAAGACTGTGGGTTTTTTAAAGTTACTTATGTCTTATATTGTGATATTAATAGTAACATGCCATCTTGGGGATAAATGAGAAAGGAAAGGTTTTAATTGGGAGGGATGTGCTTGTGTGGCAAGCTGACAAGGGGTCAGTTGTGTTGGCTAGTTTTATGTCAACTTGACACAAGCTATGGTCATCTGAGAGGCAAGAGCTTCAACTAAGAGTAGGCCTCTATAAGATCTGGCTATAGGCAAACCTGTAGGATATTTTAACAAATAGTGATTGAATTGGGAGGACCTCAACACTTGTGGGTGGGTGAGGTCACCCCTGGGCTGATGATCAAAGGTTCTATAAGAGAGCAGGTTGAGCAAGCCATGAGGAGCAATCCAGTAAGCAGCATCCCTCCATGGTTTCTGCATCAGCTCCTGCCTCCAGCATCCTGACCTGTTTGAGTTCTGACCCTCACTGCATTTGATAATGAGCTGTTACATGGAACTGGGAGTGAAACAAACCCTATCTTCCCCCAAGTTATTTTTGGACATGGTGTTTCATCACAGCAACAATATTCCAAACTAAGACCTCCACCCTCTATCTTGCCTCATCAGACATCCTTCTCCTTCTGCCTGAGCCCAGCACAATGTCCTCAAAAACAGAAAACAACAAGCAAAAGTAGCAGTTAATCAAATGAATTCATTCTTTGGAGTCCATTTCCGAGTAGGCTTATTTATTCCATATTTTAAAATAGAGGGACTACCTATGTGAGAATCTCCCTGTAGTCCTGGAATGAAAAAAGGGGGATGAGATGTGTTGGGAACGCTCTAACATTGAAGTTGAAATTGTGGCCTCAGACACACAATGAATCCTATTTCCTCTGATAATTAGCTTTGTCAACTTGAACAAATGATGTAATCCCTCAAAACTTTAATTTTCAATTGGAAAAAGTATTCCCAGTGTGTCAAGTTTTGAGAAACAAGTGAGACAATTTATGGTAAGTGCTTAGCATACTGCCCCACATAGATACTTTGTAACAAAAATATTTCTTTATTGTTTTCATAAGCTTAGTATTTATGAACTATCTGCTGAGTCTAAATCCAAAATGATTTCTGAAATTTTACATAAACTTGCTTTTATTTATCAATAGTAGGGAACTACTCAAAGATCTCATCTTACAGGTGCTAGGCACATACTATGCCACTGAACTATATACACAATCCACTTTCCATTCATTTTTGAATTCTAAGACAGAGTCTCACTGATACGCCAAAGTGATCCTTGCACTACAAGCCCCATGATTTAGCCTATCCAAGAAATTACAAGCATATACCATCAGGCTCGGTTGACTTCCTACTTTTTAAATTAGCTGTAGCGATCATTTCTCCATCCCCATGGCACCCCCTTTGTCCATCCTTCCTTTAGGTGAGAACATCTCCTGAAAGCCACTGGAAATGGTGTTCAATGAAGGACTAAATTTTCCAGGCTCTGGGATGTTTAAGTGTATCTACTTCCCTGGAGTAAGTCCTTGACATTGAAACACGGGCAGAAGTAATGCATACAATGTCTAGGACATTTTCCTCAAGATAGTCTACTTATCCTTTACTTCTTATTCTTAAAGTCCAATGATCTAAAATTGCATGAATATGATAGAGTTACAACAACACTCATGGGTAGAGAAATCTGTATCCATGGGAGCCCCACCCAGCACTGCAGGCTTATTAGAGAGACAAATCAGTCTCTCATGTGAATCAAAGTTTCTGACTTACACTGATAGATATGTAGCAATGTAAATGGGTAATAAGACAAATACATATGTGCACAAAGATACATTTGTATGGAGAGAGGAAAGCAGTGTAGCTTGGATACTTGCCCCCCACACAAAATACTTCATCCATTGAAATCTTAATGCCAATGTTCTTGTTTTAGGAGGTAGAATCTTTGAGAGATGATTAGGGCATGATGGCACAGGCTTAATTCATAATGCCATTAATGTCCCTGTAAAGGAGGACCCAAAACCTTGCCTTGTACACCATGCTGAGTTGGGGGAGAAAAAGACTATCTATGACCTAAGAGAATGTCCTACAACAGACACCATATCTATGCCTTGATTTGGACCTCTCAGCCTACAGCCTATAGCCTACAAATCTATAGGAAATACATTTGTGTTGTTTGTAAGCTATCAAGCATTCACTTGGACTAAGACAAGTATCTATATATGTGCATATATGACTACTTCTCTATAGGTGGAAATAAAGAGGTAGTCAAGATAGAGACAGAGATGTTCAGAGCAAACAGAATTTGGCACAAACTCCTGGATACTACAAAAATTTAATTATTTATTTTAGCTTCAGGCTTAAGAAATAAAATATGATAATAGTAATAAACTTTACAGAAAGTTTATATATGTGTATGTTTCTGCCCATCCCTCCAAGAACTCTACCTGCCAGATGGTACTCTCTTTGGAAATAAAGAAGTTATAATTCACAGAGGATGGAAAAATTCAGCCCCCTAGTAGCAAATCCTGGCAATCCTTTGCCATCTCCCTCTGTTTCGGCCTCCACAGTCTCCAAAAAGGGGGAGTTTGGGATTATCTCTAAAGCACAGGACTCTGTGATCTGGCTCCCTAGGATTCACTGTGTCTGGATGATTTGAACAGTGCCAGGAGGATTTCTTAAGGGTGGGACAGAAGGGAAATTGATCAGTGCCATAGGAGCCAACAGACCCTCAGGAAAAACCCTTGATGTTCTCCAAGCACCCTTTGTTTAATCTCTATTGCATCCTGCAAGAGTCTTTCAAAATCTTAGATACTAAAACTACCAAAACTGGGGTATAAAGATACCATAGAAATCAAGAGTTACAAAAGCACATATTCAAGATGACAGAGCTACCAGGCAGCAAGGCCAGAACTGAAGTATAGGTGTGCCTAGCATGCAAGCTCAGACTTTTGTTCATTTGGGTTCACTTTTTCATTTGCAGATGTATTTAAAATAATGTCTACCTTTGAGTATATGAGAAGAAAGTACCATATTAACACATATCAAGGCATAGTTTAATAAAGAAAATATTAAGTACTTGATAAATAATACCTATTACTGTTGAATATTAGTGCTGTCATTTTTACTTTTCCTGTAGCCACACACTAAGATAGTATAATATTATAAATATTGCCAAGTGTGCTACGACGTCTGGCAATAGAAAATAGGCATTAGATCCTGTCATTTCTTGGGCCTTACTGACTTTTCACATTTTGTTTAAGTCACAAGTAATGGGTGGGAATAAAAACTGTTTATTAAATAGCATAGCTATGTCTGTATCAGATCCATCCAGAGAGAAAATATGAAGCTCCGTTGTTTAGACGATGAACTAGCTAAAAAGGCACTCATCTTATTAGATGGATTCTTACCCATCTAATTACCACTGACCTTAGAACCCATTTCATAATTTAAAGCATATCTAGAGATAAAAATCAATATTCTCAAACTACAACAATAAATAAATAAACTAGAGAAGAAGGTGAAAATATATTTGTGATAGTAAAGATTAAATTAAAAGGAAAAACCTGGAGAAAAGATATTAGCGATATAAAGTGTTACGACCAAAACCATAGAAGAGTAAGAACATGAAGATAAAGTGAGCCCTAGAAACATTTTTAAATGAAAAGAAAGTGAATAAAATATTTAAAAATATAAAAATAACTAGTAAGATATTATGAGGCAGTAAATAAAAGCCAAAAGATTTTATGATAATATATAAGTCAGTAAGCCTCTAAACCCTAAGCACAGTTGTCCACAGGGAAGTGATCGGAGCTCTAAAAGTGAACACTCACATTGTAAAACCTGTGATACTCACTTGTTCACATCAGCATCCCAGTGGGGCCCCCAGCCTCCTTTCACCATCCTGTACTCAACCCATCACTAAGTCTGTTGACTGGCATGCAATGTGTGTTTCTCCTGAATCCAAGGAACAGATGCTGAATGGTTTGCCTCCCTGCCTTCCACTATGCATGACACCTCACCCCATATCTTACCTGTTATTGTTAGGATAGCCCTACAGAACAAGGCAGGATTCTATAGCCTGGCATCTTGACAATGTTGTTACAGACTCCCCTCCTACAGTGGCACCTTTTTATTCAACACCATAAGGTTGAACAATATGGAACTGTCACAGATGATTGGACATCAATAATTGTAACCGTTAACATTTAATAATTCTGAATTAGACAACAAGAAAGCAATCGTAGAACTAAAACTAAAGACTACGCTTCAAATACTGAGACATACCCAACCAATCTTTCGAAGGCCAACCCGACCTCTGAGTACATTTAGAAATTAGCCGGGCAGTGGTGGCGCACGCCTTTAATCCCAGCACTCGGGAGGCAGAGGCAGGTGGATCTCTGTGAGTTCGAGGCCAGCCTGGGCTACCAAGTAAGTTCCAGGAAAGGCGCAAAGCTACAAAGAGAAACCTGTCTCGAAAAAAAAGAAAGAAAGAAATTAAAGATACTGGAAAAGACCCTGAAAATTAAAATCTCATTCAATATAGACCACACATTTCAGTAGCTACTTTTTCTATGTGTCTGGGATTGTTTGTTTGTTTCTGGGATTCTAGCCTATATCCATAGTGATTTGCAGTAGAAAAAAAAGCATAACACTGGTACATCTAATTTAGCATCCACAGCATCCAACTAAAATGTAAGGCAGATAACACAAGTGCCTGGAAATTATAAGCAAGCTTGAAAGTTGCTAGTAATATATATATATGTATACCACCAAGGACTCCCCTAATCTCACCAAACACCTCTCTGTCAATATTGATCAAATCCAGGACTTAAGCATGCTAGATAATCATGCTGCCACTGAGATATGCCTTTAGACCTTTTGTTTTTAAGACAGGGTCTTAATATGCAACACAACCTGACTTCAAATTCAACATGTTTCTGTGTCAGCCTGCAGAGCACCTGGGATTATAGGCATGGGCTACCATACCTGGTAAGGATTTGCGTTTTTAAGAGCATAGATGAAAACAGTTATCCTTAAAAAAAATGGCACACAATTCAGGCACCTTTCCTCACTGTGTAGAGTTTTGTCATTGATACCCAAATTCAGCTGGATCCTTTACAACAGTAAAACGTCTCAAATTACAGCCAGTTTTGACTAGGCACATGCTGTAGTCCAAGCATTCAAGACTTGGAGGCAGGAGGATCATCCTGAGTGACATAGCAAGTTCAAGTCCAGCCTGGGATACATTAGACTGTCTCAGGAAAACAAATCACACACACACACACACACACACACACACACACACACCCCTGAATGTATTGAGGAGGAAAGAAACTTACAAGCTTTGCAAAGTTTAGGCTCATACTCTATGCTGTTACCATCCACTGAGATGTGATGAGCTTTACCCCCAATTACCTTGAAGAAGAAGGAGGAGGAAGAGGAGGAGGAGGAGGAAGGTAACAAAGATAGCCATATTTAAAAAGAAAGAAAGTAGAAATGTATTGTGTGTACTCTTTGCTGCAGGTACAGTTAACTGGCCTCCAGAGAAAGGCAATGTGGCTGTGGTAGAAAGGCATCCAGTTGCCTTTGAGGAGGGAGGAGTTGAAGCGAAGGATGAAATTGTATACAGTCCATGTATATGGCACAAAAAGTTATGACTTGGGAATAGAGCTCTTACTGGCTCTCTATGTGCTTTGGTACTAGTACAATCACAATAAGCATGCATTAATGCCTGTGTATATGTGTGTGGTTGTATGAAAGTATGTGTGTATATGTCTGTGTGTGCCTCTGTGCAGGGATGTGAAAGAGTACAGTAAAGAAACAAGTCAACGCAAGGGTGAAGGAACCTGAAGAGTCCCTGCAGAAAAAATACGTCCTCGATGAAGCCATGGTTCTTGCAAGTTGTTGTTGATTGCAAGTCTCTCTTCTAGCTCTCTTCAGCTGCCCATGACCTCCTGCCCCGATCTTAAATCAAATCTAAGCAGTCATACATACCACAAAGGCATCATACACAGAGAACAGTGACATAAAGATGAAACATACCCAAGGTACAAGCAATCATAAGAATACAAAGCCCTCTACCGTCAGCCCCCTTCCCTCTCAGGAATCCATGAGGATCTTGAGGACTTTGAGCTAAAGATGTTATCTTTCATCTCTACTCACCAGGAACCACTTGGCATCTGTATTGTTCTTCCCTTAAGTCATTTGTCTCTCTGTTCTGTTGATTTAAAATATTTTATGACAACTTAGAGAGGTCTAATATAGACAAATCAATAAGACGAACTGTATTTCCTGGCAAGGAACCTAAATATGCTATTTTTCATACCACTTTATATTTAAGTAAGCTCTCAAAATTTAACTTCTAAAATACGGAATTCTAACCAATAACTATAACCAAGAATCAAAACATTGAAAAACACATCTTCTGTTTAAACTTAGATTTCAAAGACATTTTTAAAGCAAGACCCTCTGCATTAGGAAGAACTCAGAACCCAGGAAACATTGAGAACACAGATGTTTCTCTCAGGAAAATCCTCACATGTGAAAGTCTAAGCACACCAGTCCAGAGATAAAATCTGAGGTCTTACAATCAGATCCATGAGGACTTTAATCATTTTCCCCTTTGCTTCTTCATTTTGTTCTTTTTCCATTTTCAAGTGTGTGTGTGTGTGTGTGTGTGTGTGTGTGTGTATGTATGTATGTGTGTGTGTATGTGTGTGTGTGTATGTATGTGTGTGTGTGTATGTATGTGTGTGTGCGCATGCGTGCGCACACACATGCATTTATGTCTATGCATGCCTGCATGTGCATGGCACAAGTCTGTGTACAAGCCTGTGAAGGCCTGAGGGTAATGTCAGGGATCATCTTCAATTGTTCTTCCACCTCATTCACTAAAGCAAGGTCTCTCAATCAAACCCAGAGCTCACCAGCATAATTAATCTTGTTACCAGCTTGCTCTAGGGATCTCCTGCCTCAACCTTCTGAGACTGCATCTACAGGCAGGTTGCCATGCCAACCTAGCATTTATGTGGTGTTCTAGTTTCATCCTATTACTAGGACAAATGTGATTTCATCTTGAAGGTTCATCATTGGATGAACTTGGAGCAACAGTTCAATCAGGCACTGGAAGGCAGGCCTGCTTGCTATTCCATACAGCATTACCTCTGACAAAGGAATTTACAACCAAAGAGGTACACCAGAAGCCATGGAAGATGCTGCTTACTAGCTGGTACTCAGGTCAGGTCATACTCAACTAGCTTTTTACATAGTTCAGGATGACCTGCCTAGGGATGGTACTGTCCACAGTGGGCTGGGTCCTCTTACAACAATTAGCAACCAAGGCATTCCCCACAGATATGCCAACCAACAAAACTGAATTAGGCAATTCCCGAACTGCGGCTATCCTTTCAGATGACTCTAGGCTATATCAAGTTGACAGCTAATCACTAAGCAGTACATGTGAGTTCTAGGAATCCAAACTCTGATTGGCACTTAACCACTGATAAATATTGCCAACCTTCTCACTTTCCTTTGCAAATCTTTGCCATTTTGATGACTTTGAATTAGATCATTGAAATATTTTAACTTGACATTCATCAATATGTTTGTGATAATGTTCTTTAAGAATCATAATTTCCATATCTGCCTTTTTCAGACACACTTAAGTAGTCTTCAAGCCCCCCTGGGTTATATGTCCATAGAGCACATTGTTATGCAAATAAAAATGTAAAGACTGACAGAGTAGAAGTAACAAGTTTACTTCTATGTCAAGAACAGAATCTCTTCATAGATGGAAAGGCCATGAGGAAATGAGGGAGTGCATTGGCTAGCTTATTGTTGCTATCAGCTTTTTTGTTTTGTTTTTGCTTTTTGTTTTGTTTTGTTTTGTTTTTAACAAAACAAACCAAGTGAAAAAAATGTTGTGTAATATAATAGTAATTTAAGATGTGTTACATTTGCTTATGCTGTGGAACATTTGTTTTAATGAAGCAAAGATGTGTTGCATTCTTTTATGTTGCATTTAACTCTGAGAAGCTGTGTTACTTTGTCTATCTAAAACACCTGATTGGTCTAATAAAGAAATGAATAGCCAATAGTGAGGCAGGTGAAAGGATAGGAAGGACTGTCAGGCAGAGAGAATAAACAGAAGGGAAAATATGGGAAGAAAAAGACCTAGGAGCAAGAGAAGGAGGGGGACTCCAGGGGCCAGCCACCCAGCCACCCAGTCAGCCACAGAGAATGAAAGTAAGATGTAAGAAAAGGAAAAAGTCCAGAGGAAAAAGGTAGATGGGATAATTTAAGGAAAGCTGGAAAGAAATAAACCAAGCTAAGGCCAAGCATTTGTAAGTAAGAAGTCTCTCTCTCTCTCTCTCTCTCTCTCTCTCTCTCTCTCTCTCTCTCTGTGTGTGTGTGTGTGTGTGTGTGTGTGTGAGAGAGAGAGAGAGAGAGAGGGGGAGGGAGGGAGGGAGGGAAGGGGAGAGAGAGAGATTTAGGAGCAGGGTGGCAGCCCCCCCCCCAAAAAAAAGAGCTAAAAGAGTAAAAAAAATAAAGCCAACAATAAAAAGAAGTATAGTTGAGCTCTGGAGCTAGGACTGACTATAGGCTCTGGTTAAGAAGGTTTTATTCACAATGTTGTTCCTCCACTTGCCATCCAGACTGTTGAGTGTATTCTTTGAGCCTTCAAAACAGATGTTAAGTCTCCTCTCCTTATTCCTTATAAGATCCATCAAAATTTACCCCCAGGCAGTGGTGGTGCACGCCTTTAATCCCAGCACTCCAGAGGCAGAGGCAAGCGGATCTCTGTGAGTTCGAGGCCAGCCTGGTCTACAGAGTGAGTTCCAGGAAAGGTGCAAAGCTACACACAGAAACCCTGTCTCAAAAAAAGAAAGGAAGGAAGGAAGGAAGGAAGGAAGGAAGAAAGAAAGAAAGAAAGAAAAGGGAAAAAAGGAAAAAGGAAAGGAAAGGAAAGGAAAGGAAAGGAAAGGAAAGGAAAGGAAAGGAAAGGAAAGGAAAGGAAAGGAAAGGAAAGGAAAAAGAAAAGAAATTTACCCTGGGGTCCAATGAGACTACTGGACTTATTTAAAGAATAAGAACAAAGGATTATGGGCAAGAGTGCTGGTGACCCCATGCAGCTTCACGTGGAAATCTTCACCAGCATGTATGATGGCTTCCCCACCCGTAACACTGGATCCCCTTTGCTAACCTTCCGCAGACTATATACGCCATTCCCTCCCAAGACTGCTGTCCATGTGTCCCGGGACATAATTGCATACAGATGGCTGGGGGAAGGGACTAGAAACTCAGCTAAGGGTCCGTGGACCCATCCTTTGAAGTTTCTCATAGATGGGAGCGAAGACAGAGAATAAATATAATTCAAGTCTAGTACAAGACATTACATAAAAGGCACTACACCTATGGGTAGTCATTTCTTTTTAACATAGAATGTTTGTACACCCATATCACTTAAAATATAAATGAAATACAAGAAAGTTTGACCCAAAGAATGTCAAAGTGTCTACTTCCTAAACACAATAAGAGGCTGAGCTAATATGGCTGGAATTAAGGAAAAGAAAGAAGTGAACGACATTCGGGAAGATGTAAAGTACTTAGTCTTTTAAGAGATTATGACCAAAGGTTTTACTATTACGGTGAGGCAGAGACGAAAGCCTATATATCTACATTGTAATCTACTGACATCTCCTTAATGCACTGACTTAAAATTTGTGGTATTTATTGACGATTATACTTTCATATAAGCAGTATATTATTTTGGCAACTTCCGTAATTGCAATTTTGAGCATATATCACAGAGTCATCTTCATAACATCATAATTAAGGATGCTAGCTTTCTATAATAAATCTATACTCAGTATTTCTGAGATTGCTATATAAATTCACAAGGAAGTGACTACTTCACTACAATTTGGGGGACAAAAAAATAAAACTCGGTCACAAAAAAAATCTATAGGCTTACTGGAATTACGCAGTACATCTTCCAAATCACAGAATATTTATATGTCAAGATTTCTTCCCACACATTAAAAACACAAGTTAGAAAATATAGGATGATTTATTCTCCAAGCAACTTTAGGTCAAAGTTAAAGATGACTTATTAGGGTCATAAAATCACACTGGATGTTGAAATTTATGGCTTTGCTTTGTTCTCTGTCATTTTGTAACCAAAGCTATTTCTATCCTGCCATAATGTACACTTTTAATCAGACAGGATTAGCCACAGCAGAGCAGACCACAAGTCACAAGGACAGAGGACTATAACTCTATTTATGTTAGAGATGGGTTTCTGTGGCGCTACATCTAGAACAGGATTTATTCACCAAATTAAATTTCCACTTCGCTTACTTAGTAGTTTTTCTTCTAAGAAAGTCATTTTGACCCCTAAATTTTATCCTTAAAAACATAATTTAAAATGTGTGATTTTCCTGCATGCTTCCAATGTAACAAACAGTAGGCTAACAAAAAAAGTATGTGCTTCTAATTTATAAAAAAATATTTTTTGAGTGGATTGGGAGGTGAGAACAGAGGAGAAGATGGGGAGGGAATGGAAGAAGTGTGGGGGGGGGGGGGGGGGACTGCAGCTGGGGTATAAAATAAATAAATAAATTTATGAAAATAAAATTGAATATCCAAAAGAAAATTATCTTTGATAAAGTAGTATGATGAAGAAATCTAAAGGGCTGAACATTTTTTATATCTGAGGTGTCCTCTCAGAAGCCTGGGGTAACAGTTAAAGCCTTGTCTGTGTCAGTACCAAGTACCAAGTTTGGCTTGAAGCACCTCAGAGTTCTCAGAGTCAATCAAACCTTGCCACTATTTGGCTGTAAAATTCTTGATCTTACAATCCCAGGAACAAGTCTTCTAATTCTTCAAAGATGATGCTCTGTTTAGTTGATTAAACTATCCAGGCATGTGACATGAAGTCCTTTCCTTAGAAGTGTAAAATCGTCAAACATTTGAAATGTCACTGCCGGATTTACTAAAATTCAATTTACTAATACAGAGACTAGCATACACACACTGTGAATTCTCCGACTCACTCTAGGTTTAACAAGATTTACGCCACCTGTGGCTTTTCCTCAATCCTACCATTCAGCTGCCCCTTGGCATGGGTTTGTAAGCTTTCCTGAGCAGCTATGGGAACTTAGCACCTCCTAGTGGCCAGTGGTAAATAGTGCAGATCTCTATTTCCAGCAAAGTCTGAAACAATAGGAAAAACATTATAAAGCACACTGCTTTTTCCCTCTCTAAACAGAAGTTATCCCCACGAGAAGAACTTTAAATTGATCGTCTCTGCACTTAAATATATATATATATATATGTAAAATGCGTTTAAAATTATAACAACGGTATCTTGTGTAAATTGTCCAAAGCAGAGACTCTGAAATAGATACGTGTACCTATGTTGTATTGTTCTGAGAACACAATCCCATAGCAGCAAGATTTCACATACAGCATATGTGATGGCAAACCTCTCTGTGAGGCACACCTCTCTGCTGGAAATGCTAATGCCTAACAACAAGGAAATATCATCATGATGAGACATTGGATGTTATTAAAGTATTTCCTTTTTGCTTTGTGAAGAAAACTGATGGTGGGGAGAAGGAGAGACAAAAATAGTCTTTCTAGGCATATATATATATGCCACAAATGTCCCTAGAGTTCACACGAGGAGGTGATGATAAGTGACACACTGAGAAATCACTTGGACAGCACAAAGGCAGGGGAAGCCTTCTGCACAAAAATCCAACAGCAAGAAGAGCACTGAGGAACCATGACCCATGACCCAAGAGGCTTTCTGTGATGCCCTCACAGGCCATCTCCTTGTATGACCCCTTAAACTACAAAGAAACAGAGATAAGGTGTGTGTGTGTGTGTGTGTGTGTGTGTGTGTGTGTGTGTGTGTGTAGTAAATATATACATATATATGCATAGAAAAAAAATAAAATTTAAGAAAACCTGAATAAAAAGCTGTAAAATATAATGGCACCAACAGTACAGCAGAGGGAGGTTGAGAGAAAGAAAGAAATCAAGGTGGACAATGCCTAAGGAATGACACACAACATTGACATCTTGCCTCCACATGCACACATTACTCTAGCACTAATATATCTGTAAGCACAGGCATACACACACACACACACACACACACACACACACACACTCATTCACTCACAGATGAAATGATAACAATAAAGATACAATTTTGTTTAAGACAATAAATTTAAGTGGTTAAACTCCCTTGCTGAAACATAAATGTTTACAAACTGTGTCAGTAATATGAAATACCTAGATTATTTTTGTTCATAAGCCAGAATATTGAATCCCAATTATAAGCAAAGAAATATAAGACTAACTAAACAGAACCCATAAGTTAAATGTATTAATATGAAACAAGGACAAGTTCAAGCCAATAGCCATTGATAAACTAAAGCTGACTATATTTTGATAGTAAAATATTATATTACAGTCGTAGAACACTACAGCAACCGGACAAGAGACTAACAGCAAACCCAGCAGCACACATTTAAACATTTGAATCTCAACTGATCAATTCACACCACTGTACTTGATAAGGAGATGACATAAAAGCAAGAACAAAGAATGTGAGTGATGCAGCTACAAGATCTAACTTTAAGCAAGATGAGGCAGTGCGTGTCTGTCCTCCCAGCACTCAGAAGGAGGAGCAGTAGTTCAAGGCTACTCTTGGCTATGTAGCAAGTATGAGGTCAGCCTGGGCTACATGAACCTGTCTCAATAAAAATAAATAAAATAAAGGCACAACTTGAAAACTTGTGTGGTATTTATGTTCACATGTGTACAAAGAAATGTATTCTTTTCAAAAGGCTATGAAAGTCCTGTTAAAAACCTTACCATATTTTGGACTGCAAAGAAAATATCAATACATTCCAAACAATAAGCACCCAATGGGCCATATTGTCTGACCACAATGTAATAAAATTATAAATAATAACTATAAAACAAAGCCCATTTACTTTCTTGGAAATTAATAAATTCTCTGAAGAACTTTTATATAAAGTGGCAAAAAATTATTAAAATTTCTACTGACCCTAATTACAATGAAAATTAAGATATGACAGATCAGCTTCATTTGTACCATGAAAGTTATTTTAGGAGATAAGTTCACATCAATGAGTTTTCATATCTTAGACAAAAAAAAGGACTAATAATTCAAGAAACTGCACAGTAAACATCAGAAGTATCCTAGCAAGACAAGGGGCAGGAATTAACAAAGGCTGGAATAGAATCAATTAATTCCAAAGCCAAGAATTATCTTAGATCTAGTCTATACTGAGCTTCCCGGAAAGCTATTGAAGTTTTCAAAGAATTATTTTCTTCGATTATTAACTTAAAGCTTTGTCCAATACCAAAGCACTTAAGAATCATTAATACTAATATGGAGAAGCATAGTATACCTACACCTGGTGTCCAAATTTCTCTTAGAAGGTGTCCTATACACTGTAGGAAAAACAGTTTGTGCTTGCAGGTGGGAGGTAGTGTTTTAAGAGGATTAGGAATTGGAGGAATGGTCTTAAATAGTTGTTCTCAGCCCCTTGGGCTGTCACATACCGGACACCCTGCATCTCAGATATTTACATTACAATTTACAACAGTAGCAAAATTACAGTGATGAGGTAGCAACCAAATCATTTTATGGTTGGAGGTCACCACAACATGAGGCACTGTATTAAAGGGTTGCAGCATTAGGAAGTTTGAGAACTTCCCAATGCTCTAAGAACACAGAGGAAGCACTTACTTGTTCACATGGAGAGAAAATGTAGAAAGATCAAAAAGATGTCAGCAAGACAACTCATCTGGTAAAGCCACTTGTGTTGAGTTCAATCTATGGTGGCAACCCAATGGTGGAAGGAGTGAACCAACTCTAATCAATTGTCCTCTGACCTTTATACAGCCATATCAACATGTTTCACACACACACACACACACACACACACACACACACACACACACACACACACTGAATCAATCCATCTATCTATCAACCAATGTCTACTGTGGTGATAAAAACTTTAAGATATGGAAACTAGTGGAAAGTTATGGGAGCTTCATGAGTACATTGGTGCTGCCTCGTGGGAGTGGATCTGGTCTGTTAGAAGTAGATTAGTTCCCCAAGAATTGGGTTATCATAAAAAGAGAGATCCCATCCTCTCCCAAAGCTCTTGTTTTTAATACTGGCATGTAACCCTTCCACATGTGTTCCTGACACAGTCATGTCTCCACCAGACAGCTCTTCGCCAGAGCTGTGTGCTCTTGAACTTCCAGAACTGTAAGCTGAATAGACTTCTTTTCTTCATGAGGTTCCCAGCATTAAGCATCTCATATACATGGAGTGAGACAAGCTATATTTGAAGACAGAGCTCTCTCGCTCTCTCTCTCTCTCTCGCTCTCTCTCTCTCTCTCTCTCTCTCTCTCTCTCTCTCTCTCTCTCTGAGTGTGTGAGTGTGTGTGTGTGTGTGTGTGTGTGTGTGTGATGCATACATGTATGTGGGTGCATAAGCCTGTGCATGCAGAAGCCAGAGGAAGAAAGTGTCTCTCACAAAACCTGGAGCTGAGCTGGCAGCCAGTAAGTCCCAGTGACCCTCCTGCTCTCCTCCGCATGGTGTGTAACCCCACACAGTGTTATGGGGCATGTGGGCACTTCTGGCTTTTATGTGGAATTCAGCTTACATCCTCTCACCCACCCAGTCATCTCTCCAGCTGCTAAAGATAGGATTTGTAAGAAGATAACTGGGCTAAATTGGTTCATAACTTGGAAATTAACTCAATAACATTAGTGTCTTTGTAAGAGGAGAGAAAGACATGGGAAAATCACGTAAGATACCACAAGAAGGCAGCCATCTGTAAGCCAAGCATGGAGGTGCTGGGAGATACCAACTCGATGAAGTTTTTTGGTTTTTGGTTTTTCAAGACAGGGTTTCTCTGTGTAGCTTTGTGTTGATGAAGTCTTGGTCTGGGACTTTGACTCCCCAAATCTATGGTTAAAGCCACCCAGCCTGTGGCATTGTGTTCTGATGTCCCTAGATCACTGAACACAAGAATCACATAAGGTGGGTGAAGTTGGTCATGCAGAGATCAGTAACAGTGTGACCCTGATTATTCTAGAATAATCCAGGCAAATAATTTTTAAATAAATGTCTTTAAAAATTATAAAGTCACTTTTGAAATATATTATAACACAGACACTTCAGATCCTTCCAAAGCTATGCACAGCTGGTGGGAACTAAGGAGATATATGTCCTGGTGTCGTTTTCTAACAGAGTCCAGATCTATTTCACACAAACAAGGCCTACCAGCTTCACATAACAGAGATAGCTCATAATTGTCCTTGTTGTAGATGTGAACACTGAATAAAGAGTAATGCTCTGGGAAGCTCTCTCTATCTGCAGAGCAATGGGTTAGTCACTTGTCCCTAGCTCTGACCAAGTTCTTCACAAAAGGAGGGTTTCTTTTGGTACCCAGTTTCAGACAGTTTCAGTCCATTGCAACAAGGATGAACAATGGTAGGAGTGGGTCAGCCAGGGAGGGTGGGAACTGTACGGCAGCTGTTCACATGACAGACCAGCCCTCAAAATATCATCCTGTACGAGGTATCCAGATTCCAGCCTAATGTTCCCAGAAGACTTTCCTACATCTCTCTCATTCATCTCTCCCTCCTGTGGTCATAACTTGATCATATTCTGATAAATATTAAGTTGCATATTGACATTACACTGATCTTTTCAGTCTTGCTGCAGACTTCTGGTAAGTGAAGGCCACACACCTTATGTGACTTCCAAATTCTCCTGAGGGCCCATTCAGTATGATAGGGTTTCATGTACGTATTAGCTAGTTACTTCACAAAATGTCAAGTTCTTCAATGATGAAGATAAGTGTAAATATATACTGCTTTTCCTTGGCAGAAAATGTAACTGGACATTTTATTCTGTGTTTATATTAAGCTAATAATTTTAATGGAACAACCTATAGTATATTTTTAAGTTACCTTGAATGACTATAGTAAAGAACTGCTATTTAACCTGAGTCTTAGTGTCCCTAGAATGACTGAACATGGCAATCTTAGGGACAGACCTTATTTCCATTTTTATTACCCCCTTTGTCTAAGACAGTGGTTCTCAATCTATGGGTTGCAATGACTTTGGGTATTGAATAACCCTTTCACAGGGGTCACCTAAGACCATCAGCATATCAGATATTTACATTATGATTCATAACAGCAGTAAAATAATGGTTCTGGAATAGCAATGAAGATAATTTTATGGTTGGGAGGGCGGTCACCTCAGCATGAGGAACTGTACCAAAGGGTTGCAACATTAGGTGAGAACCACTGGTTCAGGAAATGACTACAATTCTGTGTTGTTCTGCATCAGTGATTTCAGTCAGTCAGAGAAAAGAATTCATTTATTTCTTATTTTGACTTGTAAAAAATCATAGAATATAGGTCTTGTCCTATGTGACCCAGTGACAGAGCTCAATAGACAATGGGAGCCAGATTCTCAGAGAATATCTTGCTACTAAGAGGACTCTGCCTCCCCCAGGTCCTCGGGTGCCTGCCTCACCCACTCTCTGGAATCTCTTAATGGAAAATTTGAGGACTGACATTCAAGCCCAGCTCTTTTCAAGCTCTAGAGCACAGCACACTCCAGTGATGCTGAGATATATCAGGATCACAATGAGGGGGGGATAAGGGGACTCTGTTGCCTTTGGTCTTTGATTTCACAGCCCCAGTGGAAGGTTAGATACAATAGAAAGTGATTTCCATCATCTGCGCTGCGTCAGGAAAACCCAACAAATTTTTTAAAACCTTAAATACTGATGTGTTCCTAGAGATCAGTGTTGTTCAGAAGTCCTTCATAAAAAAATTTACTAAATTGTTTGGGATTTTCCGTCTTAGGTTTCATCACGTAGATCTTTCCCAGCACTAAGTGGAAGTACACTTCCTTCAAGAGAATCAAGGAACATTTACTAACCAGGCACAGTGACCATTATTCTCTCCTGAAACCTCATGATTAGGGAAAACAGTGGTGTAGAACCAGGAACACATTCCCATCCACTCATTGCCATCTTATATATGTCCCAAAGCACAGCTCAAAGTCTACCTCCTCCTTGGAATTTTCCTTAATGTTCCCAGTGAAAGTGTGTTTCCCTCCTTCTCTCTAAATAACATATTCCTATTGTTAATTGAGCACTTAGCACAAACAGTCCAGCATGGAGAGAGGCAGCACGCGTTCATCATCCCCAGCACCACACACTCCTCTAATTTTCAGCTTGGATGGGAAGAACTGTGTGTTTAAGTCTTCAGACTGTCTGTAACATTTTACAGTGCCATGTACACAAAGAGTGCTCATGATTTGCTCAGCAGCCAGACAGTTTGTTCATTCAAGGTTTTCAAGATGATTGATTTTAAGGTACAGAGCAAGAAGAAAATGTTCTACTGAATTCAGATGTCACTCCACACAAAAGGCTGGGACTATGGCCCAAGGAGTTTAGATGCCACTCCACACAGAAGGCTAGGACTATGGCCCGAGTACCATAGAAACTCAAGTGACATAAGATTGCCAGAAAGGGGTTCAGACATTTGGTTTAGTGTTTCTCCAAGTTATTCCACTGAGCCTTTTTGTTTATTTTAAGCCTTTTGGGGGAAAACATATGTAGCATACAATAAAGTGTGTAGACTGGAAGACGCCATTTGCATTTGGAGGAGAGTTTGAAATCCCTCTCACTTCCATCAGAGCCCCCCAAGGAAAGGAGGAAGGCGCAATTAGGGCACCACAGAGATTAATTTGAAAAGCAAAAGTCCTCATCCAGCTTTCTTAATGCCTCAGGTGGGCAACATGAATGAGAGAGAATTGCTGAAATCAAAACAAAGGGGCTCACTGGGCCCCGGAGACCATGAATACCAGCCCCTGTCGATTTCCTGGTCAAATCCAAAGAGGAAGCCCACAGTGAGCCTGTGGACCACTCGCTTCTATGCTAGCTGTTGGCCAGATGGCGTGCTCCATCTTTCCCATTACAGCCGATCTTCTCATCTGACACCATCAGGATGAAACATATGGCTGGGTCTTTGGCTTAATGTTTTTGTTGTTTTGTTTTTGGAGGGAGAGGTATTTTGGGTTGAGCTCAATCAAACTGGGAGCCCCAGGTGAGGTTAAAAGCAAAACAAAACCATAACACAGCGTGCTGATCCTACCTGGGCAGACGGAAGCCTGCAACTGGGCTCAGGGGCTGTAGTTTGTTAATTCCCTGGGTAAGGTGCTCACTCAATTGTAATCATATATAATACAATATCCCAGTAACAAACTGTCTGTTTACAGAAAATGAGTGCTAAGGGCCGGACACTCTCAGAGACAACACACACACACACACACACACACACACACACACACACACACACACACTTCAGTCAAAAGATAAGTGAGCAGGATAAAAGTTTGACCCACAATTAAGCCCAGGGTTACAAAATAGTTACCATTTTTTTAAAGGTTTTGAGTCATTAGTTAAAATTGTTTTTCCTAGTCTGATTCTTTTCTGAAAAGAAATGTAGATTTGAAAGTTGAATTGTACTTCATATATTGGAGACATTTATTTTTTATTCAGATCTAAAGAAAGATGTATTACAAATGATCTATCCTATTTCTGTTTTCTTATATATTTAATATAGTTCTTATGTTGTGAGAGAGCCCTCTGGTGGCCGAGAAGACACTAAATCTTGGCTCATTAGAGCTTCTAACCAACCAATCAACACTTTTCTTCACCCAGATACTGATTTCGAGTTTGATTAGAAATGTATGCCTAGGAAATTTTCTCTATTAATTTCCATTTACCTTACTTATATTTGTGAATTTTATTCACTTTGTAGTGTTCAAAATATCTGACATATTTTGGATGCAACTTTAAATCTAAGAAAACACTGATAACATTCCAGTACATTTCCTGTCCAATAATATTGGGAATAATTAATAACTAATATCTAAAATAAGAAGCATATGATTTGATTCCTCTGGATCTCTAGTACTTGATGTTTCAAACAGGCACAACTGTATTAGATTTTTACTGTGGACAAGTCCAATGCACCAGCCTGAGACTTTCATAATGGGCCAACAGGCATTTCACCAGCCATGCAGGGAACCAGAGCAGTAAGGGAGAACAAAGTCCTGTGATAGTGTGATAATGTGTTTCTATGTGTAAAATGATAAAAAGCAAAATGTGCCCTGAAGAGACATTGTGGAGGATGCTGTTCCTTGTTGTGTAATTTAGACTATATTGTCTGCCTGTCTCAAAAATCCTTCCAATTGGCAGTATATTTCGGGAAAAAATAACTGAATTGTGCCTTAACAGGTTTCAAAGATCTTGCTCTCTGAGTTTTCAAAACATTGAGTTGACTGCAGCAGCATGGGAGATAAACTACCATCAGAACTTTGGCATTGGCTGCAGAGATAGCTCAATTGGTAAAGTGCATGCCATGTGTGGTGGTTTGTATGACTCCCAGAGGCTCAGATATTTGAAATCCTCATCACCATGGAGTAGAACTGTATGACAGGATTCAAAGGATTAAGAGGCATGGCCTTGTTGGAGGAAGTGTGTCACTGGGGGTGGGCTTCTAGGTTTCAAAAGCCTGTTGCTCTCAGCTACTTCTCCAGCACTATTCCTGCCATAACTGTGGCCTTGCATGCTCCCTGCCATGATGATAATGTACTAAACCTCTAAAACTGTAAACAAGCCCCCCAGTTAAATGCTTTCTCTTGCAAGAGTTGCCACAGTCAGGGTGTCTCTTCACAGCAACAGAAGGGTGTGGCTAAGACACTGCACAATCATGACAAGTTGAGTTTGGTCCTCAGAACCCGTGTTCTGACGGGGTGGACTTGGAAATACCAGCAGTGGGAAGCAGAGGCAAATACCTGGAGCTCACTGGCCAGCCAGCCTGGCTGAGTTTCCAGACAGTGAGAGACCCTCTGTCACAAAAAACAAAGTGAACAGCAGTCCTGAAGAAGAGACACCACAGGTTGTCCTCAGTCTTCCACATACACCTGCAAACACGTGCATTTGCACACTCATGAACACACACAAGACAGACACTAAAAACAGAGGGAAAGGAAATGCTTACATTTCTTCGATAAGAATAAGACCGGAGAGAAAGGGTAACAAGCAGAAAAAAAAAAAAAAAAATGAAAGTTTGGAAGGGAAGACTTGACCAAGACTACAGCAAGATGCTGCTGGTAACATTATAGAACTGAAAAAAAAAGTGGTAAGCTGACTGTGTGTGAAAATTTGAGAAAATGCAGTACTTCAATTTACATTCACAAAGTTGGGTTTTCTGTAGCAAACATGAACACCATTCATGGGCATATGAAGGTTAGGGCATTTTTAATAGCTTTGCTCAAACAAAAGCACCTAGTCCCTCAACCTGAAAATGCAGGACAACAGTGGGCATATTTGAGCCAGGCAAAAGCCTGGAATTAATAGAGCAAAGTCCTAACTTGTGGTAGGCATGATCACAAATGTGCACATTATTTATTGTGTGCTCTGAGACAGCATAATATAGGCACAGACAGTCCTCCCATAAGGGGGTACAGTCTGTTTCCATTTTCAATCTGGACTTGATTATAGGTTCTATTCCAGCCAGTGACATAAAAGCACACGTGACATGAAGAGGGTTCAGAGATCTTTGCTCACTGGGGCTGGCCCTTTTCTCTGCTGGAAAGCCCTTGGCAGTGTTTTGCACACAAGAGCTGGTTACTGGAGAATCTTGTGAAGGAAATCTCAAGATCTGCCACAAAAATCTGAAAACAGAACTGCCATATGACCCAGCTATACCACTCCTGGGCATGTACCCAGGGGACTCTGCATGCCACAATCACATTCAGATTTGTGCTGCTCTATTCACAATAGCAAAGAAATGGACTCACTCTCAATATCCACCAACAGATCACTGGATCATGGAAATGCCCTACATAGATTCAATGGAATTCAGCCATAAAGGAAAACAAAATCAGGAAATTTTCAAGAACATGGAATGAACTAAAAACATTTTGAGAGGTAACCCAATCTCAGAAAGACAAATACTGTTTATCTTCTCACTCATGTGAATCCTAGCCTCAAACTGGTAAAGACATGTGTGTTCAGGTAGGAATAAATAATACATAATAAATGTAATAAGAATAAAGAGGTCATCAGTTTGAGAGGGAGTGAAGAGGGAATAGGGGAGGCTAGAGGGGGACAAGGAAGAGGGGAAGTGGTGGAATTATATCTTTTTTTTGTTTTTTTGTTTTTTTTTTTTTTTTTTTTTGGTTTTTCAAGACAGGGTTACTCTGTGTGCTTTGCGCCTTTCATGGAACTCCCTTTGGAGACCAGGCTGGCCTCGAACTCACAGACCTCTGCCTGCCTCTGCCTCCCGAGTGCTGAGATTAAAGGCATGTGCCACCCCCACGCCCAGCTGGAATTATATCTTGATTTAAAAACTTTTAAAGAAAGGAACCTTTGGGTGCTTTGCTCTTCTCAGTTAAGTCTTTAATCTTTACTAATAACTAGATGTATATGATTTTAAAGTTGTTTTTTTTTTCCCAGTAGTACTATACTTATCATGGATGGAGCTGGACCAACCACTGTTCTGGAAAAGTCAGCCTGTGAATAGTGAAGGGAGAGTGGGAAGGCCTAGGATCCCTTGCACATTACTAGACGTACACTTCACACTTGGTCTACCCTGAACTCCAGACAAAATTCTGTGTTCATTACGAACTAACTTTAGACCACTGTAACTCCTTTTTTCTTTTATAAAAGTATTTTTAAACTTGTTAACTCCTTTGTAAATACAACCTAAGACATAAACAAATTGCACAGCTCTACCAGAATAATTTCTTTATTGTCTTATGTGCTGCATTGCAGGAGTAATCCTTAGAAATGTCTGGTACTGTTCCTGAAGTCTCTATTCCTAGGCTGAAAAGCTATGCTCAATAGTAAATGCCTTCATTCTTAAATGGGGCAATACCATACTTTAAGTAGATACAGAGTTACACATCACCATCAACTACTTAAAGAGGTCTCTGTAGATCAATGGCTGTTTGCTATGATGCTATTTATGACCATTTTTGTTCGTGGAGTCATTGCAATGTTAACTTTGTAGGTTTCCATTGTAGATTTGAGGGTTGATCCAGACAAATCATGATTTCTAGCCCATTTCTTAGTGGAATGACTATGGTATTAGAACATATGTTTTTGTGGGACTATGTTCTAATGCCAAAACCCCAGAAGAACTGCCGAGACCTGTTCTGAGCTGAATGTACCCCCACTGCCCCAACCCCGGAAAGCATACCTGGGAAATGAAATTTTATTTACTAAATTAATTTTTTTCTCATCAAGTGTTTCTTTGCTTCTGTCTTCAGTTTTTAGTATTTTGGAGTCGGGAACCATAGGAAAAACTATTCTTGTTGATTCTTCCATTCCTGCTTGTTGAGCTCACTGGCTGGCTTCTCTCCGAAGAACACAATGAATTCAGCCAGTATCATCTGCCTAGGTCTTGGTGGTGATGATAAATCAGCAAGGAAGCTACCAAACACTGCCCTGCTGTGGTGACATATTGTGTCCCCCGATATATTGTGCACCCTAATAAACTTATCTGAGGTCAGAGGACAGAACAGCCACTAGATAGACATAGAGGCCAGAAAACGGTGGCACATACACCTTTAATCCTAGCATTCCAAAGGCAGAGATCTGTCTGGATCTCTGTAAGTTCAAAGCCACACTGGAAACAGCCAGGCATGGTGACACATGCCTTTAATCCCAGAAATTGATGGCAGGAAACAGAAAGGTGTATAAGGCATGAGGACCAGGAACTAGAACCTGGTTAAGCTTTCAGGCTTTTAGCAGCAGTTCAGCTGAGATTCATTCCAGATGAGGACTCAGAGGCTTCCAGTTTGAGGAAACAGGATTGGCTACGGAGTTGGCAAGGTGAGGTTAGTTGTGGCCTGTTCTGTCTCTCTGATCTTTCAGTATTCACCTCAATACCTGGCTCCAGGTTTGTTTTTATTAATAAGATCTTTTAAGATTCTGCCATACTCTGCTCTCCCGCCCTGTCTCCTTGTCTGGTCTGTCTCCATCTGGCCCTGTCTCCTTGTCTGAAGTCTGTCTCCATCTGCCCTGTCTCCTTGTCTGAAGTCTGTCTCCATCTGCCCTGTCCCTGTTTCTGTCTCTCTTTCTCTGGCTGTTCTATTTCTCTCTCTTTAAAGAAAGTTGTGCTGTATAGATGATTCCCATACCCCGATCATTCTCACTCACCTAATTTATGGCTTCCTGTAGCTGTTTAAAACATCCAGATGTTAGGAAAGTCACCACAGCAGCCAAATGTTCCTCCCTAAAAACAATGTTTCATAATCTGCCAAAAACCCAGCAGAGGGCATCCTTCCATTTCAGATCTGTGAATCGTGCCGAGGGAACTCATCAGAGTGGTACGTGTTCCACGGATGGTTCTGCATCTAGATTCAAACAACGGCTGGCTGGGTTTGGAGGAGAATTATTATACAAGTTACTCAGGACCCCGCCATTTCGAATTGTGGGATTAGAAATCATTCTCCCTTTCTGAGAAGGAAGAAGGTGCTTCTGTTTCCTGCCTCCCTCCAGGTGCACAGCATTCCTTTCAAATCACAGAAGCAGCAGAGTTACCCCTGTGGCCTCTCTCTCCTACGTGCTAAGTGTACACATAAAGAGATCAGAGGGGAGACACAATTGAGAAAGAGCCAGGACCATGACCTCATTTGTAACAATTGCCTCTATCCCTCCAACTGAAAGACAAAGGGCAGGCGAGGGATCAGGGCCTGGGACATTGCCTCGGAAGCATACAGAAATTGTTATGGATTCTGGATGGCAACAGAAGGAGACAGGAGCAGCATGTGAGTGGGGCCAACCTTATACCAGAGAATGCTGGCTGCTGTGAAAGATTAGTTACAGATACACTACATCATTTTATGCTGTGGAATATTTGTTTAGAGATGCAAAGATGTGTTGCATTCTCTTATGTTGCATTTGTTTAACTCCATGAAGCTGTGTTACTTTGCCTGTTTAAAACACCTGATTGGTCTAATAAAGAGCTGAACAGTCAATAGCAAGGCAAGAGAGGGGTAGGCAGGATTGCCAGCCAGAGAGAATAAATAGAAGGAGAAAAAGAGGAGAAGAGAGGGGAGAGAGAAAGGGAGAAGGTGAGAAGGATGACAGAGACCAGACACACAGACACACAGCCAGTCATGGAGTAAGAAGGAAAAAGTTATTTAGAGAAAGGTAAAAAGCCCAGAGGCAAAGGTAGACAGGATAATTTATGTTAAGAAAAGCTGGCTAGAAACAAGCCAAGCTAAGGTTGGGAATTCATAAGTAAGAAAAAGTGCAAAGAAAAAAAAGAAAAGAAAGAAAACTACACTGGCAATTGTCCATTTAATTTTAATCATACAGTTTCACTAAAATTAAACTTAGTATGGTGGTTGGAACAAAAATGACTCCCATAGCACATAGGGAATGGCACTATTAGGAAGTTTGGCCTGTGGGAGTAGAGATGATCTTGTTGGAGGAAGTGCATCAGTGGACATGGAGGTTTCAGAACCTCAACACAGGCCCAGGGACTCACTGTCTCTTCCTGCTGTCTATGGATGCAGAGGGAGAACCCTCAGCTACTTCTCCAGCACCATGTCTGCCTGTATGCTGCCATGCTTCCCACCACAACAATAACGGACTAAACCTCTGAACTGTAAGCCAGCCCCAATTAAATGTTTTCCTTTATAAGAATTGTCATAGTCATGGCAACTCTACACAGCAATAAAACCTGAACTAAGACACAGAGTAAAAAAATATTTTACATTATCAGAATGCCTCCCTAGTTAAAAGGCAAAAGTCTCCATCTATCTTTTGTGGTCTGCTTGTTCTTTGTTGTTGTGTTTTAAGATGGGGTCTTATGAATTCCAGACTCACCTCAAACTCACCGTGTAACTGAGTGCCTTGAACTTCTGAACCTCATGCTTCCACTTCCCAAGACTGCAAGAATTACAGGCGTGTGTCACTACACCCAGATTATGCAGTGTTGGGGCTAACCCAGGGGATTTGTGTGTACTAGGAAAGCACTCTATCAACTGAGCTACATGCTCAGCTACAGTCTACAATCCTTGTACATTGCATTCCTCTGGTGTGTGAAAATATATCCTTTGTTGATGAAGGAAGTCAGGAAGAAATGAATGAGAAGAAGCTGTATAGCCAAGTCATGTATCCAGTCAACCTAAGATCACTGGAACATCTACATCAAGCCAAGCCCTACTCTAAGTACTAATACTACATAGTAAAGACCCTTTCTTCAAAGGGGTCTTTCACAAAGCAAGGGGTGGAATGTCAGACAGAGATAACCTAGACTGCCATCTATTCCCCCTTGGTTAGCTATGTTACTTGGAGCAAAGGCTTTTATTCCTTTGGGAAAGAAGAAATTCTTAGTATTTCTTGAAAAAGCTGCACTGTTGCCCCCATCAGATTCTCACAGGCAGCCTATGAGGTCAGCCTTATTATCATTCTAGTGGCATATGATGAGTATCAAAGCAGGAATTTAAAACAATGCTGCCTGGAGTCCGTCATTTGCTTCTTATTCAATGGCCATAGGGAGGGCTGAGAGCTGAGTATCCTAAGTCAGATATATGCCAAGCAGAAGGCTGAGAAGGCAATGTAAGATATCACTATCACTGTCCTTGTTTTTAACACTACTGTCAAAGCCATTATTTTCTGGCACCTAAGAGTATATGTTGAAACACACTGGATAGAGGATCAATACTTCAAGTCAAAATTTCTTTGTTTCAAAAGGCAGTGCTTTTCCAGCTCTGACTAAAATAAAATTGCACTTCACCATAGCTATGTAATAATGGATTCTTGGCATTTATCTTTCCCTTAGATAACAGGCTATTATATTTTTAAAATGGCACCTGCAGCTTTGGCGGATTTGAGTCAAGGTGCCCCATGGCAAGTGAGGGAGACATGCCATGCAGACACAGTGAGCAGTGGCCAAGGGGGCACAGTGGAAAGTCACTCACACCATGTGATAGCTCTCACATGGAGAGTTTTATTATTAAAGGGGGAAGAGAGAGAGAGAGAGAAAGAGAGAGAGAAAGAGAAGGAGGGAGAGGGGAAAAGAGAGAGAGAAAGAAAGGGAGAGAGAGAAAGCAGAGACTCATGTAACCACGTGGCAAGAGAGAGGGAGAGAAAGAAAGAGAGAAGAGGGAGCGGTTCTTTTCTTATTTTTTTATTAAGAAATTTTTTTTCATTCATTTTACATACCAATCAAAGATCCCCCTCTTCCCTCCTCCCACCCCCCTTCCCCTCCCAACCCATCCCTCACTCCCCGCCACAAGAAGGCACATCCAGTAGAGGCAAGTCCAAGTACTTCCCCCTGCCTCAAGGCTGCACAAGGTGTCCCATCATAGGTAGTGGGCTCCCAAAAGCCCCCTCATGCACCAGGGATGGATTCTGATTCTACCGCAAGAGGGCCACCCCCCAGCAGCTCGAGCTACACATCTATCTCACCAAAACCTGTGTTAGGTAAGTTGCCAGGAATCCCCAAGGATTTTTTTCTTAAAGGGGATCTTGTTGGGGCAGGTCTGAATGCTAACATAGGCTGCCTCTAATAACAATGGCTGTGGTCTCTATAATAGATATATAAGTTCCCTGAAACCAAGCAGGAATTCCTCTCAATATAGATTTTTCTCTATCCCTCAAAGTTAAAAGTTAAGCTCAGATGCTGAGCATGACCAAGATCCAAGTATCCTTCTAAGGTTTAAAGCCTTTGATCTCTGATAAGGGATCATCTGGTTGGCAGCAGCACTCCGTGGATGGTATCCCCCTAGATTCTCTGTTCTCATCCTCTGAAGAGCCATGTCCTGGGGTGTTTTCCCTAAGTGTGTTCATAGATCAAAAGGAGTTAACAACACTAGCAGTGTTAATCAAAGGGCAAGAAGGAGGCACATCTGTTGTTCTTCTGTAAGCAGGGTTCTCTCTGCATATTTGCAAGCCTGAATCTGTGTCATACTGCCATATTACCAAACTCAAAAGCAATATTAAATAACACGCAGATAAAAATTCTGGCTCCAGACCTCATAGAGGGCCGTCCTTTTTGATTTATTAGGTAAGAAACTGAATATTTGATTCTAGAGAATTAAGAAAATTTACAAATGTTCCACTTATAAATGTTCTATTTTTCTTGTTTACACTAAAAATGTAGTTTTATGTTTGGTCAGGTTTTAAAAGTCAGAGTTAACTGAGCACTTCAGGAAAGTATTGCTATTCAACAAAGCAATTTCACGCTGATTTCATCTCACTCACTCGGCTTCCCCACAATGTTTGGAATAGAAATAAAACTCCAAACCCTTCAGTCTGAGCTCCTCCAAATAACAGCTGTCTGGGTGGACATATCGCAAGTCATCTCTTCATACAGTTTCTGGGAAGGACGTGTGACAAAGACCGTTTTCCTCTGCGGTATACTTACCCCAAGATAATGGCCGTCAATGAACACCACAGGGAGGGAAGGCATTTCCGAGACCCGTCTGCATCGTTCATCCAACTCTTTCCCGTAGTCACTGTTCAGAGCTATGTTCTTCTCTTCGAATTTTACCCGATGGTTTTGGAAGATCTTTCTAACCAGTTCACATCTCTCGAAGGTGGTTCTCACCACGCGAAGGCAGGTTGTATAAATCACCACCCTGTCAAATTCCAGGTCGGCTGACGGCTGCTGGAAGAGAAGCAAGGCGGTGTAAATAGATTTGCTTTGATCTCCTAGATCTTACTCTGTGTGCCCATGTTGAATTACTAGCGTTGGGTAATACATTTGTCTCATACACTAAAAACATTCACAAAAGTTGAATGAGTACTTTGTAAATTCAGAGTCACAGGTTTTTGTTGTTATTGTTCTGTTTTGAGGTTTTTTTTTCTTTTTTTTTCCAGAAGGTTGGTTTTTTTGTTTGTTTGTTTGTTTGTTTGTTTGTTTGTTCAAGACAGGGTTTCTTCATGTCTGGAACTTGCTCTGTAGACCAGGCTGGCCCAGCATTCACAGAGATCCACCTGCCTCTGCCTCCTGAGTGCTAAGATTAAAAGCATGTACCACCACCACCACCACCACCACCTGGCAAGAGTCACATATTCATTAGTAAGAGAATTGATGAATCTGGAAGTTTTTTGTCATATGCAGAATCTAGACTTATTATGTATGTGTGTTTATTTATTATATTTATTATATATAAAGAGCAAAGGAAATGATAGAAGGGGAAGATGGAATACATGTGACATAAAGGCATAAAGGACTATTTAGATGGAAAGGAGACAGAGGACAGTGTATGACCAGGATAAATAAGAATAAAGTATAATCGTGCTGGTTAGATGGCTTAGCAGGGTTTACAACCATCCCCCATGGCCTAAGCTCCATCTCAGGGACCAGGGACCCACATGGTATGGAGAACCACCACAAATTGTCTTCTAACCTCCATATTTAAAGAGAAGTGTGCCATGTGCATGTGTGCGTGTGGGTGTGGATGTGGCTGTGTAAATGAAAGAGCACACTGAAGCGACATATTTTGTGTGGTAACTTTAAAATAACTAGTAAACCAGTAAATAAATAAATAAATTGAATCAAAATAAAAAAAACCTGAGACATATTGCAATTTGGAATTTAGCAAGAAATAACAACACAATTTAAGTGATGTGTGTTGGCTGGTTGTCCTTTCACAACAGCATGTCAAGTGAGTTTATTATTAATGACAACACACAAGGGACACCATGAGGCAAAATAATGAACAGCTGAATTTTCATTATGGAGATGTTGTTCAATATCTGCCTCTGTCTCTTCAGTCCACAAGGGAGAAAGCTAAGTGTCTGGTAACGCGATCCTGCTACAAACAGCAGAGGTTAGCATTTAACCAGTTGGAAATTCTTAGACTTTTGAGCCACAGGATCCTGTGACTAATAAACCCTGAACCACAAGATGATCTCCAAAGCTTAAACAGCACAGCGTTTGTGGACGGACTTTATGAGTGACAGGCTTCCAATGTGCAGCAGAAAGGCCCTATCACAAGGAGTAAGGATTGGGTGGGGCAGGGTAGGAGTATAAGGAAGACAGCACAAATGGGAACTGAGATTAGAGTAAGTATTGGGACACCCAGGAGTTGAGGCAAGCAATCCCCCAAAACTGGGTGACAGTTGTTCTAAGAATTTCTTTTATGCTCTCTGATAAATCAGGTGCCTGAAGCCACTTGCCTGAGAACCCTGCCCCAGAAGTTCAAGAGTGAACCAACATGAACTCTTGTCTTTCCTACATTGTGACAATTGTGGGAGCCCACAAGGACTCCAGTTCTGCAGCTCGATTTCCATCCTGACTCAAGGTCAAAGAGTTCAAGTTGTCTTTACCCTTTAAGGCTGGATAATAGGATATTTGGCTAAAGGTACAGCTGTTAGATGTCTTTTTTTTTTTTTTAATGTTTTACTCTTTAAGGCTCCATAGCAGGATGTTTTGCCAAAGGCGTGGTTGCCTTGAGAATTAAGAAGGTGTTTATGCTTATTTGTACCTTGAACCGTGGTATCCTTGAAGGGGGGGTGCCCCACCCTCTGAGTATAAAAAAGCTCTGAGAAATAAACTTGGGGCTACTGTGGTATTGACTCAGAGCCCTCCCAAAGCTATCCTGTATCTTTCTTTTTCTTTTATGTCTATGTCTCTATTTTTCCTATCTATTATTTCTCAATCCTCACTCCCCTGTTCAGGACTGTTTGACAGGTCAGGTAGGACCTGACAGACGATGGAATAAAACTTCTGAAACCATGACCTGAAATAAATGTTTGCTCACATTGTTAATTATTGTAAACATTTTACCATACTGATATGTAAAACCAACTAACACAACAGGGTTAAGGTTATTTAAAACAACAAAACAACTCTTAAAACTCCCATGAAGACAAAAATTAAACTAGAACCCATTCCAGACAACTAAATGCTAAAACCAGTCACACAGACCTTCACTACTTTATATTTAAAAAGTCAGATAAATCTTCTAAGGTACAAATGGAAAAATAGTAGTGAAGAAATACAAAGTTATAAGGATATCAATACAACGGCCTCCCCTCATAGAAAGAGAGGACTTTTCCCTGATGACAAATTTCTATAAAGATATAGGAATGACCTACTAAATGCAGTTACTGTTCCCCACATGTGCATGACAGTGGAACCATCCACTGGAATATGGGAAACATATGGTGGCCACATTCTCAACAAAAGAATTGATTCTTCTGAAATTGGGAATAGGTCACATTGGGGGAACTATGTGGGGACTTGGAAGAGGCATGATCATATTTCATTGTGCATGCATATGAAGTTATCAAAGATTAAAAAAAAAAAAAATATAGAGCTGACTTATTTCTCCAACAGAGTATAGCAATTGAGCTAAAAACCCAGAAGCCTGGGAGGAACAGGAGATTTTCACAACTGTAAAGGCAGGAAGAAAAAGACGGTAAGAATATACAGGGAGAGTGACATCTAAAAGATTAAATGGTTCAGGAGGTCGTTGAGTTGTAGACATGTGACCCTGGTGTTATAAAACATAATTGTTTTGTACATAAGCTTAAAAGTCTGAATTTAGGAGATTATCTGACTTGTAAGTGGTTTTACCTAACTAAGAAATGTTTGAAAGAACCTTATATGGACCAATGCATCTGAAAGCTGAATATGCCCTATGTTTAATTTCTGTGACTATAGCAAATGCCAGAGGAAATGAACTTACCAAGAGAAAAGGTTTGTTTTAGCTCACAGCTTGAGAAGTTTCAGTCCAATTGCTTTGGGCCTATGGTGGGATTGTGTGATAGAGTAGAACTACTTACTTTATGAGTCAAAAATAAGCAAGAAGGAGCCATGGTTCCATCCCTAACAATGCTAGAGGGCACACCTTAGTGATCAAAAGGCCATCTTCTATGCTTCTCTTTTTTTTTTAAGATTTATTTATTTATTATATATACAGCATGTATGACTGCAGGCCAGAAGAGGGCACTAGATCTCATTACAGATGGTTGTGAGCCACCATGTGGTTGCTGGGAATTGAACTCAACCTCTGGAAGAGCAAGTCAGTGCTCTTAACCTCTGAGCCATCTCTCCAGCCCATAGGCTTCTCTTTTTTAAATATACTACTGCTTCCCAGCAGCTCCACTCTTGGACTCAAGCTGTTAACACATGGGCTGTTAGGGAACATTCAAGATGCAATTTCTATTGTAATACAAAGCATTAGAGCAAAGAGAGCAAGGCCTTGTCAATCAGATGCACTTGGGTACTGACCCAGGCTCTCTATGTGTGCTTGGGAAGTAAATAAGTTAGTGAGCCTTGGTTTTGTTATCTGTAAAATTTGATAATAATGACATCTACCTAACCGGTTTACTGAGAAGATTGAGAGACACTATAAAAACAGGTAAGAAGGGTTTAAATGGTAGCTCAGTGTTCAAAATTAAAAAAGATAAAAAGGGTTACACTTCCAATATGGAGTGTTGAAAATACACCAAATGTTAATGTTATGAGGAAAATGTGGGTAACCAGGGACAAAAGTAGATCATCATCTACACATTTTAAATTCAGAATCTTAGGAGTTAAGCAGGAGCTCTTGGGTCAGCTGCTCCTCTTGACATTCACAGTCATAGAAATAGAGAAAAAAGGTGAAAGATTTATATGGTCTAAAGAGAGCTGCTGTCAAGGGCCATCTCTGGGTTCCTGGTCCCATCACAGTTAGGGTTTCCACCTATGTCTGAAGCTCAGGTCACCACCCAAGGGAATGCAGATGCCCAGTCCAGACCTGCATGGTAAAGCTGGCCCTGCCACAATAGGAGACCTGGCCCCCCACACTTGGGACATCCCACTCCACCCCCTCTCCACAGGCCTGAGAGAGCTGAATCCACCCCTCATCTGAGAGCAGTGGTCCCAGTGCCCTGATTTACCAACTCAGCTGCCACCCAGGCTCACGGACAGATCCTAGAGTCAGCACACTCCAACATCGACCCTATGTATGATCTGCTGGAGTGTTTGAAGAGACCAGTCCTATGGAACCATAGTCACAGGATCTCTATGACTCAGGACAACAGCAGGATATCTGAGAGGAATGTTGTTGGGGGTCCAGTTTTGATGGTGTACCAAATCCAGAGTCCTTAAAGCTGACCAACAACTTGTTATATAATGAACATTTGCAAGTAAGCTGTTTGGACAAAAGAGTCTACTGCATGATACAGAGCGGCACCCAATGTCACTAAGATGAATGAAAAGGCAATGGAGAGGCGGGAAAGACAGGGGAATGACGTGCATTTTTTTTCCCTTTTTAAAAAATTATCATTTATTTTTATCTTATTTATATTCTTTTTAGCTTTCCTTTAGGAAGAAACTACAAGAGTGAGGGATGGATACAGAGGGATGGGGAGATAAGTGGGATTAGGGTTCATGATGTGAAATTCCCAAAGAATCAAAAAAAAAACCAATTAGATTGAAATTTTTAAAAAGCAATGTGGAGATTAAAAAAAAAAAAGCCACTGTTTAGCAGTACAGCCTTTGGAGGATGACCAAATCTCTCCTTTCTTTGATCATGGGAGGATCATTTCTTTTCTTCCTTTATAAGTAGGCTCCCATTTCTCTCTTCATTCTTTTTGTTTTCTTTTGTTTTGTTTTGTTTGTTTGTTTGTTTGTTTGTTTGTTGAGACAGGGTTTCTCTATGTAGCCCAGGCTGTCCTGGAACTAACTCTGTAGACCAGGCTGGCTGGAACTCACAGAGATCTGCCTGGTTCTGCTTCCTGAGTGCTGGAATCAAAGGCATGTGCCACCATTCCTGGCTCTCCCTTTATTCTTATCTGATCACTTGGGCTAGTGCTTCTAGCTTCTTGTTAAGTAGAGATGGCAAGAATAGACAATTTCACCATGTACAAGACCTTACCAAGAGAAAAAAACACTTGGGTTTTTGTTTTGTTTGTTTTGTTTTTCACTGACTGCATTGTTAGCTATGAATTTCTCAGGAATAGCCTTGGCTAGATGAAGATATTGCCTTCTGTACTATGTTTTGTTTTGTTTTTGTAGAAGCTTTATCATGAAAGGGTGCTGAACTGGATGATTATTAGATTGGGAAGGATCTGTTGTAACCACCTGCTCCTCCCAACAGAGAACGTGGGCTTATATCCTTTTAAGGTAGCTGTTTTTCTTCCTTTTAGTCTCTAGAACAACTGATCTACTGAACAGGGTGCTGGGCAAAAGGCTGGTATCATACATGCAATCAGTAGAAGTCCTTAGCAACACGGAGCTTACAGTCTGAAACAATATAAGACCACAAGTATACATAAATAAATACAGCATTACAACTTGCTAGGTACCTTGATGGAAATACACAGGAAGCGAGGAGAATATTGTACACAGTGACTTCTCTACCGACTGTAGAGGTCCACTTCTGACATCTGTGTTGAGAGTGAGAGGATATGGATGGGAAAAAATCCAGGGGAAAATACTACATGCAAGGATAGGCTGAACAGGGATGCCTGGAACACCTCAAATGTCGTTTCTTAAAGCATAAAGAAGGGGAAATGAAAGATTGTTAAACACTTCTACACATGTTTGAAGGGTTCATATCACCTTGCATTTTATGGCCATTTTAAATCTTATGAGCCTTTAACCAAAGAGAAATATGATATTCATAAAGGAAGTTACAAGTTGCACTGAATCATATTTTTACATTTCAAACCCATGAATGGAGAAGGGCCAGTGATGCCGTTGCACAAGAGGAGCACCGCACAGATTTAGCCAGCGCTGATGGAAGCATAATGGTTTGCCCAGAGTCATGTCGTCCACACTCTGAATAATTATAGTCAGTCTCACTGCCAACTCCTTCCGTCTGAGAACAGAGATGAATGAACATGGGCTAGTCTGGAGTCAGGGACTATGGTTACTTATTAAGTACTAGCTTAGAAGTACACCTGCCTAGGGGTAGGAATATTTGGGGTGAGTCTTGAAGATACTTTCCAGTTTTATAATATGAATTCTAAATTATAATTTCTTTGACCAAAAAAATTGTCTATATTTGATTCACTTTTCTATCCCTCAACAGATTTATCAAAGCATCTGGCCTGGAATCTAAAAATAGCTTCTCAGTGGCACACTATCCCTTCTCTCCCTCCCAGAGGGTTACCATGGGAATATCGTGAGGATAGAAGGGACAACTGTCTCTGGGACAGCAGAGATAAGCTGCTGTTGTGCAGCCTGCTGATTCCCAGGGAGACCCAGAGAGTAACAAAGCCAGATCACCCTTCCAATGTCTGAGAACTCCCCACTCAACACCCCTGTACCCCAGCACCTCTATTGTGTCCTTTTTCTCTTCATACCAAAGTTGCTACTAACTCATACTCTGTTGTTAGACAGACTCCATTGCCCATGAGGTAGACTGTAACTTAAAATCTTTGCCTCCTTACCAAGTTATATCCCACAATTAATAGTAATTCACATCATACCAGAGACATTTTCAGGGGTGTGTGTGTGTGTGTGTGTGTGTGTGTGTGTGTGTGTGTGTGTGTGTTACCATTCATCTTTTTAAAGGATTCCTTTGAGATAAGTAATGTGTGCTATCTTTTGTCTTCCTCCTGACAGCAAGCAGGCAAAAAGATTGGCTCTGTGTTATATAGCATGTCAGAAGGCGACCTGGGACCAGACCCAGATTTCTTGATGACCTGACAACAAGCCAGTCTGGAGATTTTAATCAGCAGATGGGTAGCAGAGCAGGGCTGTAGCACAGGCTTAGTCTGCCTGGTGTTTGCTTTCCCTCTCTATGAGACCCTGCAAACTCTTTTAGTCCAATGTGTGTTAGGAAATGCATCTTAACATCATCATGTTGAGTGGGTAAGTTCACCCCCCACCCTCATTCTCATTCTCATCAGGCGACAGGACTTGAAAGCCCTCTGTCCATCTGCACCAGGTTCCCGTGTCTGCCAAGACACTGGATCTGCTTCCAGTGTAACCATTTCCCCTACACAGGTCCAAGGAAGGGATGACTTTCTACCCTGCATTCCCTTTGCTGCACAAATTGTTATGTGATTGATGGTGAAGGTGTAGAGTTCTGAAGTTCCTGTGCATTATTTTCATTGTTGGAAGTGATGAGGATAATGACCCAGATTTAACAGATGAGGAAGTCTAGGCTTGTTAATAAGCTTAAGGAGCCCAGGTAACTAACTCAGAGGAAAAGGAGCAAAGTCCGATCTGAGTGTGTCCCTGTCTTAGTAAGGGTTTCTATTGCTGTGAAGAGACACCATGACCATGACAACTCTTATAAAGGAAAATATTTCATTGGGGGGCTCTCTCACAGTTCAGAGGTTCATCCATTATCATCAGGACAAGGAGCATGGTGGCATGCAGGCAGACAAGGTGCTGTCTACATCTTGATCAGAAGGCAACAGGAAAAAGTCTGAGTGTCTCACTGAGGGAATCTTGAGCGAAAGAGATCTCAAAGCCCACCCGCACAGTGACACACTTCCTCCAACAAGGCCACACCTCCTAATAGTGCCACTCCCTTTGGGGGCCATTTTCTGTCAAAACACCACAGTCCCCTTTCCAGAAGATGATGATAACCAAAGAGAGACAGTGTTCTAGAGCTGAATGGCAAGTTATACCAGGCTGTGACTGTCCCAGGGACAATACTGGAAATGCCTGCCTCTCCCTCCATCCTAACCATGTTAATCCTTGGTGAAATGTCACCACCCATGGGCAGCCATTCCTCATTACATCATAGACAAAAGCCGCTTTGTCCTCTCAATCTTTTTCTTTAAAAGAATCAGGAATGTGGAAAATTATACAGTGTGCACTTATCTGTTCAGTACCATGACCTATAAATAAAATAAAATGAAGCAAAGACTCTTTCCTAAGAACTAGGATCACATAACACAGGCTGGCACATAGTAATACTTTCTCTAATTCAGATAGATTTTTGCTAGTCTCCCTCTTACTTATGTATTCAAGTTACTTAACTTTTGTAAGTCCCTTCCTTGTAAAATAGGGACCCTGAAGACTATCTTACAGTGATCTGTGAGGTAAAATTATTTAACAAATGAAATATAACAAAAAGCTGGGTGATGGTGTTGCATGCCTTTAATCCCAGCACTCGGGAGGCAGAGGCAGGCAGATCTCTGTGAGTTTGAGGCCAGCCTGGTCTACAGAGCAAGATCCAGGATAGGCACCAAGACTACATGGAGAAACCCTGTCTCGAAAAACCAAATAGATAGATAGATAGATAGATAGATAGATAGATAGATAATAACAAAAAGCCTGATGCCTAATGAACCCTCAGCAAAAGACGTGCTTTGTTGAAAATCTCATTGCTAATATAAAATGCCATCGGCACATCAGCTTCTTTACTGTTCTATAAGCTAAAAGATCACAAGCAGAGATGCACACCTTACACATTTCAATGCCAGGCTTTTACACTTATATGCAATGATTACAAAGCAAACCTCTTACTGAGGACAACTGTTACCTATATTTGTTTTAGGCACATGGAAACAGTCAACATATCAGATGTCACAAAAATCCTTTTCCAAGCTCAGTGCCCTGCTTCGTGACATGCAGGAACAAGCAAGCACACTCTGCAGGTGAATAATCCTAGAAATGGAGCTTCCTGTTTTGTTAATTTTCCAAGATTGTACATAAAAATGTCAATGAATTCCCAAGAAAGTGTCTGTTTGTTCAGATCAATTGCTAACCGGCCTCGACAGTAAATGAGAAGTCAATACAACCCTACACACCAAAAATAAAATGACTATTCAAAGAAAGCCCTCCTGACACAGTGCTGATCTTGTAGTAATCTGACTTTGTGTGAATGAAGAATGGAAGCTGGTGTGGGTGGGGCCGGCATTGTAGCTCTGCCATTTAACACTAAACTAGCCTAAGATTTCAGGAGAAAACCTGTACTTTAATCTTTAAAAAAAAAAAATAGGCAGCAAGAATGACTTGTTTTCTGACCCAGAGTGGTAACTGAAGCTTGACCCAGCCACTCCATTATCCAGCACTTGTCTCTTCATGCCACATTCCACTTTATTCTTCTGCATCTAGACAATTCCACTTGCTGGCATTGCTCACAACACACTTTAGATTTGTGTTCACATGTGGTGTCAAGGTGATCCCTTGCACACTTTCACATCTGAGAAAACCAAGACCTACTCAGCTGAATTATTTGAAACAAATATGTTTGTTTGCTTTTGACTCAAGGACTCACTGTGCATTTCCTCCTGCTTCAGACTCTCACATGCTGGATATGGGTGTGGTGATATATTGTTTACCTAATAAATTTGCCTAAAGATTAGAGAACAGAACAAGCCACCAGATCAAACACAGGGGCCAGGCAGTGGTGGCACACACCTTTAATCCTAGTACTCAGGAGGCAGAGATCCATCTGGATTTCTGTGAGTTCAAAGCCACCCTGGACTACATGAGATTGACTCAGTCTAGGAGAGAAATAGAGCGAGGCAGTGGTGACACACACCTTTAATCTCAATACTTGGGAGTCACATGCCTTTAATCCCAGAACTAGGAAAGTTGAGACAGGAAATGATATGGGTGAGCAGAGAAAGGTATATAATAAGGAATGAGGAGACTAAAGTCTTCGGCTGAGGAAAACTTTTCAGGCCGAGGAGTCCTAGAGGTAAGAGGTGGCTTGTTCCTTTGTCTCTCTGATCTTTCAACTTTCACCCCAATATCAGGCTCCAGGTTTTTAATTAAAAGACCTTTTAACATTTGAGCTGCATATGGGCATGAGCCAGCATGCCTTGTTTCAGAAACAAACGCTGTGCACTGGGATGAAACCCACCTCCACTATGGCTTGGGCACTTAGCTATGATCATAGTGTCATTGTCCAAGGGATACCCAGAAACCTGATAGGTCAAGTTCTATTCCTGGGTTTGTGTATCAGGATGTTTCTAGAAGATATGTACGTTTGAATTTAAATTAGTATTTTAAAAAATATGTAGTCAGACACTATGAAGTCTGGGGAGGGCCTGAGCTGGACAGAAAGACAGAGCAAGACAAGACACATATTCTCTGTCCAGCTACTTGGCATCCACCCTCCCCTTCCCTTGTAATTTTTGTTCTCAGGATTGTGGACTTGACTCTCAGGGATCCCCAACTAGAAAACGTCAGATTGTAAGACTTCACAACCTCCATAATCCCAAGGCTAACACCATATGAAAATCCCTTGCTAGATATAAATACCTTCCTGTACAGAGATAGGTAATGACTGGGTCTTACTTAGGTTTCAACTCTAGTGATAAAATACCATGAGTAAGAAGCAATTTGGGGAAGAAAGGTTTTACTTCATTTTGTAGTTTGTATTCCGTCATAGAGATGAAGACAGGGCAGGAGCTTGAGGCAGGAACAACTGATGCTGAGGCCATGCAAGAGTGCAGCCCACTGGCTTGCTCCTTGTGGCTTGCTCAGCATGTTTTCTGGTGGAGGCATTGTCTACACTGACGTTTCCACTTCCCAAATGACTGTAGCCTGTGTCAATTTGACACAACAGTAGCCAGCGCAAACAGATGTACTCTTTCTTGGTCCTGTTTCCCCAGAGAACTCTAATGGCACAGCCACATGAACTTGGGAGACAGTTGACTTTTCTAGGACTAGGGTTTCTCTTTTCTAATATGGGAGTCACAATAATCCAGCCATAAGGGAACTGCAATGCCCAATGTAGAATGTACCTACACACACATTGTTAATTATACAATATTACAAGCATACCAGTGTCAGTAATGCTCAGGGAAGAGACTACTACCTGAATCTACAATCTCTCCTGGAAACAATATTCCAACAAAAGTCTCTCATCTGTTATGAATAAGCTGTCCTCTGTCAGGGTATTTGCAAACATTATTGATTGGTGGTTAATATTTTCTCATCTCCACATATAACCTGCATCAAGGAGAATGCCAAGAGAATAATGTTCAATAGCATCCAGTCCCAAGACACTGGGTTTACAGCAGCAAAGGGCCAGACAATAAATCAACCAGGTGCATCCTGCTAACAGAGAAAATGTTTAAAGTCTATTGTTTTGAAATATGCAGTTTTCAATTCCAGGAGAAAACACTGAACGATGACATCAGAATAAGTGACTTTGTGGCATGCTAACCATCTTCATAACTAACCTTTCATCTTAATTGACAAGACCCTGGTACTTTTCTTAAAATCAAAGGAGTCCTGTTTTTCCATCACACCCCCCCCCAAATAATCAATGATTGATGACAATGTCTTCAACTTTCCAAATCAAGGCAAATGATTGACTAATTAGGTAAATGTAACCAAATCCTTTCAATAGATTTGGATGTGAAGAATCTAGGGGCTGGAAGGCCTGTACCCCATTTTAGCTCCTGCTGTTATAAATTCCAGTGTGGTGAAGAGAAGTGATCGCAGCCTCCATGGAATTCCAAGAATAGACTGAGAATGGAAAACAACAAAGCCAGTGAAAATTCAGAAGTTCAGAAGACTGAACCTAGCCTCAGGCAAATTCTTTGTCCCTAGCTCCTTAGCCTTCTGCATTGAACTCTTCTGTCCCTTGGACTAAGTGACTGAAAATGGGCCCAACTCATTCTATGATTTTAATATTGCACATGAAAGAAGTAATTACTGAAAAATAGTACGGAAAATTAGAAGTATATGTAAGAAGTGTGTGTTTTAGGGGCTGGATGTAAGACAAGAACTCTTAATATCTTAAGTTCATAAGAGAAAGCACTGAGTTACAGAGAAGCAATGTGTCCTGCCTAAAGCCAGACACCTAGAAAAATAACGAAACTGGTATTTAATCCAAATAACAGAACTCATGACTTTATATAAGCTTATTATATATATGTTTATTGGCTGTGACTATTTTTATATCCCATTTTATTTGGTAAAGAGTAAGAGATTAGAGGGACCAATACAGGATTTATGAATCATAAACTTTCATAGATAGAAATTTTAAATAGCATGTTCATTCATTACATTGTTGCACATAACTACAAGCTTAATGTCCTAGAAAAACAAACATTGTTTTACAAGGCTAGAGTCAAAAGTCTCCCATGAACAAATATCAAGGTGTCAGCAGTGCCCCACATCCTTCAGAACCTTGCCTTGGTCTTGAGGGGACCCTTTTCCCTGAATCAAGGTACCTTCCCCATCTTCAAAGCACATGACTCCAGGCTATGTTTCCTCTTTGGTTCTGACCCTCCCGCTTCCCTTTCATAACCACCTTGTGATTAGAGTGGGATTGTCCAATAATCTAGACCACTTTTCTTATTTTAAAATCCCTAGTTTCATTTTATCTTGGAGATATTTTGACTGAAAGGTAAGAAGTCATGGTTTCTGGTGATTATGAGACAGATAACTTTTGGAAGAAAGTAGATAACTATCATCCAGCTCCCTAGCACAAACGGATAGATAAATTTATAGATGATAGCTACAGATAAAAGATGATAGAGAGATGATGCATAAGTAGGTAGATAGATGATAGATAGACACATAGACAGACAGACAGATATAAAGATAGACAGATACATAGGTAGATAGATAGATAGATACATACATACATACATACATACATACATATTAATTTTAAAGACCAAGTCACACAATGTCAAAGCCAAAAAAAAACCCCAAAGTTAATCCAGTACAGCTCAAGCAAATGTACAGCAGTGTCAAGAACATTCAAACCTGTGGTTGCTGACCTAGGCTACCTTCCTTGTTTAACATGCATCCACATATTTTAAAACTAAAACCTGAGTATAAGTATGGTAAGTAAGCACAAAACATCTTGTTCTTCTAAATCTAAAACCTTCATAAAATCACCCATGAGTAAGACTCTTCTCCAAGCTGCTACTTAAGAAACCAAAAGGACATAGACACAAAGCAAGTGGCCTAAAGAGAGGAGATGGTTTGTTCTTGTCAGTCAGGCGTGACTCACCCTTCTGCACTCTTTTCTGTCTCTTGCCTTGCTTGGGATAGGCTTTGCTTCTAATTGTCAGAAAAGCCTGGGACCGTGCTATCGAAGTCAGAAATAGAGCATGACTGGGTGTCAGGTATCCTTTTCATGGTAAAGGAGAACACAAATGAAAATGTCTGCATTAGACCAGAGGTTGAGTCTACCTCAGTACTGCATAAAGATTCCAGATTATATTGTAGCTCAGCTTCTAAAAGAACAAGCCAATAACCATAAGACTTCAAAAGCAGGGAGGGAGGAGGACAGGGGAATCCATGGCTGATATGTAAAATTAAACTCAATTATAAAATCAAATAAAAGACTTCAAAAGTAGAAAAATATTGCCTTTCCATCTCCTCTAAAATGTCCCTTCATTAAATGACATCAACAAAAACACCTAAGCTGTGGGGCACATGAAGGCTATGGGAGCAATAGGCAGACCAAAGCACAAAGCATTAAAGGTCTTTCTTCCCAAATAGATGCTCTAGTACTCAGAATGATTGACAGAACTGTAAGAGAAGTTTAGTGTTCATTACTGTCGCTTCAGATGAGAAATGAACACGGTGGGGGAGGGGGGTGTTTAAGCAAGAATGATTGTATCACAGTGTCATTATCAGAAGGACGAAAACAATTATTTCCAGAAATTCCCTGCACTAGATTCTGCCTAGTTTTTTAGAAGCCCATATAAAAGCTGATAAAAGATGCCATGAATAGGGGGATCTAACTAAATTACTAAATAAACCAGTTAAGTCTCATTAAGCGGTAGATTTCATTGTGAACAATTTAATCAACAATTCATTCAACATGAATGGGATAAAAACATGCCATTGGCTGGGCAGTGGTGGTGCACGCCTTTAATCCCAGCACTCGGGAGGCAGAGGCAGACAGATCTCTGTGAGTTTGAGGCCAGCCTGGTCTACAGAGTGAGTTCCAGGAAAGGCACAAAGCTACACAGAGAAACCTTGTCTTGAAAAAACCAAAAAAACAAAAAAACAAACAAAAAAAACCAAACATGCCATTGAATGAATCCTATATTCCAAGAATATCAACTGAATGCATTTCTTGTTATCATTTCCACAATGCACTGTATAATAGTTTTATTATTCCTTTTCATTGACAAGGAAAATGGAATACTAGGATACAGCTAGTTTTCTTGTGGTCACAAAATCAACAATCTTTTCTCATTGGTATATAGACTGCCTTCCTTTAATAGTATTCTCTGGCATGTCTTTCTGTTTTTTCTCCATGTTTGTAATAATCATTCTTTTTCTTTTTTTTTCTTTTTTTTTTTTTTTCTTTTTTTTTTTTTTTTTAGCATCCTGGCTTCAGTGAGCTCTTGAATATACCCACTTGCTGCCTTCTCTCTCTCTCATTCTCTCTCTCTCTCTCTCTCTCTCTCTCTCTCTCTCTCTCTCTCTTTCAGCCTGGTAAAGAATTCCAGCAGCTAACTAAGGTGGGAGAACCTTAAATGTATCATCAGCTCATGATTTTCTCCTGCAAAGATCTGAAGTCCAGCTGTAACATCTTCATCTGGATATACTCTCAGGAGATTGAGTTCAGACTGTCCAAAGCTAGCAGCTCATTGCCACTAAACCCACGCAGCTAAATGCTTGCCACAGGGTGATTATCCAGAGTTGCTTGTTGTAAATCCAATATCTAATGTGGTAGTTTGAATAAAAATGGCCCCCATAGGCTCATAGGGAGCGGCACTTTTAGGAGGTGTGACCTTGTTGAAGGAAGCACGTCACTCCAGGTGGGCTTTGAGGTTTCAGAAGCTCAACCTAGGCCCAGTGGCTCATTCTTCCTCCCTGCTGCCTGTGGATCCAGATGTAGAACTCACAGTTCCTTCTCTAGCACCACATCTACCTGTGTGCCTCCATGCTTCCTGCCATGGATGATAATGGATTTAACCTCTGAACTGTAAGCCAGCCCCAATTAAATGTTTTCCTTTATAAGAGTTGCTGTAGGCATGTTGCCTTCTTACTTCCTCCCAGCAATAGAAACCCCAACTAAGACATCTGGTAATCAATATGTCCTATCAGTTCTACATCATTTTTTATCCTTTTCTCCCTTGATTTGATACCCTAACTCAGGCACCTGGATTTCTCACCTGGATTGCAAAAGCCTCTTGACTGGACTCCCTACTCCCAGATAACCCCTTTCTAATCCATTCTCCACAATTCTTATACAAGTGTCATTTTCTTTAATTTTTTAAAGATTTAATTTGTGTGTGTGTGTGTGAGAGAGAGAGAGAGAGAGAAAGAGAGAGAGAGAGAGAGAGAGAGAGAGAGAGAGAGAGAGAGAGAGAGAGAGCACGTGCACACTACATATGAGCAGATTCTGTGGAGGCCAGCAAATGGGTATGAGCTCCCCTGGAGATGGAATTACAGGCAGTTATGAGCCACTCAGACATCAGCGCTTGGACCCAGCTCCAGCCCTCTAGAAGAACAAGAAGTACTCTTAAATACTGAGCGCTCTTCAGCCCCGCCAGTTTTCTGCTTGTTTGTGTTTGTTTTAAGACAAAGATGAACATGTAATGCCTTGGCATAAAAGAATTGCTTCCTTTAACTTTGAGAATGAAATTCAAACACTTACTCATAAAGACTTCTTTATTCTGGGTCATCCTTATAATTCTCTTCCACATATTCATTATTTATTTGATAAATATTTATACAGGTACATGATCTAATATTTATCAATTCTGTATGCAAAATTCCCCAGACCAACAAAACTACTTCCATTCTCCAAAGTGCGCCAAATTCTAGTGACTGGACTTCCCCTAGGCAGCTCGGAAGGTTGGAACACATTTGCCTCCATTGCTCACTTGACATCTTGTCCTCACAATGAACAAGTTCAAGTCAAGTAGCACCAGCTCCAAGACTCTCCCAGTCTTTGGTTCAATGGGATGTGATCCAGTCATCTCCTACATTCCCAAGGACTTCTTCTATATACTATGGCCTTCCTAGAAAAGAGGTCCATGTTATTTACTTTTACATCCCCTAGACTTAATGAAATGTCTGGCACATGATAACAGAAACTGCAATGTTCTGCATGTTACTGTCCCTCAAAATTCACATGTTAAAGCCTGGTCTTTTGTAATTAATTGGGTTTAGGGTCTTAGGAGATAAGGGGATTAGGATTTTCATAAAATAGGAGGGACAAGGAGCTGGTTTGCACCTTCTACCATGAAGGCGTGTCAAAATCTCCATCTAGCCAGCAGATCTATAGACACTTTGTTCTCAGAGTTCCAAGCCTCCCGCACCTAAAGGAACAAGTGTTACCTGGTTTAAGGTGGTTTGCTTTAGCAACTCAAGCATGAAAAAAACACTGTGCACCTCCCAGTGTAGTCTAATGACGCAATACAGCGAAAGGAAAATGAAAAATCGCAAAATGTTTTCATCCAAAATTTAAACGCAGTATTACTTCATTAGCACACATCACAGCAACTGTCACTTAAGGAGACATTTATAATGGACTTTTTCAAGTCTTACTAACAATTTTTATATATACATTTTTCTCTTCTCAAATGCAAAGTAAAAACAGAGGTTGTTGGTGTGGGTTGATTATTCCAATGGGTTTACATTGTTCAGAACAGGAAAGAAATAAAATCTGTACCTCTGATTAAACTGAAACTCCATTCTCGGCCCAAAAGCTTCCTTCTGGTTCAGTATTTCATAACTGCCAACCCAGGCCTGGACATCAAGATGCACTTGAAGCCACTAGAAGAATTCTTGAGGCTACATTTTATCATTTTTAGTAACAATTTTAGAAGAAAAAAATCAAATGATTGGAATTTAACATTAAAATGAAATAGTGTTCTAGTTCTATTCAACTAGATGATTTTAGACACAAAACACTAGATGATTAGCCTGTGTAGTGATGCTCAGACACAAGGAGCAGTGAGACAGGCTACCATCTCCATAGCAGGAGAGAGAGTAGCACTAACATGTGGTTCAATGACCATACAAGATCTTGCATGCCTGAAAAAATCCCAACCTTGTGCCCTGGGGATCACCACTGCCCATCTGGAAACACCTGCTGAAATAGGATCTCAACAGCCTGTTAGAAAAAGCTACACTCTAAAATATTCAATATGCAACCCTACTGTATCTTCAATGGCCACTCTGTGGGAAGAGTAAGCATCTTTCCCTCAGGCTCAAAAGCTATGAGAACATAAGCACAGAACATGCCAGGAATGGTACCCTTACCTAACTAGCTGCAAATCGGAACAAGAAGAAAGAAGCAGAAGTAAGAGTGAGAGACGGTTGTGACAGTGTTTCAACTTCAGCTTCTTAAAATCCATTAACCAATTCATCTCTATGTGATTTGTTCATGTTCTATGTGATTTTTAATGTAGCAGTTTTATTAATTATTTGAGAATTCCATACATTTGTACAAATGTACTTTGGTCAAGTGCATCCCTTTGTCTTCCAAATAAATCCAAATTCCAAAATCATCCAAGATCCAAGCCTACCCTCCTCATCCTTTCCCAACTTCTCATCCTTTATTTTTTAATAACCCATCAACTTCAGCTTGTACTACCTATATAGGAACAGTGCTACCTGTATAACAACAGCCATGGTTGACCTACCAGGAATGATGCTCCTAAAAAAAATTAATTTTTCCTTCCCCAGAAGCCTCATTTATTGATAGCTCCTCACCCAGAGGCTTGAGAATTCCTCCCCATCCCTGATGTAAAGTTTACTAGCTTCATCTTGTGGACATCTTACAAAGGCAACCACAGATACTATGATTTCATAAGTGCAACCATATTTTTAGGTCCAGAAGTCATTGTTAGGCATGTGGTACTCTCTGACCTCTGGCTCTTACAGTCTTTCTGCCCCTTCTTCCACAGTGGTCTGTGAGCCTTGCAGAGGGCTGTGATTCAGAAGTCTCAATTATGGCTAACCACTCTACTAACATTTGTTAGCTGTATTTTGACCAGTTGTGAGTCTTTACATTAGCAACCATCCACTGAGTGGAAAACTTTTCTAATGAGGTTTGAGAGTTACACTAATTCATGGACAGAGAGATAGAAATTTAGAGAGTGGTTTGATATGATATCTATTTAGCAGGATAATAGCATTAAGTTTACCACTGAGATTTATTTATGAGTTCCTGAGATATGGGACCACAGTCATACTTACAGTCCAGGCTTATATTTCCTCCTATGAATCAAGTCTTAAATCCAATCAGAGAGTTGGTTACCCCCATGACATTTCTTCCAGTATTGCAATCATGATATGTCTTGCCAGGATGGTCTTTATTGTAACTCACAGGGTTCCCCACTTAGTAATACTGCTGATGACTACTCCCACATACAAGCAGCTTGCATAGCACCTACAGAACTGTGAAAGCTAGCTAGCAGAGTGGAAGCTTCCCAGTCAGTACCAGTTGGATTTCCCTGCATCCTGTATGGAAGAATGGGGAAGGAGGTATAAACAGAACATAATTGGGGAATATACCAGAATATGGAGGAGGGTAAGTGATAACTAAGACTAAAAATATTTGAAAAAAAAAGCCGTATGGAAACTTACTACTTTATAACTTTCATATATTATAAATATTATATATATTTTGTTACATATACGTATTGGAATATATATATTTGGAGTTCTACAACACAGAAGATGATGCTCCCCACAGAAGTCATAAGTTGCCAAATAAACAACCTAGTGCTAAGTGTAGGAAACCTTCCCTTGAATTGTTAGTCAGGTATATCATAGAAACCCCCAAGACAACACAGGCCACTGCCCTTAGGTACCCACCTTGGTGGTAAGATCCTAATGATGTTATGTCATCTTTATTTGGGTTTCTTTTTTATTACTTTTAGTGTTTCTATAATAAGAAATTTGTGTTTGTCCATTTAGATCACTGTATTAATGTATTATAGTCTGAGTGGCTTACAAACAACATATATTTACTTTTTCAAAGTTCTAGTTGCTGGAAAGTCCAAGATTGGTAGCCCATAGACCCTGTGTCTAGTGAAGGCCCGTGCTTCACAGACAGTATCTTCTCACTGTGTCCTAAGAAGGCTCCAGGGGCAGAAGAGCTGTCCCTGCCCTCCTCTACAGAGAAAGGCACTCACTAATCCCACCCTGAAAGTGAAGCAGAGTGAAACTAGCTCCGTCCAAGGGCCCCACCTCTTACTGCCATCATTCTGAGGGTTTAGTTCCAGCCAATGAAATTTGAGGAGACGTCACGTTCAGATAACACAGTTGAAGCAATAGCTCAGCCAGTAAAGTACAGAGCCTAGCCTAGTTGATGAGTTCCAAATAAGTGGGTCTGAAGAAAAGCAGGGTGAACTGCACTAAGGAATGATAGCTGAAGTTGTCCTCTAGCACCCCTGTGCACATGTGCACACACACACACACACACACACACACACACACACACACACACATCTCATAACTAACCAAGACACTGATACAATACCCAAAATTCTACCAGAGTGAATAAATCTTACATATTGGTTTTGTTCTTCATAACTAAAACAAAAAACAAACAAACAAAACCTAAAATAATTCATCAGTAACTGCATTTTTTGAGGGAAAGATAGCCACAGCAGTTTCCACATACTAGGGACATCAATGCATCTCTGCACTCACATGTCACAAGGGCTTGGACACAATGAGGGCAGACTTCAGGACTATTAGTTTAATGGCCTCCCTCTTAACTTCTGATGCTTATGATATCAAAAATTATGAATTTAGCCAGGCGATGGTGGCACACACTTTTAATTCCAGCACTTCAGAGGAGGCAGAGCCAGGCAGATCTTTGTGAGTTCAAGGCCAGCCAGGAAAGGTGCAAAGCTACACAGAGAAATCCTGTCCAAAAAAAAAAAAAAAAAACCCAAAGAAAAAGAAATAATTCTGAATTTAGAGGGAGAAAGCACCATCATGAATCCTACTTTTAGTTCTCTCCAGTAAGATGACCATAACCAGTTGATTTCCACATTTAGAAAGGAAGTAAATTCTGCCTACATGTCCACCTCATCCACCACCTACAAGGATTAAATACGGTGCTGGCATTTTGTGTAAAGGTACCCAAGTGGTCATTGCCATCGCTGGCACTTCTTTGTGGCTTGCTGCTTCAATCTTTGATACTTTTCCCATGATCCCTCTCACAAATGGTTCATAAATTAATTATCTGATACCATCACCTTTTTCCTCCTGATTCCCAAGCTAATCATTCTTTTCCTTTCTTTAAGTCCATTTGCAGTCTAATGGATGTTAATCTTTTAAAATCTTAAATTATATTGATAGAACCTCAAACTTAGCAAGTCTGAAACCAAACGGTTACAAAATTCCATATTCCCTATGAGCTTCCCTGTCTCGCTTTGGACAGTTTATCTTCTACTCAATCAGAAAGCTACCTCCCATCCAGTCTACTGTGGTACCTAACTCACATCCACAACCACTGGGATATGTCCTCATGAATATCCCCTCCTACCCCTTTTTCTTCCCCCTGTTACAACATGCAGCCCTCAGCTCTCATAGCTTCTGTGGCCTGTTGACTATATTACTGTGTTGTATTTGCCTTGTCTAATTCAAGTTCCTTCCCAGGACATTACCTCCTTCTTACCAATATTGGTATAATTTTCAAAATTCCCTTCTAAAAAATTCAAATATGTCTATACATATGTCACGTGTGCATACATGTAGGTGGCAGTGAAGATTTTTTCACTAACTCATCGATACATGAGTTATAATTTTGCTTTTATCAATACCACTTTAGTAAAAACACTTAAGTGACCCCTATTCCCTGCTGCATAAAAACCAAACTTCTCAGCTTGGCTTATTACCTTTCTCAAACTTCTTAATTTTCTCTTACCTTTACCACCCCAGATATGCTCTTACCAGAAAAGTAAAATAATAATAAAAGGGTTTTCAGCCTTACCACTATTGATACTGCGAACCAGATAATAATCTGGGGGAGTCAGGGCACTGTCTTGTACATAGTTAGGTGTTCAGTGCATCACTGGCTACGTAATAGAGGCCAAAAGCAACACCCTCCTGGTGAAAGACAGAATGTCTCCAGACACTGACAAATGCCTTCCAGAAGCAAATCTCCATCAATTGAGAACCACTGACCTGAAGCAATGTGTGGAAATATGGGTATTGAAAGAATATATTGGGAAGGAATGTGTGGACATTCCTTTAATGAGGCCCGTGCTCTTGTTCTCCACAAATGTTCTCCTTCTTTCACTTCCCCATGGCTTGGGCCATGTTGATCCCCAAGTCGTCGCATGGGTGCTTACTATGCTAAGTGTCCCAGACCTGCAGAGGAGATTCTGACTCAGCAGCTTTAGAACCAAGCCCAAGGCCCTTTCTCTGTCTCAAGTCCTTCCTGCAACAGTGTGTCTTTTTGAAGTTTGGGAAAAACCTGAACTTGAAATCAAAACACCAGGATTCCTTTCTGAAGACCAGAATAACTGATTGATAGTGGGTAACTGAACCTCCAAGACTTCATTTCCAACACATTTTCTTGATTTCTATATCCAACTCTCCTTTGGAGTGTAAGAACAGCAGCCATTTATGAAGCAACTCTTAATCTCATAAATCACTGTGCAAGTAATTTCCTGTATTATTGCAACTCTGTGATGTGGTTTCAGTTTTTGAAAAAAATGTAAAAGCTGAGAGTCAAAGGCATAAAATAATTTCCCTGAATCATATAGCTAACGTAGAAAAAGAGAATTGAATTTAGGTACCTTTATCTCCCAACACAGTAATGGAATGCTATACACACCCTTGCCAAATCTCAGCCTTTCTGTTAAAAATGTTGTAGCTTCTTGCTTCCAAGGATCATCTCACAACTTCCTCTTCAATCTCTGTTGGTTTTATATGGCTGATTATTATACAATGCTAGGGCTCATATCCAGGGCCTTATGCACGCTAGGCAGGTACTCCACCCCTAAGATACGTAGCCAGCTGCTACGCCCTTTGTTAATGCATTTATTAATGTCCTGAGCAGATTGTGCTGAGTCAATTTGTCGATGTATTGTTATTACTATTTATTACATATGATTTCACTCCTAAAATAAAGCTGAGAATGGGAGGGAAGGGTGGCTAAATATCCCTCTAAAATTCCTGTAAGATGCAAAATGCATTCGTGTAGCTCCTGAAAAATGTGGTCCATGGACCACAGCATCAGCAGTCCTGGAGTGTCTGTCCCAGGCTCCATTTGCCCTGGTTCTGATGCACCTCTCAGTCAGAGGTGTTTCAAATGCTGCATGCTAGTAATGAATTCTGAAGCTTCTTAGTTGTTCTTGAAATAAAGTTGAACTTTAAAATAGCATAGTCTGTTGGTACCCCACAGAAAATAGACAAACATTCTATGGGAAATTTGCCTAATTTTATGACTGTCAGGGCATGAGACTTGTCACATTTCCCCCTCACTTTCTCTTCTTTTCTGAAGGAGACTTCCTAATTCAAACCTCCCACAGAGGTGACTGTGAGTCAGGTTCGGGTTCCCGCACTCTCCTTTCTTGATTTTGTAATTTAAATAAAAAAAATGTGAAGCGACATAACATGAGACCTCACACCAAAAATACAACTCACTTCACAACATTCATATTATTGGAACTAGACCTCAGAGCGCTCAACTTTTCCAGCTGGATATGAACCATGTTTTATCCAGTTTACCAGAGAGAGGATACTAAAATCATCTTATTTTGCTTCCGGCTATAACTGATGAGTGATTTCATTGTTGTTAGCACACCAGCTACCAGAATAGCTCTCTGTGAAGTACTGGAGTCCCACACAAGTAACGTTAGCTTTCCTCCCTCTTTGGAAGGCAGAAGGAGGGCCAGCTGGGAATGGAAGCCTCTTTAGAAGACTTAGAAAGTGTGTTCACAGATCGCTCTTGGCAGTGGGTACACTGTAGATTCCTCAAACAAAGGCCTCATTCGCTTGATAGTTCCTAGGCTTAGCCCACCCCTAAACTAAAAGAAAAACAAGGGCGGAGAGTGTCGCCACCCACCTTTCAAATGGTGCTTTATTTTTGTTGTGGTTTGGACTTTCAATAGTGAAGATACTTTGATCCTTGTTAAAATTCCCATCCTCTCCCCACTGTTGTGTATTTTGATATGACAGGTTGATTTTAAGCCCTTCACCCACCGCCACTAAAGAGAAATTTGACTGAAGCAACCCAGAGTAAGCCACACTCTCATATGGGGACAGTGTTGGGCTAGGAATCAGAAGTGCCTGATCCCAGTTTGGTGGCATCTTAGGAGATTTTGTGTAGGCCATCATTCGCCTTGATGCTAAAGAAAAGTATGTTAAGTCACGGGGTCACAAATTCAAAGGTTTTCCTGGAGCCCAGCAGGCAAATCAAATAGGAATCAAGTGAGGGTGTGATTTACTAAAGACCAGCAGACACTCTGAGGGACTAGATTTGTCTGTGCTCTCAAGAGATATTTGGTCTCTGAACATCAAATTCAGTCTTCAGCTAGCTATGATTACAATCTGTGATAGTTTTTCACATATCTTCCAGCTTTAACCATACACAGTCTTCGCTTGATTATTCACCAAAGTTAATAATAGCAATTGTTACAGAATAATATTGACACTTATTTAGTGCTTGCTATATGCCAGGCTCATATTTACAGACTATGCTTACAGGGTCTCACTGTAGTCCTCACAACAGCCCAGGAAGGTAGGATCATTGTAAAAAAAAAAAAAAAAAAATCCTCTTTTCAATAAGAAAAAACTGAGGCACCAAGAATGAGGACCTTTCCAAAGAGAAGCAACTGAAATTTTATATGTGTAACAATTACCATTCTCCACAAAATAGAGTAGACCAAGGAAAAAATCTCACAATCGGCTAAATACTCACATTAACCCCTTTAATAAAGAGAATTAATGAAGGATAAAAGTAATCTTCAGGAGTTAATCCTCCCCCCATACCTTGTAGGATCTGGGACTTGAACTCAGTTCATCAGGCTCAGGAGCAAGCACCTCTACACATTGTCTAGAATCACCCTACTATTCTACAAAACATCCAAATGTATTGCTTCGTTTGACTAGTTTGGCTACTCATTAGCCAACCTTCCTCTACTCTACCACTTACTGCCTTCTACCAACCCCTGTACTCCCTTCCTGCAGGATGCAACTTTTTCTCATTTGCAAATAAAGACAAGATTAAGATGGGGTAAAATCATAAATAGTTATAATTTTTCATCATGCTCTTATCAAACCCCCTCCTCCCTTAGATTAGGAAGACAAGACAGAGCAATTGACCTAATTGGTCCTTCTCCTTCTTAAAGAGTGGAAAGGTAGTCTGTGGAGAAATTCATCCTTTCAGCAAACCTTGGGAGCTGGATTCCCAGCTGTGTGATATCATGGGCACTTAATTCCAGTTATATTTAACCTTGGCTATGATTGCAATTTACTACAAAAAGGGAGAAATCTTTCATCAAACAAAACACAACCACCAGCACATGTGGCTCATGTTCTTCTGAGACCTTCTACACTCTGGTGCCTGATCTAGATGCCATTTTAAAATTCATAATTCATTGAATCTCCATCCTGCTCAGAGTGATCCTGACAGTGCAGTACAATCCTTCCTCATGTGATGATTCTCAATGATGATGATCAATGAACTGTGCCTGACTTTACAAGCCAGAGAGACCGAGACATATTTTTAATCCATATTGAAAATTGCCTTGTGACTTCTGATATGCCTTTTAATATTCCAAGTTGCCATAAATGGCACTGAATAAGAAAGATGTTGGTCACCCCTCTTCCATCTTAGGGGCGCTAATTTTCCAAAAAGAGTGCAGAGGTAAAGGAATGAGCTAGAACCCCACGTGGACATTATAACACAGGCATCCCCCTGTTCCAGAACAGTTCCTGACCCAGAGGCAGCACTCTGACAGCCTGGCAGAATAGCTGGATAGGATATTATTCATCTGGCATGGTAACAACTCAAGGACTTCTTGGCCATTGTTTTCACCATTGGGCATTTGACAGGATGCTAATCTGGGACCATTTCTGTCCCAGTTTTTGTTGTGACCTAAAGGAAGGAATAAGTGAACAGATGCCAAAAGACCCCTTATCCCAAAGGCTGTCCTGAGAAATAAGTAATGTGTATGGTATGTATGAAGCTTCAACAGGAGCACTATCCAGGAGCTTGTTAGAAATGCAGGACCTTAGTCCTTGCCAGGCTTCTAACCAGACCTTGCGTGTTAACAGCATCTCCAAGGTGTTCCTATCCTGAGTACATGCAAAAGGAATGAAGCTACATCATCACTAACTTCTCTCAACTGGATAAAATGGTTGAAGGCCCAAAAGGAGGAACACAGAGGTTTCCTTAGAAAGAAAGCTTGAAAAGAAACACTCAGAATTTGGCTGACCTAGTTCTCTTTTAATTGATTAAAAAGTCAGCAGGCAAGAGGCAGGCTAAGTGGCCATGGCTGTGTAATAAAGCTTTGGTGGTAGAAAGAAAACTGCACTCAAATCAATTCCAAGGGTTAATGTGTTTTTCCTTGTAGATTACGTGTGAGCCCGGATGTAGGAAGCATCCTGGAGCTGTGTGAATCCTGCTCAAGAGAGACACCACAATGAAGATACATTCAGAGATGGGATACAAGGAACCAGATAGCAAAGGCCAAAGGAGGAATCAGTGAAGATCCTTCAGATATTAACATTAGCAAAAGGATGCAGCATTAACATGAGGCAAAAGGATGGCAATTGAGATTATGGTCCAAGGACATGAAATTTCATTTGACAGAGGAATAAGTTCTAGCTATTTATTTTGCAACATAGTAACCATAGTTAATAACCATGTTTAAAGTACATACTTCAGTCCTAAAACATGAAAAAAAATCAAACTGGTTCAGACATGGAAGCTTCCTCCATCACGGATAGCTTTTATAGAGCCTGAAGATGCTATATAAACTAGAAAATTAATCAGTAATTATACTCAGCTACAAACCCTGTGAACAACAAAAATTAATGACTAGGTAACCAGCCACTTTCTGACTGTATTTAAGTCTCACTGCACAAGATGAAATCCATACCTGACACAAATATCAAGCTAAGATTTAAGAACTAGAGAGTGCACAGATTCTAGGGTAGAACCGAGTATAATCATACTGCAAAATAGACATAGTATTAAACCAATCCATAATGACTTATCATACCCATAGATTAATGCATCTTTCAGCCTTCATGAAAGAAGCTATTGAAGCTTTTTTGAAGTAGATGGGATTAACACAGATATCCACAACTGCCCAAGGTACAGAGAATAAGAGATTGAAAAATGCTTAGTTCTAAAGGGAAACTATATACCATACACCCTCTCCCAAAGCTCAGGGATAACTGTAGAAGAGGAGGCAGAAATGTATAAGAGCCAGCCAGAGGCAGGAGATAACTACAAGAGAACATTAGCTCCTGGACACAGCAGGTCAGATACACATATGAACACATAGTGATACAGTATTTGTAAACCTGTGCAATCCCAAACCAGATCAAACCTCAGCATGGAGAGGGGATTTGGACACAGAATCCCATCCCTAACCATAGAGCTATTAGCATTTCTCAGCTTCTGGGAGAAGGAGAGACAATTTTGTCTAAGAGTATAGCCCCAGATCAACTACTCTTCAATGGAAAGCCACACAAGGGGAAAGGAGTGTTCCCCTTGCTCCACATGATCTCCAACATAAGCTGTCTTCAGTGTTTTTGTTCTTAGCCATTCTGGCAAGTGTAAGATGGTATTTCAGAGTTGTTTTGGTTTGCATTTCCCTGATGACTAAGGATGTTGAGCAATTCCTTAAATGTCTTTCAGCTATTTGAGCTTCTTCTGTTGAGAATTCTCTGTTAAGCTCTGTAGCCCATTTTTTAATTGGATTGTTCAGTATTTTGATGTTTAGCTTTTTGAGTTCTTTATATTTTGGAGATCAGCTCTCTGTCAGATGTGGGTTTGGTGAAGATCTTTTCCCATTCTGTAGGCTGTTGTTTGGTCTTATTGACCGTGTCCTTTGCTCTACAAAAGCTTCTCAGTTTCAGGAGGTCCCACTTATTAATTTTCACTCTCGGTATCTGTGCTACTGGTGTTATATTTAGGAAGTGGTCTCCTGTGCCAATTCGTTCCAGACTACTTCCTACTTTCTCTTCTATCAAGTTCAATGTAACTGGATTGATGTTGAGGTCTTTGACCCACTTGGACTTGAGTTTTGTCCCTGGTGACAGATATGGATCTATTTGCAATCTTCTACATGTTGACATCCAGTTATGCCAGCACCATTTGTTGAAGATGCTTTCTTTTTTTTCATGGTACAGTTTTGGATTCTTTGTCAAAAAAATCATATGTTCATAGGTATGTGGATTAATGTCAGGGTCTTCAATTCGATTCCATTGGTCCACATGGAAAGAGGCAGGGTGCTGGGGAGGCTCTCAGGAATCCACAAGGTTGACCCCACCTTGGTCTTCTGGCAGTGGTCCAGAGGGTGACTGGACCAGTCTACTCAGCTAGCAAATAACCTAGCTATCATCACAGAGCCTTTGACCAGTGACAGATGGAGGCTGATACAGAGATCCACATCCAGGCACCAGGCTGAGTTCTGGGAATCCAACTGATGAGAGAGAGGAGAGATACTGCAGGCAAGGGACATCGAGATCATGATGGAAGGATGTGCAGAGATGACTGGCCACACTAGTGGAAGCCCATGAACTGTGGACTGGTGGCTGCAGAGCCCGCATGGGACTAGACTAGGCCCTCTGGACATGGAAGACGGTTGTTTGGGGGGCACCCAGTCAGGGGGATCAGGATCTGTCCCTGGTGCATGGGCAGGCTTCTGGGAATCCGATGCCTGTGGTGTGACACCTTGCACAGCCTTGGTGCAGTGGGAAGGGGCTTTTACCTGCCTAGGCTCAGGTGCTGGCCTCTACTGACTCCCCATGGGAGATCTCGATTTTGGGGATGTGGGGTAGCTTGGGAAAAATGTTGGGGGTGGGAGGAGGGAGGGGTCTGTGGATAGCATGAGGAGTGAGTAGAAAATTTCTTAATAAAGAAGTTTTTTTTTTAGGTATCTTATTCCATGAGGGGCTAGAGCGACACTTGGCAGGAAGGAAACCATTGCTATGTGAGCATCATGGCTTGATTTTGGATCTCCAGTACCCACTCTGAATGCTTGAAATGCAAGCACTCAAAAGGCAATGAGAGGGAGCCCTGTCATGAACTAGGTAGCTAGAATAGGCAAGTGAACCAGCTCCATGCTCAGCAAGACATCCTGCCCCATTAAATAGAGTTCAATGGAGGACGATGTCCAGAGTCAATCTGTGGCTTACACACACACACACACACACACACAAACACACACCACAGGCTTGTGCATCTGCACAAACATGGGCCCCCACACATTGAAGGACACACCCAAACACACCACATAGACACATGTAAAAGTAAGTTTCTCAGGAAAGGCAGACTTATTCTGGGGAAGGTAACACACCCAGAAGATTACACATGAAACACTTCTTCATTCTCTAGTAATCAAAAACCCTTACAAGCCAGATAAATGCTAATGAGGACTGGTAAGAAGAGAGGAAGATGGGAAAACAGAAGGAACCCCTCAACTTCTCTTTTTTTCCACTACAGGCCTGATAGACCAAATTAAGTCTAGAAGAAACTACCTTTGAATGAAGATCAAAGTTTTAACTATTATACCAGCCTATATATTCATTTCCACTTATTCGGCTGGGCCTTTAACCGAGGAAGAAAACCTAGGCCATATTAGTCAGCATCCCATCACCATAAACATACCTGAGATAATTCATATACACGTTCATTTGGACTCAGTTTTGGAGATTCGAACCCATGATCTTTTGGGACTATAAAAGGTAGCAAATCATAGTAGAAGTACATGGTGAAACCAAACCGCTTACTCAGGATTAAGAAGCAAAAAAAAAAGGTAGAAGGAGCAGGGTCCCACACCCTCTTTGTGGACATGCTCTCAGTGACAAAAGCAGCCTTCACAAGGCCACACTTCTTCAAGGTTCTACTACCTTCTGGTACCGTGACCTTTTTCCCAGTGGACCTTCGGGAAACATTCAAAAGTCTCAGTCTCGGTGCTTTATGAGGAGACACAGCTTTGATGCACACTGCCTGGAAGTTATCCAGTGGTTCATGGGGAGTCACCCACACATTAGGGAGAGGGCAGGGAAAACACTATAGGTGCTTTTCAGCTGACATTGTGACATATGCAGCTCATTGCATGAGTTTGTTTTCCATCAAAGAGAAGGGACCAGAGAGCCTCTTATTCTGACTAGTTCTGGGCTGGTCACGAGGTTAACTGAATCTGCTCCTTCAGTACCAGCCCTGCCTCTTGGTATTTAGATCCTCCCAAAACAAGTTTTCTCTCCGTCTCACTCCAAATTTCCAATTAAGTCTCCAGCAAAGGAAAGGGACAAAGAGGCAGGGGTGGGTGCAAGTCCAAGTGACCCTATCTCCTGTGTTGGTGTGAAGAAGGAGATGAACAGCACGTTTTACCTATGCAGGTTTGGAAACTTTTTAAAAAAATGTTAGTTATACCCAAGAATGTCATTTTGAAATGATCATTAAGGAAAATGCTTTAAAAAAAATGCATTATAATTGTAATCAAATGGTTGGAAAAAAGAAGTCTGTTGAAATCAGTGAAATTTAATTATCTCTCATAATTTATCCTTAGACGAACCACTAATTCAAAGTCTTGATGTAGTCTATAAAATACCTCACTTTTAATTTGCTTCTATGGTTGAATAATTCTAAAGTTTTTGTAGTACTGTGTAAAACGAGAGTGGGGCTTATTTTATTCTCAGATATCTGGTTTTCATATTCTGGTCCATTAGCAACATGTCCTCACTAACTCCCTCTGAAATTCCACCCTGACATCTCCTTTTCATCTATTGCTTTTCCCTTGCAGAACACATGATGTTGGTCCTAGTTAACAGAGTGTTCCACTAAAACATATGATCTATGTACCTTGTCACACTGTACAAAATGTAAACTGTCTCCTAAACATATTCAGACATGTTATGCTTTTGAAAATATCTCACAAGCTTTTTTTTTTTTTTTACTTTGTAGGGAAGGTCAGACCAAATGCATTCATTGCCACATATAAAAGAACTACTAAAAGCTTTGAATAAATTATAGAAAATGGCTAAAAGTTTCTGTTAATGAGAGTATTTTGCTTACAGAGCAATAGTACAATTTAGGGAATTCAATAAAACTGCAGATGGCTTGAAAATGACATCAAATGATACAGGATGATAAATTAGGGTCCCTCTCAAGAGTCAAATCCTCTCCCTTCATTAGAGGAGTCTGCTGTTTATGGCTTGTTTTACTTTATCCCATCCAGGTAATTAGTGGCAACACAAGCATCACAAGTAATTCTACAGCTTTCAGAGGGAAGTTTGTTATGAACATTAGCAATGACAAGTAACATACCTTTTAATATAGATAGCGAAAACACAAGGCCATCACCCATAATGACTTCGTGCTCACTTTTTAGCACTCTGAAATGTTCTCTATGTGAGAGAGAATGAAGTGAAGGCCACACATCATGAGTGGGCCATGGACTTCAGTGGTATCTAGGACATGACACTGGTAAGTGAATAGTGTCTATCATGTATGTCTATTAAGAAGGGGAGAGAAAAGAAGAGAGACAGAAAGTCATGAGAGGAGAGAAGGGAAAGAGAAAGGCAAGGACAAGGGAGAATAAGTGGAAAGGCAGACAGGAGAGCAACACTGTACACACGAACCCAGAGTGGCTGTATTTACAGGCACAAGAACCTTGCAAGATCAAGCCAGCCAAAGTCCCAGCATGGATGCCAGAGGGAGTCAGGAAGTTCCACGCTTGTCTGAAGAGCTATTGGCAAGTGATGGCTGGTGGGGGTGTCATTTTTCTTCAGGGATTTGTGCCCTGAGGAGCTACCCATGCTTCAGAAGATTGCCCCACACCTACGCACATACCGGCAGCACTAAGTAGACTCTGGGTTTGGGGAACAGGGGTGTAGGACATGATCTTAGGAAGAAAAGTGGGGGGTAGGGAACAGAAGAAAAACTGGAGAGAGAGGATTGGGAGTGGTTTGATCAAAACACATTGTATCTGTGAAATTCTCAAAACAGAAAGAGAAATGAAGAGAAGGAGAACAAGGATGGACCTATGGTCATGACTTTCTCCATCTGGGCAAAGAAAGGAATGCCTGTATAAAACCTGCCCCTTGGAAGAGGTGAGGATGGAGGGTGGGTTAGGAGGGAGGCTGGGGGGAGTGGGAAGAGGGGGGGGGTCTGTGTTGGTATGTAAAATGAAAATAAAATATCTTAATAATAAAAAAAGAAAATTTTAAATAAATGAATGAAAGAATGAATAAATAAATAATAAAACCTGTACCCTCTTGTAGCTCACATTCTGACTGTATAATATTCCAGAATTCTCCCTCCCTGCCAGTCCTGCTTCCACAACCTGAGACTCCTTTCTTGAGTCTGTCCTCCGCAGGAGCACAACTTTTCATCTAAGAGTTTGCCGCCTGGAGCACATAAGAAGAGATCAAATAAAGCATGAACATTCTGCTGGGGTGGTTATATACATGAGTCAGAAACATCTGATCCTGGGAGATGGACTCAAGACTGGAAAGATAAGGATACTAGGCTAGACCTTGGACTCTGAATGGAGAATGGGGGGGGGGGGGGGCGGGTGTTGGGACACTACTCATCTTATTTGGTCACATTAGCAGACAAAATTCCAAGAATCTGAGGAACTAGAGAACCCAACCTGGCTTTAAAGGTCAGTAAATTATATAAATGTCAAGATAAAGTCACAGAACACACTGGATTGAACAGTTTGTTGCCTCGATAAATTATTCTTTAATGTGTTTAGATCTAAATCTATGCCTTCATTTTTTTCCTTTCTCTCTACACTCAACAGATGTTAGGGGTGGACACCAGAGAGGCATCTGTGGCAGTCAAGCAAAGCTGGCCAAGAAGTGAGGGGAAAACATTTATCACTTTTCTTCCAGCTTCCTTCCAGCAACCCAAGCATAGGAACCCAGGAAAGGGAAGGAGTAAGGGGCAGGAAGCCAATATGCTTCAGGGGCAGGCCACCACATATTTGTCTCAGTCTGCCTAGCCTTTCATAGAGAAGCAAATCAGCGTTTCAATAAGAGAAAAGTGTGGAGTCAGGAGGTATTTGTTTGAAATCTTAATGAAATAATAAAAATAATAAAACATTAGATAAAATGTGTAGAAAGGCAGAGGTTTGAAAAAGTCAGACTCAAGAAACACAGCAGTGTACCAGAGGCAGATGTTGAGGAAGGAGGCAGGTGGGGAGGGTGTTGGTCAAAGGATATAAAACTTCAAAAAAAATGTAGAAATAAATTTGAGATGTTATAACCCTTAGTGACTACAATTAACAACATTCATATACCTAAAAATATAAAATACATTAAAATTATTGAGACTTGATTTTAAGTATTTTAGCACACACAAAAATGGTCAGCACATGAGGTGATATCCTCGCCACTGGTTTTATTTAGACACTCCAACATATACATTAATACACATGTATATGTATATACATACACACATACTAAAACACAAGGTTCCATACTTGAGAAACATAACCATAAATATATAAATATTACCAACTAAAATGAAATTTTTAAGCAGTTGAAAAATAAAGTCATTTATTTGTGTTTCACAAAATCGCAGTATTCAGTAAACTGTTTAGAGGCAAACTGTGTGTGTGTGTGTGTGTGTGTGTGTGTGTGTGTGTGTGTGTGTGTGGTGTGTAGTGCCCACTATATATGAGTGCCAAAGTCTTGGCAGACAATTCCTTCTGTCCCCCATTAAAGCATTTTCTGCAATGAAATTTTCAGTTACCAGAAACCTGATACAATTCTGGATTTGCAAATTTAGAAGACCCTAAGAGAGAAAAAAAATAGGAAGTCTAAAATGAAGGCACAAATGGATTCTTTATAGGAAACTCACTGGCATTCATTTTCTGGAATAGAGGTTAGAAAGGAAATTAGTGCCGATCTGAATGACAGATAACCCTACTGCAAAGTAGGCTGGGAACGATTTATCAGTCTCTACTTGCTGAAAAGATCAAAGGAGGGGAAGAAGCCAGGGGGAAGAATTATCAGAGGCGACAATTAGAGATAATAAGGGTCCAACCAGGACTAAGGAGATGGCTTGGTGTAAGATGTAAGAGAAGAGTAAAACTCATGAGTTCCCAGAACATGTTTTCATGAAATTCTATCAAATAATGAAATATATGTGTGTGTGTGTATGTATGATATGCATACATTATTGTAAAACTGAATTAGAAGGGAGAGGGACAGAAAGGGTGAAAATCTCAACCCTGGAGGATTTCTCTAGTTTGATGGGAGAGGAGGACCCCAGCTTGTGCCACACAGAAGCAGATCTGCAGTAGTCTCTACTCCCTGTTAAGTGGCTGTCTGCCAGCCTCGTGTGATATGTTTCCCAGCTCTGTCTTCTCTGGCATGTTTACCACACATTAGACTGCTGTCTGCTATTTCTATGTGACACCTTGTTTCAATACACACATCATAATTCCATACTTGGCTCTGTACATCACTCTTCCCCATGTGTGCTGGGCATGATGGCGGTAGTAATAAATCAGTTCTCACATTAGATCATCATAAGCTGTGAAACAAAGGCCTTCCTGGGTGAATGACTAACCATGACATCAGAAATATTAGGAATGCTCTTTGCTGAGCTAACTGTGTGGTCCAGACTTGCTGCCTTTGTGCCATGCTCACCTCCTGCCCCTCCCCCTTCACCATGCAAATTGCTGACTCCAGGGAACGAATGCAGTCTTGGAGTTCCTTCATTAATGCGCCTGTTGCCTTGCAATAAACTCTCAACCAGTGATGCTGAGGAAGCAGATTATGAGAAAACCCTGCTAATTTATGACCAGTGGTGTCAACACACTACCCTCTCACCACACAGCAGCAAGACCTTTTCCTACTCTCTCTGAGGACCCAGAGCTGCTACCATATGGCACAAAGGCCAAGGTGCTTTGTAAAGGGCAAAGCCCACAGGCATACTGAAAACATAAATGATAACTATGCAGATGTCATGTCTCCTATCCTTCACAGAATTTTGACTTCTGAGAGATATCCAAGTTATCCAACTGACTTTCAAATCATGTGGTATAAATGGACTTGAGCAATTATAAAAACCAACCTCTACGAATGTCAAGTTTCAGTCTCTAGATATAAAATAAAGCATGAGTTCTAAGAACTGACTTCTTTTCCTAAGCTTGTGGTATATTCTTGGATATGGCCATGTACCTGCTGACCCTAAAAAGACACTGTATTCTAAGAGATATGATATGATCTACCAAGAACCATGGCCTGGTGGGCTTCTGTGCCATCCAAAGGCAGCCTTTTCACGTCATGAGTTCTCCACTCAAGGCCGTGTTCTAAAGGGCGCTAATCTTTCTGTGTCTGGAGCCACAATGTCCCCGCTTAACAGGAAAAGAACTAAATTTTATAGCGTACCATAAAAGGATGAGCAGAAGCAAGCTGGATGCTTTCTAAACACCATATCTGAGAAGCTGGACCATATCCTCAACCTCAAGTGCCCATGGGAGATAAGCAAGCACTTTAATGTTTCTACATGAGCTAGGTTCAGGAAACAACAGGGACTCCTGGGACCCTCGGACTTGCAGCTTGGGAAATGGTAAAGAATAAAAGTGGGCCAGCCTCACCCCAGTTCCAGCTGGTACCAAATGAGGACATTCTGGCAGCCTTATTTTGCAATGTCCCATTTTTTTAAGAGATGAGACTAGTCCAGACTCTATGTACTCTCCTGACTTAAAAATATGGGGAACTCTATGAGTTGTTTTTATCCCAAATATTTTCAAATGGCTGTTGGATTTATTAAAATGGCATCTTAATGAGCTCTCAAGTTGAGCCTAAAATAGATTCATCCTAGTATGTAATGTGTGTCGAGGACTGCAGGAAGAACGATCTTCTAGGACTTTCGTCGCACGAGTGAGATGGAACACCTGCTGAGAAGGAACTCATGTGCCCAAATGAAAAGGTTGAAAATGAGAATTATTGTAAAAATAATAAGAAACAGCAGGAGTCAGGACAAACATCTTAGTGTAATTTTGCCCCGTCAACGTTAAGCACAAATAACTTTGGTGCAGGTGGCACGGCTGTTCTCAGGGCAATGTCTGACAATCAAAAGTAGTGATTTAGCATGGGGTAAGTCTTTGCCACCATGAGAGAAGGAAGTGAAGTTAGGACACAGAGGAGAAAACGGTCATGAAGCCCAAAGCTACGGACTGAATGTCCCCTCCAGTGTTAGAGCATAATAATGAGAGATGTCGCAAGGGCTCTTCCCTCACAAATGACCTCACGCCACGGGGTAAAAAGGCTTTCAGAAATGAGTTTATTCTTTTAACGTCTTCTGTCATGTAAGAAAGAATGTTTCTGAACTGTGACAGATCCAGAATTCAAGGTACCATCTTGAATGTAGAAGTTAACAAACTGTCAATCTCGGACCTCTCTGTTTCCAGGATTGTAAGTAATAATTATCCTCCACTCTTTATAAACTTCAAGTCTTATATTTCTGTTATAGTAGATTAAAATGGAGAAAGTTACCTATGAAGACAGTTTATACTCTCAGGCATTGCTTCTCAAGGTTTTATTTTTGTAAAGACTTTGCCTGAGCATCTTGTCACAAATGCCCGCTGATGTAATAGGTCTGAGTGATGCCAGGAAATCCATCACCTCTTGGGTGGTGCTGATGCTGCTCCCTTCAGCTGACTGGTTAAGAAGGTAGGCCCTGTATTTCCCCAGGAATCTTAGTGTTTTGAAGCTAAAAATAAAATGGTTAGAACTAGAATTGATGTGTAGTTAGTTAGAAAGCAAAACTCAAGTACTACATAAAGACAATTATAGTCTTTGACCTTCAGGGTTAGAATGGCAAGGACAATGCCCACCAGGTAAGTCTTGGAGAAATGTTAGGTACGTATTATGGTGGATACAAAACATCCTACATGCAGATGTCAATATGAGCCAGCTGTTCTAGACTCTGAAAATGCCCACTCTCCAACTAAGTTCCATTTTAGGTCTTAGAACTAAACATTAGTGTGACTATTTTGTATCTTCTGTTCTTTTTCATTGTTCAAATATTTTCTTGTTTCCCCACTGCAAATTTGGTTTGGGCCTAATAAAATCCAGATGATCTACCCAGAAATAGCAAAGTCATTTTTTAATATTTCAACTACGTTTATTGTGTGTACGTGTGTGTGTGTGTGTGTGTGTGTGTGTGTGTGTGTGTGTGTGTAGATCAAAGAACAACCGGTGGGAGTTAGTCCCTGGGATCTAAGGGACTTGGTAGCAGTCACCTTTCCTCACTGAGGGCTGGTCCCAAAGTCTCTTTTCTTCTAAGGAAGATTTTTTTTTTAACAGTACATTCATTCACCCCGAGAAACTCTTAGCCGAGAAACCTGTTAACCTTCATCCTGACTGGCCACCTGTTTTCGGACACTGTTTAATTAACACAGGTGTCCCTGGCTTCATTTGTCACTGTCCCCCATGGAAGGGAGAGTAACCATAATGTCTGGAATTACTGCCAGTAAAATTCTCGCCCGTGCGTCTCAGCTGAGCAGCAGACATACAACATTTTCATTGGCAATTTCTCCAGCCCTTCAGTGGGGATTAATTACTCTGCAGGAGCTGTCTGCCTCATGTGACAAAACAATTTTCATTCATCATCTGCGGGTGTGAGATTAATGGAAGCCACGATCTTGCTGGAAGGAGGCACTAATTTGTGCTGTCAACATCAGAGAAAGTGGGACACAGTCTTCCTTCTCTCCATACTGCTTTTAGCAATAAACCAGTCCAGACTCTCATAAATGCCAAGTACAGTACTTTTAGATAATATGTATATTTGTGGTATATATACATATATATATATATATATGGTGTATTTATACCATATATAATACAGGTGTTCCAAAAATATACCACATATGCAAATATATACAACACAATATATGTATACCATATATTATGTATGCTATATATTGTATAGATAATATATACCATATATATGGTATATATTACATGTATTGTGAAGACATTGGCAGCCTCCACAGGCAGGGAATAAATTCAAATTGCTGAAGCCAGCCTCACGTAAGTCCTATTTTTAAAAGGTAAATTGTGGAGGCCCACGGAGGATCCCTAGTAAGGTCAGAAAGTCTGAGCTTGCTTTGCCCATCAGGGCTGCATAATGGGATGATTATGGCCAAGGGCGTGGTTACCTGGTGTTTTGAAGGGTCTGCACTTGTTGACACTCTATACCTTGACCTTGAAAGGGGGTGGTCTTTTGCCCCTCCCCTGATGATATATAAAAATCCCATCGTGAATAAAGTTGAGGTGACTGGGTATTGACCCAGGACCCTCCCAAAGGTATCCCCTGTCTCTGTCTTTCTCGTTGTCTCTGTCTCTATTTCTAATGTTTCTTTGTTCCTCACTCCTCCCCAGAAAGAACCCTTCAACAGGTAGGAGCTGGGCTCCAACTGTAAATTACTGAGTTCTTTTACTTTGTCCTTGAAGTAACCACATTCGGGTAAAATGTTACAGGAAGTGATACCACCTATCTTTCATCAGCATGCACACTTACGTATTGGAAGTCTCCATTTAAACTTTAATTATCCGAAAGACAGAAGAGGCCTGGATAAGGACCACCTGAACAGATTTGGGATCTTAGATCGAGCCAGTGATCAGATAATGGAAATTTGGTGGCTCTGAGTCACATTCTCTATCAAACGATGAGGTCAGCAGCAGCAAAAATAAAAGTGCATGACCTTCCTCACAGAGAAGGAAGGAGGAAGTAGAGTGAACTTCAGACAACAGCAGTAATGAGCAGCCTATCACCCAGGTTTGGGTGTCTAATCCAATTCCACACTGAGCATAATTGACTGAGTCATGGACTAAGCAGGAAAAATACCAAATAAATCTGTAGTAAGATTCTGTCCCAAAGTGTGAAAGTGCTCAGAAAATTGATGGGGACATGTTGAAAAGATACTTGGGTTTTTAAATATTTATTTATTTTATATTCTGACCTCCGTTTCCCCTCCCTCCTCTCCTCCTTGTCCCTCCTCCCACCTCCCCTCTGCTCCCCCATCCACCCTCCTCCTTTTGTATTCAGAAAAGGGCAGACCTCCCATGGAGGTCGACAAAACTTGGCATATCACATTGCAGTATGCACATAAGCACCTTGCCACGTATTAAGGCTGAGCAAGGCAACCCAGAATGGGGAGTAGGGTCCCAAAAGCCAGTAAAAGTCAGACATAGCCTCTGTTCCCACTGTTAGGGGTCCCATAAGAAGATCAAGCTACACAACTGTCATATGCGCAGAGAGCCTAGGTCAGTCCCATGCAGGCCCTCTGGTTGTCTGGCCAGAACCTGTTTTAAGAGGTTTCCACCTGCCAAACCTGGAACATTTAGAAAATTAAATAAGGACAACGGTAGGTTACAACCCAGTGAATAAGAACCCACAAATATATGTATTAATAATACATAGTGGATAAATGAAATTGTGGGGGAAGGGTGAACAGCGTTCCTTATAGAAAACACAGGCTAATATCTGTAATTTTTTAAGAAAATCATCATTTTGAATAGCTTTGAACCCACTTGTAGTCCAAGCTTCCTCCAAACTTGCAGCAATCCTGTTTCAGCCTCCAGAGTAGCTGGGATTACAGACCTGTAACACTAGGCCTGTCAGTTCTGCAAATAAAATTCTAAAAGTTGACTCAGGTAAGAATCATCAATTACTGTTTTTAACCTTGTATATAGAAATTTGATGAGGAAATTTACATGTGTATATATATAAACCATATATTGATACATGTATATATATATAAACAATATATTGATACATGTTTATATATAAACAATATATTGATACATGTTAATGTATCTCCAAAAATTAATTACAATAGGGAAAACTTACTATACACTAGAGAAATAATAAAACACCATAATAAAGTGATTAAAACTAACCTCATTAACTGAAGTAAAGTAGAAACCATGTGTCTTCAGACATATTCCATGCAGAATGTGATATCCTAGTATTCTACTCAAAACTGTGTAACCTATATGACTATAAGGAAATGTTAGAAAAATTCAAATAGAGTAATCATCTATAAAGTCCTCTGAGTGTCAACCATGTTAAAGAAAGCAAAAGGTTGGAGAGCAATCATCCCAAGGACATTCATCTGCCTCATAATTGAATTATGAGTTCTTTACTGGCATGTGCAGTGTTATGTGGCAGTTTTTACTTATTGCCCTGCTGTGGATGATTAATTGGTAAATAAAACATTGATTGGTCAGTAGCCAGGCAGGAAGTATAGGCAGGACTAAGAGAGAGGAGAATTGGGAGAACAGGAAGTCAGGAGGGAACACTGCGAGTGGCCGCCAGGACAAAGAAGGTATAAGGTATCAGTAAGCCACGAGCCACATGGCAAAGTATAGATTAATAGACTTGGGCTGAATATAAAAATAACAGCTAGACAATGGTAGGCCTGAGCTAATGGCCATACAGTTTAAATAATATAAGCGTCTGTGTGTTTATTTTATAAGTGGGCTGTCAGACTAACAGAGCTTGGCAGGGGCTGGAGAGAAGGTCTCCAGCTACACTGCCCTTTCTCTTGTTTAACAAGTTTGTACATCACAGGTGGTCCTCCACTACCATTTTGCCTATCTACCCAATCTGGTCCTGATGCTGGGCACTTGCCTCTGAGGATCTCCTGTTATTTCTCTTAAGTTAAACACAGTGTTTTGTGAATTCTAAATCATCTGATCTCCTAGGTTATAAATCTCATATTTCGCATTTCTAAGGTGACGGATCTACGTTTCATGGCACAAGCGTCCACTCTTTGGTTCTCCTGTGCGCTATACTGTGTATCAGATGATGACGGTGAAATACAGAAGATCACCAAGGGTGCTGCTCAGACACTGTGGGTGTAGTCACTGCCCCTAGAGTGCCGAGGAACAGAGCTCTGAACCCCACTTCTGAAAACATTTCAGGGCTGTCGCTTGAGTATAAAGTTAAGCACACCCCAAACACGGGAGCTGTGTACTTTAGTGACAATGAGCTCTAACTTTTTTTTTTTTTTTTAGTTTTTGAGACAGGGTTTCTCCATGTAGTTTTGGTGCCTGTCCTGGATCTCAAAGCTTGGGAGGCAGAGTTCTAACTTTGTAGTGTTGTCTTTGTTTCACAAATCAAATTTGCAGCCAGGGGTGGTGGCTGGTGCCTTTAATCCCAGCACTCCCAAGGCAGAGCCAGGTGGATCTCTGTGAGCCTGGTTTACAGAGCGAGATCCAGGACAGGCACCAAAACAACACGAAGAAACCCTGTCTCAGGAAAAAAAAGAAAGAAAACAAATCAAATTTGCTTATTTACTTGGACGTTTCGAATTACAGTGAGAGAATATTCCAGTCCACCAACTTGTAAAATGAAGAATGGGTTCTGTCAGATTATCTACAGTCTTTTGATTTCAAGTTTCCTACCAACCTGTAAAGCATTCCTTCCCCCAAAAGGGTCTTACACACACCCTAATGCTAGAACATCCCTTCAGATCCCTGGAAATTCTACTAAAATACCTCCATTGTCGATATCTTTAGTCTAAACAGGATGCTAAAATGGAAGTTCTGATAATTATGTCAGAACAATCATCAAACACTAATCCTTCAGGAAAACTAGGCACACAGTCCCATTGTTGACTCTATCTGACCTTTGGGATCCTCTCTATGAATCCAAACAACTTTCCAGTTTCATCTCCCATTTCCCACACAAAATCTGCTACCCATAAACCCTTCCTCCACTGCCACCTAAACATACCCTGTTTCTCTGCCCTAGACCAGCTTTAGGTAAGGTAAAATAGGTCACAGGAAACCTAAGTGTTATGCCTGACACTGTTCTGACCCCTGTAGAAGTAATAACTAACTTGACCCTCCCCATAACCACATGGATTGAGTATAATTACTAACCCCAGCTTGTAGATGACATAACTAAAACTTGCCTACAATTAAACAAAAACTGAGCAGGACGAGGCCTGAGTTTTGAACCAGTCACTATGGCATGCCACTACACAAACTGTCAAACTCAAACCTCCTTATCCTTATACCCCCCCCTTTCAGTTACCATAACAAATGTATTTTCTACTTATGTCCCATACCATCTTGTACCATTTTAGCTTTCTGAGTGTCTGCCTCTCTTTTGTAATCATTATTTGTCATTTATACATTTGTATCTTTTTTTTGGGGTTTTTTTGTTGTTGTCGTTGTTGTTTTTTTGTTGTTTTGTTTTTCAAGACAGTGTTTCTCTGTGTAGCTTTGCGCCTTTCCTGGAACTCACTTTGGAGACCAAGCTGGCCTTGAACTCATAGAGATCCACCTGCCTCTGCCTCCCGAGTGCTGGGACTAAGGTGTGCACCACCACCACCGGGCTTTGTATCTTATCTTTAATTCTTAGGAGCGGGAGTCTGTTATACTGGTTTATGGCTGGATTTTCCTTTAATTATGCTGTCTTTGCTTGGTTGATTCTGTACATCAGAGGCCTATTTAGATACCTGGCAGTTTTTAAAAACATGTCCACTCTATTGTTGTAAAAGTGCTTATATTAGACTGGTTTCTAATTTTTTGCCTATTAGGTTCAGCTGTTCACGAGCAGCAATATCAATATCACTCTTTCATGTGGTGCACAGTGATTCACAGGACATTCATTATATAGCCAAGGATGTGTCCTAGCCACTTAGAACATGAAACAAAAAGGTACAGTCCCTCCCAGATGACAGCCAGGGAGGGTAGCAAACAAGTTTCTGTGTTGAGCTATAAATAATGAAATAAGAACAACAATAGAAATTACAAACACTGCAGAGGAATCAAGGCTCATGGAAGCTTTTCTGAGGTTGGTTTAAAAGACTGAACCACACAAAGTGAGTGTCAAAGTTTCAATAAAAGGTATCACCACGCGCCAAGACAAAACGTAGGCCCTACTAATGAGAACAGGGAATAGGAACTGGTCAGGTAGCACAGGGGCCCCAAAGCAGCAGTTCGCTTCTGAGAATGTCATTGCTGGAGGCCAGAAATTATAGAAATGAGTTCTGGTTCCTTGTCATCTCTTACATTTGCCTGCAAGCTATATACAAGGACATGACAAGGCAGGAGCACTGGACACCTTGTGGTTGGACCATATGGACTGACTAGCTCATCCCAATCCCCATCAAGTCATGCCCCAGTTTCTGCCCTAAGTTCTTCCAAAAGGCTCCTGACTATCAGCCTGATGATGCTCTATTTCCTGGAGCCTGTTCCCACTGTACAGGAGCTCTGCCCCAGACCCCTCTCCTAAGGTCCTACCTTTGAGTCTACATTAAATTTCTCCTGAAACTCACCCTCCCTGTTCCATGAATTTCATTCTTTGAATTCACAAGATAAGAACCCCAAAGCCACTTGGAGTTGGGGTGGCTTTGGTGTCCATCAAGTTTTCCAAGATCCTGGTCCCCCATGATAAGCCTACCTGAGTCAAAAGGCCTCCCTCAAACTCAAAGACAGCCCACATTTTCTCTTATCAATATGAAATTGCACAGTGCGGTTAGGAAATCCGGTCTGCAATAGTGTGTGGAGGCTGTAAGGGTTAGCATGTCCAGAGTAAGACTAGAGGGACTAGAATAGGCCATCACAAGAGTTTCATATTATTTCCTTATCTTGATCCCTTTCTCTTTTCCTCCCTTACCTCCCACTTCCTCCCCACTCTGTGCTCTGTCTCTGTGTCTCTGTCTCTCTCTGTCTCTGTGTCTCTGTCTCTCTCAGCCTCTGTGTGTGTGTTGCTCTGTCTCTCTGTGTGTGTCTCTGCATGTCTCTCTCTCTGTCTTGCTGTCTCTGTCTCTCTCTTTGTCTTGCTCTGTCTCTGTGTCTCTGTCTCTCTCTGTCTCTGTGGGTGTTCCTCTGTCTCTTTCTGTCTCTCTCTCTTTCTCTCCATGTTAGCCACATCTTCTATTCCACTTCACACACCACACACCCTCTACATTCTATGTCACATTCCACAACTTCAATGAACAGTTTCATGTAAACATAAAATCAATTTGTACAACTAGAAACTCAGTAAGAGCTGTGTGGCATGGCGCAGGTTTCTGCCCTGGGTTTTTTTTCCATCTCCGCAGCAGGGTGCTATAACAGAAGCCCACTGAGTGTGTAAGTGGCTTTAGCCCAGAAGCTTAGAAAGATTTAGTCTCTTGGAGCAACCCTGAATAACATTGGAGAGGAAGTTCATAAATGCCTCTCCCTTTACCCTGGTGGCATCGATTCTGAGCAGCATTTAGACCATCCTCAGAATGTCCCAGAGGTCCCAGTTCAAAGCCCAGATGCCTCTGCAGTAATGCATGCACACCCATGCCTTCCATTTGCCATCCTTTCCCACACCCCCTACCTCTTGCTTCAGGATTACCACCTCAATAAACTACCAGGATGCAAGTCCATAATTCACACTCTGCCTTTGAGAGAAACCTGGGCACCTACATCAAACAGAGACATTTTATTTAAATGTCAATTCTACAGAGAGCCAACAGTCTGTCTTCAGCAGAGGAGAACCATGATTAGACTGTGCAATCATCTGAACCCAGGGTAAGACTGGAGACTGAAGGAGAAATGAGAGCTTATTTCTATGTACTGAAAGGTAGACAGAGAGCTACTAATCAAACCCGGGAGGCAGATGACTTTTTTAATGAGAAAATAACAATAATGACTCTAAAAATTAACTAACCAGATGGCACTTTCTGATTGCATTTTAGGAAAGGAGAAAGTGCTGGCACTAGCCCTTGCTGGAGAAATTATTCAGAATGTACAGCATGTTTGTGAATTGGGCTGTGCTGTTTGGGGGTTAAGGCAAGGGGCGCTGTGGCTCTTCACCTTTTCCTGTTTTGACAAGCTTTTTAACACTCTCACTTGCAGAGTTCTGGTGCAGTTAGCTAAGCATTGGGAGGCTTGAAGGATGCAAAGAGTGGACTCCTCTCCTATAACCAACAGCCTGTAAAGGCAAGCACTGGAAACTGCAGAGCTCTACTTACTGGTCAGAGGAATGGGACATAAGCTATGTCTCTGGCCCTAAAAGCAGCTGTGACATATTAGACTGTCCAAAAGGTCATTTAACGGATAGCCATTTAAACCTGGTACCAAGAGCCTTATAAAGTAACAGAAGAGAAAGACGCTGTTTGGTGCAAAAGAATCACATGCCACTGCACGCTCTTCTAAGAGTCAACCTCAACAGGCCTGCCAATCACCTGAACAGGAAAATGTCCCTTGGGTAAGCTGTGTATTCCAAAGACTTTATAAATAGTATAAAGGCTTCCTACATGTAGGTCGGCACAAGGGTCCCCTCAGCCATTGCCCACTCTCACTCTTGAGAGTGTTCTCTGCAGTGAGTGCTTTGGCCATGGCTCACGCGGTTCTCTTGACGATACCTCCTTTACTCCATCTACTTATCTTCTGCTCTTTACGCTCTGTGTCCCTTCAGAATTCTTCTGATGGAGATCACAAGATTGCGGTAGCCAAGCTGAGGAAAGTAAAGGACCCCGCGACAATAGCAAATAGTTTCCAGCAGACAAAGATCCCTAATTTGTAGCATCTCCTGATTTCAGCGGTGTGAAACTGCTGCCAGGCCAACTGAAACCGCCAGAGATCTAACAACTGACTTCAGAGTTTCTGCAGGACCAATTCTCCCCTCTTTCTTTTCTGCCACTCTCTGCTTTCCAAAGCCAAGTACCCTAAATTCTCATCTGTTCTCTACTCCCCAGAATGCATCTTTGTTTCTCCAGCATCTATCTTTTGTTTCTAGGTGATGTAACTTTACATTGACAGTGTGCAGTGTCTACCGGTTTCTGTTCTCCATTCACCAAGTTATTGCACCATTCCCAGCTGTTTTCAGCTGCCCCTCTCTCCAGACAGAGAAGTACTTCCTCAGATGATTGGGGGAATTTCACACAGAAAGTATGTGTGAGAAAGATCAGCCAATAACACAAGCCACAGAACTCACACTGGCCCTTTAGCATCAGGAGCACCATTGTAATAGGCCTGAGGAGCAAGAAACCCCAAGCTTCTGGATGATTGGATAAATAAGTGTGTTCTCCAGAGCCTGAGATATACCCAGCATAGATCCCAACAAAAAAGCCAATAACTTTTAACTCCTACTGAAGGATTTGGGAGTCTAGTGACATGGGGTATGCTGGAGCTATTCCACAAAATCAAAAGGCCAGTTATTTAAGTTTTCAATTTCCAGTTCTACCAAAGAAGCACGGTAGATGGTGGGGTGTTTGGGGTTTCAGAATCCCTCTGTCCAATGGCAAAGAAGGATACTGGTTCTGATGTAAGATCCAAAAGGGATTTTGATAGCTCCAAAAGGCATAAGAAGCCCTGAAGCTTAATTCACACAGCCCAGTAGATCTTATGATACTAGAATTATCTGTTATCTGTAGTAGAGAAGGTCACCATTTGGAGTCTCCCTCTCAATAAGTCTGTCTCAATAAGAAAGCCATAGCAGCAACCCTAGGGATCTGGATCATGAGCATATCGTAAACAGGAGGATATTTACAACATTTGAACAAAAGCTACTGGCATGGACTGAGCCCTGCCATATCTACCATATCTAGCAATCAGAATTCCCCATCAGTACCCTTCACATGCGCATGGGCACACTTAAAGTCATAAGGTCAGGCAGGCATTGTAGCAATTCATCATAAAATGAGAGGTGTTCATCTAAGACCAAGCTCAGGAATTCAAAGATTCAAGCTATATATGCAAGAAGGGACATTGCCCTGCCATGTACCACACCACTCAGGCATGTAACCAAACAGCTTCAAAGTAACACCATGAAGGTGTAGCAAGCTGCTGTGTCTGCTTGGAGAGGCTATCTAGGGAAAAGGAGCATTGTTCTCCAGCTTAACAAATATCTAATCAGATTCCATCATACAGTGCTGTGTTGCCAACAGCTACAACACCATTCATGAGGCCAGGAACCATAGGACATATGCAAAGAGCCCATTCCCCATCACTCACAGCCACCCACCTGAGAAATTCTGCTTTACAACCCTGCAATGGCAAGGTAGCCTAAGTCCTTGATCCCAGAAGGAAATTCTTCTTCCAGATGACAAGTTAGGGTTCAGTAAACTGTAAACTCCAGTGGGCATCCTGTCACCCAGGGCACATCATGACATTGATCCAGCTGGGATAACAGGAAGTTGCAGAGAACTGTAGAGATGGTTCGGCTATTAAGAACTCTTGCTGCTCTTTCTAAGGACCTGAATTTTGGTTCCCAGAACTCACATGTACAACTCCAGTTTCAGGGGATTCAATGTCCTCGTTTGGCCTCTATAGCCATACATACATATATGCATACATACATACATACATACATACACACACACACACACACACACACACACACACACACACACACACACACACACCAGTTTCAGGAGATTCCTCTTTTGGCTTCTATAGCCATACACACACACACCACCACCACCACCACCACCACCACCATCACTACTACCAACAACAACAATAGAAAATCTTTTAAAGAAAATAAAATAAAAAAGGAGTTTCCATAACAGCAAAGGCAATTGAGCCTGACTGTCACAGAACTACTCCATGTAAGGGGCAGGGAAAAGTATATTTGACACTTGGTTGCCTCTCTTGGAACTCAGAGGGATTTAAATTAAAAAATGAAGAAATGCCATTGCAAGATGAGGGTCTAGTGTTGAGAGCTCAGAAACTGTAGGCATCGACAAGACAAGCTTTCCAACCAGGTAAGCCACCAAGATGAGCAGAAGTCCTAGCTCAGAGCAGGGAGCTAGTAAACGAAGTGCATGGTAAGAGGGGGGACTACATGCAAGTTTTCACTCCAAGACCAACAGCACCTTAGCAACCCTAATCTATTCTACTAACTGTAGCAAGGCTGTACCTCAATGGAGCAAAGTGTAAGGAAGCAAATGAACCAAGAGGCGGGCTCTGGTGATGGGTTCCAAGCTGGCCAACCTGCTCCTAACCTGCCATGAACATTGGCTGCTAAAGCTCACAGCTGGGAGTCAAGGACTGACAAGAGCAGGTGAAATAGCAGCCTGGCCCTCCAGGCAAGTTGAGTTTGTATTCTACATCATCCAGAGTGTGTCAACTGATGCTGGTGTCTGCTCACTCCTTGTTCAGCCTCCGAGCTGCACTAGCTGCTTCCTGTACATCCTTACGTACAGGAGAGTGTCCCTTATAACCTGTTTTTCACAAGCATCTTACCTCCAGATCTGTTTCTTAGGAACTCAAGACAAAGAAAATCTCTGGAACAAAGAAATGGGGGAAGCAACAGGAAGAATTTCAGGTGGCAGTTCAAAAGAAAGATAGGAACGCTTGAGGTGAGATGCTTTTATTGTCCTTTTAATTATTTGAGCTATGTTTTCATCTTATATCGTATAAATTAAAGAGTTTAAAAACCCAACTCATGCCAGGATGGTGACGCACACCTTTAATCCCAGCACTTGGGAAGCAGAGGCAGGCAGATCTCTATGAGTTCGAGGCCAGCCTGGTCTACAAAATGAGTTCCAGGACAGCCAAGGCTATGTAGAAAAACCCTGTCTCAAGAACCAAATAATTAATAATAATAATAATAATAATAATAATAATAATAATAATAGGTACTTATTGCCAAGGCTACAGGTTGCTCTTTACAAATCAACAGGCTACATTACTGAAGACTGCTGAGTGCTCATCACTCCCGGGCCCCTGGGAAGTATATTTCTAATCTTGTTCAAGATATTGTACTTATACCATTCATTTAACAATGGAATGCAATTCGCTGATCCTTGAATGTTATTATTACCAACTATTAGGATATAAAGAAATGAAAGTTAGTCGTTACACATTACAATAGAACTTGTAGTCATATTAGGTATGTTTTCAAGATCAAGCAGATATATTTTAGATATACAGGTCATCTTCAAACCCTTCAGAGATCTACAGAATATGGCATTTAAAATGTTTTAATAACTTAGAAATTTTTTCCTTTTTTTATGACTATGGGACATGTCGGCTCCTGGCAGTATGAATCTACTTAAGAGAAAATATGGGCATTGAAGAAACTGCATACAGAGTTAACTTTCATTGTGGCAAAAGTTAGCCACTGGACAACAAAGTATCCTTGAATCGACTGCTGGCAAACAGGACAAAATGGACAGACAGGACACGAAACAAAGAACTACCGATTCTTGCCAAAACAAGTGTGGTTGTGGCTTTAGCAACAGGCATCCTCAGAGGCCAGGACAATATGGCACCATCCTTGAAGTGGCCTTTGCACTCCAGAAAAGGTCCCTTTTCTTCAAAGGCAGCTTAACAGGCAGTGGACCGATGGCTTCTGATGTGCAATGGAACAGCCACTGAAACAGTTATTCTTGAAGAGTAACTAAGAGTAAGCTGACAGGGTCTAATCTCTCAATGGTAGACTGGCATTTAATAGAGGGATGTGGAGAAGAACAGGATGCCGAGATAAAGCCACACACACACGGCCAAGAAGAATGGACAGCTGAATTCAAAAAACATCAACAATTTCCAGAATTTAAAATCCTGAATCATTACAGAACACTGGTGGAATTCAGGTGTTTCTAGTACATGGACTGCTCTTGCCAAATGTGAGATCGAACTGTTGACCTTGTGTACATCCTACTTCACAAATGAATCTTTGAGATATGCTAAGCCTATGGGCTGAAGATGATGCCCCAACACTGTGGAAAAACCTCAGGTGACTTTTCAGGCAGCTGGCTGTTTCTGTCAACTCACATTTTTTTGGAAGCTGCTTGCATACACTTCCTGTTTTTATTTTTGTTAGATAATATTATTTCCTTCTTGGGTCTCTGAGGGAGTTGAAGACTAGATAGTTATAGTAAGTTAAAGTTTAGATAGGATATAGTTTTCCTTTATAAGAATTTTAGAAAAGAAACCCACAAAAGAGGTATAAGTACATAAATTTGAAAGACATTATAAGATAGTTCTATTAGTAATACAAGTTAGGATAGACAGTGAATCGGGAACATTTTGGATTTACCAAAATAGAATAGATAATGGAATTATTTTTTCTGGATATGTCAAATGTAAATGGATTAGACATTGTTTAGGTATTTATTGCTTGTATATATTGTATATAGTTAGTGTCCTTTTTGTATATAGTTTTTCTTATATTAGTTATAACTTTTTCCTTTTTTATTTTTATTAAAATAGAAAGGGTAAATATGGTGATGTTTTATTTGTGCTGAAATGTGATTTTATTTGTATGTTAATAATTAAAGTTGCCTGGGGGTCAGAGCTAATAGCAAGCCATTTAGCAGAAGTCTGGCAGTGGTAGCACATGCCCTTAATCTGATCAAATTTCAGGCAGAGTCTATGTGTTCAAGGACATAGCCAGTTTGGAGACACATGCCTTTAATCTCAATACCAACCATAGAGACCTAGAGGTCTGTATAGACAGGCAGTGATGAGGAAGTCATGTGGTTGGGTTTATAACCAATGAGAAGGCAGAACAGAAAGTCAATAAAAAGACAGACACACAGGAAGTAGGTCTCTTTCTCAAGGGAAGGATGTCAGTGGCAGCAGGTAGTAAGAAGATAGTTTTAGTCTCAGCTCTTAGCTACTGCTCTGACCAGTTGGGCTTTAAAGTCTGCATTTGGCTCTGTGTTTCTTATTTAATAAGACTGTTACATCTATAGAAGACTACACTTATACAACTCACTGAACATGCAGAAGTTGAGCTAATGCCTAGCTAGATAGAGCCTTTACCCCCATATTCTAGCTTCTTTGGTATAGGAAGGTGCTCAGCACACTACCAAAAGAGAAATGTGAACAGCAAGCCAGGCATTTGATCTGTAATGATGTCTTGCCTGCAAGATTCACTAGGGCAATGGTGGCACAAAACTTATAGGAACCAACCAATATCTAATTTGACTTAAGACCCACTCTGTGAGATGGAACTCTTACACAACACTGCTTGAGTGACCAAGAACCAGAGACTAGATAGCCCAAAGATCTGAGGTAAAACCAAACACTGCTGATCTTAAAATGATTCCTAATGGTATTCTGCTATACTCATAGTTCAGCGCCTTATTCAGCTATCATCAGAAAGCTTCCTCCTGCAGCAGATGGGAACAAACACAGAGACCCACAGCCAGACATTACCGAGAGAGAGAGAGAGAGAGAGAGAGAGAGAGAGAGAGAGAGAGAGAGAGAGATTGAAACATGCAGCTCTAAATGGGATGTCTCCATCAAATCCCACCCCCACCCCCAACCCCCCGCCCTCAGAGCTCAGGAAACCCCACCAAAGAAGAAGCAAAGCCTAACCAAAGGGGATGGAGGATGTCAGGAGAACAAGACCTTCTAAATGAACTGAGCAAAGCTCATATGAATTCACAGAGACTGAAGCAGCAATCTCGGGGCCTATATGGGTCTGCACCAGATCCTCTGCATATATATTATGGCCTTCAGTTTAGTATTTTAATGGGATTCCTGAATGTGGGAACCAGTGGGCCTCTGATTTTTGTTCCTGAATGAAAAAAAAAAAAAGGAATAAGAAAGGAAGGACATGACTGCTCCTAGATAAGGTGAAGGAGAAAGGTTATTAGAGATACGGGGAGAGAGGGAGAAACATCTGGAAGAGCCCAGGGTTAGCTGAGCCAGGTCATATGAGGAGAGGGGGATGGGGAGAGGGGAGAGCCAGGAGAGTAGAGGATAGACACAAAGGCCAGATAATCAAGATGGCTGGATTATAAAGGAAAGGACAGCTGGGGGAAGGGCAGCCCAGATCCTGGACTGTAGAAATGTAGGGTAGAGGGCAGGTATGCCAGGCATGTCCTGTAACAGGTGGGGGCTGAGGAATGCTGGGAGAACCTGGAGGCCAGGTCCACTTTGATATGTTAAATACGCACCTCAGTTAGCCATTTGTCCCAGATTTGAGACCTAACAGTGTCTACTCTTGGGTTCTTGTAGCTGTAGTTTTCCTGGTCCTGCCCAACTCTTGGTCAGGACAAATCTCTCTCACCCACCAGTCCCGCAGTCTCTCGGACCCAAATAAACACACACAGGCTAATATTAATTGAAACTGCTTGGCCATTAGCTCAGGCTTCCTATTGACTAGCTCTTACATTTAAACTCAGCCCATTTCTGTTAATCTATAGGCCGCCACGTGTTCCGTGGCTTTATCTTTGTGCCATTACCTTCTGCTCTTTTCCTTCTGTTTGCCTTGTCCAACTCCAATGTGTTTTTGTATTATTTTATTTTGTTTATTATTATCCCTTATAAAACTGTTTTCTAATGAAAGACAGAAAGGGAGCAGATCCTGATGGGAGGGGAGAGGGGGAAGGAGTTGAGGGGAGTAGAGGGAGGAAAAACTGTAATCAGAATATATTATGTGAGAAAAAAATCTATTTTCAACAAATGGAAAAAATAGATACTTTCTAATACATACAAGCATACAGTAAAAGGTTTTTCTCTTATTCATGATATGGTAGCATGCTTTCAAGTAATTCAAAAGTAAAAAATAAGCTTGTTTATGACTAGCAGAAGGAGACAGGCTGAGGTGAGATTGCTCAAAGCCTCTCTGAGAATGTGTCTGCCTGGCTCTGCAAGCAGAGAGCTTTCTAGCATTGTTCTCACATGTGAAATGACTTCCTGCCTGCAGAGCCCCTGAGGGGACCAGCTTCTGAGATGAGGGGGAAGGAAGGAGCTGTGAGAATGGATGCAGTTGTTGTGTCTGCTGTAGGTAAGCATCAGGAAGAAATAAAACCATGTGCATAGTGGTGCAGAAGCTGCTTTCTTCTTTAGAGTGCTCCAGCCAGGTCAACTACAGCGTGCACCTTTTCCTTTCTTAATTTCTTAATTTTAATTAATTTTTAAATTTTGTACATGTGAACTGTATCTATCATTTCCCTTTCTCGCTTCCCTCCAAATGCTCCCGCATCCCCCATCACTCCTCCACAAATTGATGGCCTTTTTTCTTGAATTATTATTGTCACACACACACACACACACACACACACACACACACACACACACACACACACACACAATACATGCCCAATAGTTTAGTGTTGCTCATATGTATGTTTTATAGATGTGATCGCTTGATATTGTATAATCAATCAGGGGGTTCAGCTCTGGGAAAGACCTGTTCTTCTCCTTGTGTCAGTCATTAATTGCCTGTAACTCTTCATCTAGAAGTGGGACTTTCTGAGATTTTTCTCAGTCAGCCTTGGCATGTCAGCTGCTCCATTTTCCTTTTATGTATTTACCTGTGATAGCAGCAGTGATTGGACTTGGGGCTTCAAATGTACTCAGCAAGTATTTCCCTTGCCTAAATGTATGTTTTTTTAAAAAGTATACAACTGGCCTCTAACTATAGGTAGATCATATGTATAGTATAGATGACCATAGATGAAATAGATGACTAACACTTCACAGTCATTAATATAAAACTGTTTTCCAGTTTTATTGTCATTTTACTGTCATCTGAAGTTACTGCAATTATAGTATTAGATATATAAACATGTCAGTTTAAAAACTCTGGACCTGGAGATGGAAAGAGATAGAAGATAGATAGATAGATAGATAGATAGATAGATAGATAGATAGACAGATGTTGTAAATAAGAACACTACAAAAGTCGTTTTGTCATTCAAGTGGTATGGTGGCATTATCTAACATGGGACAAACGACAACATAAAAAATAAGTATGTCAAAGTTCTCACACAATGGTGAGGCAGCCATGGCTGCTTATCAACAGGTGATCCCAAGCCAGTCTTCCTGTGCCACCATCTACCATTACAGCAAAGGCAGCACCAGACAGAATATTCTTATTTGCCACCTCTTCCCTTCTATTTCTTATCTTGTCTGGGCTTTCAAATCTCTAAGGGGGTGCCACAGGTAGCCTAAGGACCACAGAGTGTGATATAGTATCAAAAAGGCCCATTAAGGAAAAACCTCTCTGGTCAAGAGAATAGAATCTCTGCCCTGTTTAAGACCTAACATTTCAGCTGGACTGGTTCAGTTACTCTAAGAGACCACCCCTGGAAGGTGGGATTACCTCACACCCTGCTAAAGAGGTGGGTAGAATAATTAGTCCCTAATGACTGAACATTTCCTTCCCACAATCCCCACTTCTAGTGCAGTAGATGATTGTGATAGATAGATGATAGATAGATAGATAGATAGATAGATAGATAGATAGATAGATAGAAACAGATAGACAGACACAGACAGACAAATCTAGCAGTAGTACCTATGAGCCACACCTATATAGCATCAAAAGTCTGCCCACTTATACAAATTATTTAGAAAATTGTAAGTTCCCCTTTTTCTCTTTCTCTTTTCCAAGAATGCCTTCCCTGACACCTTGGGGATTTCCCCCTAACCTTTTGGGCTTCCTTCCTTTCTCTAGACTGCTCCCCCATCCCCCACACCTCTCAATGTGGCTGCTTGTCTCCAGGTATCTGACCTCCATGCCAGTTTAAATGGCATGGCTTTTTCCCCTCCCCTCCATTCCCCTCTGCCAGGAAGCGGCTAAAGTGTACAGCTTGCCTGCCCTGGGGTTTTCTTTTAAAGTCTAATAAAAACCATCCTTGAGCCTCCATTTGAGCTCATTCTTAATTTGGTTTAATAATGAGGCCAAGAACTCCAAGAGGGAGGTACCAATTTCCATTTCCCTTGTTCCCCTGTATCACCTGGAACCACAGAACAAGTCCAGGTCTTCATCACGTTATCAATCCACCAAACAGACTCAGCAGCTGCTGCTCCCAAATTCTTATGTCATATACCAAATTCTACATGTGTTAAGCCCCATCTAATAGTGTCCTTGGTGACTTATAGCTAAAAACATTCCCAAGAGACAAAATTAGTCTGGGTTTGTGTAAAAAAGCATGAGATAGCAACCCAGAAGAGATTGTATTTGCTGCTCTCCTGAAAGTGCAGGCTGGGCTTTGGAGGTGACAGGTGTCGGTGAGGAAAGCAGAGACACAAGGTGTGTGGGTGGCTGACTACACTGGTGAACACTTGGCCAGGCAGAGAAGGGAGGGGAACCACGCCCCCCACAGCCAAGGCAGGGTGTCAAAAAGAGGAACTGGCCTCAGGCAAACAGGTTCTTGTGGCAGAAGCTGAGCCAAATTTAGAGGCGGTAGCTGAGACTCCCCAAAGAGAAGTGAGTTCTGGCAAGAGAGTGTCCAGTGGCAGACTGCTTCCCACGCAGCCTTAGGTTTAAAGATCTTACTAACACAATTGGGTCAGATGTCCTGTCTCTGTCCCCTAGAAATGCTCCTGAGCTCTTATTATAGTTTGTGTTAACCATGTGTGATATTTTTCAGAAGGATAAAACAAGATTCTCTCAGGATAGAAAATGTGTTTTATTAATCTTTGCACCCCCATTGCTTAACAGGACTCCCCCCCCAATAATACCAATTTTATTTTTAAAACAGGAAAATATATTACTAGTAAACATTTGAGGAAACACTGATTAATGTCTTTGAGAACATAATATAATTTCATATTTTCTGTCTTCCTTTTCCTCCCTCCAAACCCTGCCATATACCCTCCCTGCTCTCTTTCAAATCCATGTCCTATTTTTCCCTTAATTTTTGCTATGTACATACATATGTGTAAGTATATGAATATGTATTATATGCATATATATTCCTAAATACACCCTGCTCAGTCTGAATATTACTTGTATGCTTGTGTATTCAGGGCTGATCATTTGATATTGGATAACCAGTTGGTGTGCTCTTCCCTGGGAAACCCTATTTCTCCTATTCTCTGCATTTTAGTAGTACCTTGCCTATAATTTTTGAGACACATTACATAAATAATAACAGTGTTTACTGAGCACTTATAATTAGCCAAACATTTGGTAAAATCTTATTTTAAAGAAGCTTATTGATACTATAGAAAACAATGACTACCACAACCTTCTCTTTACCAATAAAGAAATTGAGATTGTTTGGAAGTGTATTTCTCCAGAATACACAGCTAAAAAGAGACTCCATCTGAAACAGGCCATCTCCCTCCAGAGGGAGGAGAAGTAAGCACATTAATCATTTAAGATACTACTAAAGAGTGATCTTTTTTTTCCATCCTTTGTCTCACAAGGAAAAATGGACCTTTGGTTTCTAAACCCCTGAGTCTCCTCTTGCTTCTAAATAACTGGCAGAACCGTGTTTTCAAAATCCTGGGAAGGGAGGCAATGAAATTGGAGAGTTCTAAGAGTTAGAATAGTCCATGGTGGAAGAGCTTCACGTGATGCCTTCAGCACCAGGGACACATCACAGGGTTAAGGGCAGTAACGGAGAGAAATGCATCAGGACCCAGGGGCCAGGACTATTTCGCCCATCTTCTGGACCCTTATTGTGTTGCTTATCACCGAGTAGGGAAAGTACCCGAAAGATGATGAACAGGAATTCTAGTCCACTCTGAAAAATAGAAACTAAGCTCCACTTTATATCTGACACAGAAAAATCAAGTCAATAATATTCCATTCAGCCACTGTGTCTCTCCAGTGACTAACAGCAGGAAGGAGAAAGTGAAAAGTCCTCATTCAGAAAGTGTAGCAGTTTCCCAATTTATCCCAGTGTTTGTCTAATTCAGTTCTCATTAGCATCCATCATCAAGCCCATTTCCTGGGGGTCACTATTCCATCCCCAGAAGTCCTTTATACAATATAAAAGATCCTCCTTGAGGAGATCAAATTTTAACTGAGGCAGGGAATACTGGCTTTTCATGACCATTAAGTAGAAACCTGGGAAATAAAAGAAAGGGAAAGATAGACAGATAGACAGACAGATAATGATAGATGTAGTTGGGGTTAACCTTCCCCTAAGAGCTCCGGGAGACATACAGAAAAGGAGTTCAGAAAGATTGCAAGACCCAGAGGGGATGGATGACCACAGAGAAACAGTGTCTTTAAGACACTACAGGATTGACACACATACGAACTCACAGAGACTGTGGCAGAGTGCCTAGGTTTGAGCCTGATGGCCTCCCAGTGCTGAGGTAAGTAGACACAAGCCCCTATCCCTTACCAAGTAGCTATCTCTGAGTGTCAACCACTCACAAATGAAAAATTCGTTTTCTCCAATGGGGTATCACACTTCCAGGCAGGACTGGTGCCCGGCAGTAGATAGACAGCACAAAATGAACTCAGTGGTTCATTGAACTCATTTGGAGGCTTTGGGTGCTGTGTTTATTTGATGTTTGTTTGTTGGGGGACTGGTTTGGGGGGTTGTTTTGTTTTGTTTTTGTCTCATAATGCTTTGTTTGGGCTTTTCCCCCTTCATAGTTTCAGGTTTTATGTTTTTTTTTTTTATTTTTATTTATTTTTATTTTTTATATTTTTGGTTTTTCAAGACAGGGTTTCTCTGTGTAGTTTTGCACCTTTCCTGGAACTCACTTTGGAAACCAGGCTGACCTCAAACTCACAGAGATCCACCTGGCTCTGCCTCCCGAGTGGTGGGATTAAAGGCGTGTGCCACCACTGCCCGGCCAGATTTTATGTTTTAATAAATTTTGTTTGTGTGACTGTGTATATGTCTCTATGTGTGTGTATATATATAATGTTTCTTTTGCTTTTTTCTTTGTTGTTTTTCTGGGTTTTGTTTTATTCTGGCTTATTTGTTTGGGGCTTTTTTGTTTTGTTTTGTTTTTGCCTTTTTGTTTTCTAAAGAAGGTGCAGTTGGATGGATGGGAAGGTAGGAAGGATCTGGGAAGAGATGAGGGAGGGGAAACTGTAATCAGAATATACTGTATAAAAAATATTTTCAATAAAAATAGAAAAGTTGGAGTTAATTAAGATAATATACAAAATTGTGTCCCAAATTTCCATTTTTTAACTTTTCAGTGTAGTTAGGAAGGGATGTGGAATCCCTAGTGAAGAAAGGTTTGTTTACATAAGGTAGTCTCATTGTAAATTTTGAATATTTCTTTCAATCAGAAGTAATGCATGACTGTATTACTAGGCCCACCAGAAATTCAAGGAGATGAATCTTTAGCCTGCAGGATCCTACTGCTTCCTTTGGGTTGCAAAAGAAGGTGCTTGAGTTCCAGAGCTCCACTAACAGTTCTGGAGCTGACTATTGCCTCAATTAACCCAACAATCTTCTTGTCATGAAAACAACCTATGTGCTTCCTAGAGATCATAGTTAACATTCTCAGACTACAGAATTAGGATCCTCTTACTCTACATTATTTAATTATTCAGAACACCTGGAACTGAGTAATTTATAACAGAAAGAAATTTGTTTGGGCCTATGGCTCTAGAAAGCTAAGAATCCAAGAACGGGCAATTGAATCTAATAAGAGTTTCATGGTGCTTCATAATATGGGAAAAACAGAAGGAGAAAGAACACATGAGCTTGAGGAGAAATGAGACCAAATGACTATAATGACTGACTACTACTGTGAGGAAATGACTAATTCATTATGAAGATGCCACCTCCATGACCAAACCAGCCCCAACTACTATGCGTCTTTCAATACTGTCATCCTGAAGAATTAATATCCCAACACATGAAGATTTTAGGTAGCATGCTGATAGAATAGTATCTCCCCAGCTTCCAAAATGAATATATTTCTACAACATAAAATACCATTCTTCCTTCCCAATAATCTCTTAGTCTTAATTCATTCCAGAGTGAGCTCAAAAGTCTAAATTTCTGCTTAAGACTACAGGAAAACGACTTCCTTCTATAAACCTGTAATATCAAAACAAGTCATCTACCACCAAAATGCAATGAGGAGACAGGAAACAGAAATGAGGAGAATAAATAGGAGGAGGAAGAGGAAGAGGAGGAAGAGAAAGAGATCCTCAAAAAAGAACAAGTAGAAACAAGCCCAAGAAAGTTCAAACATGAAGAAGGCAGATGTTAGATCTCAGAGCTAGAACATCATTAGTCTCTTGTTCCATGTGATACCTCCTGGGCACATGGAGCCTCCTTGCTCCTATGACTCTAATGCAGTCAGTCAGTGATTCAGATGTCTTAGGCTGGCATTTCACCTCAGTGCCTGCTGCTTTCCCAAGAGGGCCTTAAACAATGGAGAATCTACATTTTGGGTTTCTCTCTGACAAAGCTCTACTAATGTTTCCACTAGACCTTGTCCCTATGGATTCCCTATGATATCTCTGCCCCATGGCAGAACACGTTGGCTACCTGTGCTATGGCCAGTGCTATGGAGTGCTGTACCTGATTGTAGGAATTAGAGTCCTGAGGTGAATTGGATGGAGAGTCTATAGACAGTTCTCTAAAAATCACTCTGTCCTCCAAAATCACTGGTGTTTGCTGGGAGAGGCAACCTGTAAGATCTCTGAAATGATTCCACTTTCCCATTATTATGACCAACACGTACCTTTCTGCCCCCACTGATATCTTCAGTAACTTATTTTTTGTGCAATACCCTTGTTTTGCTTTCTGAACACTTCTTTCCATCCTTTATATGGACAGGCTGTAAAATTTCCAAATGTTTATTCTGTTTTTATTTTAATCATAAATAATGCTTTTAAATAACTCCTTTACTCTCTCAGCTCCCTGTAGTCAGAAGAAATCAAACACACAGTTCATTAAGGGTTTACCACCTAGAAGTATTTCTTCTGCCAGATGTCTTAGCTCATTGTTCTCAAGTTCTATGTCCATAAGAGACCTCAGGAATGTCACAGTTCAGGAAGCTCCTTGATGCTTCATATAAGAGTGGTGTTGTGCCTAGTTCTCAACAACATGGCCCTCACTTCCACCTGAGATATCATGAGAATGGCCATAACTGTCCCTCATTCTATCAGTGCCCTGTTCACAGCCACTTTAGTAATCTCAGACAAGTCCCAGGCTTTCCCAAGCTCTTTGTATCCTTCTAAGCCTTCACCCAAATGGCCCTTAAAGCTCTGACTGCTTATTCCAACATGTATTTCAAATAGTTCTAGCCCTTACCTCTTATCTAATTACAAAACTATTTCACATTTTCAGATATTTATATGAAACAGCTGACATTCTCAGGACAAATTTTCTCTCTTATTCCACCACCTGTTGCTATTGTGAATTACTGATATTGAGTAATTTGCAAAAGAAGGAATTTTATTCTTAGGTTCACATTTCTGGAAAGTTCAAATTAAGTGGCCATATCTGTTGTGAATTCTGGCACAATGTAACTTAGTGGAAGTTGGAAGGAAAGATAGCATGTACAAAAGCCAGGCGGTGGTGGCACACACCTTTAATCCCACCACTCGGGAGGCAGAGCCAGGCGGATCTCTGTGAGTTCAAGGCCAGCCTGGGCTACCAAGTGAGTTCCAGGAAAAAGCGCAAAGCTACACAGAGAAACCCTGTCTCGAAAAATCAAATAAATAATAATAATAATAATTTATCCATTCATGGGGGCTCCATCCCATGACTCAAACAAGTCTTCATAGGCCCAGCCCGTCTTCCAGCACTACCACATGGAGAAGCTGCATTTCCGACACATGACATTTACTTTGGTGATAGCAGTAACACATAATCCTTCAAGGCCTGGTGACTCTTACTCTGAACAGAATTTCTGACACAGCAAGAGTGATGTGTAAGAGTCAGTTTTAAAGAGCTTGATAAGGGGTACTGTGGAATTCCCTGAGCCTGATGTGGACTTTGTCAAAGCTACTGTTACATCATCTGCCCCTCTCCTCCTTCCACATTTTTCTCTTCTTTCTCAAATGCCATTCATTTAACTCACGAGAATGAAGATTACTGGGAGTCTGGCTGACCAAGGCTGAGCACTCCAGGGGTGGCTTCAACTCTTAGTTGGATCTAGGTCTTTGTCTCTCGTGCGCTCACGCTTCTGGGACAACTGAGTTTTCCAAACATGTGCTTATCATGGTAGTGGAAGAAACATAGAAAGTATGAGTGTAATCATGCATGTTTACTTTGAACCTCCAAGGATACCATATCTGTTACTACCTTATCAGCCAACACCTATATCAAAAGGTTAGAATTGGATTCTGTTCTCAAGTAGCCATGATACATATATGGTAACATAATATCTCTATATAGAAACAAAATAGCATGGGCCAAGACTTTAGTCCATTACACAACCTTAATATCCTCTGAAAAAAAATTACCTTAATATCAGAAAGAGTAGACATGAGACGTGACAAAAATGCCCATATCATAATCCTTATAACCTGTAAGCATATTCTTTTACATGACAAAAGGATTTTGTAGTCACTATGGATCCAGACATGTTGGTGTAGTAACTCCAGAGAAAAACAGCTTATAGGGGAAAGGCTGGGTCTGTGTTACCTCATGGTTTCTGTCTGCATTACTTGTGTTAGTTGCTTCTGGATTCCTGTTGAAGACAACATCATAGGAAGGAGCATGTGGCGATGCAAAATGGCTTAACTCGTGGCAGGACAATGAAGGGAAAGACAAGAATGGAGAGGGACAAAACGTATACAAAAGTCAAACCCCCCTTGACCTATTCCTCCAAGTACTGGATTTCTTTCTAATGGCACTAACCTATCCAGCAACCACACCTTCCTCAACCCCAACTTATGCATTTCTTGTCTTGGCAAACTGTAAGTACCTCAAATATTTCTATTGTGCCCTTTTATCATTCCCACTGTAAATCAGGCTCTGTGCAGACAACCATAATCATGACATTACCAGAATGCCTTGACATTTTCCCCGCCAGATTAGGTAGTCAGTTACCTTTAAATACGGCTGGACACAAAGTCTCTGGGCCTGGCCTAAATATAGAATGTTCCTTGACAAGGTAGCGTGAATGTTCTGGTCCACTTCCCAGGAGAGCCTCTGTCCCCATCTGAACATTCTTCACTATCTGTATTCCCAACAGCACGTTGGTCTTCTGAGCTCACCACAGTCTTCATTAAGCTGCACTCAAGTCATTTGTGGGCTTCTCTCCTCCACATTTCCAAACCTTCCCAAGCTCTTTCTGCAAAGTGACTCCAGCGCTTCTGAACCACCTCATGGAGCGTGGTCACAGCAATGACTCCACTTAGCAGTCCTAGTTTATAGGACTTCCTGTAAAGGAAGCTTTCTGATGCCGAAACAAATAACCATGGCAAAGACAACTCAAGGAGGAAAAGTTTAATTTGCCTCACGTTTTCAGAGGTTTCAGTCCACAGTCAGTTGGGTTTGTTGCTTCTCAGCCGGTAGCGAGAAGAAGCATCATGTCAGAGAGAGTGTAGTAGAGCAGAGTAACTCACCTCATAATGATCAGAGAATAGAAGAAAAGAGCATAGAAGTGCTGGACAAACAATAAAGCTGTAAAGCATTCCCCCATAATCTACTTCCATAAGGTCCCAGGTCCTTTTGTTTCTACTGCCTCCCGGTTCCACCACCAGCTGGGAACCACGTCTCGAACATATGAGTTCTGAGGAATAGTTCTAGATCCAAACAATAATGGTAGATTGTCTTAGATTATTTCATTGAACCCAGAGCAATCGCAAATGCTTTTATGGGGTAAGGAAGAAAAGTCAGAGAAGGCATACTAATGGAAGCAAACGTGAGACTTGCCCAGGGCTAAGAGCAAAGAAATGTGGGCAGCCTGTGGAAGCTGGAAAATAATAGTAATATATTCCTAGATCTTCAGATGGATTGTTATGCCAAAATCTTGATTTAATACTGCAACACTCAGTCTTTTGATCACCATAATTATAAAGTAATATGTCTGCATTGTTCTAAGCCTCAAAACTAATGACAATCCATTTCAGAAGCAATGGAAGACTAACGCATTAAAGTGAGTAATAATCATGTCCACCCTGTATTAAGCAGAGATGCTATAAGCCTCAATTCTTAAATAATCAGCTTGTTTGATCTGAGTGGCAAAGTTACAGCTGTCTACCCAGGGGGAAGTCATGAGTCTTGGATCAATGTAAACAAATGTTTAATTGGAACAGGTTGGAAGGAATCCAGAAAAACCTTCATTACAGGGGAGGTAATCACTTCTTCCAGATGCCATGCAAACACAGTGCTGATAGCTGTCAAAGGAACACATTCCCTGGACGCCCATGAGGGCAAATGAACCTGGTTCCATTCTATCAGTAGTATGCAAATAAGAACAGATGCTCAGGGTCATGGTCTGGTACTGGGACTCTCCATGCTGCTTTAGCTTTAACCCATGAAGTCATTCCTGCCAATCTCTAGACCCCTCAACTTCCCCTTCGACTGCAGCCCATCTTGATCTTCTCCCTGTTCTGCCTAAGATGATCATCATTTGTTCCCACCAGTCTGGTGCTCAGACTCTCTAGTTGCCCCTTCTCTTTTCCTAGAAACTATCCAGGGTGAATCCAGACACTGACTTTGACAATTCTATTCCTCTTGTGGACCAACAAACTTCTATAGGCTTTCCATGTAGAGAAATTATAGACTTGCTGGGTGGTGGTGGTGCATGCCTTTAATCCCAGGACTCAGGAGTCAGAGGCAGGAGGATCTCTGGGTTCAAGGCCAGTCTGGTCTATAGAGTGAGTTCCAGGATAGCCAGAGATGCACAGTGAAACCCTGTCTTGAAACCAATAAAACAGAAAGAAAGAAAGAAAGAAAGAAAGAAAGAAAGAAAGAAAGAAAGAAAGAAAGAAAGAAAGGAAGGAAGGAAGGAAGAAAGAAAGGAAGAAAGGAAGTTACAGCCCATGGATTTTATAAAAGAGGAAAAGATCAACTTAACTATTTCACAATTCCAACTTCTTGCTTGGAAATTAATAAGATATTGAATACTGCTGTTGTTTATTAAATTTTTAGGAAAGTATAATCTATTTCTCTCCCCAGGAAATGTTATAAGGCAAATTTGTCAGAAGTCAGGTAAAATAATGATTATTGGAAAAATAAACTTGAGAAAAGAGACCTCAAATTATTAGTGTGTTTGTGCACATGAATAAACTTCTCTTAATTAAAATTTTCTGTATGATATTTTATTTAGTTCACAATTTTGTAAATGTCCTCTAGGCAATAATGACTCAGGCATTGGCATATTTATATAAGTATATAATTTTATAGACTAAAATGCTTATATTGCTGTTGTACACACTTTGAAATATATCAGAAACTCTGCCAGCATGATCAAGCCTCCAAAGAGAGGCTGTCTGGCTCTGCTGTTCCAATGCTTTCTTAAAGTCTAGAATCGTATGTCCAATCTTCCAGCTCACTGATTCTTCCTTCAGCCTTATCGAGTCTTCTGTTGAATCCTGTTGTTGAATTTGCCAATTCACTTATTGTATGCTTCATCTCCAGAATTTTTAGTTTGAAATGATTAACTTTTATTTCTCTGTCAAACATATCATGTTGTTCATGAATGATTTCTCGAATTTCACTTAGTTTTCTGTCTGTATTTTCTTGTAATTCTCTGAACTTCTTTAAAAGGATAATTCTGAATTCTTTGTCCGTCATTTCATAGATTTCCTTTTCGTCTTGATCTGTTTCTAGAGCTTTCTTGGTGTCTTTCGACGGTGCTGTGTTTCTCTGGTTTTTCATCATCCGGGTGTCCTTATGTTGGTGCCTGTATATCTGGTGAGACAGTGGCCTCTTTGAACCTTTGTTGGTGGTCTTTGGTGGCACTACATCTTTACTAATTCTAGTCTGGGGTTCTGGACGGGCCGGCTGATGGCAACCCAGACATTGAAATTTTCCAATCAGAGGAGAAAAAGAAAAAAAGAATGAAAAGGAATGAAAGCTTAAATGATCTATAGTAAAGCAGCTACAGAGCAAAAGGACAAGTCGTTAGCTTCAAAAGGGATGAGAGACAGGAATAGACAGCTTACTTATAGAAGTAACAGCATGAAACTTTCCAAACCTGCAGAAAGATATGAATACCAGGGCTCAAAAAAGTCAAAAGACACCAGTCACATTTAATCAAAATAAAATCACCAGAAGCACATTCCAATCAAACTATCAATGTTCAGACTCCAAGAGAGGATTCTGAGAGCAGCAACAAAAAGAAGAAAATCCCATATGAGGAACTGCCTGTGAATCAAACATCTCAGCAGAAACAGTATAGGGCATGAGGGGTGGGATTACACACTCAAAAGTTCTGAACGGAGTCCTGCCAACCAAGAACACTGTGGTCAGAAACGATGCCATTCAGATATAAATGAGGAACGACTTTCTCAGGCACACAACTGAGAGAGCTCATTGCTGAGTTTGTCTTGTAAGAAATGCTAGGGACAGTGATAAATGGTAAGCATTGAGTCAAACTTAGAATGCCCTAATACTGTATGCTCATATGAAGTTTAAAAAGCAAAATTATTAAAGAAAAGGAGGGTCACACAAGCATGAGGATGTATATTCCACCCCAGCACCCATACAATGGTTTACACTTTTAATGCCCCAACTGGAGGGGCAAAGGAAGGTGGATCTCTGGACCTCATTGGTCAGCCAGAATAGCCAAATGAGTGAAGCGCTGGTCTCAGTGAGAGGTTCTGTCTCAATATAAACAAGATGGACAGCACCTGAGGGAATACCTTGGCCTCCACATGGCATACATGAGCACCTGCAAATATGTGCATATACACACACATACCCAAAAAGGAAAAAAAATTATAACTACAATGATTCATTAAGGAATATACAATATAAAGAGTTATATAGTATACATAACATCAAAAACTTAATGTGGGAGAAGCAGGAGAATGAAAGTGTGGAATGTTGTTATGACCATAGTTAAGTTGCTCTCAGATTAAAATGTCTGTTGTAATTACAGGTTTTTGTAAGTACCATAGTAATCACAAGGCAAAAACCTATAATGATATACTAAAAACAGAAACGCAATGAATAAAAACATGCTACTCAAGGAAAAACCATGTAACCACAAAGAAAGCATAAACCAATTCAGAATCGTGACCAAAATGACAGTGGTATGTTTTTTTGTCTGTAAATAATTACTTTGGATATAAATGGGTTCAATTCTACAATTAAAAGACATAAATAGATGCATGGAATAAAAAAACAAAAACCAAGACTCAACTAATAGGAATGTAAATGAAACATACTTTTCACCGGGCAGTGGTGGAACACGCCTTTAGTCCCAGCACTCGGGAGGCAGAGCTAGGCAGATCTCTGTGAGTTCGAGGCCAGCCTGGGCTACAGAGTGAGTCCCAGGAAAGGCGCAAAGCTACACAAAGAAACCCTGTCTCGAAAAACCAAAAAGAAAAAAAGGAAAGAAAAAAAGAAACATACTTTTCCTGTTTAAAAAAAAAAAAAGGCATCTGAAAGTAAAAAGATGGAAAAATATTTCATGCAAATGGAGACCAATAGACAGCATGAGGAGCTACATTTTCATCAGATAAAGTAGACTTTATGCCACCAAAAACTGTAAAAAGATATCATGAAAGTTACTGCATAATAACCCAGAGGTCAGCTTACGAAGAAACAACCATAAATGTATATAAACCCCAAACTGAGACTCGGAAGCATAAAGCCAGTGCTAATGGTCATGAAGGAAGAGCTGGGCACATTAAATGGCAGTAGGAGGCTTCACTATTTCATCTGTGATGGACAGATTACAGACTGTCCAGACAAAAATATTATCAAGGAAATATACTTAAACTATACCCTAGACAAAAAGACCTGATAGATATTTACAGAGCATTCCATCCAATAGCTATAGAATACACACTCTCAACTACATGCACATAAAACATACCCCGGGCAAAGGGTTATCTACACACCTGTTTGTTTTGTTTGGGTTTTTGTTTTTGGATTTTGGTTTTTCAAGACAGAGTTTCTCTGTGTAGTTTTGGAGCCTGTCCTGGAACTCACTCTGTAGCCCAGGCTGGCCTCAAACTCACAGAGATCTGCCTGCCTCTGACTCCCGAGTGCTGGGATTACAGGCAAACACCACCACCACCCGGCTACCCACCTGTTTTATTACAGCACTAGTCACAACAGCTAAAACATGTAATCAACCCAAGTCACCATTAGTGAATAAATCAATATGAAAAAGTGGCATAAAGATAACAGTATACTATTCCACCATATAAAGTGGAAATTGGCAACAATGTTGATAGCCTTTCAGGTTAGCTGAAACGAAGCTAAATATACCTATAAATACAACATGATCTCATGTATGGCATATAAAATGCTGACCTTCCAGAGAGTAGAATAATGGTTATCAGACACTTGAGTGACTAGCAAGAGTGGAGGAATGTGGAGCTGTTGGCCAATGAATGCATAACTACAGTTACATAAGAGGAATATCTTCAAATGGAAATATATGAGGCAGATAACTAGAAATTAGATAAGCAATTTCCTATAGCACTGGAAAATCTGGAGGAAGAAAATGCAGGAGACAGAAGAGAGAAATGAAGATCAATGCTTACAGATTTTCTGTTTGGATGATGAAAAACATTCTTAAATAGTTTATAGGTAACAAATGCTCCTGTGGGGACCATTATGGAGTTAGGGAGAAACCTGGTGCTAGGGAAATTCCCAGGAACCCATAAAGATGACCCCAGCAAAGACTCCAAGTAATAATGGAGAGGGTTCCTGGACTGGCCTTGCCCTGTAATCAGAACAATGACTACTCTAATTCTCACCACAGAAACTTCATCCAGTAACTAATGGAGGCAGGTGCAGAGATCCACAGCTAAGTACTAGGTGGAGTTCCCAGAGTCCAGTCGAAGACAGGGGGAAGGGTTTATATGCGCAAGGGGGTCAAGCTCATGATGGGGAAACCCACGGAGAGAGTTGACTAGCTAGTTGGAGCCCATGGACTCTGGACTGACAGCAGGGGAGCCTGCATGGGACCGAACTAAGGCGCTTTGAATGTGGGTGACAGTTGTGTGGCTTGGGCAGCTTCTGGGGTCTCTGGTAGTGGAACCATGATTTATCCCTAGTACATGAACTGGTTTTGTTTTAGAGCCCATTCCCTATGGAGAGATACCTTGCTCAGCCTCAGTACAGGGAGGAGAGGCTTGGCCCTGCCTCAACTTAATATGCCAGACTTTGTTGACTCCCCATGGGAGGCTTTACCCCCTCTGAGGAGTGGATGAGAAAGAGGAGGGAGGTGGAACTGTGGTTGTTATGTAAAATGGAAAAAAAAATTTTTAATTAAAAAAAAAAAAAAAACAAAAAATAACAAATGTACAGTTTGGTAAATTCACTAAAAGCATCTGATGGTACACTTTAAATGGGTGAATAAAACTATATATAATTTATGTCTCAATAAAGATTATTACAAAAAAATATGATTTGAGAAGACATGGACTCGTTTCCTTAATTATGTGGTTACTGTGTGCTATTTGTAAGAGCTTATTGATGGTTACAAATCATCTCGCTTAGTGTATGCTCTCTCAGGATATTGTTCTGGAGTCTGACTTCAGACTCATTCCTAAGGTGGAGGTCATGTAACCAAAATCAAACTTACACAAATTAAAAATGTCATAATAGAAGAGTCTCACAAAGCAAGGAGAGTAGGCAATATCACTAGAGCTAAAGGTTTCAACAAACTATATAGAAACTGGAAAAATAAGTGCTAATTATCTGAAGACGTGTAGGATCAGAATTAAAAGTCCTAGTTTACACAGATTAACCTACAGTCCTTAGTCTACAAAGGCAGAGCTAAGCTAGAAAGAAAACACACACACACACACACACACACACACACACACACACACACACAAGAGAAAGGAAGACCAAATGGAATGATGATCTACTAACAGAAAATTAAAGGGAGACAATATATTCAAGAAACTAAGAATGAGTAGCAGAAAATATTATGTCAAAAAAAAAAAAAAAAAACCACGAAGAATCCTTTAGAGAAGGGAAGCAAAAACAAATTCATAGATAATTCTTTCAGAACCTGCTTTGGACCATCACCTACAATACTGACTATTCAGGGCAGGCCCACTGCTTCTTGATAAGTACGCAATGGGTGTCTTTACATTAGTGAAGAGAATCGCAACACAAAGAAGAGATGGAGCAAGCTAGCAACAGCCCTACATGCAGGCTCCAGCCCCACCCTATATAGGAAGTCTCCAAGTGAGATGGAACAGAGGGAAACAATCATTAAGTGGATTTTACTTAATTCACTAACATTTTTCAAAAGGTAGGTGTGTATGTGATAATAATTCTTAAAAATTATTCTCAAGAGAGATGTAACAATGATGATTCTCTTATTTCTTTCACAGAATTTCAATTACAACTAAAAATAATTAGATGCTTACTTAGGTTCTGCCCAGTATCTAATGTTATCAAGAGAAAAGAAATGTTAATCATGGGACTATAAGGTCTATCAGTCTGTAATTCTTTAATTAATATATCAGCAGTACCAACTCATTTTGGAAGCCCTGTTTTCCCTGGTTTGGGGACAATAAGTCAAGAGTGTTCTTAGTGAAGTTGTCTACAATATTTGAGATCGTATCAGACATCTTAAGGTTCATGCCTAATCCCTGATAACTAGAAAAGCAGTACATCCATGCAAATTGTCTGTAACAATGTTTCTGAACAAAGGACATTTTAAATTCTTCAAATTAATTTTTTTCTCATATAGAAAAAAGAGTTCTACAATAACTAATTTGTAAATATTAATATCAATATTATTTTTTAAGATTCCTGTGAGGAATAAATATGTCAGTACATACATGTAATATGAGTACTGCCCAGTGTTGAGGAGTTAATCAGTGTTAAGTATGATTGCTGTTGCTTTTACAGAATGATTCAAGTAAGCCACCAAGGCCACAGAGTCATCAAGAATATGCCATGGAATAATAGTGTATTGCCAGAACTATATTCCATGAACCAGAGATGGATAAAAGTACTTCCAGAAAGTTCTGTGACTATCATCCATTCTAACTCAGTGGACAGGTCTGAGAATCAAGCTTCCTTAAGGGAAATCTTTGCAATCCCATGAAAACTTAATCAATTAGAAACGATGGCTTTCAGCTTTTTGGAACCTAGTGCCTGTGGTGAGACATTTTGTGCAGCCTTGGTGCAGGAAAGAGGGGCTTGGACCTGAGTCAGATGAATGTACCAGGCTCTGCTGACTCCCGATGGGAGACCTTGACTGGGAAGAGGTGGGGATGGGGGGGTGGTGAGTTGGGGGGAAAGACTGGAGGACAGAAGGAGGGACAACAGGGGACTCTATGGTTGGTCTATAAAATTTATTTTAAAAAATTTAACTTGTGCCCGGTGGTGACGCATGCCTTTAGTCCCAGCACTCGGGAGGCAGAGGCAAGCAGATCTCTGTGAGTTCGAGGCCAGCCTGGTCTCCAAAGTGAGTTCCAGGAAAGGCCCAAAGCTACACAGAGAAACCCTGTCTCGAAAAACAAAAAATAAATAAATAAATAAATAACTTGTGCTTTTCAAGAATGAAAAAATAATAAACGATGGCTTTGATCAGTTTTAAGATACCATTAAAACTGAGTAAATGCTGTCTATTTCTTCAGGCCTTCCCTAGATGAAAACCAAACATTAAACATATGATAAAATCTAAAACCTCACAAACAAATGATGAAATTTTAAAAGATTAGATTATATCATAACATGACATATTTAGCCTTACAAATTATATGTAATGTGTAAATTTGTATTCATCAGCATTCAATTTTAAAAGGTAAATTTGGGCATTTTTATATTGATATTATACTTTTAAAAGAAGAAAAATGTAAGAATTCATGTATTGGCTTTGAACCATGTACTTGATCTATAACACTAAAAACATGCATTATCAAAAAGTATGGATTGCATGCATTGTAACAATAATGTTCAAAAGTTATTATGAAAAAGTAAGAATGACTTTTCTAATTATCACAGGGAACAGAACAATAATCTCCTTGATTCTTTCATAAGATTTTTCAGTAAAAATAATATACAAGAAAGCTCTGTGCATGATACAAATTACTATGCCAACATACTACCTTTCATCCTGTTAGAAAACATTAAAATGCTTCTACGTACAGCTACAATAACAAGAGATGTGCATGAATACACACAGACAGAATCTATGCATTCAAGGTCCTTCTTTGAACTCATTTTTCTTTGATAGTCTTAAATTTGAACAAGAGGAAATTAAAGTTATGGAAGCTAAAATGGTATGCTCGGCAAGACTATCCTAACATAGTTGGAAGATAAGGTCAAGGAATAATAACCATCTAAAACATAGTCCCATAACAATATATTGGCAAGTCTTTGATTATCTGCCTCACAGTTCCACACTAAGACACTTTATTTAATGTTGCTGCTAAGAATAAAGAGTACCTCAATTTCATCCTGCAAACTGGGTCATAAGAGCAGTGTGCCATTCAGCACCCTTACAATTTGTTTTGCACATGATAGCTGACTGGCGTAGGGGGAGGGGAGAGAAGAGGAGAAAGAAGTGGTGTGGGTATTGTAAAATTTTCCAATAATCATGATTAAATTCACAATACTAGATAGAAAACTATCCTTAGAGTAGAATTGCTAGTGCTATAGAGGTTACCCACCTTAAACTGCATTGGTAACACCTGCGGGCCTGTCTCAAGTTAACTAATTGATGAGCTTAGCCTTGACTAGGAAACATGGCTCATCTTCAGATCCAAGAGATCTTCCCAGTAACCCAACCTGATCAGAATCTCACCTCAACGCATGTCTCCTTCATTTTTTCCCATTAAATATTGACAGCAGAGGCAATGGGAAGGCCTCTTATTTTACCCTGGGGACCTAGGTAAATTTACCTTTTGAACAGCTGGTGAGTTATTTCTAGACTTTTATGTGTGTAAGAATAAACTAAACTTCTAACAGAAGGAAATTTCAAGCTTTAGTTTGAGAGTTTCTGCCCAATGCACATTTCCAGGCAAAAACTAGATTTTAGGTTTCCAGATTTCCACATTAGCCTCTCTTAACCATTGTCTTCTTGAGATCTGTGCCAGGGGTCAAACAAACAAACAAAAACAAAAACAAAAACAAACAAACAAAAAAAAAAACAGCCTCTGCATTTGAAGACCTATAATCCAGACCAACTGGAGATCCTTGAATGATCTAACCCCACTTCCCTGCCAAGCCCACCTGGCCACCAGATCACTGATCACAGTCTCTTCACTTCTTGTTGCTACTACCCATATTTACTCTTGATAAATATTGTGCATCCTCTGTTATCTGGTATTCTGTGGTGTCAATTAACAAACAGAATAGAAACAAGTTCCGATATCCACTTGAGAGTCAAGTTTCTAAACAAGTACCACCAAGAAGTAAAAATGTCTTAAAGGATCATTTCATCAACTCCTCTCTGTACAGCTGAAACCTGTGGGAAGTGGAGCCAATTGCTTTATTACAAAGGAGTAACCACACAAGGAAGTAACAGAGAGGAAGCCAAGTGTCTCATGTGGACTGTGCACGGTTTTCTCTTTATTTAGCACTTCCCCTCAAGTTTCAAATTGAGTGCTTTGAGATTTTATAACCTAAAACAGGAAGAAAGGTCTAACTGTTTCTTCAATCATGGCTCCTCGTTCACTAAGATAGGCTTTAGATCAACCAGATATGATATTAACCAGATGTTGGAGAAACTGGTTGCTCACTTTTTCCTCCCTGAAGTAAATCACTAAGTTATGGCGACACCCAGGCAAGTTTGCTGCACAACTTGCAGAAGTTATGGGAAATGCAGGTCCAAGAAGTCGCACCTGGTAGTGGGAATGGGTGTGATGAAATGATTGGCTTCCACGGTCGGCCTCTATGCATCTCTGCTGCCTTCTCTACTACTGGGAGAGACCTATGGGAACCTGTTCATCTCAGTCAGCCCAGGGTGTCCTTTAAGATGTGCACGTTCTTTATCAAGCAGCAAGGAGTCAAATCTGTTCTCTACACAGTGCCCCCTAAGTCTTCTTTGCTCATATTACACAGAGCTACTGTTCTTACAATGAAGTGAACAGAAGCCCTTTGAGTAGAGCAAATGGCAGCCTTGGCCCAAAGCCACCGCTCCTTTAACCTATATTTCTCCCTGGAGACATCAAATAACTTTCATTTTATGACAATGATGATTATGATGAAACTAAAGATAACACCAAAACTTTATAATTACAAATGCTGATTGTTTTAAAGTTTGGGGTAGATGAGATTAGCAAAAAAAGTTTTGCCGGACTTGTTCTCATAAAATTGTGTACCAAGTCATGCATAGAAAGCTAGGCGAGTAAATATTTAAGGTAATCTAGTGGTAAAATTTCGACTTTGAAGTTTCCTTTGTCTCTCAATTATGCATTTGTAGCACTATTGGGGTGAAAGCAGGGGGAGGAAGCTAGAGCTTCTCTTCTAGGTTTTGGAGTTTATGGTATTTATTCATAAGTGACAATGTTCTGTAAATCAAAGTGCTAAAACTAAAATAGCAGTTTTACGAACAAACCTTCAACCATAAAGCAGTTCAAATACTAAGAAGCTGAGTTAACGATGGGGAATGCCACATTGTAGAAGTAGAACCAGTTGTCATGCAGAGGCTTGACAATAATAATGTTCATAATGAGCAAAACTCAGTCCTAGAAGGTTTTCTTTAACCTGGTAGCATATCTCTACAAATTTATGCAAGAACAGTCCCTACCTCGTAAAGCATGATTATCAGTCTCTGATTTTGACTCCCATCCATAATCTATTAAATCATTCATAACTAAGTTCTTCATATGTAAATAACCACTACTCTTAGCTACTCTTTCTTTGGTTAAGATCTAAATTTGTTTCTTTAAATTCTCATGATTTGATCTTTTCACAAACTTCCTTTTTCAGTAAAATACATTGGAGTGACATTTAGGTTGAAATCTTTTCTCTCTATCATCCCTACTTCCTTATAGAATTGAATATATAGAAGAACTTAATAGTTTATTGTGAGAGTTCATTTTACTTAAATATTAAAAATAATAGAAAATATAATTACAATAAAAACAATGAGTTCCTACGTTAAGCATAGTTATAAATACTATTCCTGGGCTGATATTTTTTAACAACAACAACAAAAATAATTCTACTAATACCTCCAGGAAATTTGAAACATTTTCCTGAATGTTAGATCATTGTCAAAGGCATCAGATCTATAACACATACCTATGTTCGTGTGCAGAACCTAACACATCTTAAGCTTGTTTACTATGAAGTCTTAATTTCTCTTTATATTTTTATAGCTTTTCCAAATACTGCTCTAAAGCTATTATGAACAAATTAATGGAGAAATGGACTGCAGAAAAAGTATACCATCCTTGAAAATGGGAGGAAGTCCCATTGGTCTTTATAACTGTACCACTGAACCCATTTATACCAAATGGGAGCACTCAGCTTTTCTGGTGTAGCTATCAATATAAGTAGCAAAGGATGCTGATTTAAGGATGATAGACCAGAAAGAAATTGATTTCTAGGTTTTGAAGAAATGCTTTTAACACTCTAGTCTACCATCTTCTTTCTTTGTTAAGAAACAGAGATGCTAGGCTAGTCATCACACATCAGAGAAGATCACTTACATGTCAGAAATCTGGTTATGAGAAGGCAATCCAGTTTGCCAAGAACAATGAGCCTATTTTTAATGTGTGGCTGTGCACACAGTGTCTTAAATGGATAGTGATCCATGAAGTCTGAGGAATAAGATACTGAATCTACCCTGGTGAACTGAGAGGTAGAGATTGTGAGTGAGGAGCAAAGCTCAGAGCAGGGAAGTGTAATGACTTACCTGTAACACTTTGGTCAAATTGTTAAACAGAGCTTGGCCAGCACTCACTTTGTATTTGACGCCTCTGACTGTACCATTTTTGCTTAAAATGTTGACTCTTCTTGTTCCAAAGGCCTTCTCACTGGCTGTCCTGGCTAATACCAGCAAGTTATCCTGATCTTTCTCATGTTCATTATCCTCTAATCCAATATGGCCGTTCTGCTGTCCCTCAGAGTCTCTTAGTCCATCTGTTCCACAGACACTGGCACATTCAGAATCCAGAGAGCCCGGTGGTTGTCCATCTTCATAGACTTCTTTCAGAACTCTCCCACTGTGAGATGAGGCAATCCGAAACCGGACTTTCCGTGGCCTGTCACTTTCTGCCTTTGCCTCCCTTTTCAGCATGGTCACCTCCACCCACACGAACAGTTTACACCATTATGGACTGCTGTCGGTTCATCCCTTTGCCACAGCAACCACAGCACTGAATCGCAGAGACAGCAACCCTCCGGTGATCCTAAGAGTGAAAGAAAAGAGGATGCCCAAGGACATGCAATGTGCCTTGGCTATCAATAATGGATGTGCATGCGTGCTATGGTTACCATTAAACTAAAACCTGCAAAACGATCCCAGCCTTTAAATATTAAACATTCATGGAGGACTCTGACAGAACAAGTGCAAGAAAGTGGCCTGAGATGAGACAGACAGTAAGTATGTGGCAAGGACATAAAAGGCTTGAATGTCAAAGCAGATGATAGGTGTTGAAATGATCTTAGCAAAAAGAACTCTTCAGTTTACTATGTAGAATAGAGGTCCAAAATGAAACGTAACATCAAATGTGTAGGACACAGGTGCCTTGCTTGTCTCTAAGTGCTAGTTACTTCTCCCACTCTCTCCAGGCAATCTTTCAAAAAGACAGTGAGCATGCTCCATGCCTGCATACAACCTGTGGTGTTCATTATAATTAAGTAGCTGCAGCACCATTTCATAAGGCAAATTTTCAGCCGACATCTTCATGCTCTTGGTACTTCACTGAAGGCAAGCTTTCACACCGTGAAAGAAAGAACTTTGGGCTGGATGTACTTCTGCTAGGAGGGAGTGTTCTCTTTGATATAGGGAGGGGTTTGGAAGGAGATATGGAACAACTAAGGAAGAATGGAAAATCCTCCAAGCCAGCCAGATCAGCAACACCAATCCAGGTGATGGGCACTGATAGTCTCTCCGGTGTAGAGAAGGTCCTCTGCACCTGCTTGGTGTGTTTTCTATCCCTCTGGCAAGCACCCAAGAAGATTTTTAAGCTATAAGATTGTGTTGAAATGTTGCTAGTGAGTATGGTGAGCTACCTTTACACCTAGAAAAGAGGAGAATCAACTAACCCACGGTAAATTTTATGGTCAATGTGCAGATTTAATTCTGAACAGTTTTATTAAATAAGAAACACAGAGCCAAATGCAGAGTTAAAAGCCCAAGAGCTAAGACCAAGACTATCTTATCTACTTCCTGTGTGTCTGTCTTTTTATTGACTTTCTGTTCTGTCTTCTCATTGGTTGTAAACCCAACCACATGACCTCCTCGTCATTGCCTATCTATACAGACCTCCAGGTCTCTATGGTTGGTATTGAGATTAAATGCGTGTGTCTCCATGCTGGCTGTGTCCTTGAACACACAGAGATCAGCCTGTCATATGGTTGGGATTAAGGGTGTGTGCTACCACTGCCAGACTTCTGCTAAATGTTTTGTTATTAGCTCTGACCCCAGGTACTTTTACTTATTAACATATAAATAAAATCACATTTCAGCACAAATAAAATATCACCATATCAATGTTTGTTTTAATCTAAGATCTTTGTTTATATATGATTTTTCAAAATTCAGAAAATACTCACTAATTGAAGACAAAAGTCTCACTAAACACATCAAAATTTTTTGCCTATTCCAGTGTGTAGAGTAGATGTGGTCCAATCCTTACAAAACTGGATTTCTTGGTTTTTTGCTTTTAAAGACAAAAGTAACAAAGTACCACCTTTGGCCAATTAGAAATGAGCAAAAGTGATTAACCCCTTATAGACCAAAGTAGTTAAGATAGAGAGTCTTCTGTCTGCAACCTCTGAGAAATCTTAGAATATATACCCTCTTCCCATACTAGCTTGGTCATGTACAGGTTGTGTCCAGGCAACAACAGCTACTGTGAGTTCATGAGTCCAGCAGTCCTGCCATGTCCAAAAAATTGTTGCCTTGCTCCTGTCCTCCCCAACCTCTAGTTCCTATAGTCTTTCTTCTCTCTTTTCTGCAAAGGTCCCTGAGCCTTTCAGAGGGCAGGTGGTATAGATTACCATTTGTGGCTAAGAACTCCACAGTCATTTCCTCTTTGACCAGCTGTGAGTTTCTGCATTCACTACCATCCACTACACACACACACACACACACACACACACACACACACACACACACACAAATTTCTCTGATGAAGTCAGAGAGCTGTAATAACCTATGAGAAGAGTGGTATGAATTTATAAGGTGGTTTCATATGTCCATTTATCAAAATAACAGTTGCTGGGTTTATCCTTGGGGCCTGTGAGCACCCCAACCTTGGGTTCTTGACCAGATTTGCAGTACCACTAACTGAGGTGCTATGAGCAGTTGATGCCTGAAGGGCAATGCAGTTTCCTTTCAGGGTGTGGTTCCTGGTAGGTCCCCCATGTTGTAGTTGGATGGCCCCACACTCAGAAGTACACAGACAGCACAAATTGAAGTCAATGAGCTATTAAATTAAAAACACAAAAATGAGTGGGCATGAAGTTGGAGGGGTATCAAGGTGGGAGTGGATCTGGAAAGATTTAAGGTGAAGAGTCAGTAAATATGATCAAAATGCATTGTACAGAAGTGTCAAAGAATTAACAAATTAGCCAGTGGTGGTAGAGCATGCCTTTAATCCCAGCACTCATGAGGCTGACAGGTGGATCTCTGTGAGTTTGAGGCCAGCCTAGTCTACAGAATGAGTTCCAGGACAGGCTCTAAAAGCTGCAGAGAAACCCTATCTTGGAAAAAAAATCACTTATTAAAAGACTAAAAATAATACAGTGAGCCTGTCAGAATCAAAGAGTTATATAAATATTATATACATATTAGGCCACAGAGTTAACTATGAACTCATACTATATTTATTTAACTATCTTACTCTTTTATTTAACAACATTCAGTATCTTTCTCTGCCATTATCTCTGAGAAATTTGATTTAATTATGCTAATATCCATACCTTCCCCATTCGCTACTATATACTCTAGAAAACCTGGACATTGAGATGTAACATGCCTGTTCTTTGTATGGCAGTAAGTATTCTCTCACTAATTACCTGCTACGGAAGGCTAGCTCTGAGTCTACTGGCCTTCAGTTCATCCTGAAAGGGAGATGACACGCTTAAAATATTCTATAAACCACTAAACATACATGTGCATCTATGTGCACATAACACACTTTTGCATGTGTGTGTTCAATTTTCATTCTAATGAAGCATCTCTATCCTTCACATGGGCTTCTCACACTGGCAGAAATAAACTTTAGCATGATAAACTATATGCTTGACATATAACACACCCTTAATTATTATAATTTGTACCTGTCTTAAGCTAAAATGAAGTTAGATGATTGCATTTCTTCACCCAATCAATGAATATTCCGTAAGTATCTTAAAGACTGCTCAAATATAAAACCTAGAATAGATGTGGTAAATATAAATATGTAAAAATATGGCATTTTTTCTTAGTTTAAAAAACATGGGGTTGGGGATTTAGCTCAGTGGTAGAGCGCTTGCCTAGCAAGCACAAGGCCCTGGGTTCGGCCCTCAGCTCCATTTAAAAAAAAAAAAAAAAAGAACATCTCTAGTCAACACAGAGTATTTTGTGTGTATATGAACACCTTTCCTTTGAAATAATTGCACTTCCTGTTTTTCAATATCTTTCTCTACACTCTGTAACCTCATTCTGTTTACAATTGGCTCCTGTCTACTATGTGTCAGGAAAGTAATTGCCCACTGTCCACTATATGTCAGGAAAGTAACCACCCACTGTCCACTATGTGTCAGGAAAATAATCGCCCACTGTCTCAATCATCACTCATTTTCAAGGCTCTGTTTATTGTTCATCACATTTCAATCCTTTTACAGCCTTGTATGCTCTGGCCACATGAATTTCTTTTACTTCCTTCATATATGCATTTGTAGTTACTCATTTAAGCAATATTTATTGAGTACCTACCATATCAGAATTCTGGATCTAGTCTACATGGGTGAAGAAAATAGACATGATAACTGTGTTATGAAAAATTGATATAATATAGAAATAAAAACAATAAAAAAGTGAGAAAAATTACAAAGAATACAAAAGTAGATTCAATTAAAAAGGGCATAGTAAAGAATTCTCCTGTAGATCAAACAGGAATTTTAGAGGCAGAGACAGAGGTACCTTCAATGCTGTGGAAATATATGTAAATGTCCTTGAAGAGAAAACCAATAAGCTTGTTCAGAAAATTAAAAACCATCACAGTGGCCAAAAACAATTACAACTTCAATTTTACAAAGCTCTTCTTAAAACAGGACTCTCTCCTCTTATCCTACTCTTTAATTTCCTTTTCAAAACATGAAACCATGGACCAAGTTGTATTACCAACCCAGGAACATATCAAATGTTGGTATGCTTAATATCAGTGGCCATATATTTGCTTAAAGTAATAGCTTATAAACTATAGAAGCTCCAAAGAGAGGAGAATGATATCCATCAAACAAGGACAGCTGTGAAAAAAACTATTATTCATAAGTCCAATTTCTAAATATCCTTTCTTCACTTACTAGCAGAAGCACTAACCTAGGAGCTAAATCTAAGTCTGGACATTCCTTGTTTGTGTCAGTTTTGTTACTGGAATATCCAACAGTGTCATAATTATAGAGAAGACACAGCATTAGAATGTAATTGTTAAACTTATCCTGTGTCCAAAGCCTTGCTGCTCACCACTCTTCTATGTCTGGTTATGGTTTTGTACAGCGGGAAGTCATTTTAACCATGTCTCTGGATTTTGAACATAATTCTTTCCAATGCCCTGCAACACAGTCAATGTGGCACCCCTCCATGTGCTGTTGACTTTAAGGCATCACATTTACTATTCTGATTTTTACTCTTGGGAAACACTGACCATGAACCTGTCATGAGCTAGAACCTCCGAAGCTGTGAGCCACGCAAACCTTTGCTCTTTATAGTTATCACCAGTATTTACTATGATAACTGGAAGCTAACACAGAAACAAAAAGCAGTTGCCAAAACAGGTTTCAAGCAAATTCGAGTACGGAATGTGGGAGCTTGGGAGGCCAAGTCTTTAGAGTGTCATTTCATTTTCTATGCTTAGAATGGCCACAGAGGAAGTGTGGAATTTTCAAACCTTTGAGGTAAAACAAGAATACCCTTAGAGAATATTCTATTAATAAACTCACATAACAGAAATCTCTAACTTAATACAGACTTCTTACTTTATTTTTATGGCTGATTTTTTTTAAATCACTAAAATTTTAACATTCATAATCTTATACCAGTAAATGACATAAATCTAAAAAGAATAGCTACCAGACCCTAGGTTATTACAAATCAGATTTTACAATTGCATTGTTTTCTTTTGTTCCAGGAACATGATGCTAGAATGGTGCCCTGAGACATTCTAATTCTATTAGCCTATCATTGTTGCCAAGGTAACAAGGACTGTTGATACTGCGGTCTGAGAAGAAGGTTAAAACTGGCCATGAGATGCACAGCAGAGAGGCAGCAAGCCAGAGAAAGTCTTTGCTCATTTAGGGAACTGAAGATTCTTCCGCTCTTCCATTGGGATTGGAGTTTGGACTCCACAAATAAATGGAAAGGGTTTTGTTTTTTTTTTTTTTAATTTTATTATTTTAAGAACAGAGGAGTGAGAGGTACCTGAGAGGTCAGTAAGAACAAAGTTCCTCTAAAAAGAAAACATGATGAAATATAAATTACAAGTTTTCTGGTTGAGAAAGACATATCACTCCAGAAGAATGTGCTGTTCATTCAACTGTCCCAAAATGTCAATTGTTGCATAAGCAACACAGTGGGTGGGGGCCTCAAAGCACTAAGACCTATTTTTGTGGCCCATAGGAGCTTATAAAATAAGTCAACACACATTCCAAAGTCTTTGTACATGTAAATCTAGAACTCTACTATAATTTGACTTAATTGGTTTTCGTCTCCTCTTTTTGCATTTGAAATCTTTCCAGAATGATTCTGCCAGTCGTATTAGAAGCAGTAACAGTCATCGACCATTTATGTTGACTACCACAATATGAGAATATTCAAAGAGTGTATTTGAGAAAATGCTCACATTCAAGAAATTGAGAGTCTTACATTCATTACAGAGAAAGGTTATGTTTACTAATTAAGAGAAGTTCATTACCATTGCATCAAACCAGCGCATTAGGATGTGGGCCCTTGTACCTTCAGTGCTTAATTACTCTGCATAAATTAAAATGCACAGGGTTCACTACTGGTTTGTAGACAAAAGATGTTTCAGTGAGCCAAGAGCAGGGACTATATCATACATTATTCTTCATTGTGAGAGATTAAGAATTCTGCTGAGAGATTCCAGGACATTTCAGAAATGTTATCACGAAAGCTATCTCTTTTTTAAAGTTCAGCTGGTTTGCAGCCCAAAGGCAGCAGGTATAACAGCCAAAGTTGGGGCAACTCAATGAACTCTAGAAATAAGCCTTGCTGCTTTAGAAGCCGGAGAATAAAATGTGACAAGGAAAGGATCATTGCTGCCATCTCTTCATGAAAACCACATCTGTGAGATTTGCAATTGTGTGAACATTAGAAGACCAGCCCTCTCGGCATACACATCACAGCTTCACCAAGAGTGGGGTAACAGCAGACATCTAGGCAACTTCAATAGGCGCAAGTCAATGAGGAGAATCAGGCCCTATGGGGCTGACCCAATAGATTGCTGGGTGTTTTTCATACAAGATTAATTGAATCCTCTTTCCTGAAACGATCATTGAGGTTTTGGAATGGAGGGACCTAAGGTCTTGCCATCCATCAGATGAAGGTCCACAGCCACTGTAATTTGGGAATCACATTTTCCCAGGCCACGAAAGCCTGAAACATGTGGCCTTTGGTGCACGTATGTGAAAAGCTCCAATTTGTATGCAGTCCATGAAGGACAGCCCTTGGGATCTTAGGATTGAAGAGAATTCCTAGTGTGTTTCATCAATTCAAATGCTTGAATGGTTTTTCACATTTAACATCTCTGAGACTACTGCACAGCAGGGCCTTGGGTCAATCAGTGACAGTCACGACACAGTTGTTGGTCATTGCTGTACCAGGCCTCAAAACTCACAGGGTGTCATTGCCTCAGGAGGAAATTCTGAAGATAATAACAAAGTGCATTTGTAAAAAGTGACACATTGATGCCAGTGCTGTTGACTGCAGGAAGGACTGAGTTCACCATCTGGAAGAAGCACACACATCAATGCTGCTTAGCAGAGACACAGTTCAGAGGACTTCAACTTTAGGTGGAAACAAAGGGTCACTATCTTACTCAGGGTTACTATTGCTGTGATGAAACACCACGACCAAAGCAACTTGGGGAAGAAAGGATTTATTCAGCTTCCATTTCCACATCACTGTTCACTATGAAAGGAAGTGAGGACAGGAATTCAAAGAAGCCAGAAACCTGGAGGCAGGAGCTGAAGCAGAGGCCATGGATGGGAGCTGCTTACTGGCTTGCTCTTCATGGCTTGCTCAGCCTGCTTTCTTATAGAACCCAGGACCACCAGCCAAGGATGGTACAACCCACAATAGGCTGGGCCCGTCCCCATTGATCACTAATTAAAAAGTGCCCTACAGCTGAAAATTGTGGAGGCATTTTCTCAACTGAGGGTCTCTCCTTTCAAGTGACAGTAGCGTATGTCAAGTTGATATCAAACTAGATAGGAGAGTCACAGAATCCACTCATTTCACATGTATTGGACATCATATGTATGCTCAAGAGCAACACATGAGAGGAACCTATGTGTATAGACATCCAAATGTCTTCCATTTGTTTAAAATGAAATTTTCAAGTGGCAGAACATTTCAGATGACAATATGATCTGTGCCACAGTTAAGTTAGCAGTACTTTCATTTTTTGATTTACTACCATTTATAAGACAAGGATGCATCTTCCAGACTATACTTTAGATGTTATTGGTACTGGGGTTATGGGCATCTTTAGCTTCAGCAAAATATGAGAATGTATCACAGTGGTCCCCAGCATTTAGAGGGACCAACAAGAAAGAACTTGTTGATCAGAAAGGAAATCTTTCTATCATTCTGTCAGGAACTCACTGGGGTCCAGAGAACCAGTATCCACTTCTTTTCTTTGCTCTCTCCTTGGGCACTACTGTGCTATCTAATAAAGTGGTCCTCTGAAAAGCATCCAGAATTTTCTTCTCTCTTTTCACTTCTCCCACTAACTCTTCCTCCTCTGCCCTCATTCATCCTTCCAGGGCCCCAGCTCTATTTGTGACTCTGTGATAAAAGTCACAAAACTTGATTCCTTACTCCTCCAGGGGAACCAACTCAGGTATTACAGACATTTTAGGATAATTATCTCAGAAACTACCAAGACATACCCTTGGCAGTATTGATGACATCTTATAGTATAAATGCAATGGCTAATGAAGGAGTTCTCTCTGGCCAGGATGAGGATGGGAAGGGATGAATTATACAAAAAAAAAAAAAAAAAAAAAAAAACTAAAGAATTCATCCTACTGCTTTTTTCAACTTAAAATATTCATGAGACTTTGGGATTATGAAGCACCCATTTTACAGATTGTAAAACTTGAGCTAAGTGATTGAATTTCATGCTGGTTTTAACATGGACTGATAGAATGAAGAACTTCAGGAATATATTAGCTTAGCTTTCATTGGAGGAAATAAGGTACTGTTAGTAATTGTCCCTTGTAGTGGATAGCTGTTCTGTCTGACCTTGAAGCACTGCTCCTAGAGATGCAGCAGGTGACTGCTCTACCTGCCTATGACCTCGAAGTACATACATGCCTCTGGCAAACCTTAAGACCTGAGATGCACAAGGCACTCTCGTCGATCCCTCTGGGACTTGGATGCTGAGACAGTCTCAGGCATGGAAGAACAGCGTGGGACCTTGACCCACATTTTCCAGGACTCTGTGACAATTCCTCTGTTCTGTCTTGTGAGTTTTCCTTCTTAATAAATCTCTTTGCCCTTTAAGCAGACTCCATGGATTTCTCACTATAGTCCTACACAAGTTTACAAGTGTTTATGAGGCTTATGAAGGCTATTTACTGAGGAATCTGATTTGATTTTTTAAAAAATAGTATTGTTACTTATGAGTATATTTATCTGAATATTTATATTTACATGTACTCAATTCTAATAAGATATGAAGAAGACTACAAAGACACATATAGGTAGTTTATATTATAACATAATATCTAAAACAATCATCAAAAAGGTATAGCAAAGTAAATCTAGGTAATAAATATCAAAATATTTACTTTCCAAGTTGTAATGAGATAAAATTATTTTTATTTATTGTTTCTCCCATTTTAGCGTATACTATCCTAAGAAACATTAAAATCAAATTCTATGTCAATCAGAAATTCCTAGCATCTAGCTCTTTGTCCTTTTAATTTCCTTACTACAAAGCCCTGCTCTTCATTTCTTTTATCATTGATTATTGAATCAACACTTTTCAAGCATGTTTCATGTAGACCAATTTCTAAATAGTCTTATTAAATAAGAAACACAGGGCTAAATACAGGGGTAATAGCCAAAGAGATCAGAGAAATAGTGAATAGCCATGACTAGCCTTACCACCTCGCTAACGCTTCCCCAGAGAGAGCTTCTTCCTGTCTAAACTGCACTTTTATTGCCTTCCTGTTCTGCCTTCTCATTGGCTTTAAGCCCAGCCACATCACTTCCTCATCACTGCCTGTCTATACAGACCTCCAGGTCTCTATGGTTGGTATTAGGATTAAAGGCTCATGTCACCACACTCGGCTGTGGCCTTGACCACACAGAGACTCTGCTTGCTATGTGATCAGATGAAGGGTGTGTGCTACCACCACCTGACTTCTGTTTTATGGCTCGCTAAGAGCTCTGATCTCCAGGCATACTTTATTTATTAACATACAAATTAAATATTACATTTCGGCACAAATAAAGTATCACCACATTTTCATGCATCTAACAGGGCCTCAGGCAGACCCAACACACAGAGGAACACGCCCAGTGCTCACCCAATGCAGCAGGTGCCTGCTCTACCTCTCCCTTTTCAAGCCCATCCAGGTAAAATACCAGCACAGGGTTATTCAAATGTATTTAACCTCCATGAGCTCCCAGGATACCCACAGTCATTCATGTTTTAAAAGAATGATGCTGCCTGGCGGTGGTGGCACATGCCCCCACCCCAGCAGCTGGAAGTCAGTGGCATGCAGATCTCTGTGAGTTCAGGACCAGGTCTACAAAGTGTGTTCCAGGACCGCCACGGCTACACAGAGTAATCCTGTTTCAAAAAATATAAAACCACCTCCTGCCTGAAAAAAAAAAAATTGTGCTTATCTGTAATATAATTCTTTGTTCTTGTAAGTCCACAGGGGGGAAAAAGATGAGGCATTTCCTAGTTCATAGTCTGCTTGAAACATCTTGTTAAAGAATGTATTTGTCCTTCATAAATAAATTATACTATCCACACACAGACCACAGTGTGTTGAAAAAAGCCTATTATCAAACTAATATTTCTATAGAAAGTTATTCCATCTTTTTCAGAATTTTCCCATTCCCTATAAAAGTCAGATAAGTACAAAATAGCATTTCAAAAGAAAAGAAGAAAGAAAGAAAGAAAGGAAGGAAGGAAGGAAGGAAGGAAGGAAGGAAGGAAGGAAGGAAGGGGAAGGGAAAGGAAGGAAAGGAAGAGAAGAAGGAAGAAAGGGATTTAGTCAGCTACTTAGCTTCCTTCCCTTAAAATATGGAGTTATGAATCTATTTTATATTTATACCCTTATACTCTACACAGAAAACACTGACTGTAAAGATTCAAAGAATTGAAGTCTGTGTATTTGTTTAACTTTGTGTGAAGATGAATCATTCTTCATCCCAAGTATCTTGAACAGTATGTCAGTGATAAGTTCTCCAAAGCTAGTTTTTAGAAGATCATTGGTCTAAAAGAATTACCCTGGCACTGGAAGAATTATTTCAGAGATGGTGTGAGAAAACAGAGGAGTACTTAATAGGTTCATCAAGCAGCTGAAAATATGGAATCATTATAGAATGAATATAAATATTGGGTTAATTTTCCAAAACTTCATGAGGCAAACAAAAAAAAAAATGCTTGACATATGTAAGCAAAACTATTACTAAAATCAGGACTTTTTTAAATTACATTTTTAAAATTACATTAATTTTGAGGGTTTTTTCCCCTGTGTATTTTCAAATGAGCAGTCTATTCTTGTAGCTAATAAATAAAGCATCTGTATTTCTTAGAACTTTTTCCCATCACATCTACAGAGGTATAATTTACAAACACTGAAATACACCCTTGTAATACTGCATACTGATGACTTTTAACAAAAGTTAGATTTTTAAGTGACTGACTACTACCAGCTCTCTCTCTCTCTCTCTCTCTCTCTCTCTCTCTCTCTCTCTCTCTCTCTCCTCTCCTCTCCTCTCTCTCCTCTCTCCTCTCTCCTCTCTCCTCTCTCCTCTCTCCTCTCTCTCTGTGGAGCTGAGACTCGAACCCAGGGCTTTGCACTTGCTAGGCAAGCGCTCTACCACTGAGCTAAATCCCCAAACCCCTACTACCAGCTCTGGGCACAAAACCTGGAGGTTTTTTTTTTTTTTTTCCATTACATCAACAGAGTTTTAAACTTTATGCAAGAATTTTCACTCACTTCAGCTTGTGTCTTATTACTACACCATTCCATTTGGAGTCTCGAAAATTAATTGCTTCAATAAATGCTTCCATAGCTACAAGTAGGAGGGCATTCTTTGTTTTTGCATGGAAAGAAAATGTATTATTGGCAGTGAATGAGCAGAAAACCTAACTCATTTTCTTCAGTGAATTTTAATTTCTAGACCTTTTTTCTGGGTACCATGTGATCCATCTTGAAAATATAGTCTGTCAATACTTCATGTATTTAAAATTATGCCATTCTAACAAGACTGACAACTTCCAATTCATTGATGATTTTCTTTGCTCTACTTGCCATGGTAGTTTCAAGGATCCAGGGAAGCTTTTAGAGAAATCAGGAGCAGAGACAGACAGCTACATAGGCACCTGACATCAAAGTAAGGCTGAAGGGTAAGAAAAAGGAGCCATTGGGTATCCAACTGACACAATATAGTTGCTGTGGACATGGGATGATGGATGTGATATGAGGTCACCCACCCAGACAGTGCATGATAGTCCCATAGCTGCTGGGATATTGTCCCCAACTACACTGGCAACAGCTTGTAGTCAAGCATGGAAATCAGATACCCTTGGCCAAAATAAATTAATGAATATACACTCCTTTGAATGAGAGTCCTGTCTGCCTGCCCAACTTCTGTCAAAAATATCCTTCTTCCCTCACACTTATGTCTGCCCTGAACTCACCAGTGGAGTCCCAGAGCTGCCAAGCAGGCAGCTCCTGTTGTTTCATTCACTTCTGTCACACCAGGAGATTGCAATCAACCCTTAATGACATTCTGTAGCCTGTGGAGACATTGGCTGTCCCTGAAGCCCAGCTTACTTGTCGTGCCAGACATCTGTTTAAAAAAAAAAAAAAAAAAATGGATCGAAGGCTGCCTGGTTCATCCCGCAACCATGCATACTCCAAAGGAGTCTCAGCTAATGGCCTCAGAAAGTGAACCATCATCTGCAGTCCTGTCATTGGGTCCATCATTGGGTTTCTTACACCTGGTAGATATTTGCAAAGATCCTCAATAACGCTCTGTAATCTAGAAGATAATCAACCACAGTTGAAAATATCATCCTGAGAATAATTTTTTTGCTTGGTTGGTTTTGGTTGGTTTTGTTCTTAGTTTTGTCTTTTGATAGCAAACTGAGTCCAATTAGTGCTGTCCATATGTGCATGGGTGTGGGAGCATCCACTGAAACATGGGAAACCTACCAGTGGCCACATTCTCCCCTACCCAAGCAGCTACCACCTCCCAGTAGCTCCAAAGTGAAGGGTGGGACCTGGAGATTACTGTTACTTTGAGGACATGCTAAGTTTCCTTTCTGTCCTGTAATCTAGGACTCTAGCTTTCCAGGAGACATAAGCAATTATAAAGTGATGATGATACATTTTGCATTCTCCTGCTGTCATTTCTAAGAGGCTAGAACAAGTTGTGTCTCATACACCAGTCTAATGCTACAACTGCATAATAACTCCCATGCCTACAGCTCGGGTTCATTGCAGAAGAGGGGATGGAAAGGTTGTAACAGTCAGAGGATACAGGCATTTGTTGTGAGATTGTGTCTTCTAGCAATGTCAGTAGCTACACCCCAAAAACTTTCACCAACATGACTGTCTAAACATGAGCTGAACAAGATAATAGAACTACAGGCAACTAAGGAATGCTGAGAATGGGAGACAGTGTTATCCAAGGAAAAGTGTGCCAATTGGTTATCCAATACCAAATGATTAGCCCTGGAAACATAGACATACAAGTAACATTGTACAGTCTGAGCAGGGTGTATTTGTGTCTTTAGGAATATGTATGTATATAAGTATACAAATAATTAATGAATGAATGAAAAAGGAGGCCATGAACCTGAAAGAGAGCAAGGAGGGGTATACAGGAAGGTTTGGAGGGAGCAAAGGAAAAGGTAAATGATAGAATTCTATTATAATCTCCAAAAATAAAAGAAATAACTGGGGGATGATATTCAGCTTCCAGCAAGATCACACATGTCAAGGTCCTCCCAGATCCTCTCATTAGATCCCCCCTCAGCTCTCTAGCTTGTACATTCTCGGACTTACCTTGGGACTTCACAGCCTTGTTAGTGTTTGTGAGCTCAGGACTTCACTCTCTGTCCCCCGTTTCTCAGCACTAGCTCAGTGTTTTATAGATTGTCCCATCTCCTGTAATCTACTAAACCTTTGCATCCCTGTATTCTAGCCTGCATTCCCTCCAAATAAAGGACCAATTAGCGTCTAGTACTTTAACTGGCATCCAACAGTCAGTGGGCACAAGAGAAGGTCTGTGGACTCAGGAGTCAACAATCTTACATTCAGATCGATGCTGGCTGAGTCAAAGCATGCAGGGTTTTTTTTTATCAAGTTTTATTCTGAATACAGTTTTTGTACAGGGTGTTTTGTTTTGTTCTAAACATTATGTCTAGCCACAAGAAATTGCCATTCCTGCATGTCAAAATAACTAGAATATAAATAACCTCACACAGATCTACCTGACAGCATTGTGCCTCTCTCACAAGGGAGCAAGAAGAGTGATGGTATTCAATACTTAGTAAAAGTGTTCCCGGTGAATAATGCTCAGCAATTTTGGTGAATTGTTACTGTCGCTATTTAGCAGTCTTTGTGCCCACAGCTACTTTATTATGAGGGAAAAGAGGACTTAAGGAGACAGAAAAGGCACACGCTACATGTTATAGTTTGGGTAGGAAATACCACCCAAAAGCTCTTTTAGTAAAGATGTTCACTCCCGTTAGTAGCACTATTAAGAGGTGAGTAGATATTGAGAATATGGACCTCATCAATGAATTAATCCATCAGCACATTCATGGCAGAATTAACTTTTAGGAGGCAGGATCAAGTTGGAAGAAATAGATCATTAGAACATCACTAAAGGTATACATTGTCTCTGTCCCTATCTTTTCTGTCTCTCTATCTGTCATCCATCTATCTATCTATCTATCTATCTGTCATCTATCTATCTGTCATCTATCTATCATCTATGATTTCCTATTACACCAGTTACACTCATTCCTATTCTTCCACCACGGAGGCAGAGTTGCCATGGACTGAAGCCTCAGAAATGGTTAACCAAAATAAATCTTTTCTCCAATAAAATGGTTTCTCTCAGGTATTTTTTCACAATGCTGAAACCTCCCCAGGCCTCTAGCCTGACAGCATTTTTGTGGGCAAAGCATGGTGTAACAGGAAACATAGAGGACAGATGACCACATGACAGGAAGGAAGTACAGGTGCATCACAAACTGAGTTTTAACATCCATCGGTAGCAGTGAGAGCCCCATGAGGACACTCAGAAGCAGAGGTACATAGATGAGACAAGAGGCAAACTCAGAACAGAGGTGAAGCAACATACACACACACACACACACACACACACACACACACACACACACACACACACTACTTGGAAGACATTACCAGGCGTGAGATGAACCAAATCATTATTGCTTCTCTAAGTGGAGCCCCACTTGAGTCCAGCCTTTCACAGAGCAGCACAGCCTCACTGACTGAGCCCCTTTCCTGTGCCCACAGTTTGCAAAGGGCTTTCCGCTGACCAGTGACGCTTCCCCTCCACACACGGTCACCCGTGGGAGTGGTCAGGCTCTGACAGGGCAGGCTAGCCAGTGTTCATGGGACTGTTCCTAGGATTGACATTCCTAGGAGAGGCAATAGCCATGGTGGTGTCTTTCTGCTTTGCAAGTTCTAAAATCCAAAAGACCCTAACTATATAGTGATGTGGGAGGTGGCTCAGTGACTAAAAGTATGTGTCCTGCAAGCCTGTGGATACACAGAACCCACTGAAAAGCCAGACACAGTAGCATGAATCTGCAACCAAAATGCATTACAACAGAGAAATGAAAGATGGAGACAGGGTAATCTCTAGAAGCTTGTGAGCCAGATAATATGGCTTACAGAGGTGAAGCGAGCCAGTCTAAAATAAGATGGAAAGGTGAAGATCAACACCTAGAGTTTTCCCTCTGGCCTCTCCATGTGTGGACGTGTGCAGTGTTTCACACACTCTCTCACTTAGGAGCAAGCACAGGTCTCCTCCCACCAATGTGCTTTTTACAGCAGGTTCAGTGGAGAGCTTCATGTCCTACATTCAGCAGGTATGCTTAGAGGCTGCTTGCCTGAATGACCATTCTCCTCCGAGTCTGCCTAGCAGCTTGAGTGACTGGTAATGGGGATACAACCTTGAACCCTAAGTGGTCCGTCCATCCAATCAGATTAGTGAGAATTAAGAGCATAACAATTCTGGGCTCTTCAAAGACAGACAACGATGGAGAAAATAGAGGTTGGGGATGTAGCTCAGTGGTAGAGCACTTGCCTAGCAAGCGCAAGGCCCTGGGTTCAAACCTCAGCTCCAAAAAAAAAAAAAAAAAAAAGATGGTGAAAGTAGTTGCCTTGATTCTTGGCTCTTCTCAAGACTTGGCATTATGTCCTGCCTTAGGTACTTCCAGTCTACCCCCCTGTTTACTTAAAATGGTTTGAAGCTTCCTATGTCTTCCAACCAATAACCTCTGAGTTGTCAGGGAAAATTCATCTAAGGGGTTATTCCTTCTTACCAAACTGGGAAGCAAAATTCCAGTGTAAGCATGCTGCCTATCTGTAGCTGGCAAGTATCACAGACTGAATTGAGGTAAATGAAGCATTTGAATGGAAAGATACTGACAATTTAAACTACTTCCTGAGTTTTCTTGTTTGTATGTTCTGAGTGGCCGTTGTTGATCAAGAGGGTCCTGTAACCCAAACGCTCCCCCTTCCTATCCTCTGCACTACTGCTACTACCTTGGGCTCTCTCACAAGGCTATCAACTCCACAGCATCACCCGTGCCTCCTTGGGAATATCACTGGTGTGTCCTTTCTCTTCATTCAGAGTCCCCACTTCAGCCTAGCTTCTTTGTGTGAAAACTGCACTCTGAATGACTAGATCCAGGCTTATGGCAAACCTATAAACTGACTTTGACGTCTGCGTTGAAGTTTAAAAAATAGGTTAAAGCATTTGAATGGATAAGTGTAGACTCAGTGAGTGCACCTAAAACTTTTGAAGGACTAATGATCATTTCTTATACAGCAAATTAACTGTTTGCTACAGTTCCGTGGTTGGTTCTACCCCCATCAAAGTGTTTCCATGTGAATATTCCACCTCCTCCTCCTCCTCTTCCTTCCTTCCTTCCTTCCTTCCTTCCTTCCTTCCTTCTCTCTCTCTCTCTCTCTCTCTCTCTCTCTCTCTCTCTCTCTCTCTCTCTCTCTCTCTCTTTCCTTACTCCCGTTTCCTCTGTTATGAAATATTTTGTTCCATTTTTCACCACTTTGGATTTTTGTGCTCTGGCATCTGGTGAGCACATGAACACACTCTAACTTTAGAAGGAGGTACAGCTGGCCTTTTATGGGCAATGAATAAGGACAAAGCCCCTGATGATCTGAGACCTCATCTAGCTCTTTAAACTCATCTTTATGATTCATTGTGTAAAGGACTAAATAACACTTTTTTCATATCAACAGAGCACCTGTGGCCCTGAGAGCAATCTCTTGTTATAAAAGCAGGTGGAGTTGAATAACCTTAATTGTACATTTTAATATTTTATGAATGGGCTGTAACCTCTGAGAGCCATTTTATTCACCAAGTCTAGGTTTTAACCCAGTCAGTGATTCCCAGAATATGGTTATTTAAAAGTTTTTTGTTGTTGTTGTTTTTGTTTGTTCGTTTGTTTGGTTGGTTGGTTTTTCAAGACAGGGTTTCTCTGTGTAGCCCTAGCTGTCCTGGAATGAACTCTGTAGACCAGGCTGGCCTCAAACTCACAGAGATCTGCCTGGCTCTGCCTCCCGAGTGCTGGGATTAAAGGCGTGTGCCACCACTGCCCAGCCTTAAACTATGCCAACTGTATCATGACCTAAACCCACTTTTAAGACAATTATTTTATACTCCCTTTACTATTCTGAAAGGAAAGATATGGCTATAAATTATAAAAAATCCACCCCCATAGAGACAGTCCATTCACCTTACAGTTTCTTCTCCACAACTCTTAAACAAAAAGTCAAGTTCTGGGAACTGACAGTGTTGATGTATGCTAACAAAACTCACACTGCAGCATCTGGCCCAGACTGAAGAGTGTGACCTATATCAGATATATGTGACATATATCATACCTACTTATAAAAATGTGTTTCAGTAAAATCAATATGTTTGATTATAATATATCCTTATATTTTACAGAAGTTGTACATTAAGATCAGGTGTGTATATTTTATCACCTACTCAAAACATGAAAGAAGCTAAAAATGCTTCTAAGAGACTCCGGAAAGCAATTTGATACCTATATAAACTACCTTCACACAAAATATGACATAAAACTCTACAATGAAGAAGAGATGAATTAAAACCATACACATAAATGAGAAGCCATGTATTCTGGGCTGGATTTTGTTTCCCTAAAATTCGGATGCAGGAGCCTTCATCTTCAGTATCTAAGAATTCTACTGGCATTGTAAATAAGGACTCTAAAGAGATAGTTCAACTGTAATGGACTTGTAGGGGTCTTTATAAGACCACATTAGGGTGTAGTCACGGATGTCACACTCCTTCACGGTCAGAGACAGCCATGCCAAGGGACAGTGAGAAGGTGGCCACCTACAAGCCAAGGAGAGAAGCGTAAGGAGAAATCTACCTTTTCTGCACCTTGAGCTTGGACTTTTAGCCTCCAAATCTGTGAGAAAATAACCCCTAGTCTTGTAAGGCACCCAGTGTGTAGCATTTTGTTACAATATCTCTGGCAATGTGCTACATTATACGGATGTAGTTCTGGGAACCCTGGAGTCTGACTCACAGTAAATGCACTCCGGTGTGCTATGCACTTGGCTAACTTCAACCTAGATACAAGAAAATAGTCCAGGCTTACAAACTCACACCTATGTGAACAGGCCAAGACGTCATCAAAACCATTATGACACAGGGTATCGAGTGCTCTTTAGTGTTGTCCCAGGAGTGACAAGACATCTAAAGCCCCTAGACAGGGCTTTCCTAAATGTCATTGCCCTCAGCCACCTACCCAATCATCTAAGAAAAAATATGCCACAGTTCCCAGAATGCCCCCCAGGGGGCAGTGCTTCCTTTACTGAGAGGCACTTACATAATAAATCTTCAGTTAACTCTCGATCATGTCAACTTACTCCGGATTTGAAAAGTAGTTCACATTAGACCTAAATCTTTCTGGAGCTTTGGGATTCCTGTAAATCTCATAGGTGCGATCAGCGTTCCCTCTGGGTGTACCCACTCTTCCTCCCCGAGATCACTGGTTTTACTCATTGTTTCAACAGTGCATTGGACTCATGTATCAAGCCCATGTCCCGCTAAGTCCTGGAGATTCAAAATCCCTTAAGCTCCTGCCTTCAAGGAACCACTAGCATAGAGAAAATAAAGATGAATGAAATAGGAATATAGAAATGGGTAGCTGTGGTAATATGTTTCATAAATATGCAAGGACATGGAATGTACATAGACACACACACACACACACACACACACACACACACACACTATTGATATATTTCCCAAGGATGAGAAAGAGCAGGTAGTATCCATCAAAAGCAATTATAAATATCACTCACACAGTTAAAGGACCACACTAGAAAGAAAACTGACTCACAAGCCATTCACTGAAAGCCATGGTTACTAGAAGAGCTGTACGCCAAACTCTCTTAAATTCTTACATCATATAATTCTGTCATTAATTTCATGCCTTGACCAACCCCCCCCCCAGACTCTAGATTAATAGAAGGTTGAATCCCATTTATGTTGTTCTAAAGAGTTCTTAATATTTTGTGTCTGCCATCTGGTTTTTCCTCACTTTCTTTAGAGAATGGATATGCTTTTATAACAATGGCATAGAGCAGAGATCTAAAGGACTTGGCCTCCAAAACTACATCATTATCATTCCCACTGATGATGCATTCTGGCTATTATGGGCGAGAAGGGAAATAAGCCGGCTGGTGGGGACACTGCTCAGTAAATCGGTTTCATTCTCTAAACGGAAATTGTCCCTAGAATTTCATTTTGCTGCTGTTGTTGTTTCACAGGTGACGTCACTGCTGGAGCACACAACTGAGAAGCTGCTTTTCATCCTGGGAAGACAGACAGACAAGGAGAGTGCATTTTCATGGCCTATTTAGAAGGTTTAAATGTTTGATGTTTTGAAAGCTTAAATGTTTTCTTTTGTCTGTAAAGTTTTAATCTTTCAGAGGCCATGACTTACAATATCCAATTGTGAAACTGTATTTCAAGACAAGAATTTGGCTATGTGTAAGTTATTTGGAGTGAGACATTATTCCATTCTATTTAGGCTACTTCCATTTTGGATACTTCATAAATAACAGTGGTGATGATATATATATACTATTTACCAAAAAGTGTTCTATATGTTACTTCTTTCAGCCCTTATAATAAACCTGTATAATATGAAATATGTCCCCATTTTGCACATGACAAAGCAGAAGTCCAGAAACATTAAAGGCATTGTTGTTCAAAGTCATCAAAGCAGAGAAAGGATTCAGATGCAAATCTAATTCCTGTAGTCTAGCTTTAAAAGGTTAGGATATCAGAAATGGAAAACCAATTCCTCAGTACTGCTTTCTCTCACATTTCTAGCTGAATAAAACCCCTTGTTCTATTTCTGGAAAATATGAAAGGCCTCTTATCTTCTGTGCTTCTGTATGTGGTGAACTAGGCTCCCTCAGCCCTGTGCAGAGGAATGCTTTCACTTCGACATCTCTTACAAACCTACTGGAAGATCACATGGGATCAAATAAAACTCCTCAGAGTGGAAAAGAAGCCAGATTTACTTGACAGTGGCATTTCCTATAATTTCTGGGTTATTTGTATTCCTTTAAGGGGCTAGAAACAGCAGTTGGTTGAATCCACAATGCTGCTGGGCCACTTGTCAGAATGAGCCTTGGGCAATGCTCAGAGCAAGGAAGAGAAGGGTGCTTTAGAAATAAAACTCCAGTGTTTCCATTCTCAAAGAAGAAAATCAAGGAAGCCATATGGATAATTAGGGACACTTTGCAAATTAAAACTGACTTTCAATTTTCCCCTTACCACTGCTCCATGCTACCGTGACTCACTAATACCTATGATATCATATTTACCCTCTTCAATTAAACCTTAAATTCACATTATTTATTGACATGCTCTGTACATTGTTGACTATATGGCCTACTGAGGTCATCAGTATTATTGGGGGTTCTCTTTCCCATTATTCTTTCCTGATAAGAGATGGGCACCTGCTTCTCCATTATTCTCCCTTCCGTAGCACACCTGCTGGTCGCTAGAGCATCTGGCTTGACAAATTTACCTATGCATTTGCTTTCCCCTCTCTAATTACAATTCAAAGCCTCTGCTTTTTTTATAATGGAAAAACTAAAACAAAACTCAATCAAGATAAAGGAAATGATGGAGTCCTAAGATGAGAACCATAGATTCAGGCTGGAAGAAAGGAATGGAATTATTAAGAAAATTAGGGCAGTGGGGGACAGACAAGAAGAAGAGAGCCAGGGACAGAGGCGTCAGGGTCAGGGAGCACTGTGACAAATTCAACCATGACTTTCAAATAAGCACCACTTTCAAGGAGGGGTGAAGCAGATGAGGCCCTGCAGCAGAGAGGTCAATGCAAGGCTAGATTGAAGTAAGGGACAGGTCTGAGCCAGGATTTCTAAACACCACTCTTCAGGAAGAGACTCTATCAGTAAAGTAAAGAGATGATGGTAAAGAGAGATGTAGAAAAAGCTGGGCAATGAGTAGCAGTTTCTGAGATTGTGGGAGCCCACAGAGGTTTCCTAGTGAGAGCTGAGCTTGCTTTTACCAGCACGGCTGCATAAGAGGATGATTGGATCACAGGCCTGAGTACCAGGTGTTTGGAAGGGTCTATACTTGGTTGTATCTTTTGCCTTGTCCCATTGTGTTGTTATAAAAAGCCTGTTTGAATAAAGTTCTGGGCCAGTAGATAAGGATCCAGGCCCTCCAGAGGCTGTCCTGTGTTTCTATCTTTTTCTCTCCCCTCCATCCTTCTATCTAAATCTTTTATCCCTCTCTCCTCAAGAGTACCCAGGTAAAGGTGGGGGCTGGTCTCCCACAAGAGACAAAGTACAGTATGTGAATGTTCAGGGTCAAGACCCAGGAACAGCAAAGTTTGACACAATGAACTTACCCAGGTGCCAGACATACTCAACAACACAGAGATTGGGTTGACGGTGCTGGTCAGAGCTCATTGGGAGACTAAATTTTTGTCTTTGGCTGTCTCATAGACTAAGCTCACTCATTTGTACTGAATGACAGCTGATAGCCTCTGAAAATGGCGTAAGTTCAAGAAAACTGAAGGTGAGCTTAAGAAAACCGAAGCTACCCGGATCACATGTAGCATGCAGACCAAAGTAACAAGAAATAAAGAAAATGATGATAAAGGAAAACATGACAGTTGAACAAGTATCACAGCATCCATATGGAAGCAGACCTGGAGCCCCAACCTCAACTTTCTATCCAAAACAAAACAAAACAAAAAACTCCATTCTGAACTGAAACAAACCACTTTTGAGAAATTTTTATACACTTCTCCGTGAAAATAAGACATCAAAATTTAGCTTCCTAGAATCTAACCAGAGAGTTTATATAAAATTATAATCTAAAGTTTTAGATTCTTGGCTGTTGTTCCTGGGAGGCTAATCAATAAAGTATTAATCAGGAATGTCCCTAATTATTTATGATTTGTACCTTAAAAGTCTTCCCCAAAGTCAAGCGTCCCTACCTGGTGACACTAATAGGAAAGGAGGGGAGAACAGGGAGGGGGAAATAGAGCAAGAGAGGATGTAAGTGTGATGAAAATGCACCGTGAGTATGTGGACCCGTCAACGAAACCCCTCATGTTGTACAATTCAAATGCACAATAAAACAGGAATTGTTGGAGCACTGTTCTGAGAGTCTTGAATCTTTAGGAGGTGGGGCTAGAGGAAGGAAGTTAGATTATACAGAGCCCATCTTTGAAGGGCATATTGCAACAGTGGCCTTTTCTTCTCTCTCTCTCTTATGCTTTCACTCCCTTGCCAACAAGTTACTTCCACCACACATTTCCACCATGATTTTGCCATAAGCCCAGAGCTCTAGGGCCAAGTAACCATGGGCTGAACCCTCTCACTCTATTGGCTCAAATAAAGCTTTTCTACTTGTAAACTGATGACCTTGGGTATCTTGTTTTGATGATGGAAAGCTAAGAGTGTTTTGAAGAAAGGAAGTGTAGTCGAGGGGAATGGTTATGCAATATAAGTCAAAATCAACTATAGTATGTAAAGTCACAAATAAATCATTGAGATCCATTTCCCTACTTCGACCTAACAAAATTTTTCAAAATCAATTGACTCAAAACAGTAGGATTTCACTGTCTTTGTCCTGTGACACTCTCCCATACATACTTCAAAGTCCATCTTAGGCTTACTGACATAAGGTCTAGGTTTAAGTGGAGGGCCAGAATTAAACAGTCATGGTCAAGGTATGGCCCACCCATCACTATCTGGGTTTTATTCTCCACTGCAAAGTGATCTGACAAGTTGTCAGAATTGTGGAATCTCTTCCCATGAGATAAGTTTCCCCTCTGGCTCAAACTGGTATTCAGCTTCCTCTTCCAGCATGAGATTTCAGGGGAAAGAAGTTCGGTTTCTTGTAGACCATTTCTCAGGAGCTGTCTTTCTGGCCCCCATACAGACGTTTTTAAAATGACACTAACTCTCTACTTCTGACTCAGCTTCCTCTACTGCCTTGTAATGTCTGGATGAGATTGCCTCCAAATGTCCCACATCTAAAAAAAAAATCACTTCATTCCTAATAGACTAAATATATTTTTATTGTTCTTAAAAATGTTTTCAACACAGGATTTTCCTACCACTGGTTTAGTCTCATTGAAATTTGTTATCAAAGTTTGTACTATGTGGGTCAGTGATCTCAGATTGAGTACCCAGCACCACCAGCCCTCAGACATGGCAGTCAGGCCTGCCTGGCTCTTCAGATCCTAATGTGTAAGTCTTTGTTTTGGTCCATCCTTATTTTTGCAAAGTACTCCTTAAATCATTATCTTCCCTCTCTGATTCTTTTTCTCTGTGTGGAGTCTCCTCCATCCTAATTTTAGGACCTCTGATGCTGCCCACCCCATCCCTTATTTTTTTCGTCATGGTGTCATTGTCTATGTGGTTTTGCTCTACTTTTAAATGTGTCTTCGACTTGACCTCCAGGCTCCAGTTCTCTTCTCATAGGACCTAATCTCTCTTTAGTTCCCCTTCTCATTTTTAAACTTAAAACTTCAAAGCCTTACGTTTTTAGGAATCTCTTCAAAACTATAACAGGATTTCCTTGAGCGGTGTGATTTGCTCTGGCTCCCTTCTTCCTCCTGTTCTCCTTTCTTTCTTTCCTCTTTCATCCCCTTTGATTTATTTCAAAGGGGTCACAGGGTCCCCTTAGGTTGTTATCTCTTTTGGGTACTTCAGATTCTATTCTCTTGCTGCCAGTAGGGAGGGAACAGAGCCATAGCTCCACACTGTCACCTCATTGGTTGAGATGTTCCCCTAGACTTTTTGGGATCTCAGCTCAAGCCAAACTAGGATTCATGGTTGTTGCACCAAATACAGTATTGTGAATGGCTAGCATAATGAAGCAGGGGAGGAAATATTGTCAAAAATGTTTTAATATAATCATTACCCAGGGTTAAGAGAAAGAGAGGCACTTTAAAAAAGGTAAGACACACTTAAGTATGAGTGTGAGTTTCTCAAAAGAGTCACACAAAGTCAATGTACTCAAGTGTGGGTACAGGTTTGTCCAAGAGAAAGAAACCTCCCCCTCCCTACCCCATCCTTTCAAAGAGATATGTCAGGTGGCTTCTGGGATGCCTTGGATGGAGTCATAACCTATAGAGAAAAGTTGGAAGCCACTAGGATTTGACAAGGGGTCTAGTAGGTGTGCTTTCTTTTCATGTGAGATTCCCATGAGATTCCTAGAGAAGTACAGGTTTATGGCTAGGAAGGAAAAAGGGCCTCAAACAGTTGCTGATTTGGGTAGGATGGCAGTCATGCTCTGCTGCTGGCAAAGGCTTTGATTAGATTTCCTTTACTGAACTCTCTTTCTAACTCATCCCCCAAATCTTCCATGCCTTTCAATCCTGCCTCCTTATCAGATTAATAGCACAGTAGGCGAGGTGGAAACACTCACCACAGGAGGCAGGGCTGCTGCTCACAGGCAGAGATGTGAAGTCTCAAAAGTCTCCAGTCTTGTCAATGAATATCCAGAGAAGCCTGGTTCAAGTTCTCGAGTTCTCGGAAGCAAACGAGGAGACCTGAAGGTCAGACTTCCTCCTATAATCATTTGCATGGGTAAACATGACTTTTCCTCTGGGGAATTCACAGATCCCAGAATTACAATCTCTCTCCCTGAACCTGAGTCCAGATCCTCAGTCCAAGTCAACTGCAGCACCCAGAACTAAAATCATCCCAAGTTCATGGCTTGGCAGTGAGTCAGGGCACCAATTTTCAGTCACAGTGTCTGTTCTTTACAGGAGACAGAGTTGGGACTGGGTGTTAAAGGAAACAGGCTACATCTTGTCTGAATAAAACAGGAGACAAGATACACTGAAATAGCCAATATTATTTGTTTTATACCTTATCACTTTCCACAAAAGATGTAATATCATTTACCCCAGAAGACATTCAATAAGACAGCAAAACACAAAGAGGTTAAAAAAAAAAAAAAAAAAAAAACAGAGCTAGACAAAGTATAATCTAGAAGAAAAGATGCAGGCAAGGAAATAGGAAAATGACCATTTTCATAGAGTGTTTCACTAACAGGTAAAAAAGCCATGTAGTTTCTTGGGACTCTGCCTTCTAGTAGGTCATAAAGAGACTTGGGATAGAGTCACTCATAAAGAAAGCCAAATTAAAAAAATAATCATCACTTACAGTTCTACTCCACCTTCAGAGAGTCCAGTAACAACAGTCAGCAAAAGTGCTAAAGCTGAATAAAGCTAGTCACCATCTGCATATGAGGATGACTGACTTCGTTTAAAATCAAACTATAGCTTCTAAGAAGTTTCCGGAATATTGTGATCCTATATCTACTCATTGTGGAACTGTAAATGAAGGAACAAAAAGAGCTGAAGAAAACAGAAAATAGTTTGACCAATATTTTGCATTTTGAATACTGTGTTAATGAATAAATACATGATTCTGGATCTATTATTAATTTCTTAGGAAAAAATATCCCACCTCTACCACATAAAATCTTGTACCTTTCTTAAATTTCAACTTTATTTTTTCTTGCGTCAGGATTTTTCTCAATTTTTACTTGTGTATGTGCATATATGAATGTGTGTGTACATGCATGTGCATGCATGTGTCTGTGTGTATCTGTGTCTGTGTATCTCTCTCTCTCTCTCTCTCTCTCTCTCTCTCTCTCTCTCTCTCTCTGTGTGTGTGTGTGTGTGTGTGTGTGTGTGTGTGTGTGTATACACATTACTTGTGTGTGTGGATGCCAGAGATCAGCCTCTAGTGACTTCCTCTATCATACTCTACAATCCTCTTAGAAACAAATATCTCACTAATCTGGAGCTCACCAACTGGCCAGACTGCCTGGCTAGCAAGCTCTGGGAGTCTTCCTGTCTCTGTCCCCATAGCACTAGAGTTACAGACATAACCCATCATGCCAAGCTTTTACCTAGATGCTAGTTGCAAATTCAGATCCTCATGCTTGAGTAACAGGTACTTTCCCAATTGAACCATCTCTCAAGGTCTTACATTTCAGCATTAAAGGTATCATGGCATTGACCCTGATCATCAGTTTGCTTCTATGTGTTACATGCTTTACAAAAGGCTCAATGACAAGGCTCATGTGTTAAAGACAAAAAAAAATCAACTATAATAATGATATATAAATCTAACACGTTATTCTGATATCGCCTATAAGTTCCTTCTCAGTGAAGAATGAATAATTCTTTTGCATATGTGGGCCAAAAGAATAAACTCTGTCCTAGTCCAATTTCATTAATCTCCTTCAAATTTTGATTTGTAGATCTATATCTGTTCACTGTAATGGCTTATATGGATGGCCAATCTGACCAACTCTAGAATTATCCAGGTTACAAATGCGGGGGGGGGGGGGGGGGGCATGCCTAGATTATGTTAATCAGGGAAGAAAACCCTGTGAACTGAGTTCTAGAGTACATAAAAAGAAAAAAGAAAGCTGAGCATAAGCCTTTATATCTCTCTACTTCCTGATTTCACATGCAATGTGACCAGCTACCTCCTTCTCTGCCTGTCCTGCCATCCCTGCCATAGTGGAATGTATCCCCTCAAACCATAAGCCAAAAATAGAGCGTTCCCTCCTTAAACTGCTGCTCATCAGGTAATTTGGTCACTGCGACAAGGGAGGTAACCAACAAACTCATATATACAAGATTTTGCTTCCTTAGTCTTATAAAACTCTATTAGAAGTTGGGACTAGCTTTTGATCCCCTCCCTCTTCAATGGGGCTGGTCCTCATTCATGATTCTGCAAGATCATCAGCTTCATAGAAAATCCAGCTCAAGGACAGACCAGGCCAGGCAGTGCTAGGGAGGCAGTCCAATCAGATTCTTCCACTTTAGTTCTGAGGAAACATATTTTGAATTCTCATGCTATTCTAAAAGATAATGCTATAGTTTAGGTACAAGGTTTGCCCAAGGCTCATGCTTTAAATATTTTGTCCTCAGTGCAGAGTTCAGAGTGGATTTTGGGGGAAGTGACTAAATTATAAGGGCCTTGACCTCATTCAACAATGGAATTATAGTTGAGTAGACTGTTGTGAGATGAGGGAGGGACATTGGGAAAGGTGAAGCTGAGCTGGAGGAGATGGGTCATAGCAATGAAAAGCTAACACAGAGGTTGAGTATTCCTAATAAACCAGACTCTTTGGTTTAAAAAACAAAAACAAAAACAAAAACAAAAACAAAAACACAGAAGCACCTGAGCAAAGACAAGCAAAGAATTTGCTGCTGGGAGGAAAAACACAAGCCCATTTAGTTGCTTCTTTCATGGCATTTTGACATGTAAGATACTTTTAATGCCTGAGCTAGGACTCCAACGTTAATTTGCTCTTGTTGTGCTAATATTTCAAACTCCCTTTAATGCTGCAAACACTAAGCTAAAAGGCTGCTGCAGCAGCTAGCCACATATTAAAGTCTCCTGACTTGTTTCCATTCCACCATGGCTTTCTGAGCAGCCACTGAGCTAATCCAATTTTCAGGCCCATTAATCTGGAACTTCAAATCAAAAGAGAGACCACACATCTCCCTGATGGGTTTTTAAAGCAGTAACAACTGTAGCGGAAGTATCCTTCCAAAGTTCCATCACTGTCTGCAGATCAGTGAGTGTAGCATTTCCCAGTGCCCCTGATCCACATATGGACGACTCCTTAAAGGCTGGTGGGAAAGGAAAGGCAGAGGGCGTGGGGAGCGGTACTTATTTCCTCAGCTTGCCATTAAGACCAACACAATTCAACCTTTCAATTTAATGTAGACCGGAAAGCGCCTGTTGCTAGAATTCCCGGGTGTCCCACTGAGTTCTTCTTGGTACTGAGTGACTCACTTTCCTCTACCCTTTTATTAGTATGCCATTCAGGAAGATGTTCGATCTAAAAGAGAGCAAAAACAAAATGTCCACTTAGTTATCTCGGGTCCAGATGAACACAGTATGGTGTCTTCTATGGTCTAGACATGATTTAAGTGTTCCCTCACCCCCAACAAACTCATCACCTAGAAACTTAGTCCCCATAAAGCATTGCTGGAACATGGTGCAGGCTTTAAGAGGAGGGGCCTGGCAGGTGGTGATTGGTTCAGGAACTCCCTTGGGAAGGTAGTGGTACTGGCATTACAGAGTGGTTATATCTCTCAAGAGTGGACTCGTTTCTGTGGTGAGTAGTTATGAAACAGTAAGGGAGACCCCTACCTTGGTCTCTTGCCCCCTCCTTTGCCAAAGAGCTGTATCACCAGAGTCATTGTTGCATGAGATAACCATCAAGTAGTGCCATCTGCCAAGCTGTAAGGTGGCCAGGGAACCTCTAGTATCAAAAGCCAAATAAACTTCTTCCCTGTACAAAACTTTATGCCAGGACTGTTAGCCCAAAGACACTGTCACTCTCACAAGGTTTATCAGCATTACCTGAATAACAATCACTGTAGAGCATTTTTCAAGTTACTAATACCCGAGTTCCGACCCAGGCAAAGAGACGCTGGTGTTCTGGGGTTAGAACCCAAGCATGGCATTTTTTTTCTAATTGCTTCCTGAATGAATCAAATTTGTTATTTGATATGCATGGGGAAGCTAAGCATTTAAAAAGTTGTGTCTCCCATCTATAGAATTTCAAGCAACAGAAAGCAAAGGGGTTATTTTGGGAACCCAGTAGAAGACTTTCCTAGAATTCTTAAAGTTCCTTAAGCATCCAGTTTACTTTTCACTTTTATAGGTGGAACACTGAAAACATTTCACCTATGCCAATCAAATCAAAACTAAGCTAAGGGGCAATGTCTCATATCAGTTCTGACTCAGAATATCTGTTTAAAAAACAGCTTCCCTATCTCAGCTATAGATTCCACTAACTGCACATTGCGTGTGTCACTAATAGTGACAGCAGATGTCATTGTAGGACAGAATTTTGTATTTCTCTGTCAATGTGGCTTATTAACAAGCACTGTGTGAGCATTCACTGTAGATAGCATGTACTAGGAAACATAAGGAGGTTAAGAAATAATCACGACCCTCTTTGTCTACAGAATCCAATTTCTCTCCTTTCTGGTTTGCTGATAAATCCTCATTTCCTCTACATGGTCAAGAAAAAGTTCACAGACTTGACTTGGAAAAGACAACACATTTACCAATTGGTAAATCACCTAAATATGCTAAATCACCTAGAACAAGTTTCCCGAAGTTTAGGACTCAGACCAGGAAAGTTGTATCAGAGAAGATGAAACAAGGAACTAGGCAGGTGATTGATGCACTAAGGGATTTGGCGGGTGGGAGTGATGCAAACTGGTGAGAAATAGAAACATTCATTTGTGGTACCTACAAGGATATGTCAGCTGGCATGGTCATTATGCGAGTCTTGTTGAAGAAACCATATTCTTGCGGTTCTGTGGGTACAGCACCCCTGTCACGTCAGGAAGACACTATCTAGCAGCAGGGGTACTAGTTTTCTGGTTCTTAAGCCTTTCTGGAGGAATAGAAATGATACAAACACAGCATTCATGCATGAAACTCTCAAAAAAACACCTCAAATTTAATTTAAAAAATAATAATTGACATAGCACTTTAGAACTGGTTAATTTACCAATTATACATCCCATACATTATGCCTTTGGGTTTACTGTACTTTGATAAACATGTATGAAAAATACTCTTTCCCACAAGGACGGCAAAGTATAAACCATGACTTGTTCCCAATTTCCCCATTTGTAAATGGGATAAGGGGCCAAAATATAGGGAAACTCAGCCCACTGCCCTGTTTTACAACTATACATTCTTGTAAAATACCACCTGCCTATTTTTATTTTTAACATATTTTTATTAATTATTTGAGATTTTCATATGATGTATTTTGAACAAATTCACCTCCCTCCCCAACTCTTCTCATTAATATCTACTTTCCAGAGCCTCCCACCCAACTTTGAGATTTCTCCTCCTCCTCCTCCTCCTCCTCCTCCTCCTCCTCCTCCTCCTCCTCCTCCTCCTCCTCCTCTTCCTCTTCCTCCCCCTCCTCCTTCTCCTTCTCATTCTTCTTCTCTTCCTCCTCCTCCTTCTCCTCCTCCTTTTCCTTCTTCTCCTCCTTCTTCTTTTCTTTTCTTCCCCTCTTCCTTCTCCTCCTTCTTCTCATTCTTCTTCTCTTCTTTTTTTCTTCTTCTTTGCCTTCTCCTCTTCCTTCTCCTCCTTACCCCCCTTCATCTCTGTGTGTACCTATGAAGTCTAGTATGTGTTTACAAACTAGTCTTTGGAGTGGGACCTGTGTACAGTCAGCCTACGGGGGTTACATCATTAAAGAACACTGACTCTCCTTCTCTCAGGAGCTACCAAATGCCAATAGTTTCTCAGCTAGTGTGAGAATTCATATCCACTTTTGCCCCTCTGTGTTAAGATTTTTGTCTGGATGGCACTTGCTCAGATCTCATGCATGGTTTTATCATCAATGTAAGTTCACATGTGCATCCGCCCTTCTGTATCTAGAAAGCATCGTATGTACTAAAGGGAGTACATTCTCTAAACATTTGTCTACTTGCCAGCCTGGTCCTCTTCCCAAGATCTCTCTCCCTCCACTCTATGCTAGAATTTTTCACTGGCTTGATCTTGTGTAGGTGACAAGAGTGGTTCTGTAAGTTCATGTGTACAACAACAACATCATGTCCACAGGACAGCACCTAATATCCTATTGGCTTGTTTCCACCTCCTTTTTCCAAAATGTTCTCTTAGCCCTGGAGAGGTGAGGCTATAGGTCTCATCTATGGCTGTGCATTCAGTCATTCTGAATAACTGTGAGTCTCTATATTCCCTGTAGTAGGAATTTTAAAGGTACTTGGTTAATAAAACTCAAAACTGAGGCCAGTTATTGGGGTGAATGCTGGAAGATCAGAGACACAGAACAAGCCACAGTTTCCTCACCTCACCAGTCCCTCAGCTGGTTTTGTTTTCTCAGACTGGAAGCTTCTGAGTTCTCATCTCAATGGTTCTCAGCTGAACTGTGTTGCTCCAAAGCCTGAGCGCTTCTCCAGCCAAATGTTTAACTAAATACATGCTTTTTTCTCTTAGTTCCTGGTCCTCATACCTTATATACCTTTCTCTTTCTGCCCCCACTCCCTGGAATTAAAGGGTGGGTCACCATGTTTAGCTGTTTTTAAAGTGGCCTTGAACTCTGAGATCTGGCTAGCTCTGTCTCCCAAGTGCTGGGATTAAAGGTGTGTACCACCACCGCCCAACTTCTGTTATGGCTTACTCTTTCCATTTTTTAGCCACCATTTTTGGCTCTGTTCTAGTGGCTGTCTGTTCTCTGACCCCAGATATGTTTATTTCTGGGAACACACAATATTTTAAGGAACACAATACCCACCACATTTCCCCTGTTTTTGTCTAAAATTAAAAAAGGTTATAACTAATACAAAAAAATCATATCCAATAAGTATATACAATATACACAGTTAAGATTACATTAATGATGTCTAGTCCATTAACATTTGACAGATTCAGGCAAAAAAACTCCATTATATATAACAATGTCCAGTCCAGTAACATTTGATAAACTCAGACAAAAATTTTTATTATTCATCCTGTTTAAAACAAGTAGTTCCTTTTTAAAAGTATTTTTATAACAGATTTAGTAATCTACCTTTTGTCATTTTTATATCTTTTTTAGAGTAGATTTAGTGATCTATCCATTTATCTTATTATTTTTTATCTTTTTTTTCAGAGTAGATTCAGTGATCTACCTTATATCTATATTCTCCTTTTTCCTTTTTTTTTTTTAAACAAAACCTCTGAATCTAATCTTCATGTTCAGTTTTTTTCCTGACCATTAACAATTAACAACTTGTAATCAATCATCATAAACCATGACAATATCCAAAACTCATTAAACAACCAAAAACTTCCCATCCCACCTTTTGGGGATGTGGGCGTCATTTTCTTAAAATTACTTTTAACTTTAGGGGATCCTGAAAAGAAAATTTTTGGGTTAATTGTCAAGTCCTGTATCATTTGTCCCACTGCTGTATAGTGAGAAAGTGCAGGGATTGTTTCAAGTCCTTGTTCAGGTAGTCTGTCAGGCTGGATCATCTCAGCTAGCCATCTCAAAATTGTCCTAAACAGTTTGTAATCCAAAGTTGATCTTTCCATGGCACTAATGGCTTTACCATAGTCCATGTGGCATCATCATTGTGGAGTCCCATCATCCTTTTGAAGATTTCAAAGTCACTGTTAGGCATGATCAGTCGGTAGAGCATGAGACTCTTAATCTCAGGGTCGTGGGTCCGGGCCCAACGTTGGGCGCCAAATGTAGATGTATCCAGCTTGTTAAATAAGAAACATAGACCCGATTGCAGAGTTAAAAACCACGAGGTCAGAGCAAGAGCAGAAAACCTTACCCTTCACTGCTTCTGCGGTTCTTCCTCTCCGCTAGAGACCTACTTCTCTGCGTCCTGTCTATTTAAAAACTTTCTGTTCTCCTCCCTCATTGGTTGTAAACCCAGCCACATGACCTCCTCTTCACTGTCTGTTCATACAGACCACCAGGTCTTCTATGGTTGGTATTGAGATAAAAGGCGTGTGTCTGCCATGCTGGCTGTGTCCTTGAACATACAGAGATCTGCCTAGCTCTGCCTCCCAAGTGCTGGGATTAAAGGGGTGTCCCACTACTGCTCAGCTTTTGCTCTGGCTTGCTCTGACCTCAAGGCAACTTTATTGACATACAAATAAAATCACATTTTAATACAAATAAAATATCACTATAACTCCCTGGGGAAAAAAAAGTAAAATCCTTCTCTGTTCAAGGTTAAGAACAGCACAGATTTATAGGTATGAACATAAACATTTAGAAGACAGTTTGACAACATGATCATTCAGCAGATCAACTTAATTAGATTCTACCCCTAGGTCTCTGACTTTCCCAGCAATGGGTTTTGACTACGTTTACAGTACCAGGCATAATAGTCTGTCCTGTGGAGAAGGCTTCAGATCCAATCAGAGGAGTTAGTTACACCTATAAACAGCCCTACCCCTGTTGTACCAGTGGGCATATCTTGCTTTATATGGAGACATTGTAGCATGCAAGATCCAGTACTGGTTAAGACCACTGATGTCTTTTATCCTCCAGCAGCCCATACAGCACCTTCAAACACTATAAAAGTTAACCAACAGGGAGAGAGACTCCTTGTCAGTCCAAGATTGACTTTTCTAGTCCTGTTATCAATATGTGTGATCTCTTTAGCAACATGGTCTTACCATCCAAGCATGGTGGGTAGCTAAAAGCAAGAGCAATAGCCTGTTTTGGTGCTTCTGGAGCCTCTCTGAACAATAATTTAGAAGGAGATATTTCATCCTGATATTGAGATTTTCATTTAATAACTACATCATCTGGACACATTATTCTCCCATGTGGGGTACCCCTATTCCAACTTCTTTTAAAAATAAAACTCTAGTTTTAATTAGCTGACAAACTAGTGGGGTTTCATATGACTCCTCCCATTCTTAGTTCTAGTTGACCTAGCCTCATTCTCCTCCACGCCTTCGGTGCCATCACCACTTGAACCTTTAATCCCAAGTGTCTCTCCCTGTTCTTAAACTTCACATGCATTCGATTGCCCCCCTCTTATTGTATTTTACTTGCATTGCAAGACTATAGGTTGATAGTCTTACTGGGCAAACAAATACAGATTATGATATGATTGTGGAGCTGTAGTTCAGCAGAGAGGTTTAAGATGGCAATGTATGGCATATGCTTTAAACTTAAAAGGCATGAAAATGCAAATCACTAATGGAGAGAGTATAGAGAGAGTGAGAAGTGGTTCAGAATATGGGATCTCCAGAATTCTAACATAGATGTGTGCATTAAACTTTTTTTTTAAATATTTAACAAGGAACTATTTGTGTAAGATGAAAATTGGGGACCATGTGATTGAAGCCAATTTGAAAAAAAACTGTTTCAAAGAGGAATGAGCACATGCCTAAAATACTGCTGAAGTGCCAGTAACTGACCATGGAAATTAGCGATGAGTAGACGATTTTATCCCAGAGTGCATGAGGCCAAAGCCTGACTGGTTTGAGTTACAAAAACAGAGAGATATGTTGGAGTTTGCTAAGAGGAAAGTTACTTTCAAAGAAGGAAAATACTTTCATGGAGGGAGCAAGCAGCCAGAGGACAGATGGGGCAAGCAAGTTTTTTCCTACATGGAAGTATGTAAGGTGACTGAGTTCAGTTTGTAGAAGTATAGGTCTTAGCCTAAAGAGTTTAATCATATCTATGTGAGGGAAAGTATGATGTCTGGTGCATATGCTGATCCTCAAAGTTTGCAGAAGTCCTTGGCTGGTCCGTATCTATTTGAACACTGAAATTAAAATTTCTGTCTCAGTTAGGCTTTGCACTGCTGTGGTAAAATGCCATGTGTAATAAAATACACTTATCCCAACCTGGGGAGAAGACAGTTTATTTCTGCTTACAATTCCACATCACAGTTCATCACTGAGGGAAGTTAGGACAGGAACCTAAGTAGGGTCCAGAAACAGGAACTGGAGCATAGCCCACAGAGGATCGATGCTAACTGGCTTGCTTTCCAGGGTTTGCTCACCCTCTTTCTTATACCATTCAGAGTCCGCGTCCCAGGGGTAGTACCATCCACAATGGCCTGGGCTCTCCTACATCAATCACTAATTTAGAAAATGTCCCATAGGCTTGCCTCAGCTGCAGTTCCCTCTTCTCTGATAACTCTAGTTTGTGTCGAGTTGAAAAAAAAAAAAAAAGGCAACCAGGAAATTTGGGAGAAGGATAGATGAATAGGCAAAGCAAAACAATGAGCAGTAAAACTATTCTACGTGATATAATAAAAATACCATAGACCTGAGTGGGATACATAATAGGTTTTTCTCCCACAGTTCTGGAAACCAGGGAGCACAAGCACAACCTGCCTGTAGATCTGGGGTCTACTTTGGCTTGAAGACAGTAAGTTTCAAGTGTGATCACATGACCAATATACAGGAAGAAGGAAAAGGAGAGAGAGACAGAGATGAGGTGATATATCCCATGTTTCTCTTAAGAATACGAATTTAGTTCATGAGATCCCCACTTCATTTTCTGAAAGTTTTACCTCCAAACACTGTGCCTTTGAGAGCAGGGATCCCAAGAATGGGTCTGAGGAGGATACATTCATTACACAATAATTAACTGATTAATCATGACACTATATGTGCAGATGCTGTAGTGCTCTTTAGAGAGCTCACGGCACAGGGGAGAGCTGCTTCCTGTAGCCTGTGACTGCCTTAGGCAGACACTCCCACAAGTCTAAGTAGATAGTGTACAGTAGAGGGGACAATTGTCACTTTGCCAAAGATGGCACGTGCCTGTGACACATTTATAGGAGTGATTGAGATGATTTGGAAAGGTGTATCTGACTCATGTCATACCACCAAAGATTTTGAGACATCTTAAAAGAAGACTGATTGAGACACTGTTGTGGATAGGGCAGTGGGAGGAGAAATTGCATCGGATTCTAATGCACACGCCATGAAAGGCAACACGCTACTAGCCTCTGGGTTTTCCTGAAACTGTTCAATGCACTGAATGTTTATCTAATGCATTCCTCTGGCTGAAGTGTGTGGGCTTGACTGTGTGTGTGTGTGTGTGTGTGTGTGTGTGTGTGTGTGTGTGTGCACGTGCCTGTGCACCTGTGTCTGCACGTTTGCATCTGTACTTGAGAACATTTCAAGCTGGAGATGCTGGACGGAAGGGTAGGGGCTGCTGAAGACAGTATTAACTTATTCATAGATGTTGTCCAGAAATGGCTCGATATTGGTAGAAGCCTGGCCAGAGGAGTAACCCAGAAGCGAGAATGCAAAAGTGCCCAAACTGCACCAGAATTGTGCATGCTCCTGTTGGAAGAAAAAAAAAAGAACACTAATAAGGCAGCAGATTGGTAACTAGTCAGAAGACCCCTGCAGGCCAAGGCTGGAATTCTGCACCAGAAACATCATAGCAGATTAGCATTTGAGCAAATGACCAAATCGAGTCAAACTCTAGTTTCTTCATATACAAAGCAGAGAAGATTACGTCATAATGAAATGTTATGAAACTCATACAGTGCCTAGAAATGGATCTGGAATTTCCTAGATAATTAACTAAATGCTATTTATCATTATTCCTATCTTTTCAGTCTCTTCGGAGAAACTATAGGTTCCATGAATGGAAGAAATATATGCATCAAATTTCCAGTTAGATTAATGGCGTGTGATACAGGACATGGCATAGACTAAAGCTCCGGAGCTATTTTGAGATATGAATGAATGAGACAGAGTGGGCAATGGCAAACAGCAATAGGGTTAGGAAGGGCTGTGACAGCATCTGTAAGTGGGTGATAACCAGGGCTTTGGAAAGATACACAGCTTTGAATACCAGCTAGGCCTCCCAATGTCTGCAAGCTGCTGTGGGAATCATAACCCTCCTTTCTCAGTGGGTTACTGGAAGAGATGTGCAATTAATTGAGTGGCCAGTGCACACATACCAGCATCCATCATTACATTGGTAACACTGCTAATATCCTAGGTTAATGAATGCATTCCAGTCCTTATGTTTCTTTACTCCTATGAGCCCAGTGTGTTTGTTTGTGCACCCCACATCCAGTAAGAACAAGAATTTGATGAGCTGGCTAGCTTTTGTGTGCATTTTGTAGACCTACAATCTTTCCCTCTTTTCTGCTTTAAATATTTTGTCTCTCAGCTCATATTAATTCTACTGATTGCTTTAAAGTCTCAACTAATATTCTTTAACTTAGTGAAGATGCTTAGCACTTCAATATGCTGGGAAGAAAGCTTCACAGTGCAATTATCAAAGGGTACTATTTTCATCCAAATATAAATTACTCACACTTTATTCTACTTCTCCCCAGCACTCGACAAGTATGCTTATTTGATTTAATTTTATTTTTGTTCTCTGTAATGGCTTGTCTCTATTAATTATATACTAAGTGCATCCCACTCCTGAAAACCATTAAACAGCTATAGAGTTTTCCTATTTTTCTCACATAATGTCAAATTCATTATTGATTCTATAACTCAAAGAAGTGGTTGTGCAGTCCTATGAACTCTATGATGAAATATATTTATTGTATTTCTTAATTGCACCAAAACTTGACTTTCTATTATCTTTCTTTTAAATTACAAAGACAGTATGAGCTCTGGTCTTCACAGTGATTGCTGAAGCAAGAAGAACCATTGTTGAGGAGCTGAGTGTTGTATTTCTTAGATGCACTCTATAGATTTTTAGAGCTTTAGTCAAAGGCTGACTCTGATTCAATCAATGCCCAGTCTCTTTTGTTTCCTCAATAAACAGAAAATATTACAGTACTATCTTAAAAGAATGGTGCAGAGATTTTTTTCATCAATAAAATCCTTGAAATAAGCACTGGAACAAGATATTTTCAAAAAAAAAATACAAATGGCCAACAAACCCAATGAACAAATAACCTCAATAGCAAATAAATAATTATGTATCTGGCATCTGCCTAAGACTTTCCACTTAATTACTTGGGAAGAAATCAGACCAAGCCAACTCAACAGCCCTGGCTTCTAACATGAGCAAACTGAACTTCAGCTCTACTAGCAAGGATCCTAACTAAGCAGAAACATCAGCTGATTCCTCACTGGGGACCTTGTGCTCGAATGACCCAAATAAGGCCAACTCTTCACCCAAACCATTCACATGTTTTCTCTTACTGCATGCTCTTCCTGTAAGAGGATGCACTGCATGGCCCTTTGGTAGGTTCCAAACCACCTAATTCACAATTGCTGCTCAGATGAACACCTTCCAGTTTTAATGCACCTTATTTGCCTTTCAACACTACACACAAGGACTATTTTAAGTGATTTGCACATACTGACTCATTTTATTCTCACAACTGTCCTATAATTATGGATCCAAACACAACTAAAGTCAAGCCCATACTGAAGTTGAAAACAGTGTGATCAGAAGAAACAAAAATAAAGTATAGTGAAGCACTACATTTTACTTTCAAAGTGATCAAAAAGTTTTGTTTGCGACGTTAATTGATAAAGGAGCCCAAAATAACACAAACTCTTGCCACTCCTCTTGGTTGCCAATCAGAAAGAGACAATAAGAAACTACTACTGAAGATACCACAACCCTTAGTTGTAAGATACAGAGAAATCAAGTTGGAGATGAGTTGGAAGCTGGGAGTTTCCTTCCAGCTAACTAGCTTTCATAAAGCCAGATGGTATTATGTAGGCTTTGGGGTAATAAAAGGCATCATCAGTCTTGTCCAGCTGTAAAGCTTATGACCTGCAATGCCAACCCATCAGACAAGATGTGCCCACTTGTGTGATAGTGGCACAATTGTTACAGAGGTAACCAATTGTCTTCCAATTAGATCTAAAGCCTGCTCTTACGGGAAGGAATCCATGCTGGTACTGTAAACCCAGGCAAAACCCCATGGCTTAGGGTCTGGAGAAACGGCTTGGTTGGGAGTATGTGCTGTTTTTGCAGAAGACCAGAATTTAATTCCCAGCACCCATGTCAGGCAGCAACTAACTCCAGCTCCAGGGGACCTGAGATTCTGGATTTCACTGGTACCTGCATTCATGTGCACATTCTCACACATAGGATATACATATATACAAAATTAAAATACTTTTTAGTGCCATTAAAAATTTTAAAGTGGCTAGAGAGATCATATGACAAGGAATTAATTTATTGCTGTTGTTTAGCTAAATATACTTGGCATTAAATTGTCTTCTAAGCATCTATGTCTATACCCATTGACAAAAGCTACTCTCGGTCTTAGTATAAAATCGTCTTATTGCAATGAACGATAGTGAATGCAGGGTCTCTTGGATGCTCAAATTGCTGAAAATAAGGATAGTCGAGTGCTCAGCCCTAAATGGAATATTAATACCACTCACTTCTAAGGCTCAGATAATATAATGCAAGACAGGGTGGAAAGAATGTAGGAGCTAGAAGATGGGCTGCCACCATACTACTTCTGAGCATGACACAGCCATTGCAATCATAAACTCACAACAGATGCAGCTGACTGCACTGAGCCTGTCAACGGCCGAGCATGGATGTGGAAGAGACTCCTTTGGCCCTACTTCTCTTTGCTGAACTATTAACTAATAATGATTCATTATCTTTAGATGTTTACCCCCTAGTGAGGACACCAGATTTCACTGGATAGTTCCACACCCATGCTTACCCAGATGGCCCTAGTTAAAATCAGCGGTCCATAAAACAGAGTCATTAACATGCCGAAGGGACCTACCAGTAAGGGGACTGATTATAGGGTGGCAGGGGTGAGAGAAAACAGTGGTGGGTTGGAAGTAAGATTAATCAGAATTCATTGTATAAATAGATGAAGTGGTCAGAAAAACCCACCAATTTAATTCATATAAAATGTAAAACAAGCTTCTCTATAAAATTATATGATTGAAGCTTGACACATGTTTATAAATAAATTTTAAAAAACCTCAGGAACTACATACTTTTTAGCCCATTAATTAATTCTAGAACTATTTCTTTAATAAATGTCTAAGAAAGGAACAGCTACTCTGTAGCGCCTCTGGGTTTAGAGTCAGACTAATTGTGTTGGATCCTTTCAATAGCTGCCTAGTAGGAGGTCTTGTTGAAGTTCACTGACTTCTCTGGGTCTTGATCTCCTCATAAAGAAATGTGACAGTAGTATCTTTCAAGGAGCTTAGCCAAACAGGTACATAAGACAAAGCCAACTTTCAGATTCCCTGTTGACCACTTTACCTTGAGAACAATTTCATCACAAAGTTGTGCAGAGGCAGAAAGGGAAGCATTCCTCAGTATGTGGCTCAGGGGGCCATTTTGATTTGTACTACAAGCTCAAAAACAGAAGAAAAAGAATTAGTGCTGTAACCATAGTTAGCAATATATTGGTAAAGAAAATGAGCAATGTGTTAGGAAGCATAAATTTAGCAATATTTATGTGTTTCAATGTTTAATAAAGTAGAGTGACATGAGAAGGTAGATGTCAGTGAATAGTAGTGTTGTTTATTAAGCATCCACAGCATAGCTCATAATTCAGGACACGTCACAGAATTTTAGTGCCTTCCCATAGCACAATTAATCACTTGAATTTAACAGTATTGTCTCAGCTCTTATCACAAGGATTGGTAGGTCTTTGCAAAGGCTTTTCAATTTCAACCCAGTCTCCTGTGTTTTACAATATTACTTGTATCATTCTGTAAATATCGTTCAAAGCTTTGTATGAAAAGGCAGAATGCAAATCTTGAAAGATGTGGAAACCTAGAAAATATAACTAGGCTGCCAGGAAACAAAGAATTTGTTGGCAACACATACAGGAAATTTTGCAATTTCTCTGGGTCTTATCAAGTTTCTGTTTGCTCTGCAAACACTGATCAAGTAGGAACCTAAGAGGTGACTGGGTCTGTTTACTAAGCAATTATTCAGTGTTCTCCAGCTGATATGCAGCACTAGCTGGAGTCAATAGACAAAGTACTCCAACATGATGAAATATGAATTCATAACTTCACCTGTTTGATGTGCCAACCAATCCAACATTAGATAAATAGCTAGTGGAACAATTGGTTTCTGTTGTCATCAGGAAATTTTTAAGAACAGGGAGGAAAGAGCACATGCAAAAGAAAAGCAAGCTGCCTATTTGTCTTCTCCTCTTACACCACTAGCAACACATAAGATCTCTATGATCCTAAAAGATGGTGGGATTTACCCATGCACCAACAAGAAGGCTGTTAATTCTGCTGTAGGTACTGGCTGGATGCCCTCTAGTTCAGTTCTGACGCTGTTACCTGGCTAGTACTAAATTCCGCAGGGAGGAGGTACAATTTTTATGACAATGCTTATCACCTTAGAGTCTAGTTGCAAACCTTGGCTTGTTTTAGCTGAACTTAGACTCATATAAGCCATAGGTCTCTAGAGTCCCATCATTGGGTTTGATTAATTTGATTGAGTCAGTCATTGAATTTAAGGAAATGCTTATTTGTCTCCTGGTCCACTATCATCATAAAATATACTACAGAAGATAAAAAAAAAAAAAAGATACATGGGGTGAGGTGTGGAAGAGGGGGCACAGAGCTCTTGTGCCCTCTCCAAGTGCACCCCACTCCAGGAATTCCCATGTGTTCAGCTTTCCCTGAGCTCCCTGAATTCATTCATTTGGGGGTTAAATGGAAGCTTCACTTCATACACATAATTGCAACAGGCAGGGTAAGGATATTCAGGATAGTCTGGTTCAGATCTTTCATCATTCCTTCCTGAATACAAAGCAGGACCCCTCTGGAATAAGGAGAGCATGTCCCAGAAGTTCCCTATGACCTACAAATGGCAGGATATGATTATGCAGCTTTTCTGACTCACCTTGTTGAAGAGAAATCATAGTTTTGATGTCCTGCCTTAGAGACAGCTATGAGTCATGAAATAAAGAAAAACAAGAGTGTGTATAGAGCATGATATCACGGCAGGAAACATCTCTTTACTTAGTCTTTACACTGAGACAGAAAGAAGTGACTGAGACAGAAAGAAGTGCTCGAAATTCATGAAACTCCTACATGCATGAGTATCTCCTTACCTAGAGCCGCAGTGAATGTCCTATGGGAAACGTAAAAGAAGCGCTAACTGGACCATTAGCTGAGGAATTTGAGCTAAAGTGATATTGAATTACCCTGAAAAATTTATCTAGCACCTAAGACTTGAAATCTAATCTTTTTAAATGATGTTTTTCTTTTATTTACAGTAAAATATTAAAGAGAAAAATGTAACTGTGATCCCCAAATACATAGAAAAACTATGATTTCTCTTGTCTACTTCATGTTTCTATATATACTCTTTTATAGAAAGCATGCCCATCTTCATGGGCAAGGTAGTTTCCAGGTTGATGCCAAAGTTTCTTTAAGATAAAATATATTCATGTGACACAAATATATTAACATGATCTCATGATCTTTGCAAAGAGTTGAGCAATACATAGCAATCTAGTTATTTGAAGTAAAACACAATACTCCATGGTTTAACCTCAACTGAAAAATTCGGAAAATGGTAGTATCTTACAGATTGTGCTTGATAGTTTTATGTAAACTTGACACAAGCTAAAATCATCTGAAAGGAGGAAATCTTGATTAAGAAAAATGCTTCCATAATATCCTGTTGTAGGCATGCCTGTAAGGCATTTTCTTAATTAGTGATTGACAGGGATGGGCCCAGCACATTATGAGTGGTGTCATCCCTAGGCTGGTGATTGTAGGGTCTATAAGAAAGCAGGCTAAACAAGCCATTAGGAACAAGCCAATAAGCAGCACTCCTCCATGGCCTGTGCATCAGCTCCTGTCTTCAGGTTTCTGCCCCACTTGAGTTCCTGTCCTGACTTCCTTTGACAATGAACTGTGGTGTGGCAGCATGAGCCAAACAAACCCTATCCTCTCCAACTTACTTTTTGTTGTTTCATCACAGCAATAGAAGCCCTAACTAAAACATAGATCGAAATTCAGTGTGGAGAACTAGTCATGGTCACCCAAGACTTTAAATCCCAGCACTTGTGAGGCAGAGGAAAGCAGATCTCTGTGAGTTCTAGGCCAGCCTGGTCTACAGAGTGAGTTTCTGGCAAGCCAGGCCTGCATAGAGAGATTCTGCCTCAAAACAAACAAACAAAAATTTCGTTGTGAATTTGGTGAAGCAATGTCCTTAAGCACTGCATACAAGGTAGATCAGATGTTAAATGTTGGATTTGTAGTCATTGTAGTTTCATAATGCTTGTTAGCATTGACATCATACACAACTTGAGTGTTATTTGAACCAAGATAGTGTGCACAAGCCTAGATTCTGGCATTTTCAGGCAAGGACATTGTCACTCAACACGCACACTAAGAACTACTCACACATATCACTTCAATATTCCAGGCCAAGGAGTAGACAAAAGGAAGTTCAGCTCCAAATCAGTCATCACCATAAAACCAACCCATTATCTTAAATTTGTAATTAAAATAAATATACAACCATCATAGAAACATCATACATAATATAATCTAAGAAAAACTGTTAGCATCATAGAAAGGAATTTGGTTTTGAACCCTCCCCCATTGGCTGCACATCCTTACACAAATGCATAAGATCATTGGGTCTCAGTCTACTCATCCACAAAACATGAAGCCTCAGAACAATGCCTGCACTGCATAGTTTGTAATAATATCAAAATGGAGGGCCTGACACACTCTGGTTTGAAATTTATGTCTTAATAGTCCAGTGAGACAGAGATCTTGGTCTATAGAGAAGGTTTTTCATATTTGAATTTTATCAACCACAGCCTGTCAATGTTAATTCTTCTCAGTCATATACAGATAAATATGCTCAGCAATTACAGGTTTCCCAACAGACATATTAACAGGCAGTGAAAGAGAACAAAGCTTCTGTTCCTATTTGTTATCCTAGGAATATCCTTTTGTTAACAAAGAAACCCTCTCCATATGCTTGCAAAGATCCCACTGGATGATGTCCCTTGCCCATACCCAAAGCAGTCATTGCCAAGAGATGAACGAACACCAAGGGTGACAAAACTTATCTCCAGGGACAGGACAAGGGCATATGCATTTAGGGGAGGCAAAGAACTGACCTAGAAAAAGAGTTACATTAAAGAAGAAGGCCAGAAAACTAGCTGACACAGGAAACCCACAAAACCTGCCACTAAATTAGAATCTATGCGTAATAGCTACCATATACTAAATACCTAATGTATCTCAGACACTTGTGTGGTTTCTAATTCCCAGAACATTCCAACTTTGTTTTTGTCCTCAGACAACAGTGCGCTGGGAAGTTGCCTTGTTTTGTTTCACTCTGTAAAATCTAGAGTCTGTGTCTACATTCTCATTCTTACTTTTCAGTAGCAGCAATGTAGCCCCTCCCTAAACATATCAACATTTCCTATGTGTTTTGCCTGCTCCTAGAAACACTTTTTCCAGTGCTTCACCAGAATGGTTCTTTTCAATGTGTTGTTTAAATGTTAGAATGCCCTGAATATGGCCCTGTATTCTCTCCTATTTTCTATGCATTATTTTTGCCTGAATCATCTTTTACAGTTGCATGGTTCTAAATATTAGCAAATATTTCCAAATTTATATCTATAGCCAAGAGCTCCAGCTGCAGCTTATATGCTCTATTTGGCTTCCCATCCCTAAACATTTATTTGAAATCCCTGCTTTGACCCAAGTAAAACTTGACATAGCTCAAATGGAACTCTTTATCTCTTTGCCCCAAATAGTTTCTCCCCAAGCGTTTCCCCTACTGATTGAATCTTCTTGTCAAACTGAAAGCCAAGGATTGATTCAAAATTCCTTCCATTCTTACAGTGGTCACATCTAATCCCTCAGCCACTCTTGACTTGTCTACCTCCAGAACCCCTAACCCACTGATATCTGCAGTGGTCTGAGTTGGAAATGTCCCCCACAAGCTCACATATTGAAACACTGGGTCCTCTGTTGATGTCACTCTTTGGGGAGGTTATGGAACCTTTAGGAGCAGGAGTCTTGCTGGAGGAAGTATGTCACTGGGGTTTATAGCCTCACCCCACTTCCAGTTAGCTCTCTGCATTCTATGTGAGGTTAGAGACGTGATCTGTCAGCTTTCTGCTCTGGCCACCTGCTCCTCCCACCATTATGGATTCTTCCTTTGTAACTATGGACTAGAATAAACTTTTTCTTCCCGTAGTTATTTTTGGTCATGGTGCTTTATCACAGAGGAAAAAAGGTAACCAAAAATAAGTATAGTCTTCACCCCGCCTCAAGGAAATTTCTCCTAACAATGGACAGAGAGCACTACAGAAAATCACAATCAAAACACAGAGTGTGGAGCCCAGTTTCAAGGGATACGTCTATGTGGTGGGTTAAATAAGATTGGCCCCCATAGGCTCATATAATTGAATGCTCATAGAGTGCCTGTCAATATGGATGTAGGAATCTCAACTCTTTAGCACCATGTCTGCCTGCATGCTGCCCTGCTTCTGCCATGATGATAATGAACTGAACCTCTGAACCGTAAGCCAGTCTCAATTAATTGTCTCCTTTATGAGAGTTGCCATGGTCATGATGTCTCTTCAAAACAATAAAGACAATCTACAAAACAACCCTGCACCTAAGATTCAGGAAACACTGTGGAAGAAGGCAAGGAAAATCTGTAAGAGCCAGGGATCAAGAACTTTGCTGTGTGTCTCCTAGGAACATTAGAAGCTATACCCATGTCTCACCAACACGAATGTCCAAACATGAGCCAAAGGAGATGACCCCAATGAAGATGCCAAGTTGGATGGGGAGAAGCCCACAGGCTTCAGTCCTACACAAAGAACTGCAGGCAACTGAATAAGCTGGGGGCAAAAGAGGTGGTCCTCCCCAGAGAAGAGTACACCAATTGTTTGCCCAGTCCCACATAGTCGGCCCTGAGAGCATACATACAAGTAACCTTATATGGAGTCAACAGGTTATATTCAGGAATAAATATGTATATTCAAATACATATATACTTGTCATAACTAATGAAATTCAATAATTAATGAAAAAAGGAGGCCATAAATTTGAAGGAGAGCTGGGAGAGATATATAGGAGGCCTTAGGGGAAAGGAAGGGAAGGGAGAAATATTGTAAATATTGTAATTAAATTACAATGTCAAACAACAACAACAGAAAGTAACTAACCTCATATCCATCTCCAGTGTATCTAGTCATAGGAGAACCACCTCTTACTTGGAATATAGTCAGCTTCTACCTCCTGATTGTTCTTCCACAGAATTAGCCTTTTCAACATATGCAAATCACCATGTCTCTAAAGGCTCCAGTTCTTCCCATTGCATCCCAGTATCCAAATCTTCCCTGTGTTTCATACATACTCTGTAATATAGCCTCTGTCTTCCCTTAGCATCAGGGTTCTTTCTATTCTCAAAACATTCCCAGCTCCTTCCCACTCCAGTGTCCCTGTACTTGCTCTTCCTTCTGTATGGAACACATTGCCCCTATTCCTTATAAAGCCAGTGTTATTTTACCATTCAGATAACATTCATTACTCAACCTGTTCACTTAACTCCCTGATACCTGTCAGGTTAGTGCCATGTAATCACATTTAGTATCCTTTCTACATCTGATTTTAAACTATCAGAACTGGGACTTATTGCCTGTATCTGCTCAGCTAGAAAATGAGATCTGTGAGTGTTAGGAGTTGAATATGAAACCTTCCCCCATAGGATCTTGTATTTGAACACTTAGTCCCAGTGGCTGGAACTGTTTTTGGAAGGTTGTGGAACCTTTAAATGGTGGAGTCTCACAGTAGGGAGTAGGGTCACTGTGGGTGAGCCTCTAAGTTTTATAGACTGCTCCTTGCTCCTTGCTTTCTGCTCTCTGACTGCAAATGTGCTCTGATCAGGCACCTTACATTCTTGTTCCTGTGCCCTTTTCAACATGATGATCTGTACCTTTATTAAATGGTGAATTAAAATCAAGCTTTACTTCCCTGAGGTGTCTCTGTCGGGTATTTTGTTACACAAACAAGGGAAAGTTACTAATCTAATGAGGATAGGATGTTTTGTCTACTTTGTTCTGTAATATATCCCAACATGTAAAATAGTGCAAAGCATACAGTAACTATTCATTATATAATTCTTGAGTTAAAAAATGATATAATAGAAAGCAAATATTTTATCCCTGACATGAAGACATTAAAATTGAGAATGACAAAGGTCAAAGATTTTGCTGAAGGTCAGCTAGCTTATTGCAGGAACTTTGTTACCACTTGGGAATATTTAACATCTAATACGAATGCTCTTTCTACTTCAGCACGGAAAACATAAACAACTTATTCAGAACCAAGGCTAACATTCTTTCCTAACTGTTTTGCTTTTTAATGTGACCAGAGCTTTCCTACTGCTGCATTGGTATCAACAATTGGATGTAAGAACCGATGAGACTTGGGATCTGAAGCACTGACGTCAATGAAGCGGCTGAGACAAGAGTCCAGACTTAAGCAGTCAGCCGACTCTTATCAGACTAAAGAGAGTGGCACTGTCTGCTGTGGTTTAGATAGATAGATATAGATATAGGTCTTGATATAGATATATGAAAACTGCAAAAAATATATAAATCACATACAGTGTCAAGCTTCTTAAACCAAAGGTCTCAACTTGAACTGAAATTATTACAATCTTTTTTCTCTTAAAATTTTTATTGAGAATTTCACAATGATGTATTTTGATACTATCCATCCCTCACGCCCACCCTACTTCTCCTACACCCCTCTCTACCACATCCCTCTCCCAATTCCAAACCTTATCTTTTTAATAACTCATTGAGTTCAATTAGTATGGCCTATATGTGCCTGAGTATATGACTATCCCTTGAAATGTGAGCAACTTACCATAGGTCAGACCCCTAAAGAAAAGTGACCCCTCATGCCATAGAAGGCATCAACTGCCCATAATTCATCAGCTATGAGCCCCTTCACCCTCCATGCTAGAATGTTGACTGGTTAAGCCTTATTCAAGCAACCACAGTTATTGTGAGCTCATACATACAATAGCCCTGCTGTGTCCAGAAGATACTGTTTGTAGCATCCCTCCCTGTTCTTAAGCTTCTAACAGTTCCCCATTCCCTCTTCCATTATATTCCATAAGCATTGGGAAAGAGCGTGATATAGATGTGAGCACACCACTGGTCACTTATTTCCTGCACTATGACCAGTTATGAGTCTCTGAGTGTACCAATTGTATCTCATATACTCTTTGTTTCCAAAAGTCTGTAAGCATTCATTTTGTTCCTTCCAAAACTGGAGGACTAGACAAAAAAATCTACCAGTAGTGTCTAGCCTATGGCCCATAGGCCACCTGAGTCCCAAGATAACTATTAATACAGTCTAACACCTGTAGATGACAATGTCATCCACCATACAGGCTTCAAATATACTTCCCATTTTATCAGACGTTTCATCTCTTAGAGTTGCCTTCAAGGAACTTAGGACAAATATCACAACTACGGTTTGCCCACTCATGGTGTTATGGCTACTGAAAAGCAAGGATTTATCAAAAGGATGTGGAGACTCACACTTGTGCATCCTTAGTAATCAAGCCACACTTGTTATTCATGAGTCTGCTCTAAAGCATGCTTTCTGTTGTTAATTCCTGCCTTTTTCTTCTTTCTCAGTTGTTGTGTTGGTTCATCATTTTTTTCTTCTTACTTTCATTTTATTAGCATTAAAGAAATGTGTCTAGCTGGGCGGTGGTGGCACACGCCTTTAATCCCAGCACTCGAGTGGCAGAGGCAGGCGGATCTCTGTGACTTCAAGGTCACAGCCTGGGCTACAGAGTGAGATCCAGGAAAGGCGCAAAGCTACACAGGGAAACCCTGTCTCAAAGAAAAAGAAAAAGAAAAAGAAAAGGAAAGAAATGTGTCTGTATGTGGAGATAAACTGCACAACACAGCTCTGATTTCCTTATACTCTCTCTGGGCTCCTCCCTGCCTCCTCCTCACTCACCTTGACATAAGAACTCTTATTCTTGACAAGAGGCAGCCAAGGCAGATGGAAGGAAAACTTATGGGTGTGCAATCACCCTGAAAACTAAAGAAAGGAACCAAATTATTTGAGGTACACTGTGAGATGAAAAGACAGTACAATAAATCTGCCTGCCTAGACCAAACAAAACTTCCAATAATTCTTTATTTCTTCCTTCTCTTCTCATCAGAAAATGTCTCTCTCTCTCTCTCTCTCTCTCTCTCTCTCTCTCTCTCTCTCTCTCTCTCTCTCCTCTCTCCTCTCTCTCTCTTCCCCTTCCTCTTCTCTCTCTGTTTCCCTTCCTCTTCTCTCTCTGTTTAGACAGCTGTCATGAGTTCATGGATACAACAGCCCTGTAAGATCCAGGAGACATCATTTTCCAGCACTCCTCCCTGTCCTCTGGCTCACAATCTTTCTGACTTCTGTCCCATGATGTTCCTCTCTGAGACAGAGAGGTGGGTGTTGGGAGAGTACTAACAAAATGATTAAAAAGTAAACACCTCAATAGGTCATGTTATGGTGTGCGTGATGTTGCTACCATGGTCAGAAACTGCCTGCTGGTTCAAACAGAGCCACCATAGTAGTTTAGAATAAAGTTCTAACTATAAACGTAAGGACCAAAACCAGGCAAGCCCGTGGTTTTGTTTGTTTGTTTGTTTACTTGATTTTTTTCCTCAACAGCCTTTATTGAGACTCTACCTTTAGTTCCTAAAAACTAACAATGGCTGGTTTAGAAAGCAAGACCAGGGCTCAGATTAGGTAACACATTTCCTTCAGATCCAGAAAACACGACTTAAGGGGGAAATTCAGTTCAATTTTAGGCATCCCTAGCTGCTCAATCCAACCCAAAGGTCAGCCTATGCTATCTGAACCAGACCAGCTCCCTGGGGTCTACAATCTATAAGATTTCCCCAAAATTATAAATAGGTAATCAATAAAAGACCCAAAGATGAAGGGAAAGCAGTCATCAGTTCAGGATAGGCAAGGACATGGAACCATGGAACATCCCACTGCTTGAGGTCACTTCCATTACAATCAGGCCAGACCTGAACCTTTAACACAATAGCCAGGAGTTCTTTGGGGGCCTCATTATACAATTCCCTTTTCTATTTATGCACTCAGTTTAGTGTAAGACTCCTCAGTGGGAATTCTGGAGTGAGTGATGTTGCTCGAAACTCTCCCACTTGAATTGGTCTATCCGGCTCTTCTCATAGTTCCTCGGGAATAATAAGGAAAGGAGAACAAGAGCCCAGGATTAATTAGAAGTAGGACTATTATGCAGGCACAGCAGGGAAATCAATGGAGGTGTTATGCTGATGGATGGTAGGGATCCAGTGAGGAGGTTAAATAGGATAAGCCATTGGAGAGGCTTGGCACACAGTGACTTCAGTAAATGCTAGCTGTCATCATTACCATCATCAATAATATTAGTAGTATCTGTTGCAGTAAGGAAAATGTCATTCTCTCTAATAACAGCCAAAATGCTATATACACCAGAGCTCTTAGGTGAATGTGTTAGCCTATCCTCTTTGTCGTCAAACTTTTTCCTTTGGTGTTTCATTTTCTAGCAGCATTTAACAGTATTTTCTTATCTGCCTTCTCTTACAAAGGCACCTCTGATTTCACATCTTCCAGCTAATTGTCTTTCCCCTCTTTAGTTGATAAGGAAATCTAATAATGTTCCACATGGCTGGTTTTCCAATTTCCATTCCTATTTTCATGATGACTTCAGTCTCTACAGCTTCCATCCAAAGTTCCTGCCTCCAGCCAAGCATTAGTTCCTCCAACTTTGCCCCTACTGATGAATACTTTTGTGTGTTCTCTCTTGTATGTCAAAAACTTTAGGCACATTTAATTTCAGTTAGAGCCCTCTTCTTGAAACACACTGTGCATACCCCACCCCCAGAGCCCACCCTACTTTTCTACAGCATGTTCCCCTTGCTTTGAAAAGATTAGACTCCCTGTGTACAGTCCCAGGCCTCCTCTCTGCTCTCATTTCCACTCTTTCCACCAATGATCACAGTCAGAAATTGAACTGACTCTTTCATTTATTTCTTACCATCAAAAATGGCCAACACCCACCTCCCCTGTTCAAGAAGGCAGAGCTGTCACAAGTTCCTGGGTAGAACAGCCCTGTCTGATCCAGAAGGCATTGTGTTGCAGCACTCTTACATAGCCTCTGGCTCTTAGAATCTTTCCATCCTCTACTCTGAGAGAGAGAGACAGACAGAGAGAGACACGGAGAGAAAACAAAATGGTTACTTGCCTTCCTCTTGCATCAGTGCCAGCTTGTTCTGGTATTCCCTGGCTCTAAAACAAAACACAGACAGAACTCTTCCTTTCAACTTGCATGCCTTTTACAGAAGCCATCTCCTAAGATTTCTCTAGGGAACTAACCTCTCTTCCTCAATGAGCATCTTTTCCTCTACTCCCTTTGGTCAAGGTAAATACTGTTTTTCATCTTGCCAAGGCCAAGAGTTACTTTGGGGGCTTTATTTATGTAGCTTCTCAGAAGTTTTGCACAGCCAGCTACTACCTTCTCAAAATGTTTCCTCTTTAACATCCAGTCAGACTTCTTCTGATTTATCTCCCTTCCTGGGATTTTCTTTCTGTTTCTTCTCTTCAAATTCTTTTAGATTCCCCTCATCCTTCTGCTTTTTAGGGTTTGGTACCAGCCTTCTGCAACATGTCTACTGTATCCTCTTAGACCATACAATCCATTCACATTGATTTAAATAGGATATTGTGAGGGGGGTTTTAACTCAGTGAGTCCAGATTTATGTATCCATAACTTACCTGACACCCTCATTTGGTTGTTTAACACACATCACATATCACACTTGGATTTCTTCACTTACTCCAGTCTTTCTTACTTCGGTCTGGTCCCTTCATTCCTCTACTTGTTCTACAACCTCCAAGCCACCCTCCCTTCATGTCTTTCTTTACTTTCTTTTCTCATATCCAGTGCAGTGGGAGTTATGTGGACTGACCACTCGGAATGTCCCTCAGTTGTGTCCATTTGTCAGCACTGTGGCGGCCACCTCAGCCCCACTCATGTTCTCCTTTGGCCATAACAGTCTCCAGATGAGATCTCAGTTTCTCTGCTCACAATCTAGTCTGCACACCTCCGCCAGCATCCTAAGTGGGTTTTGTTTGTTTTATTTTGATCTCATCATTTTCCTGTTTCTAGAAATGACCAACAGAAAGAATAGTAATTTCTTGAGATGGGTCTTTGAGAAAGGAAAGTGTTGGTGTTACAGTGAAAAAAATAAGGATCACATTTTAAGTTTATTTTTACAGGGTAGATGATAAGACTGATGTTCTGGGGTGGGGGGTGTTTCTCATGGCCTCTTTACCAAGCTCCTTGTCTGTGTCCACAGGTGCTGACAGAGCTCGCTCCAGCCTACTTGACACATAGATCATGCCACTTTCCATTTTCATCACCTTGATCAGTGACCATGTTTCTCTCCTCAACTGACTATGACTTTAGTCTCGTTCCTCCATCTGCCTGGAACAGTCTGCTTCCAGCTGGAATCCTGGTACCACCTTAAATGTCATTTTTACAACATGAATTTTTCTTAATTATTTAAGCTAAAATCCCTTCCAGTCACTTCTCCACCACCAACCCTACTTGATTATTTTATTGTCCTTCAAAAGTTATTATAACTTAACACTTTACTCATTTTAGCCTACTCTTTAATAATGAGATAACTTTATCTTCTTTATTATACTATTCCTTAATCCCAGAAAACACATATCAAATTCTTAGTAAGCCTTGATGCATTATTAAATCAGTACAATTAGGAGAATATTCAAATGTCGTCTCTGTTGAAGAACCATATTAGCTATTCTTTTGACATCTGGTGAGGTGTTTTCACTGATAACCATGGCCAATTAGCTATTGTGTTAAGCTACCCATTATGGTATCTATATGTCATTGAGACTTTATTAACACTATTCTGAACTGCCTCAGTTTCTATGAATGCATGAATGGACACACCCTCTTACAACTATAAAGCCTTCTAAACATGGAGTGTAGTTTGCCACACTTGAAGAATGATAGTGATATGAAAGAGAAGACCCCAATATTTGCGACTGATGGTAATTAGGACAGGTGAAGCAAACTCATTACACATGTCATTTTACCCTTCCACACATACCTCGAGATCTACTACCCTCTAAGACAATATACTGAATTCATTTGACAACTACCCATGGTTATATTCCTCGTGCCTAGATGAAACAAAGCAGAACAACATCCTTCAGACAGATATTTTCATGTAATTTAACAGCTGATTACCATAATATTTACTTATATAATTGATATTATAATACATGGTAGCTTATTGGATATATTTGAGTCAGAATTACTGAGTTCGACTTCTAAGAATGTGTCAGACTTTTTTTTTTTTCATCAAAATGTTGTGGGAGCCATGGACAACCCAGAATGCTTTGGATCCTCTCTTCAAGTAAAAGCACAAATTTATCCCACTTCCTAATGCAGCATGGAAATATCCTTTCCTTTTAACATTCTATTGGCATGAGTTAACCATGAGACCAGCCCCCTCATCAAATCCCAGCAGAACAATAAACATTGGGAAGGTGGCAGACCAAGAAGTCCTCCTCTGAGTCTAACTACCCCAGAGCATAGCTTTACCACTGAACCAAGCCAGCATTCTCCAAAACAGAAAGCACAGTGACAGTCTCCCAGCCCCAGAACAATATAGGCTGCAGCATTCCTTGACCTAGTCCTAGAAGAATACAGAAGTAAGAGGAGGAGGGTATGGGTTTCAGGGCCAAGCTTGCACAAGACACAGAGGCAGGAAAATCCCGAGGTCCCAAAACTCTCTAACTGGACTGAGGGTGGGGTGGAGGGTGGATGATTGATTACTGCAAGAGATGGGGGGACATCTAAGTGACTCTCATCTCTCTCCCACACTGTTCTGAGATAATCAGAACCTGGTCTACTACTGTTGAAATAGGCACATCTGGTCAAGTAACCCGGCTGAGAAGAAAGTAAATGAGGCGCGCGCGCACACACACACACACACACACACACACACACACACACACACACACACCCCACACGCTATCTGGCCAAACTGGGAAGCCAGAATCTCTGATTTCTTTCCCTCATGTCTCTGAACTGGTGGTTTACAACCTAAGATATTGCTTTCCTGATATCTCTTTCTCTTTCCTACCTTAAAAGTGTCACCATGCCCGGTGACACGAAAGTAAATAAACAGTAGCAGTTCCTGGAGATGATATCTCATTCTCTCATCAAGCACCAAGATGGCCATGAATTCAGCCCCAGTCTTTGGTCCCTCTATACACACTATAAGCAGTGCAGTGTCATCCTAAAGTCTTTCCAAAAATAAAATCACATGTACCCTGTGAAGAGTCAGTACTTGGTGGCCAAATAAATACAGAAAGATACTGAGTATAGGTTAGCATTAAGAGAAAAGGAAGCCTTAAAACAAAAACGCCATCACAGCTGGGCAGTTAATGAAAGCTACAACTGCCTTTCCCATTCCATCCTTCTACCATAACCAAGTAGAGGCAAGAAACTAAAGAAAGCCCAGTTGCCGAGGAAGATGCATTTCTACATCATGTCATTTGCTCCAAGCAGAGCCAAAGTCAAGTCTGCGCCATAAAGGGAAATCTTGGAAGGAACTGCCATTATAGTCCTTATTCTTTATGGATTACAATGGGAGAGGGCAACCAGGGCCAGAGGGAGAGCTCAAAATGGCCCACCAGAAGCTATCAGTGAAAATTTGTTCTCTACTTAGAACTCACTATATTGCAAATTTTAAAACAAAGAAAACAAAGGCTAATGAATGGGAAGTTTTCTTCTGACAAATATTTCCTATGACTCCTCCCAGCATGCAACCTGAGATATCATTGAGCAGAGGATACTGAGTCCTTTCACAGGGAGTCAAGATTTAAGGATGCAGTCCAGAAATAGAACACCCACCAAGTGTCTATAAGGCTCCAGTACCCAAAGAAAAGCAAAAGCAAAGGAGCATAAGATGTATTTGTGGTGATATTGTGTTCCCCCAAAATATTGTGCACCCTAATAAACTTATCTGGGGTCAGAGAACAAAACAGCCACTAGATACAGAGGCCAGAAAATGATGGCTCACACGCCTTTAATCCTAGCATTCTAAAGGCAGAGATCCATCAGGATCTCTGTGAGTTCAAGCCCACATTGGAAACACCTAGGCATGGTGACTCATGCCTTTAATCCCAGGAAGTGATGGCAGAAAGCAGAAAGGTATATAAGGTGTGAGGACCAGGAACTAGGGTCTGGTTAAGCTTTTAGGCTTTTGAGCAGCAGTTCAGCTGAGATCCATTTGGATGAGGACACAGAGGCTTTCAGTCTGAGGAAACAGGATCAGCTGAGGAACTGGTGAGATGAAGAAGCTGTGGCTTTTTCTGCTTCTCTGATCTTCCAGCGTTCACCCCAATACCTGGCTCTGGGCTTGTTTTTATAACAAGACCTTTTAAGATTCGTGCTACATGTATTCTGAGCTGATCATGGTGTACATGGCTGTAATCCCAGCACTCAAGAGCCTAAGGCAGGATTTTGTCATATATCATGAACTCCAGGCCATCCAAGACTACCTAGTGAGTTCTTATCTCAAACAACAAGGGCCAGGGTGATAGTAGTTTAGAAGTTGCAGGGTAGAGTACTTGCTCAGCATGGGTAAAGTCCTGGGTTCAGTCTGTGGTTATGTGTACATACTATATTCAATCCTGGGTTTTATATATGTATATGTATATGACTTTCTTTTTTTTTTCCAGAGCTGAGGACCAAACCCAGGGCCTTGTGCTTGCTAGGCAAGCACTCTACCACTGAGCTAAATCCCCAACCCCTATATATGACTTTCTATATGTGTACAATCTCAGCAGATACAGAAAAAGAGAAGGGAAACCTTTTAATCAGATAGTATGACATCTGCTTCCTGTCACACCTGGGTCACAGATGTCTCAAAATGACTGGGAGGAAGAAGAGAACAACCCATAATACTCCCAAGTCCCAGAATGTCTGCACTTGGTGGCCTGGGAATGACTCTACAACTGGGCTCCAGATATTGACATGAAAATCAGTGGTTTAAAGGTTATTTGGGTGTAGGGTAAATCAAAACCCACAAGGACAAAAACCTTATAAAAATGTTCAGTTTTATCATCTGTATCTGTGGGCACAGATGAAATCAGTTATGAGTCTTATTTCTAAAGAATTACCTTAATAGTTTGTGAAAAGCCATAAGTTACTGCATTCAAGTCTCAAAAAAAAAAAATGTAGCATGACTAAACTTCCACAAAACTGAGCACAATATATATTTCAATTCCGACATGCTCTTTATTGTAGAGACCAACCCATGATTTAATTGTAATTGTTTGGTCTCACACTATCTAAATTTCACTTTCTAGTTCCTTGATCTTGTTTCTGATGTTCAACTTTTTGCTATCCTTTAGAGTTGATGATTAATGCAGTTATTATTACTGAGAATAATTATAATCCCCAAATGTTACATATTAAATATACCATGAAGTAAGTAAGACAAATACATCCAAGTATAATTTGGGTCAGAGACTTGAAACAAAGTAGGCAAGCAAGGAAGAGATGTTCCTGGCATAGACAGATCATCCACCCGCAACACAGTTTCTCCTCCCATGAACAATTAAGGATAACAATGTAACATCAAATACCCATCATTTCACCCCTTTGCCTTCCTAAAGAAAAAATTGCATGTCACAGCCAAAACACCTCAAAAGAGAGGCAGGATATGAAAATCTATCTCACTCCTTATTGTTACTAAGTCAGTGGACATTTTATTTATTACTTTGGTTCACAATTTTATATTAGCAAAAGAAAAGGACAATGAAGAAAATAAGTAAGCTCAAAGCATCTTCCCACACTTGATGTTTTTCAATGTCTAAGTATAAATAAAATGTCTGCCAAAGCCCCCTTCCACATTTTTCTAAGATCATAATTACACACATATTTAGTAACCCCATTAGGCAGAATGTGCTTTAGAAAACATTGAAGACTTAGCTCATTATGATTAGCATAATAATTAGGTCATTCATCAAGAAATACTATGAATAATTCATTCTAATTAAGTAACTGATAGAATAGTGAATCAATCATCAGTGCCAGAACTCAGCAAGTTATAGACTGCAATCAATTCTGGAATACTTCACTTCCAGTTATAACTGGATAAATTAAAATATGACTAAATGCTTGCCCCAGGACTAGATACTCAGTAGATTCACCTCTATGGACAGTTGACTCTGCTGCTGTGTTTCTTGAAGAACAGGAGAAGAGAGTTGACAAATTAGAGACATGAGAAGAAAATGTGTCTACTGCCCTGACAGCCACTCTCTACACATTTTATCACTTTCCCCTAGCATAGCTGGATGAGGAACCTTAGCAACAGGTGTTGGATATTATGTATTATATAGAAGAAAATATTATTGGGAAAAAACAGATAGCAGAAACCAAATCCCCAATTCTGTTAATTCCAGAGAAAATGATTCTGAGAATGAAATATCTTGTTCCACATCTGTCTGCCCATGTGTTCACATAGGGAAGTAAAGAGCCTCCTTACAAGGCCTGTTGGAATGCTGAGCTTCAGAACAATCTATTATTAAGTACCCTACTGCTCTTTCTGGCTTAGCCTGAAGGAAAACAGCTCAAGAGCTATGGTTTATTTCTCTAGGGAATGATAAAAGATCATTTTAAGATTTTAATAAAGGATTGATGCTCAGAGCCAGGAGACTAGCACACAAACTCCTACCTAGCTGAGAAAATGATTTATTTAAAGTTGAATCAAACTGTGTCTCTTATTATTCTTGGTCAAGTAGGCTCTAGACTTTGGAAAGACCAAATGGAACCTTGTTTCAATGGGAGAGTAACTAACACCAAAGCATTAAGAGCTATGAATAACTGAATTGAACCAGGCCATGTTTCTTGCACAGACAGGAGAACATATGGGATCAATAAGCATTTTGCTCTGATGCAGACTGCCTGACCCATTCCCCAGTTAACATGCTAGCCAAAGACCTCACCTCATATTGCTACTACTCCAATATTCAGTGCTGTTTAGAGCAATGATGTTCTCTGACTCTTACACTTATATAAGTAGCATTGAAGTAGGAAGTCTGCACCATCCTGCTCCATTCCATTTGTATTTGTATAAATATATACATATGCATAAGATTTAATTATATATAAGTTATATATGTTCAATTTAGAGCAACTTAAAAATATGATTAAGCAAGAGAAGTTCTACTTAACCTACAATCCAGTAAATTTGATGCATCTTTGCTCTTAGTTTCTTGTTATTCATAATGCTGCCTATTAACCATACTGAATTTTGCCTCTTTGCCTAATGGTAGAAGAGCCTCATCTTCTCAGGCAAGCTCAGAGATGGAACCTGAAGAAGAAGAAATATTTAATACTGAGGGCAGAGCATAGATAGACTTACCTGGAGTTGCTAGTCTTTGTGGACTTAATGGAGATGTCTTGATACTCCATGTTACTTTTCTTAGTAATAAAAATCAAGAGCTATGGTAACTTGTGTTCTTTACACTTTGAGCCTTCTTGTAGCAATGAAAACAGATTTATCATTTATTCACTAATAAATACCCACTTAGAAAGAAGCAACCATAGTCAAGAAGAGAGGGAGGAAGAGGAAGAGGAAGAAGAAGAGGGAGAAGTTGATGACAACAGTGAGGATGATGATGAGGAGGAGGACTACAAGCATAGGGACGAGGAAAAGGACTCAGGACAAGAAGGATGAGGAGCAGGAGGAGTAGGACAAGGATGAGGAGGATGAGGAGGAGAAACTTTGAACCAAAGTCCTCAGAAACCAAAGCTTAACTCTCTCTACACTACCATGAATAAAATTATTCCAGGCTATCAAGTTCCCCAAGAATCCAGCAAACTACAGTAGTGACTTCAAAACCAAGTATCAAAATTGAGAAATTTGTCCATTTACATCTTTGGGATAAAGACCCATATGTGTAGTTATGAACCATTCTCTCCCTAATGGGTATATCACTAATGTACCTACAAATAAAAATTATGGGGTTGGGCCTAGAAACATATACATGCAGGCAAAACTAAACAGACTCAGCAGGTTTTATTTATATGTCAATTTATTTACATGTATTTGTTTACATGTAACATGTATTGTTACATACATAATATCTATATATATACGTATATATATACATATAAAAAACAATGGTTAAGGAACAAAAGGCTGTGAATTTGGGGGAATATTGAAGATGGCAAAGATTGGAGGGGAGAAATTATATAATTATATTTTAATTAAATTTAAAAATTATGAGTCTGGAGAGATGGCTCAGCAGTTAAGAGCACTTACTCCTCTTGAAGAGGATCTGGGTTGGATTCCCAGCATTAACACTGTGTCTCACAACTGCCTAAAATGCCAGTTCCAGGGTATTCTACACACTTTTCTGGCTTCTGCAGGCTCCTACACACATGGTGCATATACATATCTTCATACACATAAATTTTTAAAAATCTTAATACTTAGAAGTAGTCAGCCAATATACATTGTATCCCACATTTTGAGGTGTGTGTGTGTGTGTGTGTGTGTGTGTGTGTGTGTGTGTGTGTGCTTTTTTTCTTTTGTTTTTAAGAGAGAGAAAGAACATGAAGTTGGTGGGTAGAGGGAGAAAGGATCTGGAAAGTTCTGGTGTAGAAGAAAGATATTTTAAAATACGAAACTTTATTAAGTTTTAAAGATTCATAAAATTAAAAGATGAGTCTTTTAAAAATCCTTTATGACTATAATTTACTTTAATATAGTGGGAGGAGGCAAGTAAATGAAGCAAGACTGGCCATGAGCTTGATTATTCTGAAGCCAAGTACATGACAGTTTATTATACTATTCTTTCTATTTTATTTGTTTCTATTTAATTGTTTTTATCTAATTTTGTGATTAAAAAAAAACAAACAATCAAAAAACTGTTTTTAAAACCAGAAGGCACCATGCAAGATTTCAAGAAGAAAGGTTAACAACAGTTTTGCCCAGCTATGACATGTACGAACCATACCAATAACCAATATGTCACAATACCCCTAAGGCTGCCGTAGTAGTACACATAATTTGGCAGTTACCAATAGCACACTAAAAGGCTTTAGAACCGACTCAACAAGGGAACCCGTGCCTGGTACAGGAAACCTAGAGAACCACCCATGGCTAGTGAAGTCATTGTTACATAAGGAGAATCTACTACCTCTAATTTAATAAACTAGTATAATCCCTAACAACCATCTATAAGTCTGTATACACACAGATAAGTGTAATCTTTACCCCTCATCAAACTTCTCTTTGCAACAGACAGAGACCACTACAGAAGACCACAACCAATCAAAACAGAGATCTGGAGCCTAATTCCAATGGATACCTCTCCAAACTCCCATACCTTAAGTTCAGGAAACATTCCAGAAAAGGAGGCAGAAAAAAGACTGTAAGAGCCAGAGGATCAGGGAATTTGCTGTGAGACTGTGTCTCCTAGTAATGTCACAATACCCATAAAGTCTCACCCACATGACTGTAGAGGCACGAGCTAAACAGGGATGACACCAATGAACACACCAAAATGAATGGATAAGAAACCACCAGGCCTCAACCCAACACAAAGCTCTAGAGGCACCCGAGGAAAGCTGAAGGCAGAAAAGATAGTCTCCCCAGGGAAGAGCATGCCAATTAGTTGTTCCGTACCAATGGTTAACCCTGGAAACACGCATACAAGTAACATTGTATGAGCTGAGAAAGTTATATTTAGGGATACACACACACACACACACACACACAGAGGCAAGCAATAACAATTCATGAAAAAAGGCATGAATTTGAGGGAGAGGGGAATATGGGAAGGTTTGTAGGGAGAAAAGGGAAAGGGATAAATCTTATAAATTATAATCCCTCCAATAAAATAGCAACAAATACACTAATTTTAAAAATCATCTATTCCTATAATTTGCTTTAAAGTAAAACAACAGAGAAGGAGGTAAACAAATGAAACAAGATGGGCTGTGAGTGTGATTATTTTTAGTTAAATACATGAAAGTTCTTTATAATATTCTCTCCACTTCATTTGTTTCTTTCATTCTATTATTAAAAAACAAAAAAACAAAAAACAAAAAAACTCTTCAACTAGAATCTCTATAGCCTGCTAATACCATTTGGTCCTGCAAAGGGGGAAAACACTAAAAGTCAAGCCAGGGTGTTTCATACTTTCTTAGGAGACTTTGCTGAGAGCTTCCCTAACATCCTCTGCTCTTAGCACTTAAAATCATTTCCTCCCTCAGCTCACATCTACCTGATCCACAACTGCTGTGAATTTCCCAAGGTTTGCTTGGTTGATGCTTACTCCTTCTTGGAAGGCCTTACCTAGCATCTTCCTCCTCCCCAAGGAAGGCCAGTGTCTCTACTAAACACTACTATAGAATTCCACACTTATCCTTGTCATACTGAATTGTAGATATCCGCTTACCTGTCTGTCTCCTGTCTTTCACTAGAAGAATCTATAATAAAATTCAAAATATTTTGGTTAGAATATATATCTTATTTGTGTTGAGAAAACACCATAGACCACACCCTTTCAGTTTTCTTTAGACGATGCTATAGATTTGATATTTGCTCTATAACTTTTCTAATTTTGATGGCTGTTTGTTGGGTAGAGAGGCTTGGAATAAAAAAATGTTTATATTAAATCCAGAAAAGTCTTCATCCTATGTGTTTCTTCTAAACTATGCTCAAAATTGAAAGTGTCTCTTTTCACCCACTTGTGTTTGGTAGTAGGCAAAAAGGCAAAAGCATTCTCCCTGGAAACATCCTAAGTTCAATCAATAGATTCATTGAATTCATTTTCTATTTTCAATATTGCAATATGAAACAGTGTTGCTTAAATTTCTTGTACGATGTAGTAGAAATCTTTTCTTCCAGCTTCCAGTCATGCTTTCCTTAATCTTTCTTAATCCCTCATCAATATCCTGCTTTAGACTCTTAACTTCTGCTAACCTGGTCTTTAAGAACTTTTAAATTTATATTAAACAGGAGCTAGAGACGTGACCCAGTGGGTAGGAACACTGTTTGCTGCATTAGAACCTAAGTTCAAATTCCAGAACATAAAAAGTTAAGTATGGCTTTGTATGCCAGCAACCCACCACACTGTGGGATCAGAGACAGGAGGGTCACTGGGGCGGGCTCCCAGCATGCTTGCTTCAGGTTTGGTAAGGTATACCTCAAAGGAGTAAGGCAGAGAGCTATACAGCAGAATATCTGCTGTTCTCTGGCCTCTGAGAGCATGTGTAGTCAGGTGCATGCAACTTACCTACATGTGCACATATACAAACAGCACACAAACATATTCATTCATTATCAAGTAATGAATCAAATAATTCATTAATTGATTAATTAGCTAAGCTTCTACACACCATCTGGTACACGTGTTGTACAGCTCTTCTTACAGTAACAGTGCAAGTCTACAGACCAAATTATATGTTTCTACTTCTCTGTTACTTCATAAAAACATGTTATAAAACTAGTGGCCTAAAGCAGCAATAATGGAATGCCAATATTGGTGTTGGCTGAGGTACTGTGGGCAGGCAATGCAATATATACACACCCAGAATACCCATCAATCCCATCAGGCTATGACATATCCCTTCCTAGAGTGGAAGGACTTAATGTAATCAGTGCCAGGTATTACGTGTCTGATTGGCCACTGTGCTGGCTAATTTTATGTCAACTTGACACACAAACTAGAGTTGTCAACTGAGAAAATGCCTCCATAAGATCTGGCTGTAGAGCATTTTCTTAATTAGGGATTGATGAAAGAGGGCCCAGTCCATTGTGGGTGGGGCCACCCCTGGGCTGATGGTCCTAAGTTCCATAAGAGCAAGCTGAGAAAACCAGAAGAAACAAGCCAGTAAGAGGCACCTCTCCATGGCCTCTGTATCAGCTCCTGCCTCCAGGTTAGCCCTTGTGTGAGTTCCTGTCTGGACTTCCTTCAATGATGAACAGCAATATGGAAGTGTAAGCCAATTAAACCCTTTTCTTCCCAACTTGCTTTTCAGTCATGGTGTTTCGTTGCAGCAGTAGAAACCCTAAGACAGCCACCTAGAATGAATCCATACCTAGAGGCCCATCACTAGTGACAGTTGGAACATTGAGCAAGAATACAGTCTGTGCAGCTAGACTCATGCTTAAGGTCTATTTTTTGATGTTCTAGCTGTTTGTTTCATGTTTCCATCGTTCTGACCCAAGAAGAATTAAGGATAGAGGGCAGCTAATATCTGCACACCAAGCTGTCTTGTTCCTTTAGTGATTCAGAGGCTCTTTTGCAGTTAATGCTTTCTGATGAACATTAGCACTGAACATGAAGATGCTCCCTCATTAGCATAGGGCCATCCCTCTGTCTCTATCCTGTACCCTTTGTCCCTGACCAGCTGGTAGCCCTCTTTTTATTACTATATGAAATTAACTCGGGGGCTGGAGAGATGGCTCAGTGGTGAAGAGCACTGGCTGCTCATCCAGAAGGACCCAGGTTCAGTTCATAGGAACCACATAGTAGCTCACAACTGTCTGTAACTCACATTCTAGTGGGTTTGACATCTTTGTACAGATAGATATATATGCAGGCAAAACACTGATACACATTTAAAAAAAATGTTCTAAAGAAAGAAAATAACTTGAGCCAGGGGGTGGGGGCGCATGCCTTCAATCCCAGTACTTGGGAGGCAGAGGCTGGTAAATCTCTGTGAGTCTGAGACCAGCCTGGTCTACAAAGAGAGTTCCAGGACAGGCTCCAAGGCTACACAGAAGAAACCTTGTCTCAAAAAACAAAAAACAAAACAAACAAACAAACAAAAAAAGCCAACTATTTCTTAAGTTGTTTGTTCCCTTCTCAATCTCTCAGTCACTCCTGCTCTAAATGAGGACATTATGGCACCTGAGGTTTCTAGGTTTCAACAGCATTATAGACCCTGTATTTAGCAGTTCCAATATGTAACATCTAAACTGGTCTTTAAAGGATGGGTAGTCTTCATTCCCAAATTCCAATCACCTAGATAAACAATGGTAAGCTTACATTGAGAAAGAACTGGGAAATTTATTGCTATATATAGTTTCTATGCTATGAAAAGTCCTTTCCTGGTGAGAATTTGTCTATTCTCCATTCAGTGATGAAGTCTAGATTCGAAAACACACCCAAAGTAGACCTAGCCCTATTAACTCTTAGTCAGAAAGGTGTCTGGCTAAGAGTCAGAACTGCTTCAGGCAGACAGTGGAACCATAGTGAAGACTGGTTCATTAATTCTTTCATAGAGTTCTTGTGTTCCTGCATCAATATGTAAGTTGTTGGTCAGCAAATACCTACATATATTTGCACTCAAACTTTACTTCAGTTTGCATGTTTATACAAGTGTTCTGTTTCTTATCGGCTCCTTTTAGCCCTGGGTTGTTCCCACCACCACCCCATACACCCACTCTTCTGAGAGTGTAGCACTGTTTTGAAATTGAGTCCTATTCCATTGAATCCATGTCTCTCCTCATAACAGATAAGCATTTTGCCTCACTTCCTCCTTATCAGAAACAATGGCACAACTCATATTTTTGCATGTGAGAATTTCAGTGGCTTGTATAATCAACAGCATTTTTCTTGGGCTACATGGAAGAAATCCACTTAGTTTTATTAAATATCACAATCTCCAAACTGAATACACTCTAGCTACACCTCCTCCCAATCAGTGCCTGAGGATCCCTAATCCCCCACAATTACCATTATCCAGATAGTTTAGAGTGATAATTACAACAGAGAAGTCTCATTTCTCTTTGAGCCTCTAATTATCAGTTGCTGGAATATTCTGACATATGACTCGTTACCTTTTAGAATTTTTTCCTCTAAATTATACCTTTAAACTCTTGAAGGTTTTCCCAAATTTCAGTAAAAATGGCACATCCCCAGAGTTCAACTTTCTCTTAGCTGGACTCTGAATATGTTCATGATTGCTCCAATACCAGAAGATAAGTAGGCCACAGTGGGTGGAGTCAGAGTCATCTGAGCTAATAGTCTTAGATGATTGCATCAAATATAGCTTACTCTTGCAAAAGTCCACAAAATGCATAATAATGGGGGGAGCCTGGGAGAGCTGTTCGCCAACCAAGTGAAGAGCCCGAGTTTTCTTTACTCCACAGTAAATTCACTGCTGGTTCTTATACACACGAATCCAACCTGGGCTCACTATTTGGCTCCTCCAGACTATTGATCTGTTCTTATACCTCAGCAGAGCCACACCAGGTTTATGACTATGTTAGTGTTCTTGAACTTAACAATAAAATTATATTCTCTTATTTTTATGTAATTTTCCAAACACCACTGAAATTGTTTTCAAATCTTCAATAATGTTTTCTATTTTATATTCAATTTAAATGTTATGCTCTGCCCCCTTCTTTTTCCTACCAGAGAATGAGTTCCCCTGACCAACTAGTGGCATGCCCACCACACTGGCTGCCTAAGAGCATGCAATCCATAAATACTGCACAGAAACCAACTGAAAGGACTTCTTGAACACTCACATTGAATTTTAACAAATCATAAGCACAACAGAATGAACTCTGTAGCTAACGATACAGCCTGCTGGCCCAAGAGGAGAAAGGGCCTTTCACAAATTCCTACTCTAAAAGTCAACCCTATTACTTAATTAAAAATTGGAAATTGGCTCAAGTCTGATGACCAGAGTTTGATTTCTGGAACCCATATAGTGGAAGGAGAAAGTTCGAGTCCCTCAAGTTGTCCTCTGGCCTCCATATGTACACCGTAGCATGTGAGATCATGTATGTGTGCACCCACAAAAATAAAATAAATGAATGTAATATAATTACCCAATAGTTGCTGGGGGAGGGAAAGTCAGTTGTCATCAGGGATTTGGCTCCTGAGAGTTATCCATACTCCAGTAGATGGTCCTACACCCATGAACATTGAGGGAGCACTAAGGGGACTCAATGGGTTTTCTCTTTGAAGGGCATGAAGTCAGAAGAGAAAAGTGGTGGGAGGGAAGGGATGAGAGGATGTAACTGGAGAGTTTCTCTCCGGGTCCCACCAAGTCCCGCAGCCCACTTATAAAATAATCACTCAGACACTTATATTACTTATAAACTGTATGGTCATGGCAGGCTTCTTGTTATCTAGTTCTTCTATCTTAAATTAACCCATTTCTATTAATCTATACCTTACCATATGGCTCATGGCTTACCGGTACTTTACATTCTGCTCCTCATCATGGCGGCTGGCAGCATCTCTCCGCCTCAGCCTTCCACTTCCCAGACTTCTTCTCTCTCTTTGTCCCGCCTATACTTCCTGCCTGGCTACTGGCCAATCAACATTTTATTAATCAATCAATCATCCACAGCAAGAGAATGGTTGATTAAAACATATTATACCCATGTGCAAAATTCTCAAACAACAAAAAAAAAAGCAATATAAATACCAGTTACTTTATTATACATGTATCATACTCATAGCTACTGAATGTTCCTTTGTAATATCACAATTTATGAGTTTAGGGAAGGGTGTTTAACTTCACTTTTTATATTTCAGATGGGATCGTTTTTATGATGTGCATGGTGTGTGTGTTAGTGTGTGTGTGTGTGTGTGTGTGTGTGTGTGTGTGTGTGTATGTGCATTGAGGAAATTGAGTGTTTTCTTCCAATCTCCATGGTTAGTGTGGTGGTATTAAAAGTGAATGAACTAGATGAGGTGGAGATGGACAGGTATATGGACTTGGCTTCATGCCTTATTAATTATGAAGCTTATGATAACCATAAAGAACCTGAGCTTAATGTGAAGTGACCTCCTTTCTTCTCACCAACAATCTCTTATTTCAATTTTCTGAGTTGAGCGAGTAGATACTGAAACTATCAACTTCATACATCTCTAGAAATATAAAGTCTCCATGGCTTCTAAGATTCCAAGGTTCCTATAGAGTGTGCAGGGACAGACAGGAAGAAGGGCCAGTGAAGAGTGTTCCCTAAATAATGATTACCTATCTCACATTCATTTTTATGCTTTATTGACTCTGTTGCTGTGGAGTACAGAGTCACTTGTTACACATGCATACATCCTGCATGGTGAGAGGGGAGGGTCTTCTTGAGACACATAGCCCATTCAGTGAGTTGAGAACGGAGCAGAACCCAATATTCTGCTTCATACCTGGAAGACTCCCTAGTGATGCCAGTGCTGTTGGTCACAGAATTCACTTTGAGAAACACTGAAGAACACAAACAAAGCAAACCCGACTTCTAGCTTCTCTAGAGTTTACAGTCTTGCAGCCGACACAGACTTAGACACTAATGACGCATATTCAAGGCAGCAGAAAGTGAGTACAGGAGAGGAGGCTGGAGACACAGGCCGCCCTGAGGTCTCAACAGATGATTCATCATGTGAGTCATTGCCAGCATTTCACTTCAGATACTTTAAGAAGGAGATATAAAAATCAGAAGGCTGGGCAAGACACCAGTCAATAAGCCACAAAATAAATTAAATGTGAAGTCTCAACTCCCTGGTTCTTCTCTTGCCTGTTTTTGCCACACAATTGGAGAACAATGTTGGCAAAAATCAGACATCTCTTTCTTGGTAGCAGAGAGAGCAGTAAAGAAACATGTACTTCATAGATAAGTGCTGTAGGATGTCTTTCTGCATGCTGTGAATATGTGTGGCTCCCACTGGATAATAAATAAAGCTGTTTTGGCCTACGGCAAGAAGTCTTATAGCCAGGTGGGAAATCCAAGCAGAGATACAGAGAGAAGAAGGGAGAGTCATGAGAGAGACCAGCTCACCCACCACTCAAGGAGCAACAAGATGCCAGCAGATGGGTAACGCCACAACTATGTGGCAGCATATAGATTAATAGGAATGGGTTAATTTAAGATGAAAGAGCTAGCTAGCAAGAAGCTCAAGCCATAGGCCATACAGTTTGTAATTAATATAAGCCTCTGTGTAATTGCTTTTGCAGGAACTCCAGTGGGAGAGATTCCTCCCAACTGCGGGGCCGGGTGGGACACAGAAAAACTTCCCTCTATAGATAAGAAGACAAACAATGCTAGCTTCCTCCTGGTTTCTGCAAATATATTCTTATACTGAGTGGCTGTTCACTGAGGTAGCTGTGGCTTGTTCTGTGTCTCTGATCTTCCAGCATTCACCCCAATACCTGGCCTCAGGTTTGTTTTTATTAATAAGAACCTTTTAAGATTCCTGCTACAGTTCACCATGGCAGGAATGTCTTCTTGCAGAAGTTAGTAAAACCTTGCAGAAGTCAGAACACCTTGGTTGTTATCAGTCAGCCTGGGCCACTCTCATGTGTAGGTGTCTGGGTGTCAGCCTAGAGAAAAGACAAATGCAGGTCTGCCCACACAGTCAGCAGTGAATTGCTTTGGAAAATTCCTGGGCGTGTGACAGGTTGTTTTTCTGGACTCTTATTAGATTAACAATGCCAATGTTATACCCTCAAAATGTCAGTTTAGGAACTTGGAAATCATTGCAACAAAACACTAAGTCACAGAACTGGACTGTAAGGTTGATAATTCTTATGTGTTCTTCAGGACACAGGACATTTGCATTTACAAATGTTCACAACCTTGTTGATGAAGAAGTCTTCTCTGGGTTTAGCTTAGATCTATCCACTTATCAGAGAGAAAATTCTCAGTCTCATCCCTTGTCTGCTTCTCAAAACCATTACAGTGGCAGTCTGCTCTACAGAGAGAATGGAGGTGAAGGAATCAGAAGGACATTAGGCTCAAGGCTTGGGGTAATATTTATGAACAGTACATTTTCACACATAATATACAGACAGTCAAAAAATGATCACAGTTCTAGGATATCATAATGATTTAAAGAAGCAATTGTATATCAAAGACCCATGGAAGTTGCAAAATGACAATGGTGATAACTAATATTTATTGAACAATCTTATGTACCTGGAACTTTCCACTACTAATTCAGCACTCAAAATAATTCAATGAAATAGGATCATCATATAATAATAAGAAAACTTGAGCTAGGAAGGTTGAATACTTTGCCAATGACCATTCTGCAATAAACAAGCCAAGCTACTGTGTGTGTGTGTGTGTGTGTGTGTGTGTGTATGAGAGAGACAGAGACAGAGAGAGAGAGAGAGGTATGCTAGTGTGCACATGCAAGGACATGTGCGTTAGGTCAGAGGACACCTCTCTGGAGAGTTGGTTCTCTTCTGCCATCTTGAGGATCCAAAGGTCAACCTCACATCATCAGACATATTTAGTAGTTTCTCTACTTTCTGAGCAATCTCAACAGTACTATTGTTAATTTTTTGTGGATTTTCAACATCCACTGTCCATTTTTGAATAAAAATCCATCTTTAAAATAACATTCATTTTAACTGATAGATAAAAATCTCAAAACTGTAAGTGGCATATCTATATGATTATAGGTTAGAGTTAGGGTTAAGGGCTCACTTAGTACATCTATATGATGTTTTAACTTACACACAATATGTATTTAAGATAGACATAACTCTCCTCAATTATTTATCAAATTTATAGAGAATAAATATTCTAATTCCTTTCTTTCAGCTCTCTGAAACATAAAGAATGTGATCAGTATTTATAGCAACCTTACTATGCAATAGCACTCTAGAACTTTTGACTCTTAACTATAACTTAATATCCATCACCCTTTGGCTATCTCTACCACCACCAACTCTTCTCAGCCTCTGGGAATCATTCTTCTATTCTCAGTTTCTATGAAATAAACTTCTTTAGGGTCCACAGGTGAGTGAGAATCTATACGATGCTCATCTTTCTGTGTCTGGCTTATTTCACTTAGTATAATGATCTTCATTGACATCCTTGTTATCACAGATGGCAGAATTTCCTTTTGTGTCTGAATAATATTCTGTAGTGGGTAGCTGTTTGAGCCATGCCCTGAATCACCACCCCTAGTGAGGCAGCTGTAATTGTTACACTTGCCTATATGACCTTAAGGTACCAGCCTCTGGGGCATGGCCACTGGGGACCCTTAAGACCTGGGATGCCAATATACCTCTTTTTCTTGGCTACCTCATGGTTCTGGAAGCTGATATCTTGGACCAAGCTATTCAGCATGGAACAAAGTTCAGCTTTCCTGGACCCTATGATAAATCTCCTATGGTTGTAAGTTTACTCCGAAATAAATTACTTTGGTCATTAAATAGACTTCATGGATTTATCCCATTATCTGGTGCCCAACGTGGGACAAACTCCAAAGGCCCAGGTGGCCTCCACCCTCAGCCTCTGTGGCTACAGTGGTACACTTCCCATATTTCCCTGTCTCTTTTAAAATTCCCACCCCTCCTGCCCCAGAGTCACAGAGTCTGCTCCCCACTGCCCAACAGCTAATCTGTTTTATCTTGTTCACAGCTCAGGGGGTCAATGTGTGTGCTGTCCATGTTGCCTGCAGTTTCCTCTTGCTTGCAGCCCACATTGTGACACAGACCAATGACACCAAAATATTCTACTGTGGATATATAAGCCACATTTTCTTTATCAGTTCATCAGCTGGTGGACAGTTAGGTAGTTTCCAATTCTTCACTGTTGTTGATAGCGCTGCACTGAACATGGACATTTAGACATCACTTCAGCAGACTGATTTCATTTCCTCCTGATAATACTTACTCAGAAGTGGAGTTGTTAGGTCTTATAATGGCTCTAATTTTTTTTTTTAGGGAATTCAAAATGTTTTCTATAATCACAGTGTTCAAGGGTTTCCTTGTCTCCACATCCTTTTCAGAGCTTGTTTTCTGCATTTTCGATAAAAGTTCTTTTCATTCAAGTGTGATGGGATGGCATTGTAGGTTTAATTTGCTTTTCTCAGATTAGTGACACTGAGGAGTTTTTCCTACCTTTCTAGGTCACCTGGGTGTCTCTTTTAAGAAATATATTCACATACATGTTGCCTATATTTCAATGAATTTGTGTTTGTTATGCAATTGTGTTTTGGAGTTCACTTTTATATTCTCTTTATCATTTAATATTATCAACATTAGCCTCTTGCTAGATCTACAATTTGAAAATATTTCCCCCATCCTTTAAGTTCTTCTTCATTCTGTCAATGGTTCCCTTTGCTGAGCAGAAACTTTGTTGTTTAATGTAGTCTTTGAGTCCATTTTTGCCCATTCCAAGATTTGAAGCATCTGCTCTGCACTTTCTTCTAATAGGTTTATAGTTCCAGCCTTACATTAATCCCTTTTGAATAGCAACAGGTGAGAGGTAGTGATCTAGCTCCTATATCTACAGATGAATACCTAATTTTGCCACTTCCTGTATTGTAAACGCCATTCCTAAAGCTCCCCAATTTCCTCTTGAGGAGTTACATCTCATTCACTGATAATAGTCATAATAGAATGTCAAAATACACTACGAGTATAGTTCAATGTCAGAGTATCTTCGGAGTATACACAAAGTCCCGGGCTCAACACCCAGCACTAGAAAAAGAAATGAGTAAGTAAATAAATACATAAGTAGGTAGGTAGGTAGGTAGGTAGGTAGGTAGGTAGATAGATAGATAGATAGATAGATAGATAGATAGATAGATGATAAACAGGTAGCATTTATAAAAGTTCAAAAACTAGACTCTTCATTCCACTTGGCTGACATTGCAGGGGGTCATAATTAAAAAGAAACCGCTATTCATTCATTCAGGAGTCTCGCTTTCATGTGATCATTGCTCCCTTGAGATATTTCATTCTGTTTCTGTTTTCTTGTGTCATACATGTCTTTCTGTTTCAAGACATGGTTTTCCCAACCTTCAAATTGTTAAATCTTCACAAGTTGCTGATAACTGTCCTTTCTGCTTGTTAGCCAATACTTATTTCTGTGTGATTAAAAACATAGCCCCCAATCCAAAGCTCTCACACCAAACCAGTAAATCCCATTGGATCCTGAAAGGTCATACACTGTAAATATTAATATGTATACTGCGTCTCTTCACCAACCTACAATGATATTAATCCATGATGCCCTTTGAGTTCCTATTACTTCTGCCTTCTAAAAATAAATGTAAAAATTATTTCTCAAGTGATAATTCAAAGATCCCCACAAAAGTCATGGATTTAAAGTAAACTAGTCACTTGGAAAATTAAATTACAGAACTCATTGGCATCTTTGAAATAATTTTCACCCTAACTTTGCAGAAATAAGAGTGTCATAAATATTTGAGGAAAATTTCACCTACAAGTCTTACATTTGAACACTTTCCTCTTCTTTTGATCATGAATCAACATTGTGGAGATACAGTGCCTTGTGGTTAATTCCTATGAAATATAAACTGCAAATGAGACAATAGAGACAAAATTTATCTTTCTGAATTTTGCTGATTCAAAGTTTAAAAAAAAAAAAAGAAAAACACCCATACTCTGCTAGGGAGGCATGGTGGTCTATAAGCAGCATGAACTTCAAGGAATGAGAAGTTTTCAGAAAGACGTGGCTCCAGAACACTTTTAATTTCTTCTCATTTTCAAAAAAAGAAAAAAGAAATGCATTCATCTGCTGCTTGAGAACGTGACTTTCTCACACCCTCTTGACTCCTTTCTATTTATGAAAATGAAAATGAGAAAGAACAAAGTGCTCTGAGTACTAAAAGCCACACTTTAGCTTTAGGAAAAGAGGTTGCAAGAAGAGGTACATGAACTGTATGGGAGAAGGGTGGGCCAGGCTTTTGTTAAAATTGCTGCCATTCACCCTAGGCATGGCTAGAAAAAAGAGACAAAATACAATAAACACATCACACAGGGGAAATATACTCAGGGCTAACAACATTTTACTTTACTTCCCTATGCATGTAAACAAAGATGGTCTAGAGAGCTAAAGTGTTCCTTCATTCTACTCGTTTGCAGTTTGGGGCTTGGAGGTTTGAGAGTTGATTTATTTCATTTCTGTTTTGTTGTTATCATTGTTTGTTTGTTTTGTTTTGGTCTGAGGTTTGTTGTTTTGTTGTTCATTTGTTAGTCCGTTTATCTTAAATATTTTTGGCAGAGTACATTAAGCACATACTGAGTTTAAATCAGTATTTTGTTACAAGCTGGAAGACCACCTTATAATACGTCACAGGGTTCTGTGAGTGACATTAGTACTCTAATCTTGTTAATATGCTCAAACAAAAGCATAAAACACCATATTTTAGCACAGATAAGACACTATCAAAAATATTCTTTATATGTTAAGTTCTGATAAAGTACATAAAGGTAATTTTGGTCAAATAATTTGAGGACTAATCGATGAACTGCAGTTTCCCTTAAATTAGAAGTTTTAAACCATCATTTTCTGAAAATAGGAGAATGAAATGGGAGGCATAAAATGTCCTCTGCTTTTCTTGGAAGCATTCAGATAGAAGTGCTTCTGAAGTGTGTGTGTGTGTGTGTGTGTGTGAGAGAGAGAGAGAGAGAGAGAGAGAGAGAGAGAGAGAGAGAGAGAGAGAGAGAGAGAATGAAACATGAAACTTGGGAACATCATTTTTTACTGAAGAAGTTAGCCTGGGTGTACTGTCATTTATGAGAATGAAAACAAGCTCCGTTTTCTTTTACAAATAATGGCTTCTTCTAGGCTCTGCTGTTTTATCAAATGCAATTTTGACTTTCTTTCTGATGCTCAGATTGTCATAGCTTGGCCAGAGGGAGCTCTTTTTAAGTTGGCTCCTGAGACCTGTCAACACCACATCAGAACATTTCAAACTGTACTTGTTTTTTGGCATCAAAAGTTTCTACCCAGATCTTGAAATATCTATTCCCAAGACAGAGAATAAACCCTTCCTAAACATTCTGACATTTTAAACTAGATTTTACTATTTCCTTATGATCTTTCTATTGAGGTTATAGCCCTTCACAAAATGATAACTAACGCTCTTTATTTATATGCTCATTTGATTTTTAAAATTTTCATACATTGAGTATAGAAGATAGAATATTCTGAATGATTTATGATATTTTTACTCTGTCTAATTTTATACACATTTTACCCAGTCCTGAGATCCTATTTTAGATCAAAGTTTCTAACTATTCCCAAGAAACCCCAGAACCAGCCTAGTTTTTTAAAATCTGTATTCCTAGGAGCTTCTCTTACCTTTAATCAGTTTTATAATTGCTTTTCACTTAAAGTAAGATAAAAATATTTACAGACAGCTACTTGGCAAATTCTAAGAAATATCCTTTGTTCCTCTATACATATAGACAAAAATGTCAGTCTTTTGTAGTTAATTTTTAAAATTAAATAGTAACATACGTGCAAATAATAAAACCAATTAAAACAGTAAAGCCGCTAGATGAGGTGCTGTGTACTATAACCTCATAACTCAAGAGGCTGAAGCAGGAATTTCATGAGTTTGAGGCTATGCTGGACTACATGAGACTGTCTAAAATATAGTGAGTGAACGAGTAAATATATCTGGAAATATTTTCAAGTCTTTTGTTCTTAGAAACCAAGACTTGAGTATATTTTAAAAAATCAACATTTAAGTTCAGTATCTAAGCCCTCATAAAAGAAACATCTTTTATCTCTTTGACAGAGCTAGATTCATTGAAACCAGTACTTGCGTTTTTATGATTGTTCACATATAGTAGAAAGACCCCTATAGATGCAGTAGCAATACTCAGTTAAAGGCACCCAGTTAATATAGAAAATTATACTGACTATCATGCCAGAGAATCTCAAGTTAATTGTGCAAAGGAATTCTCTGCCATTTAAGACAGTATTATGTGATTTTTGGAAGTCAATACCCAAGCCATCTAAACACAGGACTTTTCCAAAGTAATTGAGCAGTAGGTTTCTTTCTCTGGCTGGAGCCCATTTAAGAGATATGAAAACAATAACTTGAAGAACAAACACATGGTTTCAGATACATGAATGACTACAGCCTGTGTTTAGCTTTGCCAAAACTAAGCTGCACTTATAATACAAACTTTTTCACTATTTAGTTTTGACTAGTTAGGAAATAATAATTTGTCCCAAACTATTGCTGTGGGTTCCTATGTTTTTTGATCCTGGGGAAACACAGTGAAGAAACGAGATCTACATTAAAAAGTAGACTTGACATCTAAGCTAGAGCAATAAGGCAAGAGGAGATAAAATGGATATAAATAAGAAAGGGAGCAGTATCCTGATTTGCAAGATGTGAGTCTACACATTAAAGATCATAAAGACTCCACCAAAAAACTTACATGGCTAATAAATGCTTACAGAAAATTGGACATATAAAAAAATTAACATACAAAAAGTCAGTAACCTTCTTATATACCAACAACAAACTGAGAAAGAAATCATGGAAATAATCTCATTCACAATAACCTCAAAAATGATAGTTTGGAAGAAACCTAGGCAAGGTAGTAAGGAGCTGTAAAATAAAATACTTAAAAAACTGAAGAATTAAATTGAGGAAAATATCAGAAAAAAGAAAGCTCTCCCAGGTTCATGGATTGGTAGAATGAATGTTATAAAAATGGTCATTATGCCAAACACAGTCTACACATTCAATGCAATCCTGTCAAAAATTCCAACACAACTGTTCACAGAAATGGTTCACTGTATTTTTTAACTTTCTTTCACTGTATAAGCTATTTTTGCTAATGTTCATCAATCTGTCAAGTTATTTTGGCTTCACACAAAAAGATAAAAGTCTGCCAAGAGATAGAAATATTTTTGGTAATCCATACATAAATATTAAATGTCTCACCTATTGAATATATTCACAATTTCTTTGTGTTCTATACCCATGGAATGCAACTATTGTTTTTTCTTTTTAAGCATTTATTTTTATGTGTGTTTATCTGTTATGTGTGTCTATCTGCGTGAGTGTGTTCCAGATGTATACAGACATCTAAGAAAGCCAGAAGAGGGCACTAGACCCTCTGCAGGTAGAGTTAAAAGGGGTTGTGAGCCATTTAACCTGGATACAGGAACAAGCAATCTTAACTGCTGAGTCATCTCTCCAGGCTCTGTATTTCAAAGTATTGTAGCTCTACGTTGAACTTGAACTTGAACAAGCCACTGTCTTTGAAATTTTGAAACCAAGAACTTAGAAGAGAGTCTAGAACTACTATCCACCTGCACAGAAAAAAAATGAATGACCTCAGGAACTCAACACTCACGATGTTGTGTTTCTTTGAAATTCTCCTGAAATACCCAAATATGGCAGCTGTAACCTGTACAATGAAATCTTTATCTCAAAGAAGCTTCCTCCTCACTTCTTTTCTTCAAGACCTCAGGGGCTATGCACAACTCCTGACTGTCTCTTCCACCATGACAGACTCCATTTAAACATAATCTGCTGTGACCCTAACTGACCCAGCTTTGTCTCAGTCTGTGAAGACTTCTTACAGCTGTGTAATGCAAAGACAAACTTAAAGAAGCTTAGCTAAGAAGAAGGATCTTATACTTTGAGGAAAGGCCCAGGTGAGCCGAACCCTGAATACCGTCGAGGAAAACATGGCTAATCCCTCAACTCACACTCTGTTCATTATCTCTTTGGTTCTGGTGAGGCCACACCTCACCTTGTGGCAGAAGAGACATTTTGTTCCTAGGGCTAGTGATTCTGACAATAATAACCAGAATCACTTGTGTACTGTTTGCCTACGTATTTCTTCTTAGGGAGCAATAATGAAGCACATAGTTCTTTTCACATGAAAGTTCCTGAATGAGGATGTTGAATGAATGAAGTAATGACAACTCCAAGTCATGAAATCACTGAGTGGAAAGAAGCAAGTTTCCAATACATTCCACAGAAGAAAGATCGGTATCTATTTCTCTGTTTTTAATTCAAGAAAATAAATTATAACGCCCTTGGCTATTGCCAGACAAGGGATACCATATTTTTCCTTTGAGCTTCACCAAGGAAAGAGAAAAAGAGGGGAGGAAAGAGGAAGGGATGGAAGGTCACAGAGGTAACCAGAAATACTAGTGAAGAACCTGTTTTTCTGATAGAAAATTATAGAGCATGACAATTTTGGAATAAGCTAGGATTAAATCCTATGAATCAAAATATTTTACTCAGCCTTTTCAATTGTATTAAGAAACTATATATACATATGTATATGAGAGAGAGTGTATGAGGTTGTGTGTGAGGATAAGTGTGTGTGTGTGTGTGTGTGTGTGTGTGTGTGTGTGTGTATGTGTGTGTGTGTGTGTGTTTTCAGTGACTTCAATAAGCATAGTCTTTTTCTAGGTTAGAAATGTGAAGAAATACAACTATGGGCAGAAAGAGGGAAAGAAACATCTGAGATTCTTGAGATAGGAGAGGAGAAATAAAGAGAGAAAAAATGCACAGCAAGAAATTCAAAGAGGACAGAGTCCCTCATTTAAAAGGATTTGAAGTCATTGATGCTCCAGACATTCAACCCTATTTTCTGGTATTGTCCTGGGGGATTAACAGGAATGTTTGTGTAAGAGTTTGTTAATTAAAAAAGTCAAAAGTGCAAGCTATAAGCTAAACGTTTCTCATAATCCAAAGGGCTCAACAGAAATGTTATATGCATTTAGAAAGAGCACTTTATACTTCTTGCTCTGTCTGTCATTTATGAGTTTAGGCATAAGTAAGAAAATATGATTAACTATAATAGGAATGATGTCTTTTTATACAGGTTTTTGTCAGCCTAGTATCCCTGCATGTAGACCATCCTCTCCTCACTCCTTCCATTTCATGATTTCTAATACTCTCTCAACTTGCAGTGCACAGATGGGAGAATGGGACTCAGGAAGGTGAGGTACACATGAAGGGACATCTAGCCAGACCTGACTCTTCATACCAGGGATTTCTGGGAAGCCTTATTCAGCAACCTTGTGCTTATATCTTATTGGCCAACACCACCAATACATAGCAGAGAAAAGACTGTTCGTGGGCAGTGAGTGGGAAAACCATGATGGGAAGTGATTAAGTAGGATTGGGGCAATTCCTTAAATGTCTTTAGCCATTTGAGCTGCTTCTGTTGAGAATTCTCTGTTTAGATATACAGCCCATCTTTTAATTGGACTGTTAGGTATTTGATGTCTAGTTTCTTGAGGTCTTTATATATTCTGGAGATCAGCCCTTTGTCAGATGTGGGGTTGGTGAAGATTTTTTTCCCATTCTGTAGGTAGGCTGTTGCTTTGTCTTTTTGACCATGTCCTTTTCCCTACAAAAGCTTCTCAGTTTCAACAGGTCCCATTGATTGATTGTTTCTCTCAGTGTCTGTGCTACTGGTGTTATATTTAGGAAGTGATCTCCTGTGCCAATGCGTTCAAAACTACTTCCTTTCTCTTCTATCAGGTTCAGAGTAACTGGATTTATGTTGAGGTCTCTGATCCACTTGGATGTAAGTTTTGTGCACGGTGACAGATATGGATCTATTTGCAGCCTTCTACATGTTGACATCCAGTTATGCCAGCACCATTTGTTGAAGATGCTTTCTTTTCTCCATTGTACAGTTTTGGCTTCTTTGTCAAAAATTAGGTGTTCATAGGTGTGCGGATTAATGTCAGGGTCTTCAATTCAATTCCATTGGTCCACATGTCAGTTTTTATGACAGTACCAAGCTGTTTTTATTACTGTAGCTCTATAGTAGAGCTTGAAGTCAGGGATTGTGATGCATCCAGAGCTTGTTTATTGTACAGGATTCTTTTAGCTATCCTGGAAAATGGAGGTGGTAGGAAGGAAAAGTGAGATAAAATCAAAAGGAGGGGTGCAGGAAAATGTCATATACAAACCTACAACTTTGTAAACCATGAGTTAGGAGGGTGATAGCCTGCATGAATGAATAATGCTGGACCAAATAGCCCAGTGCCAGGAGTTGGTTGCTTCCTTAAAAGCACCCGGTTAAAGAGGTCCCAGAGACTTCCAGTACAACAGAGACTCTGGCCTTTCCTTTTATATGCCCACGAGAACTAATATTTTGAAGGTGGTGAATTCACCTGGAGTCGTACTTTTGTGAGAAAAACAGCAACTGTTTCTCCATTAACAATGATGTTCCTCAATGGTGAACAAGCAAAGGAGAAACTTTCCTATGCAAACAAACTTGGTCTTACTACCGTCTTCATTCATTCAAGCTTACATTCCAATTTACATGAGTCGCTTATCGTAAAACTTTAGAATTCCAAACCTAAGTGCAATATATGAAGATTTGCCCATATTTTAAAATCAGATTGAAGTTTAAGAAACCAAATTGCTGGCACTAAATGAAATTGATTCCTCGCGAATCTGCCATTTGAGTCTCACAACAGAGGTAGAATAGAAGAGTTTGCCTGGGTTTATATTCAGTGATTGTGAGTGAACATGAATATTCGCTTTACATTATAAATATCCAGAGAAACACAGATGGTTTGTTAAGAAAATTATGGATTCTCTTTCCAGATTCTTTCAACAATAAAGTGTGAGTCAATTTAGAATCCTTGGTAATTAGCTTTATTTATAATATCTATAAATTATCATATTGAATGGCTTATGGGAGGCAAAGTACTAATGAGCATACTGCACAGCATATATTCTAATATATGTATGTATGTATACATATAGTATATATATGTGTGTGTGTGTGTGTGTGTGTGTGTGTGTGTGTGTGTGTTGTACATGTGTAGGGAATATTAATCTAAGGGGATATGTGCCAAATGTAATAACTTTTTAATAGAAATGTTTTCTGGACAGTAAAATGATAGTATTTATGTATAAGATTTGTGTGGCCATTTATGTACACTGGGCATTTTGGTGATATTTTCATTTTCTCAAAATTATCATATTTTATTTAAATTTTTTCATGTTTCTCTTCATTAATTATATGTTACACAAGTATCTTGTTTTCAATTTCTATACACCAATAGAGAATAGAGCTTGGGAATCACTGAGTGCTTGTTGTTTTCAAAATAGACTAGTGGAAAGATAGGTATGGTTAGATCTTATCACACAGATCAATGTCTAGCCACTCTTCAGATGCTCTAACCAAAAGGAGACAATTCCATACATGCTTCTGTGTTTGCAGCATTGTAATAAATGTGTTCATGTATTCTTGAATAAAGGAAACAAATTAATCACTCAGTAAGCTTTGGAGGCAGCTGATGATAGAATGACTTTGCATCTATAACAAGACCTTATGTTAGAAATGTGAAGAAGAAATATTGACCCTGGATGCTGACCCATCACTGTTATGAAATTCCACCAAAGTGAACTTCTAAGTAATGCTGCCAGACACCATTATTTTAATTTCCTGTCCAAGGGAAAGTGGCATTTTTAATCAACATTTCTTGCCCTTGACATTTTTTTATCTGCGTACTGCAAGACTGACAGAAACCATATCCGGACAGTAAATGCCTCCTACTTGAATTCTCTAAAATTTCCAAACTTGAATACATTTCCTTAGTTTTTCTTACATTGTCTGTGAAATACTAACAAGAATCTGTTGAGATGGACAAAAGAGCATCATTTGTTGTGAAGCCACTATGTGCAGTTAGAATTTGGGGAATCATTGAGACCACTCTCTGCACCTCACTGAAAGTAGTTCTTTTTTTCTAGCAGATGCATGCATTCATGGCCTCTCTCTACCCCTCAGATGTAAATTCTTTATGCACTGATTCTAACTTGCTCACAATTAATTATCCTTGGGAAACATCATAGGACTAGCACCCGTAAGTATTTGGTAACTACTGGATGGATGGATGGATGGATGGATAGATGACAAAAGAAAATTAAAGGATCTACTAAATAGTGTTTTAAAAGTAATTATCTACTTGCCAATTGAAATCCAGAACCAAAATATGCTTTTGCTAATTGTATTATCAGAAATATCAGATGGAAAAGATACATATAATACCTATGTCATAAATTAATAAGAAATATAAATGGTAACTGTCATCAAATTTGACAACATACAGCATAAACTCAGGTTTTTTGTGGATGAAGATAAAGTAATTAATTTGTTTAAAAACCCTTCTATGAGCATCCTAATAGCAGCATTATACACACTACCAACCAACCCACTGAGAAATAGAATACTGTGGAATATTATTTGGTAATAAAAATAAATGAAATATCCATACATGCCACAGCACAAATGAGATTTAAAACCATTGTAGCAGGTGAAAGAAGCAGGCATTAAAAAACCCATTTAATGTACAGATCCATTTTTAAAGAACTGTCCAGAATAGAGAAATCTATAGAAACAGTACGTTCCTATTTCGGAGGCTGAAGGGATAAGGAATGAGTTTCCTATCAGAGGGATGAGACATAAAATTATATGGCGGTAGTGCTGTGCAATTCAATTAATACACTACAATTTTAATTACATTGTAAATAGTTGAACATTGTGGGGAATGGATGATATTACAACAAAGCTATAATTTAAGAGTAAAGTGATGGTTTTTCTACATTATGCAAGCAGTTGATGAAGCCAGAACTGGGATCCGTAATTTCCCCAGCTGGCACAGTTACTATCTCCTCTGTTGCTGTTGGCTTTTTAAGCCCTCTATTATATGCCCATCTCCGATGCTGCATCTGCACTTGAGTGCTTGTGTTTAGTTCTCTCTTTCTCTTGTCATTTCCCAACCTCCTCCAGAGCCCGTGCTGTCCATGTCCAGCTGTTAAATGACCTACATTGGAATGTTCACAACTCTGACTATTTCATAATTCATATTTCACTGCCCTGCAGTGACTCTGTTGATCTACTCTGTCATCTAACAAGGCACTATGTAAAGTGTGGTCAGCAAGACTTTGGGGGACAGATGACTTTAGCAGTGTGTGAGCAACTGCTGGGAAACCAGGGAATAATCGTCTGATTCTATTACAGGACTCTTCTTAAAGTCACAGAAAGGAGAACTCAGCAAGGGCTGCTGAACCTGATACTCTTACCTGAGAGGTTGACTTACAGCCAGTGTGTGAGAAACGCCATTTTCCAGATGACTTCCTCTCCGGTTACAGTCTGTCTCTGGCTCCCTGCAAAGTGCTGGAGAGTCTCCATGTTCAGTGTTTGAGAAACTTGTCTTTCCCTCTGATAGATTTCTCCACTGTTTTTTAAGTTTCCTGTTGTAGGAGGATAAATTATCTCCTTTGAGCTCTATGTCTTTTGAAAACTATGTGTAGACATCAAGATGTTTCCAACTGAGACAGAGTGTATAAGCTGAATGGCAGTTGATATTATTAAAGGAAGTCTGAAAGCAATACATGTTATCTCTCCACACAGTATGATTGTGTTGACTTGCTCCTATTTTAGAAATAAAGGTGGACATTGGCTTATTGTCAACCTCTAAGAGCAGGATGACATGTTTTGGGGGTAGTTCTTTCTTTCCTTTTTTCCAGATGAAGACGTGAAATGGCTGTTTTCATCAGTTGAATTTGTAAATTAGAGATACTTTTATAATACTGCTCAAACTTGCTTTTGTGACTTTAAGTGGGTTTATTACAACCTAGAGTTATTAATTTTCCATAAACTCCAAGCTTTTGGATGAATTTGAAACTGCTGTAAGAAAACTGTAAATATTGGTAAGCTCGTGTCATTAGCCTGCTGTGAAGCAGTAGCTAGTTTCATAGTAGAGCAGTCCACTGGGTGGTGATGGAGAGATGTCATGAGAAGCAAAGCGAAGGTTAATTAAGAAGAGTAAGGAAGGAGAAAGGGAGAAGCAAGGGGGTTCCCCAGGACACAGACATCATAGATAGAGAACTGCAAGGCAGAACTGCTCTCACACTTCATTGCACATACTGCTCAACAGGGAATAATCTCAATTAGCAGACATTAGTCACCAACCCCTCACCTAGTCTCTGCCTTTCTTCTTGCTAACAGAAGGCCCAATCCCAGTGACTGAATCCTGATTAGCCTCACCAGTCATGATTTAGCATTACTTTTTTACATTTCTTTTATTTTTTTAATATTATAATTACCTCATTTTCCCCTCCCACCCACTCCCAATCCCTGCTCTATGTCACTCCTTGCTCTCTTTCAAATTCATGGCCAGTTCTCCCATTAATTACACACACACACACACACACACACACACACACACACACACACACAGAGAGAGAGAGAGAGAGAGAGAGAGAGAGAGAGAGAAGTACACACACATACAGATGGATGGTAGATAGATGATAGATAGATAGATAGATAGATAGATAGATAGATAGATGAGATAGACAGAAAGACAGACAAACAGATGCATGCATGCATACATATTCCTAAATAAAAATAAGAACTACCTGCTATGTCTGTATAGTTTTGCTCACTTATATGTTTCCAGGGCTGACCATTTGGTATGGAATAACCAATTGGTGTACCTTTCCATCCTATCCCATTCCACTTAAAATGACAGTGTTACAATGTGCTTAGATCTTGCCACTCCAATGCACTAAACACTGAATGTGCTAAGAGATATAAAGGTAACATGGAATTGGGTTTTTGATGACATTACTGAGTTAAACTAAATGCTTCTTCCCAGTGCTTTATAATAATTGTAATTAGTTGCAATTGAATTGCTTCTCAGTTTAGAGTTTACCTCAGACCTTTCTTACCTCACTATAACTGAGACAGTGTCAAAGCACTTTCTTACCATCAAAAACATGCATGACATTATCAGTTGCAAAACAATTTTTGCCTTTGACAACTAGATAGGCTTTGCACCAAACTCTGTAACAGGATGTTAAGGATACCTCTTCCCTCTAGACAACCCTCTAGACAAGATAACATGTCTGGAGTGAAAGACACTATTACCAGAACAGAAGTGAAGTGGGAATCAGTATGAGTCCTCTCTAGGTCTTCAGATATAATGTACAAGAAACATTTCTTTAAAAAAATGCAAGGTAATTGTTTTAGGGAATCGCATCTCAAAAAGATGCACCATTAGAACCCTCTTGCTTCCCCAGGGATGGGAGTTACAGATAGTTGTGAGTTGACATGTGGGTACTGGGAATTGTATGCTGACTTCCCTTCCTACTTGACCTGCTGACTTCCCTGCATTTGTAGCTGGACAATGACATCTCCATTCCGTATTGCCCAGTGAAGTCATAATCATTGCAACGCCAGAGCAGAGAACATGACCAGACCAGTGATGGTACTGGCATACACCAACTGGGCTGCCAGCTACATAAAACCAGACCATACATTTTTGTGCAGTCCTTAAGAATGAGAAACCATGCTGCTGATGATCTATGATTTACTATGTTATATTTTTATCTTAGATAACACTTGTATTTATTTGAGTAAAAAACTTGCTTCTGTGCTGGCAACAACCACATACAGTTCAGGTTTACCTCATCTCATGATTTCATCATTTTCACTGTGTAATATGCTGTATGTGAACTGCATGGCCTAAGTGTGTAGTAGCCTACACCATCTGGATTTTTTTAATATTTCACAATGTTCACATAATTATGGAATTCCCTACTGACACATTTCTCACATTATATCCCTGCTTTTAAGCAACTGTGATTGTACACATATCTTTTACTATTACTACACATAAGAGATACCCTTATGTCTCTTAAGAGTATTGGAACTCTTTCCCATTTCAAAAACGAATCCTGCTCAAAGGAAATGTAGCCACACTAAATAATATTCCCTCCACCTAGCCTCTCATACACCTTCTGCTACATGTTTTTTATTCAATAATGAAAGCAAATGCTATAAAGTGTGCCAAGTCACAAAATACTACTATGGTGATACTTTATTTGTGCTGAAATGTGATTTTATTTGTATGTTAATAAATAAAGTTGCCTGGGGGTCAGAGCTAATAGCAAGCCATTTAGTAGAAGTCTGGCAGTGGTAGCACATGCCCTTAATCTGACCACATGGCAGGCAAAGTCTGTGTGTTCAAGGACATAGTCAGCATGGTGGCATACACCTTTAATCCCAGTAACAACAATTGAGACCTGGAGGTCTATAGAAACAGGCAGTGACGAAGAAGTCATGTAGTTGGGTTTAGAACCAATGAGAAGGCAGAACAGAAAATCAATAAAAAGATGATCACACAGGAGAAGGTCTCTCTCTCTCTCAGGGGAAGGACAGCAGTGACTGGTAAGCTAAAAGCTATTTGCTAGTGCTCTGACCTCTTGGGCTTTTAACTCTTTATTTGTTTGACTCCATGTTTCTTATTTAATAAGACCGTTTAGAATTACATCTACAACTACTTTCATACTTATTTACATTTCCTACATAAACAGAATGTTTACCAAGTAAATGCAATTACTATGATCTCCTATCACTTATTTTTAACTATTTGATATGTGGGGTTTTCTGGAACAGAAGTGTGATCTAAGAGTATATTTAATGAAATAATATTAAGCCAACAATCATTTAGGCAGGGAGCATCTAAACTTATCAGAGATTATATTATGCACTAGACTTGGAGGTAGAGGCAGAAACCTAGCTGGGTACCTAGCAAGTCGCATCATAGAATGGTTGGGTGTTACAGCAATGGCATGGGGACAAAGCCCCTTCAAAACTCAGCCATTTCTGCAAGGGCTTTAGGAGAAGGAAGATTTTAATTGGATCTTGAAGGACTGATTGGGATTTTGTAAATTTTAAGCAGAGGGGATGCTGGTGGTGCAGACTCTAAGATAATATCGCTGATGATTGATTATGGTGTGTGTGAGGGACCCAGGTGAGAAAAAGGCACACTTGGGAAGGCAGAGACTTTGGGGCTGTGCTGGGAAACTTAACATCCAAAAGAAGCAAGAAGATGATGAAGGATCTCAGGCAAAGAAGTCAAAGATTGTTAGGGTAGTTTAAGGTGGGGAGAGCTTAATAACAAACATCTACAATAAATGTTTTATATATATATAATGTTATACTATAAATATAATACAATACAATATAATATATATGTATTGCAGTGGCAATAATAGAAATACCCTACAAGGGTGGCACTGGAAGGTTTAGCATCTGTTGAACATGAGGCTATGGGCATCTGGGGAGCCTTGAAAATAACTCAAGTGGAATGGACAGCTACATCTTCTTAGCATAGAAATGGAAAAGACTTGAGTTTTGTGTGTGTCAGAGAATAACAGATGCTTTTCACAGCAGCAAGTGTAGGTGCTCATGGTTTATTTAAGCAAAGCTGTCCAAAATATCTACGATTTCCAACCTTTCAGGCTTCACATGTCAACAAGATTTCCAGACAAATTCAAGGAATCAATTTAAAACTGAAAACTTTTCATTCTGCTAAGTCAGGCTTAAGTCATCTACTCCTAAAAACACTTTACTTTTACATGAGAATATTTCAACACCAAAACTTTAAAAGGTGCTTCTTAATATAAAAGGCAATTTGTTAAGTTGGATAAATTTGCCATCTTATTGCAACTCAGCTAGTGCCTCAATCTGCTTCAATTTCTCCTCCTGCCCGAGCATTAATCCCATCATAGAATGAAACCATAAAAGCCACAAATTGGCATTTTTGGGAATAATTTGGAAATGAACTGACACTCAGAGGTATGGAGGGAACTGAGAAGGATTAGCCAAATACAGAGAGACCTGTCCTCAGATATTTGAAGGTGAGGAAATGAAAAGCCATAAGTACTGTTTATATAGAACACTGTGTGCTGATCGCTGTAATAAAGGCTTGTGTAATATTTCATTTCAACATCACAGTCACCCTGGGAGTTGAGAAGGACAGCCCATTTTATTTTATGAGCTTAAGAAATGTATTGTCATGGTCCATTTTTAAAATGAGGTGTGCTTAAAGTTCATGGAATTCCAGATAAGCCAGAGGAGCCAGGAGACATTTTTGTCCCTGTTTGACTCAGAACTGTGAGAGTTAGAAAATTATAGGTCTGCCATGTGACTGGGCCCAGGTCAGAAAGGGGCATAACAGCACAGAATCTTCTCAAGATGAGGGCATATTAAAGAACAGTGTCTGCAGCAAGTCAGCAAGTCAGCAAGTCAGGCATTTTTTGCTGTTTCTCTAGGCTGGCTTCCCATTCTGCACAACTGTATACTCAAAACTGCTTTGTTTCCATTAGTCTCTTGACTCGTTATTATCTTATTTTCAAGACAGATAAGAAAACCCAGACTGCAGACATTAAGGTGCCCAACACCATCAATAGGGGGTGAGAGATAACATTCAATATTTCAGGAACTTGCAGTTCCATGCTTTTTGGCACCAGATTATCCTGCCACCCTGGAAGAATATAATGAATGAGAAAGAGCCACAAATGGAACTCTGAGGAATACTGACACGTAGGAAGTTGCTCCAAGAGATAAGAGTCCAGAAGGGAAAACAAGCAAGGTCATGCAAGACATGAAGGCTGAGGCAGGAAGATTGTAAATTCAAAACCAGGTTTCCTACTACAGTCAGATCCTGTCTCAGAGGGAATGGAAGGGAGGGAACCACCATTAGAAAGGATTTATTTTGCTTTTCTGTTTAAGATGCCATCCAGTCAACAATGACAGAAAGGCATAGCAGTGGAAGCCTGAGGTGGCTGGTCACATTGTTTCTGTAGTCAAGAAGCAGAGAGAAGCTTGCTGGTGTTTATCTGCCCATCTCTCTCCTTGTCTTCAGTATGGACACTCAGCCCATGTTTAAGGTAGGTCTTCCTTCCATCCATCAATTTAAAATTCTTTTAAAAATATTCTCAGCCAGGTGGTGGTGGCGCATGCCTTTAATCGCAGCACTCGGGAGGCAGAGGCAGGTGGATCTTTGTGAGTTCGAGGCCAGCCTGATCTACAGAGTGAGATCCAGGAAAGGCACAAAGCTACACAGAGAAACCCTGTCTCAAAAACCAAAAAAAAAAAAAAAAAAAAAAAAAAAAAAAAAAAATTCTCTGAGGTGTCTCCTGGATAATTCTCAACCTAGTGAAGTGGAAAAAGAAGATTAACCATCATACTAGTGTGTCAATGGGTTTTTTGCCTACATGTATGTCTGTGTACCATGTGCACGCAGTGCTCACAGAGGCCAGAAAAGGGCATCCAATCCTTTGCAACTGGAATTACAGTTGTGATACCCATGAATGTGCTAGGAAGCACACCCACGTCCTCAGGAGCAGCCAGTGCTCTTAACCACTGAGCGAATTGTACAGTCCTATAATTTTTTTAAACTTTCTTTTTCTAATTACTTTGTTATATCTTTCTCCTGATTTGATCCAGACTAATCAACTTTACTTCCACTTACCTTCATTAAAACAATTAAACTAATAAGTTAAGTTCAAATAGTAGTAACTGTCTACAAAATACAAAGAAAACATCACAACTTTAAAAGAAAACAACAATACCATGTATACCTGTCTCAACAGGTACCTTTACTGAGCTCCTATCCCATGCTTTAGTTCAGTTCTCACGAGAACCACAAGAGAATATCCAAAACTCCATCATTCCAAATGTATCAGTGGAATACCCTGAGACTTAACGAGAGGAATAACTCATCAAAGCTCACAGCCCTGGGAACAGGTTCAAAGCCAGGCGGCCTGATCCCAGACTCCATGCACTCCCCAGAGCCTGCTTCCCAGTACAGTTCTCCGTTGATGTTTTTGTGCTCTTTGCTCTGAACTGTTCCTTTTCGCAGCTTGCTTCTGAAGATCAGTAAGCAAGAAACAGCTACCTAGTACTCAGCTCCCACTGAGCACACACAAAAGAAAAAAGCTTTTCATGTGTACTTCTCCTCAATCCAAACGAAATATTTTTCTGTCATGAAGGCAGGAAAATTGAACCTTGCCTTTTTTCCCTTTTCAAACTAAACTGGCTTTTTAGGCTCCCATCACACAAATAAACATTAGTCCTGGGGAGTTTATTCCTCTTAGTATATTCAGGATTGTTGGTTAGTGTTATATAATTATATATATTTACTGTATTGTTCACCTGAGAAATGAAAAACAAGACAAAACATGTCAAACCCAAAGTTCATATCTTGCAAAAGATTTCTTCACTTACGAAGTTTAACAACGATACCTGCAATGTCTAAAACAGGTGGGCCTATTATTGCAAGTCTATAATCCCAGCTAAGCAGGTTAAACTGAGGCAGAGGGACCACAAATAATACCACAGAGTGGGCCACTTAGTCCAACAGTGTCTTCAATTAAAAATTTTAAAAGATGTTTCAGAGGTAGAGGGCTCACTTAGCACACAGAAGGCCCTGGTTTCAATGCCTAGGACTACAGGCTGCTTTTGGAAAGAACAGCGCACCATCTGATTCCAGGGACCATTTTGCCATTCCTGCCCCTACACTTCCCAATCAGCCCTGGAGGGAGCCCAGGGATGACAGAAAATCACCAGTCTCACATAATGTCACCTTGAGGCCAGGTATCCTTAGAGCAAAGAAGCAGCAACCATGGCCTAGTGGTCACACCATCTACTGCTCCAACCGCACACTTGGCCGTCTAAGCTCTAGGTGCACAGAACATTGAAATGACCCCTTGAACAGAACCTACCTTTTAGCAAGTGGAATTGAGCCTAGTCCAATGCACTAGTCCTATGTCATAACATAGAGAAAAAGCAGGCTACCAGACAGAAGAGAGAGGTAAAAATCAGCCCCCCTCTCCATTTCACCCAAAGACATAATTGGAAAAACTAGAATGCCCCCCCCCCCCAATTTTTGGTAATGCTGTTGCCTATTCACTTCGATATCCTTACACATGTAAGTGCCAAGAAAATAAAAGGGCTACTATATTAGCAGAGATCATGGAGTATAATTATTACAGGGAAGTATGATGGCTGGGATAGATAAGGGACAGGGAAGAACATAATAAGCATTCAGGTGCCAGTCTAATCAAACATAAAGCAACCCAGGGCCTAATGAAGACTCAGATCCCTCAGAGATAATGTGGGCCTGAGCCACCATTCTAGGTAACCCACTCAGCTGAGTAGAAGTGCTGACCAATTGGGACGGGAAGTTAGAATGGATCATGAGGCAAGTGATGATTACTAGTTATGGCCCTGGGATAAAGAAAGGGCAGCTGCTAGAGTTCATCCCAGTCACCCTGTTGACTGCTGTGGATGATTGATTGGTAAATAAAACACTGATTGGTCAGTAGCTGGGTAGGAAGCATAGGCAGTACTAAGAGAGAGGAGAATTTGGAGAACAGAAAGGCAAGAGGGGACACTGCCAGCAGCCGCCAGGACAAGGAAGATGTAAGGTACCAGTAAGCCACGAGCCACATGGCAAAGTATAAATTAATAGACATGGGCTGAATATAAGAGTAAGAGCTAGACAATGGTAGGCCTGAGCTAATGGCCAAGCAGTTTAAATAATGTAAGTGTCTGTGTGTTTATTTTATAAGTGGGCTGTAGGACTAACAGGGCTTGGGGGGGGGAGCTGGAGAGAAGCTCTCTAGCTACAGTTGACATCACTCTGAATCCTGGATCATGTGTGCCTGAGCTCAGAGGGTGCACCATAGAGAACACTGTTGCTGTCCCACCCACCCTGGGACCATGGCAGAAGCAACCCTTTTCCTAGCTACTCTACCAGCAACTAACAACTCCCAGCCACTTTTATCCCTGCAGAAGCACACTCATAAAAACAGCAGCAGGCAGAGCAATGTCCCCTGGGAGGCTGGGACGCTGCCATCAAACCTTCCTCAGGGGAGATGCTGTGATAACTCATTTTCTCACTGCTTGGGCTGGAAGTGATGCTGCCAGGCTGTTCTCTACGGTATCCCTCTGAGATCAAACTACAGGCAAAACCACAATGGTTGTGTTTCCTTGATGAAGTGCCCATTTTCTCTCTCTCTCTCTCTCTCTCTCTCTCTCTCTCTCTCTCTCTCTCTCACTCTCTCTCTCCTTCCCTCCCTCCCTCCTGTCTTCTCCCTTCCTCCATCCCTCCCTCTGTCTCCCTTTCTTTCTCCCCCTCCCTTCCTCCCTCTCCCTCTCACCCTCCGTTCTCTTCCCTGTCCTGTCTTCTTTGCTTCCTTTTCCTCTGAACTTCATGGCTAACCAATTAAATTAAGAACTTCCATGCCACCCTTGCCTTTCAGAAAATTGATCAAGGGCACGTGACCTTAAAACTATGCTCAGCTATATGTGGTGACAGGGAGGGGAGGAATTTAAAAAGCTAAATCAAGATGAACACAAAAGAAGCCAATTTGCAGAGGAAGTCTGGAAGCCTAATGAGCAGAGCACACACTAAACCAAACAGGAAATACAAACTGGAAGGGAAAACTAAAGATCATGGCAGGATGCCTTTTGGCGGCTCTTGCTTCAGCCTGGTAGCCCACATTCATTCTCGGTAGTGCTTTTTCCTTTCCTGATAAACTATTTCCATTCTATACCTGACTTAGAAGTCATGACTTTTTCTCCATCTCTCCTGTTGGCTGCTGGGGCTTTCCCCTAACCTGTACTACATATTTTTCCTTAAATGTTAAGAAAAATGTCTATGAGCTTCCTTTTGAGTACATTTCGAACTTGTTTACTAATGAGACTAGATACTGTCTTAGTTAGGGCTTCTCTTGCTGAAGTGAAACACCATGAGGAAGGTGGGGAGGAAAGAGTTTATTTGACTTATACTTCCACATTGCTTTGACCACTGAATGAAGTCAGGATAGGAACTCAAACAGGTCAGGATCTTGGAAGCAGGAACTGGTGTGGAGGCCATGGAAGGGAGCTGCTTCCTGGCTTGCTCAGCCTGCTTTCTTATAAAACCCAGGACCATCAGCCCAGAGACAGCAAAAACCCACCATACACTGGGCCCTCCCCCATTGATCACTAACTGGGAAAAGGCCTTACAACTGGATCTCATGGAGGAATTTCCTCAACTGAGGCTCCTTTCTCTCTGATGGCTCTAACTTGTATCAAATTGACAGACAAAACCAGCCAGTACAGATGCCCAAAAGGGTATCTTAATTTCTCTGGCAACATACATGACTTGTAAAATTTGATGGGTTTCTATCAAATCTGAAACCTAAACAAAGGAGTGGATTTGATCAAACACCATTGTGTACATATATAGGAAAGTCAATAAAACCCCTTGTTTTGGACTATTAAGATACGCTAATAAAAATTTAAAAATCTGAGGCTTGAAAAAAATTATTAAGTTTTAATGCAAACCATATGGCACTTTATACTTAGTGTCCCTCCAATTAGGAAACTAGAGTTCATGGTAAATGTAATGGAACACTGCTTATGAGATGAGGCAGTCAGCTCTCTACTGCACTGACAGTGTCTTTACAAAATCATTACTCTTAAGGCAGGAAGGGTGCAATCACACAGAAAGCCTGCAGATTAGTTGTTTTGTACATCCCCCCAAAATTACAACAGAAAACACCTGCAAATGGGAGAACTGACTTTTGAAACAATTTTTCCTGTACTATGAATTTTATTCTGCTTCTTATTAATCACTACTAAGGCAGTTATTCACAAAACCTTCCCTATTGCAAAACAGATCACAGCCCAGCACTGTACTAGATCAAAACTGTTCTAGAAGTGATATATAAAGTCATAGATTCTAACACACTGAAATGTGAGGGGAAACTTCAAAGAGATTTTACATCTTAATTTGTAGTCAGTAACAGTAGGGAAAATGACAGCCTTCCAGGTAGGTCACAAAACACATGTGTTTTCTTTTAATTCTGATTTCCCAAGGCTAAGAGACTAGAAATTCATTTATGTAATCCAAATGTGAGGGTGGCTCCTGGGATGGGTAGCTCAAGTGGTAGAATGCTCGATTAGCATACACAAAAGTTTGAGTCTAGTCCCCATCGTCACAAAAACATAAAATAAACTTCCAAAAATAATGAGGGAAAAATGTGTCAATAATGATTAAAAAGCTAATGTTATTATTCATCCTCCATAGGTCTAACAATTTCAAAATTCATCTTCCCTAAAAGGGAGTTTCAAATATTTTGACAAATCATCATAATTAGGCACTAAATTAGCACTGGATTTTTATCACAGAGTTTTGAAACAGAACATCTGAGTGCACTAACTATTGAAATAGTGATCTCTGTTCAAATTGCTTAGACTGTTCTCCCAGACCCTTCCAGTTTTGGCCTTATCTTACCTTCCTGGATTTTGTGTATAATTATTTTTTAAATATATTCTTTAAGAACTTCATATATCATAAGGCTGAATATGATCATATCAATCCCATCCCCCTCCCAATACAACCCTGGATCCCCCAAAATACCCCCTCCAACTTCATGTCCACTATTTTGTTTTTTAAGTAACCCATTAAGTCCAGTTGGTTTCTTCTGACCAACCCTCTCTGTAACCCTCACAATCCATTGAAATTGGGTTGCTGTGGCATAATCCTTTTGAACACTGAATATGTATTATTCTCATTGGTTTAATAAAGAACCAACCAGCCAATAGCTAGGCAGGAAGAGGTTAGGCAAGAAAGCCAGACTGAAAGGATGCTAGGAAGAAAAAAGGCAGGGTCTTCAGCCAGATGAAGAGGAAGCAGGAGTTGAACATGTTGTGTTGAAAAAAGGTACCACCATGTGGTAGAATGTAAATAAGAGATATGGGTTAATTTAAGTTGTAAGAGCTAGTTGGTAGCAAACCTAAGCTATTGGCTAAGAATTTATAATTGATAATAAGTCTCTGTGTGGTTATTTGGGAGCTGGCTGGCAGAACAGAAAACCCTTCCTACATTGGGCAGTGCATGCTTCTCTGTCTGTTTCTTTATTGCAACAGAGTAATTTAAACACCACTCTCTGGAAGAAACTGCTTGGCTTCAAATTCTTCAGCATTGCTTTGTATCACACCTCAGACTTCCATACCAATTTGTCATTTTATTCATGAGTGTTTCATTATACATCTTTAAGTCTAATCTTATTTCTTCTAACATGGGCATATTTATTATCACATATAGAATATTAACAATAATTCTTGGAGGTTATTGAACAGCCAGTGTTCATGTGATGGTGATTATCTACATGACATTTGACATGTTTAATTTGCTTTCAAACAAGAATTATACCTTGTAATTGATTTTGTGTTTCTCGGGTCTTAAATGTTTCCCATGCCTAAAATCCTCCTTTGCAGTTTTGCTTACAAAGTACTTGATGATTTGTTGTCCAGAGACCTTTATTTTAATGACCAATTCCTGGTGTCATTTAATATGTTCTTTTGATCTCTACATTTCCTGTAAGCTAATAATTGAATCTAGGGCAGACAGAACTGATTCAATATAAAACTCTGAGAAAGAACACTTTAAGATGGTGATGTACTGATGTACATGATGTCCAGAGCTTTCTCTTTTTATCATGGTAACAACTATAACAACCATGATTTCTTAAATATATCATTAAGGTTAATAGAGTGATAATATACATATTTCAATTTTATAACCTATAATATTTTCATACAAAAAAGCTGACCTTCATTAACTACTTAGCAATCCTGATACATAATTCAAGTAGAAAAAGTGGATTTGTTGTGTGTTTGTTTCTCTCAATGAGAAGAGAAGTTTGAAAGATAAATTTTAGCATTTTTAGAATGATTCTGCTAATGAGTGTTAAAAATGGGAAACTAGTCAGGGGCCAATGGCACCACTTGAAGAGCTAAATATTCGAACACAGAGGGTGGGAGATTCTAGGAGACTGAAATTTGACTCATTCATGACAAAACCGAGAACTAGAGGAAGGGTGGCCAACTGTTTGAGATAAGTCAAAGGGTTGTGAACCCCACCTCTATTCCAGAGTTGATCAGGTCAGATTATATGTAAAGAGTTCTGGTGGATCATGCATAAAACAGAGAACATGGGGGTGGGGGTAAAAATGTCATGCTGGATCCAATAACTCACTAGGATATGAAATGAGTTATATATATATATATATATATATATATATATATATATATATATATATATATATATATATATATATCCAGATAGATTCCTAGTACCTGAGGGAAAGATTCGTTATGAAACTGAAGGAGAATTCATCTTTTCTATCAAGAGACCTACAGAGAAAGAGTCTCCTAGAATGGATTGGAGTGTCTGAAAACCTCACTTAAAAAAATCTGGCTTTAATCATCTGCTGGAGCCAGAAAGTACACCATCATATCAAGTTGCTTTAAAAGTTTCCCTGGTCAAATGTTTAAGAACAAAGAGTATTTACTGGAAGATTTAATGTTAAATTAATCCAAGGAAACATTGAGAAACAAAATATTAGCAAGGGTTAAATACAGCTGGCCCTTAGTTGTGTTTGGACTGTGAGGGAGTGTGTGTGTGTGTGTGTGTGTGTGTGTGTGTGTGTGTGTATGTGTGTGTGTAACAGTTTTTCTACACAGAGGATAATGTTTATCTCAGAAACCGTAGTTTGCCAAATAAAAAGCTCAGTGCTGGATGTAAAATAACTCTCCTTGAGTGTCCAAAACAAAACATCTTATTACTATTGCTCATGGCTACCTACCAGAGCTGAATGGTAAGACTCTATTGCTGAAGATAACATATACAGTGATCATAGGACATGAATAAATCAAATCAGTACTGCCTAGGAAACTTCTTATCTACTGGCTAGCTTTCATGGTACTGGAAGGTGCTACATACAGGCTGCTGGGGGAGTAGCAGGGAGTCATTAATGGCCTTATCCAGCCTGATGTGGCAAGATATGTACATGAGTTCAATAGTGGCACAAATGTTATGGGAGTAACCAACCACTTTCTAATTAGAATTAAGGCCTGTTCCATAGCACATGCTTTGTAGTATAAATCCAGCCAAAATTCCATAGTTGAATAGCTCACAGGTCCTAAGGGTGAACCTACTACTATAACTTTGACAAATTGACATGCTAACAAACACCCCATGCAAATACACATCTCTATGCTTATAGAGTAGTGCACCTCTGAAACCTTATCAGAGAGGTTTCTTTGTGAAGTCAACAATGATTAATACAGCAAGTCACAACTGATCACAATGTACAGGATAACAATCAGCAGAGTGCCCAGTCAAACTACATGTCTATCTCATACCCCTCTCCCAGAAGGCTCAGGGACCATTGCAGAAGGGGTGACAGAAATATGTAAGAGCCAGAGGTCAGGGAGAGACTACTACGCTCATGAACTCACAGTAGCTGTGCAGTTGCCTGCACAAGACCTGCACAAGCTCAAGCCAACCACCATTTTAGGGTGGGGTGGGGAGGAGTTCCTAAATTTTCACTCTGAGTTGAAGAGCTACTGACAGTTGATGGCTGCTAGAGGAGACAGAATCAATTTTCATTAATTCTGTGGCTTCTGGATACACTCCAGTGGCCCCACATCCAGAAGTATATGGACAGCACAAATTAGAATTGATGGGTCATTGAACGATTAAAAAAAAGAAGACAAGAATTTGGATGGTTAGGGAGGTTGGGTGACTCTGGATGAGTAAGCAAATGAGTTGCAGTGATTATGATCAAAATACTTTTTTTGAAATTCCCAAATAATTAATAATATTTTTAATTATGAGAACTCAATTATTTAGGAAGTTAAATTTCAGACAACTAAAAGGCAATGTCTTGGCTTAAAAACAGCTTTGCATTGATTTCTATGGTTCTCCTTCCATTCTGCCTTAGGCTACAATCCATCTTCTCCTTTGGCCATTTTCTGCCCAGTCATTTTATATTTCAGCAGAATTCTTGCTGCCCTATTTAATGGATTTCTGCAGATGGAAAATAACTTCAATAAAAATATAGTGAATTAAATGAAGAAACCAAATCATTAACAAAATTCTAAGCTTGTCTTAGACTCCTAAGAATGTACTGTGTTTGAACACACTCATCAGAATATGTTCATTCATCTATGGACTCCACATTTAAATTTATTGAATTCTTTCTATGCATCAATTGAAATTATTATATTTTTCTATTAATAAGGTGAGTTCTATTCATAAACTTTCTTACATTGAAACTTCAATGTGCCCAGGCATAAATTTAATCTAAAATGAGTTATTCTTTAGTAACCAACTAATATTAGCATGTGTGCTCACAAGCAAAATTGGATTATAGATTTCTTCTATTGTCTATCTGACATTAGAATCAAGATTGCATTCATCTCATCAATTAATTTTGAATTATAAGTATTCTCCTTTTCTGAGAAAAAAAATGATGATTATTTTTTCCTGGAAAATTTAGTAGAAACTTCCTATGAAAGACTAGATACTGCAAAAGTCTGGTGGCAAGTGGGGTCTACGTAGAAATGTGAAATAAATTCTTCAGTTTGAGCACTTATGTATTTCTAAACATTTTACAGCATCATAAAGGTTCCCAAATATGCGTATTCATGCATGCATGCATGCATGCAAGCATTGTATGTATATGTATTTATGCATATACATATGTATATATACATGCATGTCTATATATTTTGCTATTTTTACTTACAATCTATTTTATCTTCAGTTTTCATTTTCTTTCCAACAGTGTGGTTTTTCTCATAAGACTTTCTCTTTTGCTTGCCACACTTTGTTAGAGACAGTTTCTTGTGGTTTTACATTTTTACTTCCATATTTTATTGATTTCTCTTTCATTATTATTAATGTTTCAGTTCTTGTTTTTCTCACATTGTTTCTTTGGGTTTGCTCCATTGCATCATCAGCTCCTTGAAATTAATGCGTATGTTGTTCCTTTTCAAGTCCTCTGCTTCCTGATGGATTCATTTTACATTTCCATTGAGAGCCTTTTCCAGTTTTTGAACGCCATGAGAGGATTTGTAAATCCTAAAATTCAACAATTCCCTTTATGATCACTTTTTTAAACTGAGGGATTATTTGCATAAAACACAGCTGTTAGGGTGTCATAAACTTTTAAAAATGTATATCATGAATGGATTATGGTCACAGAACACAATCCATATGTCATTGGTTCCTTGGGATTTATTGAGGCTCCTTTTATGGTCTGGTAAGTTTTCCACATGAGATAATAAATAATTTGTGTGAGAATGTGAAAGCTCCATTGTTTTAGTACTGTGTTTGCAAGCATATCTCTGTAGCTGAGTGTTTGTACATATCCTCTAGGGGATACAACACATACATGGGGAAGGATCCTTGTGGGTGTGATTAATATAGGGGTCTCAACATGGGGATAGTGTCTTGAATTATCCAAGGACTCAAAGCCATCACCAGGGTCTCATAGGAAGGAAGGATGAGATCAGAATGGAGGAAACTTAAGACTACTGGCTTTGACAAAAGAAATGAGTGACTTGCCATGTCTGTCAGGAGTCACCAGATCCTAGGAAAGGCAAGAAAGCTTCTCTCAAAAGACCGCAGAGGAACTTGCTACTGCTGCCTTGGTTTTTGTGCAGAAAGATTCACATCTCACTTATGGCTTCCAATGTTGTAATATAAGTACACTCACTAAGTGTGTGGTCACTTTGAGTAGCATTGAGAAACACACACAATCCTTTCCTTATCACCTCACAGATCTCTGTGATACCTCTTTTAAATTCCTGACTCCTGTGTTCCCTTAGTTCAAACCATGATGTGTACACTGCACCACTGCCTATTTTGTATGAACTCTTTCCTAATCTAGTCTAATAGTTCAGCTTTGAGCTAGTGTTCTCCTGGGGCTGTTGGCTGATATGCCCAGCAATGTATACTGAAAAATAAAAGGAGTAGACTCCCCACATCTGTGTTACTCCAGGTTGAGTTTTAAAGAGGGCAAAGGTACTCACTCACAGCTGGAAAGTCAGGGCTGCAGAGACACTTCAAGCTCTCCCCCCAGGAAGTTCTGTTCCAGGATGAAGACTTAAAATAAAGCAATACCGAGAAGAGAGTCTTATGATTGGGATCTGAGACTTTTGTCCTGTGGATGGAGGGAAGAATGCAGGGGAGTGAAAGCCCAAGGCTCATTGGGGAGTCCACATGTGCCTGAATCAGCTCACCCAGTGCTTGCTGATGGGAACCAGTTGCTCCAAGAGGTTCCAAGTTATTCCTCCAAATCTCTGTGTCAAATAATGATATCCAGAGGTCACTCCTCCACAGCCTGTTTCTACTGTCTGATTACTGACAGTCAAACTCTTGGTATTGCCTTAAAACTTTCCTTTGCTGCCTTCTTTTTTTTCTGTAGATTATTTTTTAATGAAAAGAATTTTTCCTCACACAAAATATTCTGATCATAGTTTCCCTTCCCTTATCTAACTCCATACCTTCTTTCTATTTCTCTTTAAGAAACAAACAGCTGAATAGATACCTTGTCTGTATAATACATTCATGCAATAGTGGCACAAACATTGTGTAAGTAACAGACCTTTATCTTCTATAGAAAGAAAGACTCAATAGTCCTTATGAAGTGTCCATGATGTCAACTTTCTTTTCTACTATATCCCATAAGCCTAGACTAAAAACTAAGGCTATGTGGAAATATGAGAGTGGAGCCCAATGTTCTTGTACAAGGCACTGGAAGAAATAGGGTTGTGTATCTAAGTGTACAGCACCCTATTGGCAATGGCATGGCAAAGGATATGTACAAATGGCTGGACCCCATGAGTTTAGAATTAGTTACATTTAAAGTAAATTCTGAATAAAATAAAATAAAAAGTTCTGTGTACATGTGGCTTTCATTAAGTCTTCAGGTTGTCACTGGGTTAAGACTGTTAGTTATTATAACTTTATATATAACTTTAGTTGATATGAGGAGAAAGATTTTGAATTAAGTTCTTCTAAGGCAGTGGTCCTCGGCCTTCCTAATGCTATGACTCTTTAATACAGTTCTTCACATTGTGGTGACCCCCCAACCATAAAATTATTTCATTGCTACTTCATAACTGTAATTTTGCTACTGTAATGAATCATAATGTAAATATCTGATACACAGGATATCTGATACGTGACCCCTGAAAGGATCATGACCCACAGGATGAGAACTACAGTTCTATTCTAAAGCATAAACCAACATGCTGCTCTACTAGGCTCCTAAATGTGTGAATATTATTTGCTCTTTCAATTCACTTGATTTTAGACTATGAGTAATACTACATTCTAGCCACTTTTTAAAGTGCCAGCCTATCCATAAGGATCAGTAACAATAAAAAATTAGTAGTAAAAAAATTTTCTGGTGGGGAAAAAAAAGAGTTCAAGAGAAATGTTCAAATTGCTCATTTAAAAAAAAAAGAGTTCTGAGAGGAAATATGAGTTGATACCTACAAAGTTTTTCTCTAAGCAGTGTGCCCTACTACAAAACCTTTAACAGTTTAAACAAATGTTAGATTTTTTTTTTGCCTTATAAAGTATGTTTTGTTTAATGGCACATTACTCTAGCCCAATAAGTTAATTTTCATAACTGATCAGACTTCCAAGAGTTAATGAAAGATGCTAATCCAAACAATCTGAGGCCTCGAGACCTATTTACCACTTCTCAGTAAAAGTCCATGTTAAAATACACCACAAAGAGGCATTTAGAAAAATCCAAAATTCAGGAAACTCTACAAGATAAATGGCGTGGTTTCTTCAACAAATACATTGCAAACAGAAAAGGAGATATAGAAAATCTATAGATTAGAAGAAGCAAGCAGCATGTGAAAAAAGAAAGGTCTAAGAGGAGAAGCTTGCTTGGAAGTTGATTCAAATGAATCAAGATTGAAAACTGTCAGGGAGACAAAGGAAGAAACTAAGATATTGATATTGAGGAATTGCTGTCAGATGTTTAAGTTGTTTGTTTGTTTGTTTGGTTGGTTGGTTGGTTGGTTGGTTGGTTGGTTGGTTGGTTGGTTGGTTGGTTGGTTGGTTGGTTGGTTGGTTGGTTGGTTGGTTGGTTGGTTGGTTGGTTGGTTGGTTGGTTGGTTGGTTGGTTGGTTGGTTGGTTGTTTGTTTGTTTGTTTGTTTGGTTGGTTGGTTGGTTGGTTTGGTTTTTTGAGACAGGGTTTCTCTGTGTAGCTTTGCGCCTTTCCTGGATCTCACTCTGTAGCCCAGGCTGGCCTCGAACTCACAGAGATCCACCTGGCTCTGCCTCCCGAGTGCTGGGATTCAAGGCGTGAGCCACCACCACCTGGTAGATTTTTAAGAGGATAAGGGTCGTATGTTTAAGAAATTTATTGTCTTTTAGAGACACAAATAGAATTAGTCACAGATGAAATTCCCTAATGTCTAGGATTCCCTTCAAAATAACCAGGAGGTTGTGTGAGGAGTGCCTGTGTAGAAGTAGATGGTAACAACCATGAGTTAAAAAAGAAAGACATTGAATTGGAATGTTAACAGATGGGCAAGGTGAGAATGGTCAGGATGGGGCTGTAGTTTACCCTGTTCTCTGTGTATTTGAAATTGCTATAGTAAAAAATATAAGTGGTAAATACTTATTTAAATGACTATAACCATACAACATCATTGTTTTTCTTGTTGATAATTTCTCACTTTTCGAAGTGTTTTTCTCCAAAACAGAAAACAAAATGAGTGTGTGCATGTGTGTGTACATGTATGTGCATTGCACTCAGACTTTTGCTGCTAGATTTGTGACCTGTGGTGTACATTTGACTAGGGTGAAGCGTACTGGGCTATGTAATGGACAGGTTCATCCAGGTAGCAGTGATCATAATCATAACACAGGTGGATGCTGTTCTTGTCACATAACTTTGTTATCTAATCATCTAAGATGCCCTCCACCCAGGTGCTCCTTTAATATCCTTTACTAAATTCCTTTCTACTTAGCACAAGTTCAGTTACTTGCTACTAAGAAATGTGACTCACACAGTACCCACAAGAGATATAACTGTTTTAGATGAACTAGTAGGATCCTTGAGGAGAAGTTTTCAGCTGGTCATTAAGAGTATGAATAGTGGCTGAAGAAATACTGGAATGGCAAGCATGAAATGGAAAGGGTGTCTCTTGGAGACTATGCCATGAATAAATGCAGAGAAGCAGAAATTACAAAGTATGGATTTATAGATAATCCAACCTGGTCACAGCATACACAGGATGAAGATGGGTAGGAGAGTGGTAGGAAAAGGATGCTGGGGCATACCACAGTAGTCTAGACCAGGGCTTCTTAAGTTTATTCTATTTGCCACTGCTTTGCCTGAAAATTTTTTATGTGTCCTTGAATTTATGTGTCTATGAAGCAGGTATATAAATCAAAATCTGCTTATATGACAAAAATGTCAAAATAATTCTTTGGTGTATATGTATTTTTACTACTTATTAAGGATGAAGCAAGTTTTTATACCACTGGTGAGATGAGTGTGTTTGTTTATATTTTTGTTGGGAAGAAAAGGGTTTTATTTCTTAATTCCATGTTTCAAATTCAGATTACATACATTAAGTACTATATGAACCTGTGCTTCAGGGTAATTAGCATTTGATATGGTCATTATCTCACCTGAACTTGTCTGGAGAAATACAGCTTGACTGTTTTGCTTATAAACACCAGGAAAACATACCAAGTTAGAAAACAGGGCATTCATGTATGTTTTTATTCTTCTCTCACATATTACATCCCAACCACAGTTTCCCCTCCTCTCCTCCCCCACCTCCCCTCTCCTCCAGACCCACTCCTCCATTTCCCTTCAGAAAAGAAGAGACCTCTCCAAGGATATCATCTGAACACAGCAAGTTACCCAATTTTCTACGCCATGTTTTTCTAATTTGCAGTTGGTTTGAACCGCTGTGTAGGAATTTACCTCCTAAAGTTGGCCAAAGATCAAGATATGGAATCTTGGCCTAAGTGGTTCTGTCTTAGTTAGGGTTTCTATTGCTGTGATGAAAAACCAAGACCAAAAAGCAGGTTGGGAAGGAAAGAGTTTATTTGGCTTTCCCTTCAGCATTGCTGTTCCTCACTGAAGGAAGTCAGGACAGGAACTCAAAGAGGGCAGGAACCTGGAGGCAAGAGCTGATGCAGAGGCCATGAAGGGTGCTGCTTACTGGCCTGTTTCTCATGGCTTACTCAGACCTTCTTTATTTTATTTTATTTTATCTTATTTTATTTTATTTTATTAAATTTTTTTTTCATTTATTTTACATACCAACCACAGTTTCCCTCCCCCTGACTTCCATCTACCCGCTCCATCACTCCTTCAGAAAAGGCTCAGCCCACCTTCTTATAGAACTCAGGACCAGCTGCCCAGGGATGGTACCACCCACCATGGACCAGGCCCGCCCCCATTGATCACTAAATGAGAAACTGCCTTACAGCTAGATCTCATCAAGGCATTTCCTCCACCTAGGCTCCTTCCTCTAATGACTCTAGCTTGTGTCAAGTCGACACACAAAGCCAGCTAGTATAGGTCCCCTAAGTTGCCCTTAACATCAGTTATGTTTTCATAGGGAAAAGTCAAAATGAGTCTTTGCTTTTCAAGCTCTTGAGTGAAGGCCAATGAGATGGCTCAGCAGGCAAAGGAGTCTGCTACTAATCCAGAGAACTTGAGTTCAGTCCCCAAGACCCATATGATACAAGGAGAGAACTGACTCCTACAAAATGTCCTCCACATGTGACCTGAGGCAGGTGGGCAGGCATATGAGTGAATAACAATAATAATAATAATAATAATAATAATAATAATAAAAAATTTTTGCAGAGACAAAGAGAGAGAGGTGCTATACTACATTTCATGTGTTAAAAATAAGAAATGTCTTAGCAATTTAAATATTTTCAGTCATAATATAAAACTTATTACACTTGGATTTACTTTGATGTATGGTTTATAGCCAAATCAATTATCTATACACTGTCACTTTAACACAAATGTAAACTTCAAAACAATGAGAGTCCCTTAAAATCAGGCCTTGGTATAGAAAATAGTCCATGGTCTTACAGTGAGTAAATTCTTACTAAAAGTGGTCCAGATGCAGCATGAAGGCAAAGAAAATTTCACATACGTTACAGCTTGTTACGTGTATTTACAGGGCCCTTTCTTCTCTAAGCATTTGAAACATTCACATTATACAACTCTTCACTTCAGGCAAGCTTTCTGGAGATGACAAGGTCATTGTCCACAAGTCTGGTGCCATGTTGTAACACAAAGCAGCTCTTTAAAAGCTACTGAGTGATCTTTAATACTCTGATTTTGTAAAACATTTCAGATTGAGGTAAATACTCTGATCTTGTAAAAATGTTTTGGTTAAAACAACAAGTTCACCTGTTGAAAAATATATTTAAGAAACATGTGGTTAGACATGTACTTACCTCCAGTCTGCAAGTCAAAGAGAAATTCCAAACATCAAACATTCCAACACAAGTTAAGAAATTGTCATCGGGATGTACACTGTTTCCAACCCTATAATTCCCAGATGCAATTCACATTCACCCCTGAATGGTATAGTGAGATACAGCTGTTAAGCAAGCTGATGGTTAAGAGCTGTGATTGCTCTTCTAGAGATCCTCAGTTCAATTCCCAGCACCCACAACCATCGATAGTGGGCTCTGATGCCCTCTTCTGGAATGCAGATGGAGCACTTATACCTTAAAAAATACATAAGTAAGTAGGCTATTTTAAAAACATTAAAAAAAAAAAAAAAAAAGCTAATCAAACTAGTGCCATCATCATCCAATCACAGTGTCAACGAAGCCTTTGACACAAGGTGGAAGGGCATCACAAATTCAAATCACAGTCTGGGTCTCTCCATATGTTTCCACTTGAGACTCCCAATAAATCCCCTGAGAACAACAACCTACCATATTCTGTTTTGTGACCTGCTTCTCCCCAGAGCATCTTACAATACAGGTTGTACCTAGAAGATAAGCAAATATTCAATGGGTGTGTGATGCTTAAGGAATAGCAGGACAAGGGACAAAGACAACACTTTGAATTCCTGATTTAAATATATGTAAATCTCCAGGATCTCAAACTGTTAAGTCATTTATATGCAGCATTAGATATTCTCTTCTGTTAAACCTATCCAGACAATAAAGACTTTTAAAAATTGTAAGCAGTGTATATAATCAGGAACATTTATTATTTGTAAAATTTTGAGTCTTTCATTCTCCTCGTTAGGTGGATTGAAAGTCAACTATTATATGTATAATTAATACTATCACAAACTCTAACAAGAACTCAGAATTCAAAACTCACAAATGGAAATGTGTTTAATTTTAGTAATGGCCTCCAAGGTCTTAAATATGCATCAGTTAAAAAAAAAAGTGTGATCTATTTCCATTGCAGACAAAACATTGTCAGAAATACCAAATTCTTCTCATTTGCATAGCTTTCCACATTTTTGCAAAGTATAACTGGAAAGACCAACTTTATCTATATTCTCAACAATTAAAATCTTAGCAAACCTTGAGAGCAACACCTGGGAAACAAAGTGTTCTCAGAGAACTTTGAAAAGATTGTTTATGGTGTTCCATTTGATCTTGAAGCACCAGATACCCATGGCCACACATACCATAAATACATCTCAAGTACAAAATCTTTGCACTCTTAAACTTTAGAGTCTACAGAAGCATTCATACAGATAACAAGAAAGAACTGAAGGGCTAGATTTCCAGGAAGAAAGATAAAGACATGTTAGCAGCCAACTTTTCCGTTTTTCCCAGAATAATTGTGGAGAAAATACTAGGAATTTCAAAGGCCTAGGCTTCATACACACTTCCAAAAAAAAAATAATAACAATCCTAGAATTTTTTTGTTTTATATAAAATTTAAAATAATTCTTTGAACACTTAACCTTCAGAGTCATCAATACTTAGTACCCAGTCCTTTGGGGGATATATGCCACATTTGGCTTTAATCTCCTAAAACCCACAGCAGTTTGAAAATGGCTCTGTAATCAAGTGTCTCAGATGAAACAAAGATAAACTATAGAAACCTACATTTTAACAAAATGAATCTGTCCCCCTTTGCTTAAGTAATTTTAAGTGATTGATTGTATCAGTTTTTCAAAACTGTCATAGCACTGTACTTTGTTAAGTAGCTTAAACAACAGAAATATTGCCTTGAGGTCCTCAAGACTGGAAGCCTGGTGGGACAAGGGACCAGTGCTCTAACCTCTGGTGGTTTGCTAGTCATATGTGAAATTTTTTCATTTGGAGAAAATCACCTTCACCTCTGTCTTAATTGGCACTTGGTGTTTTCTTTGAGCATGTGATTTTCTCCAAATTTTCCCTCTTTGTAAGAATACAACTCGTACTTAATTACAGACCCACCAACTCCAATATGGCATCATCTTGTTACATCTGCAATGATCCCACCTCCAAAGGTCATATCCCATGGTACAGTAGGTTAGGGTTTCAAAGTAGGAATTTGGGAGATAAATAACTCAATGCATAATAGGAATTGAAAGAATTGGCTCCAGTAATGCGTGTAACAAATCATCTAGAAATAACAGACAAGCAAACAACTATCAAATGGAATAAAGAAATTTCACATGTTGAAGGTTATCAAGCTCTGTAATTTCAATAATTCATTTAAACATGCAATTTAAGAATAATACCAACAATGTAAAGACTCAATAGAGATACAAGGATGCATTAAGTATTCCATTAAGTCATATTTTAGTCACATTTTGTGGGTAAAGATTAAGGGACACTAAGAGGAACCTCTTAAAATATCCATTTGTTGGTCCAGTGTAGTCAGAGGTAAACAGCAAGTGAACAGTATCATTTTTCTAGTGGTGCCAGGAATTATTATGAAACTATGACTTGATAAATATCCTATGAGATTTAATCACTTTATTAATTGGGTCCCCAGGAATCTCTTTGATTAAGCTAAACCCCTTTTGAATGTTAATAAGGGAAATGACCACATAAATCAGGGAATCTCGACTCTGGATCCATGGGAATCTCAGTGGATAGAGACCCTGGACCGGTTTTCCTTGTTTTCACCCATGCCCCAGGGCGTGTGTGGCAGGACCTCCCAGAGCTGAGCATGCGGTTGTGTTGGTGCAGCTGAAGAGCCTGGCAGAGCAGTCTGATAGAAGGCAAGAAGGGCTTAGAGGATTGTCAGTAATGGGTCTCCTGACACTCCATGGAATGAGGGCCTACCAGCTGGTGGTACCCAGGAAGAATTCAGACCACAGGCAGTCTTTAGATTTCCTGGGTTCTTACTACAGGGAAGATTCCTTATGGGATTAAAGATAGTTTTCCCTACAAGCCCTGTTGGAAGAGGAAGACAATCAAACTTGTTTAGAAGAATACAGATGATATTTCTAACCTCTGAAGATAACGATAGTGGAACATATTCACAACCTTACCCTATTGAATGTCTCTTATTATTTTTTTCAGGTTTTTTTAATTTTTTTTCAAGAAAAAACAGGCATCATTTATTGGCATCTTTGCTTCTCTTAATCATTGAAAGGGTACTATCAATCATCAACAGTTTCAATCGAAACAATTATCTTTATCATTCTTATCACCTAGAAACACTTTTTATAGTAATCAAATCTTCCAAACCACATGGTAAACCTAAAATATGCCAGATTAATAACATGCTCCTGGTACATGTTCATATGCCCTGAATTAACAGATTGCCACTTTCTACTATTATATGCAATGCATTTCATTAAATATCTACCAATAAATTTATATACTCAAGAATTTTTATTTGTACATTCTTTAATTACTTTTTTATTAGTGAACAAGGTAATTTATGAATGAATGGAATCTTACTATTCTCTAGTCTTTGTTTTTTCCTCTCCTTTTTTTATTTATTATATTTGTGTTTTAATTTTGCACATCAGCCATGGGTTCCCCTGTCCTCCCCGCTCCCGCCCCCCCACCCCTACCTCCCCCCCCACCTCCACCTTCCCCCCAGCCCCTCCCCTCCATTCCCATGTCCTCCAGGGCCAAGACTCCCCTGGGAATTCATTTAAACCTGGTGGATTCAGTACAGGCAGGTCCAGTTCCCCTCCTTCCAGACTGAGCAAAGTGTCCCTGTGCAAGCCCATGTGTTGGTGTTTTGCCATGGGTGTCTAGTCCTCTGGAGCTGAAGTTGCGGACAGTTGTGAGCTGCCATGTGGGTGCAGGGAATTGAACCCAGGACCTCTGGAAGAGTAGTCAATAATTTTAACCACCCAATAATTTTAACCAAGCCATCTCTCCAGCCCTGTCTGTTATTATTTTAAAGTATACTCTCTTGAACATAAAATATTCCCCACTGCTGTCATATACTTTATGATATGTACATGATACTGGTGTAACCAGAATCCCAAGTTATACAGTAAGACAATATCACTGAGTATAATATTATGGTGAAAATCCTATTGCTCCAAAATTAGTGAAAGCAAGGAGAGTCTCAATTAAGGCATAGTAGCATGAATGAAGTTGCTATAAACTTGCAAATGCGTTACTGTATCTGTTCATCACATATATACATATTAAATACACGTACATTCCGCATATACATTCTGGATGTCGAATGTTTCCCCTCTCCAAATCTCACATAAAAATTCATGTGCCATGGTAACAGTATCATATTGTAATTAAGAGAGAAAATTTCACAAGGTTATTGAATCCTGAGGGCTCCACCTTTATGAAATGACTAATGTCTCTATTGTGGGAGTGGTTTCTTCATGAAAAGAACAGGTCAAACCCCCCTTCCCCTCTCCTTGTCTCTCTGTTCTCTCTCTGTCCCTCCCCCCCGTGGGATGACACAGCAGGAAGTCTACACTGGATGACAGCATGTTGATCTTGGATTTCCCATCCTACAAAACTGCAAGAGAATAAATTTCCATTCTCTATAAATTCCTCAGTCTCAGCTAACCTGTCATGGCAGTACCAAATGGGTGTGGACATCTTTCAGGTTTGTTCATTGCCTGTCCTGAGTCAGTTTTACTACATGCCAATTGCCAGGTTCTTTGGCATAAGATTTTAGCAAGCAGTGGTAGGTAAAAGGCACAGATTACTGTATAGTCATCTCTAGGGGCTATAAAGCAGGGCTTAGCACAAACATCCCAAACGTACACTTTGTGTGTTGGAAAGGGCGGGTGTATCCATGGATAGACAGTGTTGCTGCTGGTTCTCTGGCACACTGACTGACTGGTCACTTTCATGGAAGCTTTACTCTGTACCAAATAAAATGATTTTCTGAAAGCAGAATATACCAGCACTGCAGTTGGCTGAGGTGTCAGAATCCTTCACAGATTGGAGTAACACAGAATGACCAAGGGACCAGGATCTTGCCAACTGCTATACATTGGTTACACAGCTGATTTGGTATAAAATTAGTGGGCTGAAGCAAATGCATAACTGTTGAAGACTAGTTATTCATCAAGAGAAGGAAAAGACTAGTTATTCATCACTAAGGAAAACTCCCTAGTGTCCATTTCTATAATGACAATGAAAGTTTTGAATAACTGCATTGGTTCTTTTTCATTCTTCTTAGAACACTTCAGATTGATGGAACTCTTTTTACAGTCCACACAGATATCTCTTTACACTGAAGCATTCTTCAAGCAAATGATAAGCAAAATATTATGATGCTGGTGGCTGTATATTCTGTCACTAGTTGTTAAACTTATACAAATGTAGCACACTGTTATTGCTTAACTACATAATTAGATGTTCACCTTGAACATGAGAAAAATCAATGCAGAGATGGATTTGTGGCCTTGGCAGTTCAACCATTGTGAGCCCCAGATCTTTCAACTGAACCACATGGTCACTGTCTTAAACACCTATGACAATAGATCTACAATCCCTTCCTCAGTGCCAGGCATTCAATCAAGATGAATTCAGTCAGTCATAGTTCTAACATCTAAATAAAATATAGATTAAGTAAAGACTTTTAAGGCTTTGATTTAATATTTGATATTCCTGCCTGTAGGCTGGGATAGGATTTTATTCTTCAGGGAAGTTTGGAGAGAGCCTAAGAATGTCTTCTCCAAGACACTGAGCATTCAACACAATCAAGACAGCCATGACAGGCTCTAAATCAAAGGCTCCTTCCACTCTCAGTCTGTGCCTCAGTTTACAGAGAATCTGTACAATAATGCCAAAAGATACTGTGAATTTCAGAAGTTGTTGAGTCATTTTTGTTTTTTCCATAATTTCTGGCATAACAATGTGTTACAGGATATTAAATCACCAATTACTTTTCTTTTTACATTCTAAAACTCTTACCATCCAAACACTTTCCCCTTAAAATCATTAATTTTGAATTGGTGCTTGGAGCTTTAATTCAGCATCTTAAACAACAAACACTGCCTTAGGCAGCAGCCAACTACATCACTTGTAATCCAGTTAAGGAAAGTCCTCAGGTGCATTCAACTAAATGTGCCTTTTACTAAAATTCACTTAGACAGTACCTTTCTGTCTGGCTGGATAGCATCTAGAAAGACCTACACATGTGCATCACATCTGCTCTAAAAATGGCCTCACCTGGAACAGTATGCCTTTGCTCTTCAGGTGTCTCATCCTTCAGTATGGCTGTCCCGGGTTCCAGCAAGCAGCATTTCTCAAGCCTCTGATGGATTTCTTTTCTGGTGTCCTTCTCCCTGAACAACATGTGAAGTTTTCTGAGTAAGCTATTGACTCCTAATCTCAGACACTCTTCCCAGACCCTCAGAATATGACCTCATTTTGAAACAGGGTTGAATTAAGTTAAAGTGAGGCCATACTGGAGTAGCAGTGTCCCTTTAATCTACTATGAATAACATACATATATAAGATATACAGAAATACACAGGGAGAAGGTCATGTAAAAAGTGAGGCAGAGGTTGGAAGGAGGTATCTCTAAACCAAGGATTACTAAGGATTGATGGCAATCCCAGAAGCTATGAAAGAGGCATGGAACAAAATTTCTTCAAAGAGGTGGCTTCAAAGACAACATGGCCTTGCCAATACTTTGACTTAGGACATCTAGCTATGAGACTATGAAGGAATAAATTTCTGACATGATAATCTACCCATCTTATGATAATTCATTACAGCAAGCCAAGGAAACTATTGCAGATGGCCAAGCAATGACTCAAGGGACGTGTCACCACTAAATTGGATAAAGTAAAATGCTACATTGAACAGTAAACTTTAAATGAGAGTGAGAAGAATTATGGGCATGCTTTCCATCATTAGAGAGATCATCTTTATGACACATTGTAACAATTACTCTCTATCAAACTCCTTCAGTTTTCTGCACAAAGTTGTTGGTTTTTTTTAGACCCCTTGTGTGTAGGGTATTCTTTCAGACTGTAGCAATTTTTTCACATCTCTCTTAAAAGGCAGAATTACAGTTTATTGTATATTTGGGTGTTTTCAGTAACGTTGTTCAGCTTTATGTTAAGTGGGCTACATTTGGCTACAACTAATAGAAATGTGGCTATCAGGGCAGAAGGTTGGGACGATTTAATGTTTCCTTCAACAAGAAATGTGTTGATCCTGATTTGGCAACTTTATGTGAATAATGTGTTAAAACTTCTAAGAGTCTTATAGTTTTTCTGCATAGTTACATCTATCGCAGCTCCACATGTTATGTCTACATGCAGATGTCCACAGTGAGGGAAGGGACCAAATTGAAGAGTGGAGGAAGTTTCCCAACTTGTCGGTCTTATCAGCAGGAAAGAGTTAGCCTTCCTACAAGTCATTCAGGAATCTTCCCCATCTCTGGACAGAAGTGAGCCCATGGGTGATTCTTAAATCTATGGAGGCTTTGAAAGCAAGTTCCTGCTTTGGCAGTTCTATTGTGGTTACCAGCAAGGCAGAAAAGGGCTGTAGAGCTTTGAGGCATGATTCATAGACAGCCAACCAAGAGTATCAGATGTACAAGCCCCCAAACATGACAATTTAAAGCTTACTTTAAAGCAGTGGTTATCAACCTGTGGGTTGCAACCTCTTTGGGAGGTCAAATGACCCTTTCACAGGGGCTGCCTAAGACCATCTGCATATCAGATAAATGCATTACAATTCATAACAGTGGCAAAATACAGTTATTAGGAGGCAATACAAATAATTTTATGGTTGGGGTCACCACAACATGAGGTACTGCATCAAAGGGTCACAGCACTGAGAAGGTTGAGAAACACTACTTTAAGGGAAGGGCACTTTAGAGATGACAAAGCAATTCTAAACAACTTTTAAGTGCCTGTGTTCCATTGTCATGAACATGAAGACTCTGATGTCAGACTGGGTTCGGGTCCCATGATCATTTACCAGATAAGTGATTGTGGGTAAATCACTTCGTTTATGGGTCTCAGATGCTGATATTGTGAAGTTTAAATGAATAGCACTCACTACAAGACTCGTGCATGGTAAACATTTTACAAATATGTACTCGTCTACTTTCTGCTACAACAATGAAACCATTTGAGGTTGCTGAACTTAGAAGGAAAAAAGGAAGTTGCCGGGTTTGTTCCAAAGTCAAGGAAACAAATGTAATGATCACATTTGTTTTGTCTTCAGTGCCCCAAGGTGGTGAAGGGTGTCACATGGTAAGAGACAGGAAGTACGTGTGGATGAATCACCTGTCGTTGCTCTTCCTCTTCTAAGACAGGCTCTGGTATTCAGTCATGAAGCTACTTTATGAAATAATTCTGATCAACACCCAAAAGCTTCCCTTTTAAACACTCACACTGAGTTCCCACCAAGTTACAATGTCCCATGGAGATTAAATATCAACATGTGAACCCTTGGGCAACAACACACTGAAACCCTAGCTGCATCATAGTGAATATCACGCATTACTGCTATCCCTGTGCACACCACTGCCATGAGACAGTGTCCTAGTTAGCTTTGTATTGCTGGGATAAAACCAGGACCAAAAGCAAGTTGGGGGAAGAAAGAGATTCTTGAGCGCACATGTTCAGATTACAGTTCCTTACTGAGGGAAACCAAGGTCGGGACCTGGAGGCCATTGTGTAAAAAAGCCTGGATTTCACTGGAGACCCCACGATGTTGGAAGTGCCAGAGGCGAGGGATGACTGCCAGGGAGATCTGCAGATAAGGAGTGGAACCAGCGCAGGGTTGAGAAGTGAGTTCCAGACAGCTAAGTTGGAAGGATGGAGCCATCTGAGCACTTTGACATCAGACAAGGAATACATGACTGGAAGTTTGCCCTGCTGGGTTCTGGTCTCTCTTTGGTCCAGTATTTCCTCAGTATGCCCCCATTCCTCCCTTTTTAAATGGTAATGTATATTCTGTGCCATTATGTAAGTATTTAACTTGCCTTTTCATTTTTCACAGGGTTACAATTAAGAGACAGCCTTTTGTCTCAGAAGAGACTGTGAACTTTGAAAATGTGTTAAGTCTGTGAAAGATGACAGGGACTTTTGAAGTTGGCCTAAAGTGCCTTTTGCATGGCGATCCGGCCACAGGTGATGGGGACCAGTGAGTGAAATATGGTGCTTTGAATAAGACTGGCCCTTGCAGAATCTTATATTTGAGTGATTGGTCCCAGTTAGTAAGACTAGTTGGGAAGGATTGGGACTTGTGGCCTTGTTGTAGGAGGTGTGCCACTGCGGGGTGGGCTTTGAAGTTTCAAAAAGCTCACACCACTCCATAGATAGCTCTCTCTGCCTCTTGTTCGTGAATTAAGATGTAAGCTCTTAGCTATTGTTCCAATGGCATGTCTATCTGCCTGCTGCCATGCTCCCCACCGTGATGTAGTGGACTCTAGCCTTCTGGAACCATAAGCCCCAAATGAAATGCTTTCTAAGTTACCTTGGTCGTAGGGTTCTGTCACTGCATCTGAAAAGGAACCAAGAGAGCAACCAAGCAGCCTCCAGAATGCATGAGGTGAGCATGTGCCCCGCCCACATGGTACCGATGTTTTTTCACATTATTCTTTCTCGAGTCCCTCACCTACTACCCCAGAGAGAGAAATCATTCTGTCTATACCCAATCTTCCACAGAAATGTACGCTTTACAAGAAATAAGAAAATTCTAAATGGAAGACACATGTAAGAAAGCTTTGTGCCAATGCAACTGTTGTCTGAACAGCGGGAATGTTCTGAGACACTGGACAGAAATCCATTTCTAATGTGATGTACCTAGTTCTCCCAAGGACAGAAAATTACCTTTACAAATGCATTGTCCCAGTGGCAATTGGGGAAAGAACAACAACAAAAATGCAGAGTTCCTTTGTCTTCCATTGTACATTTGAAACTTAGACCAAAAGAGAAAAACCTTTCTGTGCTGCAACTTGACTTATTTTAAATAAAAATAAAAGCAATCCTTTAAAGAACTCGAGGGGGAGGAATCTTACCAGGAAAGTGTCTGCCAAGCTTTCTCTAGAATTTCCGATTTCCTCCCTGATTACAAAGACAATGCTAGTGCAATGTTAACAAAAACAAAAACAAAAAAAAAACCTACAAAATATAAAAAAGCAATAGAAGAAAATAATATTTATATTCAAAAGAAGCCATTGGTAGGCTCTCATTCATGTGATCCCATTTTATAGGCTTCTTACATAGTAAAGCTAGAATAACATGAAGCATTACAATTTTTATCTTGATTCTGTTACTGTTAAAACAGCATTTCATGTAAATGTAAAATTATACAGCCATAGTTTTATGTTGCATAATTTTTCTGATTTGCATCTATTGTATGCATGTACCAAAATATATTCACACTTTCCTCGGTGTTAAATAATTAGCTGGCTTCAAACTGTTCATTATTTATAAGTAAATCTGTAACGAACAGCTTTATCCATAATAAAATTACTACATTATGGATTATTTATTTGGGATCAATTTTTAGAAGTAGACTGCTTATGCTGAAATTAATAATTTTAAAAAAACTCAGTACACATGGCCATAAATCTTCCTAATAATGTGCCTGTGTGCAAGCAATACTTGGGATTTTCCACAGCCATCCCCTGCTGCCCACAGAGGATTGATTCCAAGTACCCAAACAAATGCTAGATTTTCCTAGTGTTCAACTCTCATATGAAATGGCACAGCATCTGTCTGTATCTCATACACATCTTCCCATTCTCCTGGTCACATCTAGGGTAATTATAATACCAACTGCAATGTAAAATCTATGTAAAAAGATATTACCTCTACCATTTAGACAACAATGACAATGAAAACATGTGTGCATATTCAATATGGATGCAAATATTTTCAAATCTTATGTAACTGAATCTGTACACACACATGGCGTTGTTGGCTACAGAAGGACAAATACATGTGAACAATCCCTGGAAATTCTGTGATTTCAAAATCTTGACAAAAAGAAAGTAAACGTCATCCATCTGTACATGGTCTAGAATCACCTAGAAGACAAATCTCTGGCCACGTCAGAGAGGAGCCTTCTAGATTAGGCTAACTGAGATAGGAAGACACCTTCTAACTGTGAGTGGCACCATTCCATGGGCTGATGTCATTCCATGGTGGAAAAGAGCTGAACATCAACATTCCACTCTCCCTGCTTCCTGCCTGAGAATACCATGGGACCAGCTGCCTCATGCTGCTGCTACTGTGACTTCCTTTTCATGGTGGACTGTACCCTCAACGTATGAGCCAAAATGAACTCTTCTTTCCTTAAGTCATTTTTGCCCAGTATTTTGGCACAGCAGTGAGGAAAATAATATAATTATGTAGCACTGAACCCACCAGAAAGTAGGTTAAGCAATAAGAATACTGTCTTCTCAGTTAAAAAAAAAAAAGAAGTCCTTATGTGGGCTCTCCCAGGATAACGGACTCAGTGAATAAGTATGTCTGGACACCTGTTGCAGCCGTGTGGCTTCTGGAGCTGTTCTGTTTGTCTGTCTGTCTGTCTGTCTGTTATCAGTACTTGGAGTGACATCATAGGCCCTGCACATGCTAGCCCAGTGGTCAATCTCTAACCTGCTTCCCCATCCCATAGTCTTGTTGAGCCATTATCTTACAATGTAGCTTAGGATGGCTTCAAACTACCTTTCCTAGTGCTGAAACTACAGGTTGAAACCACCATACCAAGCTAGAAATGGGTTTTCAGATATCCTCCATAGCTCTAAATGTCATATCTTTTAATATTTTTTACATATATGAGTGTGTATATATAGGTGCACTGTGTGCATGCCAGAAAAAGGGTGTCAGATCTCAAGAACTGGAATTACAGATAGTTATGAACCACCATCTGGGTGCTAGGATTCAAATCCAGGTCCTCTATAAGATCAGACATTGCTCTTAACCACTGAGTCATCTCTCCATCTCCTCAAATGTCATATATATAAACACCAAAGCACCCTCCATTGTGGTAGCCATTTTATCATGGAAAAGGTATAAAATGGAGAATGGGTTTCCTTAACTTTAATGAACTAATGCCAACTTGTTGCTGAGCCAGACATAACTTTCTGACTATACTGGGCAGCTTTTCTTTGTGACATGGATGAAATCAACCTAAAGGAAGAAATGTGAGTTTTCGGTGTGTGCTAACACAGTGTTTCACAGAAGGAGCACATGGAGGAGGAGGCCTATTCTCCTTGTTGTTGTTGGGGTTTTTTTGCTCTTTTGCAGGGGAGGGGGGCCTGCCACCCAGCTCCCAAATAAATCACACATGGAGGCTTATTCTTACTTATGAATGCCCAGCCTTAGTTTGGCTTAGATTCTTGACAGTTTTCCTTAACTTAAATTATCCCGTCTACCTTTTCCTCTGGGTTTTTCCTCTTCTGTAACTTCTGTAAATCTTACTCTTATTCTGTGGCTTGCTGTGTAGCTGGGTGGCTGGCCCCTAGAATCCTTCTCCTTCTCTGGCTTCTAGCTCTCCAATTCCTCTTCCCAGATTTCTCCTTCTATTTATTCTTTGTGTCTAACAGCCCCGCCTATCCTTTCTCCTGCCTTGCTACTGGCCAGTTCTTTATTAAACCATCAGGTGTTTTACATAGGTACAGTAACACAGCTTCTGGCTGGCGTCTACCAACTCAGTCCTTCCTCATCCCAGAATTCTCCTTATCTGCTTATCCCACCTATACTTCCTGCCTAGCTACTGGCCAATCAGCATTTTATTTATCAACCAATCAAAGCAACACATATTCACAGCATACAGAACATCATCCCACAGCAAAAGTAAATATTTAGAATATCTTTGTGAGAAGTCAGAATATCCCTTCCATAAAGATTATTCAACAATGATATAAATTTAACTTAATTTGTTCAACAAAAGCAAGAGTCAGTGAAATAAAATTTTAATGTTTGCCTTTGACTACACAGATATCCTGAATTTAACAGTATCAAAATTCTCTGAAATTAAAAAATAATAATAATTTGAGTTTATACTGATTTGAAAATTGGGGCCAGATTAACTTAGTGGAAACATTTCTTAGGAAAATATTTAGAATTGTATTATATTGGTAATACAATACAACTATTTTGATAATATATTTGATAATTATATTGATAATATAATACAATTATTTATCAATCACCTATAAAGTGACATAAGCATTTGAGGTGATTTTTAAATCTGAAATAACTGAACAACCAAACAGTCCCTAATTAACAAAAGCAAGCAGAATTGTGGGATGAGCCGTTCATCACATTATCCTATGGGGTTGATCTTCATCTTTTCTGAGGGCAGAGGCAGGTCATAGTTTAAGGGTTTTGTTCCCCCAGATGTGGTCAGAGATTCTGTAAATTATTTGCCTGAGACACAGCAGTCCTCTCCTAAGCTTGTTCTGTGTGTCGTAGTATTGCTGCTCCCGTTAGTATATGATGATCCTTCACCATGGAGCAGTAGTACTGTCTCGTAGCTGCAGCTGAATCCACCTGACAGAGTTTTCTAGCCCTTGAAAAAAAATAGTCTCATGGAAGCCCTTCCCATCTTCAGGGGCCACAGCACCAGCCAGGCCAGTGGCCCTTCTTCAGGCCTTAGTTTGCTCTTCATGCTATAATGAGCTGCCATAGGTGAAGTGGTCTCAGCAACAGAAATTGTCTGAAAACTGGGAAGTCCATGATCAAGGACTTAGAAGACTTAGTGTCTGGTTAGGAAACACATCTGGCTCATAGACAGTAACCTCGTCACACATGGGAAGGAGTGAGGGAGCTCGCTCTAGCCTATTTTAAGGTGACTCTTGCCCAAAAGCTCTCAAAGGATGATTAACTCCCAAAGACCCCATTTCCTAATACCCACATATTAGATATCAGCTTTTAACATAGGAACCAGGGGCAGGGGACACATATCAAGTCTGTAACAGGAGTCCTCCTCTGAACTGAAATCCAGGACCAACTAAGCAGACCCCTTCCTCAGAAGTATAAATTACAGACTTCTAGGTGCATCTTCTAGGTCCAACCTCTTCCCTCCTTCCCATTGACCCTAGCTCCTTTCTGTAATTGGTAAATCCAAGATACCTTAGAACTCTCTCTGGACCCTTTCTGTTACCTAGTTAACAACTTGATAACAATTTTTTACATTAAGTCTCTATACAAATCACTTGTTCCCTTATTGGTACAATTTATGGTTTCCTTCATCATTTTACTGATCCATGGCACTATTTATATACCAAACGGGCTATAAGGTATTAGTGTCCCATATAATCTCATGTTATTATATACTCTGAGGGAAGGAGATGCTGTAGTTTGGAAGTGCTTATAGGAGAGACAGAGAAAGACCAATGGTGGTTCCTGCTCTGTCTACCATAGTCCCAAAATGGTTCAAACTCGCATCAGCAAAACAAAATCCCTTTATTTTCCTATGACTTTTTCAGAGGTAATTTAACAATTACATGTCATTATTTAGACATGTTCTCCTGGAACATCTCCATTCCCTAGCACAAGTATGTTATGTAAACCCCTTCTGTTCAAATGCAATGCTCCCCTAAAGAAGCCCACCAACCACATGCTTCCCCTGTTGGTATAGCCTAGTGATGCTCTACTTCTGCTTAGAGTTCAGCTTTCTAGATGCCATGACATTATCAGGTTACAAAATATGTTTACTTTGAACCATGATCTCATGCCAGGCCACACAGCTCTTTGGCTCCCTAGCATAAAGCTGATTCTCATACCAGACCTTGACAGCAAATGGTGCCCATCTGTTGGCCTTACAATTCTCTAGAGAGCAAATGCAACCCAAAGTTTCCATTTCTTTAATTTTTTTCCTCAAAATGTCCAGAAATAATTTGTTAGCTCTGAACAAACCTAAAGTGAAGCACTCTGGAGAAAACCTTGTTGAGCAACAACATAGTGATGGATTTTCATGTAAGCACATACAATGTGGCTTTAAGCCAAACTTAAGACATAATGATGGTGCTTAAGAACAATGACTGCATTAGACAGAATAAGTAATAGCACAAACTAATAACAGAAAATAGATGGGATGGATTGAATGATAAAGCCCCCAAGAGAAGCCGAGAGTGGAAGTTGCCCATTTACTGATGCCCAAGGAGAGTGTCAGGGCTGATCACCTTGTGCTAAGTTGCTCTCTCAGTCTAAATGTTTTCTTGATCTGTCTTCCAAAGGACAGCAGAACAGAGGGGACTTTGGTAAAACTCTGATACAATTGTGGGGCAGTCTAAACATATATAATGTTTACAGAGGGTGATGCCTGAATGTTTTGTGTGGGCCAAGATGCATATTAATGCATACTGATTTTCAACTTCCTTCTACTTGCTACCACAAAGATGGTATCTCAGCAATTCTCAAACCATACCATGTGGAAAGGTTGGTGGATCTACATAGTCCAAATAGCCCAGAAGGTGAGTGAGTAGCATGAAGTAAGCATGTGTGTGTGTGTGTGTGTGTGTGTGTCCTTGTTTGCCCAAAGATCTATCTGTCCCTCATCTACTCTTCTTTACATAGCAGTAGGGCTAACCCTAAACAGTGGTTCTCAACCTTCTTAATGCTGAGACACCCCTCAACACAGTTTTCAATGTTTTAGTGACCCCCCAACCATAAAATTATTTTTGCTGCTACTTCGTAACTGTAATATTGCTAGTTATGAATCATAATGTAAATATCTGTATTTTCTGGTAGTCTTAGGTGACCCACAGATTGAGAACCACTGCTAGTCTCTCTCCCAGATTTCCCTGTAACCATCTTCTGGCTGTGATCAGCCCCTGCTGAGCTGTTTCAGTTCTTGCCTCTCTGCCCTGACCAGTGTCTCTGTAGCTGGACAGATCCCAGGGATTCAGCATTGCTGGGTGGACACAGACCCTGGGCACTGGTAACCTAACACCTGTCGGTTGTTTACTGAGGGCATGTCTTCCTGCTGCTATTGCACTCCCAGACACCTCCTCATCTTCAGCTGAACTCAGCATCTCAGTGACCTGAGTAAGCAAAGTAAATGCTTTGTGTTAAAAACACTACAGCACTTCTTCCTTTTGACTTCTTGAGAGGAGGAAATGGAATAGATCTTACAGATAGACTGGGGGCAGATGGGATGGGGTGGTCAGGAGGTGGATGAGATGGGGTGAATGGAGTGTGGAGAGAGACAGTTGGAGTTGGGGGGCATTTGGAGCCTGATGTGTAAACCTAGTGCAGTAGAAACTTCCTGGAATCATGAACGTGATCCTAGTGAAGACTCCTAATAGTGAGGACTACAGAGTCTCAACTGGCCATCTCCTGTTGTGAGGTAAGGCTTCAGTGACAGAATTGAGTATCAGCCAAGGGGGATCCATTGAAATCACCAAACAATCCAGGCTATTGCTGACAGAGGGCTGCATTCTGCAAACTGACAGCAGGGCCCCATTGCTAAGGACAACACCCATACAACTCTGAACATGGAGAAGTGGAGCTGGTGCCTACATGGAGTCTTCAACCCTACATCTAGTCTCTTTGGTGCAGAAAAGTACTCTGCAAGCTATCAAAAAAGAAATGTGGACACCAACCCAGCCACAAAACCTTTGATATACAATCTGTCCTGCCTACAAGATGTGCTGGGGCACAGTGGCACAAAACTTATAAGAGTGGCCAGCCAGTGTCTGATTTGACTTAAGGACCTTTTCATGAGAAGAAATCCATACTTGGCACTGCTTGGGTAACCAAGAGCAAGAGACCAGATAGCCCAGAGGCCTAGGGTAAAATCAAAAACTACCGGTCTAAAATAAATAAATAAAAAGTGTCAATAAAATGACTCAATGATATTCAAGTATACTCATAGATCAGTGCCTTATCCAGTCATCACTGGAGAAGCTTTCTCCAGCAGCAGATAGGAACAGATTATAGCTAGAGTTTTCTCCAGTCCCACTCTTCTGTCCCATATCAGAACAGATGCAGAGACTCATAGCCATGGAGAGATTATTACATGCAAAGATAATATAAATGAGAGGTCTCCATTAAATACCTCCCCTCAAAACTCTGGGAATACCACAGAAGTGGAGACAGAAAGATTCTAAGAGCCAGAGGGGATAGAGGACACCAGGAGAACAAGACCCTGTGAATCAACTAAGAAAGGAGCATATGAACCCACAGAGACTGAAGCAGCAAGCACAGGGCCCAGGTGAGTATACACCAGGTCCTCTGTGTATGTATTACAAATTTTAGCTGAGTTTTTCACGAGACTTCTCATTGTTGGACCAAGTGAGTCTCTGACTCTTATGCCAGCTCTTGGGACTCTTTTCCTCCTGTTGGGTTGCCCATGTCCAACTTTAACATGATAGTTTTTGCTTCACCTTATTCTATTTTATTTTGTCATGTTTGATTGTTATCTCTTACAAGCCTATTTTTTCTAATAAGAGACAAAAAGGGAGTAGGTCTGGATGGGAGAGGAGGTGGGCAGGTACTGGGAGTACAGGGAGGGGAAACTATAATCAGGATATATTGTATGAGCAAAGAATCTATTTTCAATAAAAGAAAAAAACCAATCTAACACAAACAAAGCCTTTGTTCCTGTCTACTATTCTCTACCTTGGGGAAGGAGTTCCACTGGGAGGTAACTCTGGATTCTCTGTCCTGGACATAATTACCTCCTGACAAACAATAAATGGGTTTGATTGCTAAATGAGAGAGTAAAATGTATGTGTGGAGGCCCCACCTTTTCCTTTCCACTGGCCCTTGAGGTCAGCCATCCTTCAGCTGGCACACTCTCTACTCTGTTCTGAACCCCATGAGGACAAGGTGTAGCCCTAAAGAGGATCCATTAGGTTTTTAAGACTGTCTACAGAAGGGTGAGTCTAACTAACCTTAACTTTCTGGACTTGTAGGTCAATTGTCCAGACTTGAACACATTGTGTTGTGTCTCCTTACCAGCCCTGAGGGGAATACTCAGCTTTCTTCATCTGTTTCATTATTCTTTCTTATATGTAAGTTGGTCCAGAGCTTAAAAAAGAAGATGGTCCTTAGATGATCCATTCATACAGACAGCAAAAATATATGAGTCATATACTTTATATTAAATGAATTGCATTCCTAGGTGATTAGTTTGATTTAAATGGCAGTAACCTTAAAGCTTATGGCATTCCAATAATTATTATAAATGTTTTACATAAATGGATTTAATCTTCAGAACATATAGTATGTATATCAGAAGCACCTTGGCTTACAGTGAAGATACATATGATAAATCCATTATAAGTTGAAAATATCATGTCAACAATACATATAATATACTGGCCCCTGAATCTTCCTGGCTTCTGTCTCACCATGTGACCTCTTCTGCATGTGCTTCTTCCAACTGTGACACTGTCCACCAGGAGACCCTCATTGGAGCCTGGCACAAGACAGTGGCATGCACTTCAACCTCTGAAACAGTAAGATAAATAAATGTTCTTCCTTTACAAATTACCCAAACTCTGGTGTCTTTATAATAATGGAAAACGAACTAATGTAATATATAACCTACTAAACATCATACCTTAGCAGAATATCGGGGGTGGAGGGTTTCATGCAATTATTTGGCTGACTGGGTTCTAGCCCTTGATGTCACTACCACTGCTGGACATGACAAAATCATGTCATAGTGCACAACACAAGTTCAGCAAAGACTCCCAATCCAAAATGCAAAGGATAAGTCCTACTAATGACATGTCACTCTTGCACTATCACAACATCAAAAAGTCCTAAGCTGAACTGTTGTGAGCCAAGGACCATCAGTGCTAAAACACTTGTTTTACAGCCAAGAAAACTGAAGTACAGAGATGTTATGTAACCATCCCAAAGTCACATAGATAGTAAGTGGTAGAGTCTGTAGCAAAACTTTAAGAACTGGTCTACAGAACGGTGGAGCAATGGGCCACACTGCCTAAGTTCTTTTTTTTTTTTTTTTTTTTTTTTTTTTGCCAAATGAATCTGGACTCTATCCAACCAACAGGACTTCATATTAATTCTTAGTTATTGTGTTAGTTACTATTCTGTTGTTGTGAGGAGATACCACAACCAAGGCAGCTTATAAAAGAAAACATTTAATTGGAGACTTGCGTACAGTTTCAGATAGTCCATGATCATCATAGTAGAAAGCACAGTGCCAGGCAGGCTGGCATGGCTTGAAGCAACATCTGAGGGCTTACACCTGACCTACTAGAGAGGCAGAGAGAGAGCAATATTGGATGTGTCATGGGCTTTGGAAACCTCAGACCCCCAGTGACACCTCCTCCAACAAGGTCACACCTCCTAATACTTCCCAAACAGTTCCACTAACTAGGCACCAAGTTTTCAAGCACACAAGCCTAGGGGGGCCATTCTCATTCAAATCACCACAGGTGTATTGTTTTCAGCTACCTCCTATGCCCTACCTACAGTCTCAGTTTTTAATCCCACCTCAGCTTTGATCTAGAACTTCACATTGGTTCCCTCTGTAGGTAGACCACATCTCACTAAAGATGTCACTGAATAACATACATTTTTACCAACACTTTCAGATAAAAAATAAAACCAGGTTCTCATTATACACCTGATGATTTTCTACCATACTTCTATGGAGTGCATACTTCTTGGAAAACTCCTCTTTCTACTATGATAACTGTCCCATAAGAGTCATTTTGAATTTGTGTTAAAATATTTAATTTAGGGTTAGGTAGGATGACCAAGGTAAATGTGTTTGTTGGGCAAACCTGGAGACTGGACTTTGGCCTCCAGAACTCATGTAACAATAGAAGGAGAGGAACAACTCCACAACAATAACAAAACAACAACAACAACAATAATAATAATGATAATAATAAATTTAAATATACTAATTTGTGTTATAGTTGTGGTTTTCTTACTATATTCTACCATTTCAAACTTGAATAGCTTATGTTTACAGGAAATAAAAAACTTTTTTCTCTCTGGTTTTCATAGTGTAGATAGGAAACTATTATTTCCCATATTTCTACAACAGAGCAGGTTAAATTCTGTCCCCTGTACCCTAAATGTAGTGATACAATTTCATGAAAACATTTCTGGACATCCAAAAGATGGAACTTGTACTGAACCTCACAGCCAAGTTAATGCTATAACTTAAGAATATGAATTTAACTGACTGCCCTTCTGTGTACTCAGCCAGTTTAAGTTTAATCTGCCTTTAAGAGAACAATTTAATAGCCAGACTTTCTTGCCTCAGATTTCCATGTAATCCCCTTTTACAGTTGAAAGTAATGCATAGCTTTACCTTAAATTATATGTTCTTCTTTGCCCCTGACCCAGGAAAGTGTGCATGTGTGTGTGTGTGTGTGTGTGTGTGTGTGTGTGTGTGTGTGCGCGCGCGTTATGGTAATCATTAGCTGAAGGTAGCCAACAAGGTTGGAAACAAATCTCTTCCATCAGTGCTGGAAGCATTGTCTGGTTTTAGTCACATTTAGTCACATTTGCTAATTCTAAATCAGTTGGATTCAGTAAAGTTTCTTCCCTTGGAAAAAAACTGTTAGAGATAGTGTTTTCTGTGCTGTTCAATAAATACAGAGCAAAGCCCTCTGTGAGGGACAGACACTGAGATGCATAGGGACACTCAGAGATCAGAAAGCCTTCCGGCAGGCACATACACATGCAGGTGACAGACCATGAATAGGGCAGTGACCATAGACTACAGACAAGAAACAGGGAGAGAAGTGGGGGATTCAAATTTTAAAGCTGCTGTGAGATTGTGTATCCTAGAAAAGGTAGGGAAGCTTCAACCATGATGGAACAATATGGCTGCCTAAACAAGACCCAACCAAGTACACCACCACTAGACAAGCTAACAATGGAAGAGAGAAATCTCACAGCGCCCACCTACAGACAAGAACCTCAGGCAACTAAGAAGGCTAAGCATTGATGTTCTCCCCTGGCATGAATCTCCTAATTGGTTATCCAACACCAAGTAGTCAACCCTGACACCAAGTAGTAAACCCTGAAACCCTATGCACACAAGCAACACTAAACAGATCAAGCAGGGGTTATTTATGTATTTAGGCATCTACATTTATTTCCTTGTATGTATGTGTATGAAACAACAACTAACTAAAGAAAAACAAGCCATGATTTTGGAGAGGGAGCAGAAGGGGTATGTATTCATGGGAAGGGTTAGAGGAAGGGAAGGGAAGGGAGAAATGATGTAATTATATTTTAATTTTTAAAAATTGGAAGATAAAATTTTAGAAAATAAATACTGAAAATACATCATTTCCTAGAATTTATCATTTTTTATGGTTGTCTATGTTCTTGGAATTATTTACCTTGATTGTATCTGTGTGTATAACACAGTAGCTTGAAGTGGTCTATGGTGGGAGAATTTAATGCCACAGAAATTAGAAAAGTTTAAATACTAGAGGGTTCTTTTCTTCACAAAGAAACTACTGTTAAAACATTTAGTAGCATACCAGTACATAATAAGTAGATACTGGGTATACACACATGCATACACACAAACATACAAACATACCTACACTTCATATATCAGACACACACACAAGTGTTGACATCTCAACATAATCAAATATGTTTGAAGGTTTTGCCCTTATAAATATTCTCATAAATTTTAGTAAAGTTCCTGTATGTTGCGTACAATCCCCACTGGAATTACAGAAGGTGGTCTATGTGGGGCATGAAAAGCAAGACACACAAACAACCCACTGGGCCTCCTTTCATAGGAACAGATAATAGACAAAGAGAACTTACAATAGGAACCGTGTAGAACAGACAACAAAGGGCTCTTTGACGGGCTGGGAGAAAGCGGCTGAGCCAGCACACGTCCTGAAGAGCACATTTCTGGGCTCGAATCCCAGAGGTCAGCATAAACATGCTCAATGGTGGAGTACACTTAGCAGCCTCTTCTCTAAACAGGAAAAATGGCTTCTTAAATTGCAGTGATGGGCAACCAAGTTATGTATCAGAGGGTAAGGCTATGAACGTTTGGAAAACCTGAGAATCAGAGAGAGTTTGAGGGTGGATTTTGTGGGGAAATTTACCCCAGCAATATCCTGGATAGACAACTAATGTTTTAAACAAATGTCATGAAATGGTTTGATGGCTTCGCTTTCAAACTAATGGCAATACATAGCGGCAACTGTGGTATAAGATCTCAAAGAGCTAGGACGCATTGCCTTATGGCAAGCCCCCTGCCCCCATATCCTCTGTGAGCAACTTTGCAGATGTAAAATACATTAACACAACACTTTAAAAGGTCACATCATGATTGTAGTTATAAACACTAAAGTAAACATGAGGTACAAGCAATTCCATTCAATTCAGTGTTCCCAGCACTGAGGAAATACACAGATTATTCTCCAAGGCCCTCACAGTGCAGATGTTCATGTTTATAGTGTCACTAGGAAATGTCACTAGGAAGGCACAATTTCAGCTAACCTGGGAAACCTGCAAACAGGCTGGAGGGCAAACATCATCACATTTTTAATAACCCAGTGTCACTGTCCTGGGGCCATCTAAGCTCAGTCCCCAGGAGGAGTCTCAGGAAGGAGGACCTGAGTTGAGTCTGTTCCAGAAGGACCATTTGTGAAAGTGACCCTGGCAACATCCAGGGCGGATGAGCACACACATCCTCAGGGCACTGGGAATTAGCTTTATAATTTCTCCTGCTTCTTTTGCTACCCCTGTCAGGTGTCACTGTTGAAAGTGGACCTTGCTTTTACTGCTGAGTCATCCGTGCTGAGTCATACAGGCCATAGAAACACAACACAGACTCAACTTCCCAAAGGCATCATCTCTTTTTTTCTTTCTTTCTTTCTTTCTTTTTTTTTGGGGGGGGGCGGTGGTTTGAGCTTTGCACCTTTCCTGAAACTCACTCTGTAGCCCAGACTGGCCTCAAACTCACAGAGATCTGCCTGCCTCTGCCTCTGCCTCTGCCTCTGCCTTTGCCTCCCAAGTGCTGGGGCTAAAGGCATGCACCCTTACTACCTGGCTAATAACTTCAGGCTAGATGTGATGGCATCATCTCTTTTAATTGACACACACACAAGCCCACAATGCCAAGATGCCATGCCCAAGAAGTGTCCATCCTACACTTGAGCTCTGTCATAAACAAGTGACTCTCACAAACAGGGAGAATAGCAAGGAGTCTACATCACATATCATATCCACCTCCCTTTGTGATGAACCCCACCCCTTTTGGTCCTTTATGTTTTGTGGAAGGGCACCAACCACATGGCCATCTCAATCCATCAGAAAAAATAATCACACCATGAAACCTCAGAAAGAAAGAAAGCAGCATCTCAAGCTCTCTCATGAGGTTCTTCCTGGCCTCTCTGCAAGGATGGCACTCCGTGGTGACTGGCAGCAGATGGGAAGGGTAGATAGTGTCCATGTGGCATGTGTAAGCCTACCTTACAGTTGTGTCGTGACAAGATGATTGCTTAAGTTACCATCTAGAATTTCTTAAAATCTGCTATGAAATGAGGCTGTGTACAAAGACAAGTAGCTGCTTGGCTTCCTTTAGAATGTATTGTGTCACCAGACATCCTGTCTGTTAAGTAATTTTGAAGCAGATTGGGCTATGGTAAACATATCCAGTAATAGCATAGTAGACAGGGCAGTTGAGGTTGACTGAATGAGTAAGGAAGGCCTTCCAGAGTAAAGAATATTTGATCTGCCTCTGAACATGTCCATCATGGTAACAGGAAGAGAAAGTGATTTAAGGGACAATTAGCAAAAATAAAAGCATTTGGATGGGTGTGTCATGAACACGGGTGACAGAAATGTTTTTACAGCTAGGGGAGAAATGAAGGAACTGGAGAGAAGAGAGAAAGCTAGGAGATCCATCTTGGATTCAGCTGTGAACGTGATGGATGAGGTTGGACTCTTCTGAAGAACAAGGGCAGCCACAGAATTAGTAAGAGCAGCAGGGGCAGTGAGTGTGGACCCATGATTTAGAGATAACTGCTACCTGTGCAGAATAGAGACAGGTGAGAGGGGGTAAGAACTCCACACTGATGTCACCCACCATGGCACAACCCTGAAGAGGCAATAAGAACCAGAGAAGAAAAGCAAATCTAGCAGCCTGGGTTAGCAGGCATCCTGAAACAGTTGTGCACAGGGACACAAGTCAGAAGTGATGCTGAGGTCTGTAGCTAGGGGCCTGATGGAAGCCAGGCCATTAGTGTGGTGGGGTGTGCTGGAGGAGCTGAGCTGTGATAGGATAACAGTAAATGGTTTCTCTCGGATGCATTGAGTTTGGAGTGCCTGCAGGCCATCCACACAGAGAAGCACTATCTAAACGCATTTTTAAAAAGAAAAGAAAATTGTTCTCATCTATCTGGAGGCTCAAGACTGTAACAACAGTACGGCAAAGGACTTCTACCAAAGCACTTTGTACATCAGAAATAAAAGGAACAGATTGGAAATATTCATTGTGTTTTGGTTTCTGTACTTACATAATGAAGAAGACACTGCAAATCAATACAGAAGAGAAGGCTTATTTCATAAACAGGGATTCACAGTTGGCCACATGGGGCAAAATGTATGTATTTAGAGCATTGCCTCATGCCACGCACAAAATTGGGTTAAACAAAAAGGAAAAGATGGTGCCGTAACTATTTATCCTTCCCTGAATCTCAGCTAGAGAAATACATTACATACTTATAAGAGGATGAAAACTATTTGTGGTTAATAGTTTTCTTCATGAAGGTTTTACTGTTGTGATGAAACACCATGACAAAACACAAGTTGAGAAGGAAAGGGTTCATTCAGGTTACACTTCCACATTATAGTCCATCATTGAAGGAAGTCAAGACAGGAACTCAAGCAGGGCAGGAACCTGAAGGCAGGAGCTGATACAGAGCTCATGGAAGGGTGCTGCTTACTGGCTTGCTCATAATGGCTTGCTCAATCTGCTTTCTTATGGAACCCAGGACCACCAGCCCAGGGATGGCTCTAACCATGGTGGGCTGGCCCTCCCACACCATCACTAATTAAGAAAATGTCCTACAGACAGATCCTATGGAGGTATTTTTTTTTCAGTTGAGGTTCCCCCCTTTCAGATAACTCTAAACTTGTGTCAAGTTGACATATGACTAGCCAGCACAATAGTTTTGGCCAAGGAAGTATTTCAATCTCTTGTCTTCAACAAACAATATTTGAATTAAGAAGACATAGATAGATGATAGAGATGATAGGTAGGTAGGTAGGTAGGTAGGTAGATAGATAGATAGATAGATAGATAGATAGATAGATAGATCAAGATAATAGATGGATAGATAGATGATAGGTAGATTATGCTACTATTCATAATCTTGAAAAGTAGCAGCAAACATACTTGACAGCAGAAGACAGTTCTATTTAAAATGATCCCTAAGCAACTCCTAGATCAGCCCATAGCAAAAAGACGACCCCCCTTTTCCTCCTCTTCCTATTGGCAAGAATGTGAACCGTGATGGCAGAAGATAGAAGCTCCATGTTGGGGAATGGGAAGACGAGTCAGTGGTATAGAAGTTGCCATATAAGCATGAGGACTGGAATTCAGATCCCCAAAGCCCACCTTCATAGCCTGCATAGGGGTTGGGAGGATATGGTAGTCTACATGTAATCCCAGTGCTTAGGGGTCAAAGACATGGGATCCTTCAAAAATGCTGGGTAGCTAGGTTAGATAAAATAAGGAGCTCTGGGTTCAGTGGGAGAGCCTGTTTAGTAAATAAAGTGGAGGACGATCAAGAAAAGGCACCTGAAGTTAACTACTGGACTCCACTTGTGCATACATGTGCATGTGCACCCCCATGCACACATGTGCCTACAAACATGTGCATGGGCATACATACATACACACACACACACACACACACACACACACACACACACACACACAAACACATTAAAAAATAATAAGCCCCATATTAATGGAAGAAGGTAAACAAAATAGAGCCAAGAGATACCCTCTTCCATACCAGCCTTTGAAACAATCCCACACAGTTCTCACTCACTCTAGGGACCACCCCAACTCAATGTTCTAAAGGATGACATTGTACAGGCATATGCAAAATCACCTGCCAAGCTCTCTCTCACTGATTTAAATATGACAAGAGGCCTGTTATGGGAATTCTGTCATCGGTCTGCCAGCCAATTGAAAGGAGCAGTTGGCCCAGAGGGCGGAGATTTTATTAGAGGATACGTGGCCAGAATAAAAGAGTGGGCCACAAGATGCGTCCTCTCTTGGAAGATGGACAAACTGGGAGGAAGCGTGGCTGGAAGCTCGGTCTAGGCTCCCCATCCCCCTTGGGAACAAGGAGGCAGCATGGTGTAGCAGCTGGACCTACGGCAGGTTCTTCATTCTGTCTTGTGAATGTACTGCACTGATACTGCTTGCTAATAAACTGTAATTTGATCCCCTAACTTCCTTCATTAGATGCCTGTGAAGACTGTGGTACCTCTGTGTGCCAGAGCACTTGAGAACATGGATAAGAAACATCAACAGACAGATCTGTGTCCTGTTCTTAAACCAACTTCCTTATGTTTTAAAAAATAATGTCACTAACAAAATTCATTACGCCAATCCAGAAAATAGATTAAATTCTTAAGGGTCATTTTGTCAACTGTTTTTAAAAAAAAAAGCACCTTATTGGTAATTGCCAAAACTGATAAATATTGTAGACACTGATGAGCAAATCTAGAGAAAACTATTTCAAAAGTATGACAGTTTCCTAATTGTGCCTCATGTTCATGTTTCTCTACTGTGATAATATAGACACTAATGGTTGGCTAGGAATACAGTTCCTCACATTGAAATTTACATCCCAGTCCCCTTTCAGCTACATTTGTCTATATGGCTAAATTACACCCAGTGGGTATAAGCACAAATGATATATACAAGCTTCAAGAAGTGTTGATGGTGCCTGAGTGCAGATACGAGGCCTGCACAAAGCAGCCATCTTTAGACCTGAATCAGAAGCCACGATAAGGCTGCACTCAGACCTGATTAAAAGAGCCTGAGTGGCTGACGCTCATGATGTCTCCTGATTAGTTAAGGAGAGCACACTTCCCTTCCTGTTCATTCACAGGAGAGATGATACCTGCTGCCTTTGATCTTTCTGTTGCTCATACTCCAAACCTATCACTGCTCCGTGTTCCCACAAGACTTAGAAAGCAATTTAGGCAATAGGCAATATGAAAGCAATATTGCTGAAGAATAAACCTATCATTAAAGGACTTCAGAATGTGTATTAGTATTACCCTCAGCAGTGTTTACAATACCTTCAAAGGAGCGGTTGGTTGTCCCTCTTTCAGACTTGATGGTTGCTCAGTCACAGCATTGCTGATTCAATAAAAAAGGCAATGCAATCACTTTTTGCTGCTCCTCAGCACACTTTAGAGAATTACTGTAGCCTCCTATGTCATAAGAGAACAGAGCTCCAATATAGCAATGTCCAAAAATCACTTACAAACCTTTATAGTGGCTTATCAAATCTGATAACAACATTCAACATTCAACTGAATGTTTCCTTGTAATCAGGACATTAAAAAAAAAAAAAAAAAAGACCCAGTGAACAGTGTAATAATAAAAGCAAGCTGAGCTGGGTGGTGGTGTCACATGCCTTTAATCCCAACACTCAGGAGGCAGAGCCAGAAGGATCTCTGTGAGTTCAAGGCCAGCATGGTCTATAGAGCAAGATCCAGGACAGGCACCAAAACTGCACAGAGAAACCCTGCCTTGGAAAGAGAGAGAGAGAGAGAGAGAGAGAGAGAGAGAGAGAGAGAGAGAGAGAGAAGGAAGGAAGGAAGGAAGGAAGGAAGGAAGGAAGGAAGGAAGGAAGGAAGGAAGAAAGAAAGAAAGAAAGAAAGAAAGAAAGAAAGAAAGAAAGAAAGAAAGGGCAAGCTGTCTTTATGTTCAAGCTCTAGAAAACAATTAGTTAATGAAAACCTAACAACTGTTAGTTATTCTCACACTTGCCTCAGTATGCAATCCCACTGAAGACTTAAAACAACAGTAGAATAAATCATTTTTCCGAGGCAACAAGTCAGGTGAGTCTATGTCCACTGACTGAGTCACCTGGTGTGGTCAGGGGAATAGCAGGGCAGGGCTGTGAGAAGAGGTCAGGAAACAAATAGAACTGTGTTTTGCTGTTAGGTCTCGTTTGCTATGTATTCACCAAAATGCATCATGTTTTCTTACCTCAAAAAATAAACAGTAGATTTCTTAGCCTGAAACATTGAGTAAAATGACAATATCCTTTAAGTAAAAAGATAATTTAATCAAAGTAAATGGTTATCACAATCATACATATATACATGCACACATACATTTGTACAAAATTAAAGAGAAAAGAGGAAAAATATTGGAGGTTTTGTTCAGAAAGTAATACTACTGGAAAAAAATAGTAGTAATTGAGCTAGAAAATTTACCATTTTGTAACTCCTTAAATTGTAATTCATAATGATAAGAGTTCTACACAGATGCTAAGGCTATATAATGAAGAGCTGTTGAGGCACAGACTCATTAATTATACCCAAGTATCATCCCATAAATTACTCTTTCTTTGCAAGGGGAAGTCCTCCCCTCCTTTAACACAGGGATCCAGCGACACTTCTCTTTGTCACAAAGCTGTTCCCTACAGATGACACAGACAGATAGGTATATGGTTCCTGTGGTGGGTATTGTGTTCCCTGGAATATTGTGTGTTCCCCGAAATAAACATATCTGGGGTCAGAGAACAGACAGCCACTAGAACAAAGCCAAAAATGGTGGCTAGAAAATAGGAAGAGTAAGCCCTAACAGAAGTTGGGCGGTGGTAGCACACACCTTTAATCCCAGCACTTGGGAGGCAGAGCCAGGTGGATCTGTGAGTTCAAGGCCACTTTAGAAACAGCTAAGCATGGTGACCCACGCCTTTAATCCCAGAAACCCAACCTTTAACCCCAGGGAGTGGGGGCAGAAAGAAAAAGGTATATAAGGCGTGAGGACCAGGAACTAAGGGGGAAAAAGCATGTAGTTAGTTAAGCTTTGGAGCAACACAGTTCAGCTGAGAGCCATTGGGATGAGGACTCAGAAGCTTCCAGCCTGAGGAAACAGGATCATCTGAGGAACTAGCAAGGTGAGATAGCTGTGGCTTGTTCTGCTTCTCTGATCTTCAGCATTCACCCCAATAACTGGCCTCGGGTTTGATTTCATTAACAAGTACTATTAAGATTCCTACTACAGGTTCCCAACATGATGCAGCAGGAAACCGGATACTGAGCAATGGGATGTTCTATAAAACACTCTGCCTACAGTCCTTCAGTGTCAATGGCAGGAAAGCAAACAAATCCTATTAAGGGAGATTGAACAGACACATTAGAAACATGTTTCACATGACTCCTGTTGATCATAATTTTCTTAAATAGTTGTGAGAGTTTTACTTGAATAATGTGAGAGATTTCCATATGGGCTATGTGTTTATGTTATGAACCAATGGTAAGAGTGCTGGGCACACTAATGCAATGTGATTGTTTAAGACAAAGATCTCATTTTGTAGATGCCTGCTGGCCTCCTTAGAGGTGAGCACTTCTAATTCCTGCCACCTTGGTGGTTTAAGGAATGTGTCTGATACGCAAACAAATGTACATAGAGAATGAGAACACTAGAACAACACAACAAAATGTTAACTAACAGTTCAAGGAAAGAACATGGGTTGGCTTTTCATCTTTTGAAGCTTTGAAATTGTTCACAGTAAGCTGGGGAGGAAACATCACTAAAAGGAAAGGAGGAAGCAACATGGACTGGAAGCTCTTCCAGGTGATTCCATGCAGAAAGTGCCTCTTGAAGGGGTACAACACATCTGTGTGAGCTAATGACTTTGAACTAGAGGCTTTTGGATGAGCAACAGGTGTAAGAAGATCACTCCGGCAGTTCCCTTTGATAAAAGTAGAAATGAAATCTCACTGGAAGAGGCTCTCCCTGTTTCACAAGGAAAATATCATTCCTACCTCAAGAAAGGGACACGAAAGCCCGGGGCAAGCTTGTGGCTGACCAGCTACCACTTTTATAACTCAGGGTACTCTCAAGTAGGGAGAAATGAGGAACATCAGCTAGAAAGAGGTACTTAGATGACTAGAGAAAAGACAGAAAACACAGGATAGCCTCAGGAGGGCCTGGGTCTCAACCCACCAGCCCTGAACTTTATTCCAAAGGTCTTTTTATCACAATGCCAAGGAGAGAAGCAAAGACCTCCTCCTTGCTAGTTGCAGCCAAGGGTAGACCCTTCCAAACACCTACACTCAGGCCCGTGGTCCAATCATCCTCTTTTTGCAGACCTGCTGGGTAAAGCCACCAGGAAGCCTAGATGGGCTCCAACAGAAGCTCCGCAAACAGAGCTTTTAACCTAGATTTTGTCTGCGCTACCCCATCAACTAACCTACCCCTAGCCTTTGACTGTGCTACCCCATCAACAAACCTACCCCTAGCCTTTGTCTGAGTACCCCATCAACTAACCTACTCCTAGCCTTTGACTGTGCTGCCCCATCAACTAACCTACCTCTAGCCTTTGACTGTCCTAACCCATCAACTAACTTACCCTTAGCCTTTGTCTGAGCTACCTCATCAACTACTTTGCCTTATCTTCTTTCCCACACACTCACCATGGCACATTTGTGCTTATGCAATACACAAATACACACACACCAAAAATACAATGAAAAAAAAGTCAAACCATTATTTCATGTGGAAAGCATTACTAAATGACTTAAAGTTCAAACATTGCTCTAAAGTTTAGGGTTAATTGGATTGTATTTGTTCCTTGATAAATCATTTCTGATTTATCTGCTCACCTTTCTCCAAGACAGCAAAGAAATATATAAAGGCTTCACATGACCCAATAAATATTGGCTCCTGAGACAGTTCATATTCTCATTTCAAATAAGATTAGCTTAATAATTTATACATTGGTTGAGAGTAAATTAATGAGTTCCACATAAGCAGATGTTTTAATGTGAAGGGAAACAAATCCATATCTCATGTTATACATGAGCTCACCATTAGAGTGCCATAAAAATAAAAATCAGTGGATCTAAGACTGTGAATGCCAATATTATTTCTTTTTTATTAAGAAATTTTTTTTAAAAAAGAGCTGGAGAGATGGCTCAGAGGTTAAGAGCACTGGCTGCTCTTCCAGAGATCATGAGTTCAATTTCCAGCAACCACATGGTGGCTCACAACCATCCATAATGAGATCTGGTGCCCTCTTCTGACCAGCAAGTGTATATGCAGACAGAATACTGTATACATAATAAATAAATAAGTCTTAAAAAAAAAAAAAGAAAAAAAATTTACTCATTTTGCATACCAACCACAGATGCCCCTCTCATCCCTCCTCCTGCTCCCCTCCAGTCTTACCTCTATCCCACCCCCCATCCCCTCCTCCAAAAAGGTAAGGCCTCCCATGACAAGTCAGCAGAGCCTGGTATACACAGCTGAGGCAGGTCCAAGCCCCTCCCCACTGCATTAAGACTATGAAAGGTGTCCCACCATAGGCAATGGGCTCCGAAAGCCAGCTCATGCACCAAGGATAGATCCTGATCCCATTGCCAGGAGCCCCTTAAACAAAGCAAGCTACACAACTGTCTCGTTTATGCAGAGGGCCTAGTCCAGTCCCATGCAGACTCCACAACTGTTGGTCTAAAGTTCATGAGTTCCCACTACCTTGGTTTGGTTGTCTCTGTAGATTTTCCCATCATACTCTTGATGCCCTTTCTTATAGAATCCCTTTTCCCACTCTTTGACTGGACTCCCGGAGATTGGCCTGGTGCTTGGCTGTGGATCTCTGCATCTGCTTCCATCAGTTACTGGATGAAGGCTCTGTGATGACAGGGTATTCACCAATCTGATTACTAGGGTAGGCCAGATCAGACATTCTCTCCACTATTGCTAGTAGTCTAAGCTGGGATCATCCTTAGAGATTCCTGGGAACTTCCCTATCACCAGGTTTCTCCCTCTCCCCATGATGTCTCCCATTATCAAGATGTCTCTTTCATTGCTCTCCCACTCCATCCCTGTTCCAGCTCAACCATCCCATTCCCTTATGTTCTCATCCCCTATCCCCTACCCTCTATGCCAATATTATGTCACAGAGAGATAGACATATTAACCACAGGGATAAGTGATCATGCAGTCTTATGTAACAGAATATTGCCAATTTCTAATCAACAGTTAATTTTCATCAGTTAAACTTTAAAAGTTTAATTTTTATTGTGTTTCATTGCCGTTTCCCCCATGATTTGTGTTGTTGTTGCTATTCTATTTTTGGTTGTACTTCCTGCCACCGGAAGTTGGTAATAATCAGGTGTATATTATATATTCCTCTCTGGTCTAAATCATTGAGGTGGTCTAGATAGCTTTGCTATAAAATATGTGGAAACTTCCAGAATACTAACTACATTAAAAATATTAAATTTACTGTCCAATCACTTGAGAGGCAGAGGAAGAAAAACCACTGTAATTTTAAGGCCAGCCTGGTTTGCATAGAAACTTCCAGGCCAGAGAGGGCTACATTGTAAGACTCTGAAAAAAAAAAAGAATTAAAAATATCCCATGGCAACCAAGATTCTGCTCTTGATCTCAATATGACTCTCTGTAAGATAGCAAAATAATTTCCTAGAGACTTATTAATTTCACATTGGATAAAATATATTTCATATCCTTTCATGTTCATGTTTCAAAGGAAGAGTCACAAATGATTAAAGGGCCCTTTGAAATGATCGGCACTTGATCATTTGGTTTCAGTAGTCAGTGACTTAACTAAAGTTACATTTCTAAGTTTGTTAATTTGTGAAGAACTGAATATTAAAAGCTAAAGTGGCCATATTATAAATAAAGCGATGCACTGAGTTGGGGTATTATTCTTTTAAACATGGAATTATATTTCTTTTCATGAAAAATCATACCCCAGATTGTTACAAATTTGTTGAAAATGAAATTGAATCGTCAAGAAGAGAAAATAGAATCAAAGCTGTAGATTATTCTTCTGAGCTCATGAAGCTAATATAGTAAGTAGAGAGCATGAAGAAGTCTTCACACTGTTGAGCACATTCCATGCTTAAAGGAAGAAAACAAATAAATGCCAACATTTCCATAATTGCATGTTTTACTTTGGAATTATTCTTTTCCTAAATCTTCACACACATCATCATCATCATCATCATCATCATCATCATCATTATCATCATCACCACCACTACCATCTTTCATTGGACTTCTGGTTACAACAGCAAACTAGAGTAAGCCTTACTTGGTCATAGAATGCAATTCATATGCTTAGGAATTCTACTTACCCTCCATCCTTGGCACCTACAGAAGGTGGAAGACCTGACCCAAACCCTCACCAACTGTAGCACTCAGGAGAACAAGCCCTGTACCTCACCTGGGCAGCACAGTAGAATTGACCCTGTAGACAGGGGCCCAGGTGAGCCAGCCCTAAGGGCCTGAGAGAGATATAAATGGTACTACCTCCTTCATCTGTGGTGTGGTGGTGGGGGCAAAGGAAAGATGCCCTCTCCCTTTGCCCCTACCACCTCCAGCTGCCAAGGGAGCTGACCCTCTCCTTTACTAGCTGCAACATTTGGGGAAGCAGACACTGCACCTTGTCTGGGCAGCACAGCAGAACTGATCCTATTGACGGGGTGGGTGGGATGGAACAGGGGGACCCAAGTGAGTTGGCTCCAAGAATGCGACCATAGGAGACATTGCCTTCTCTGCCATATGACAGCAAGGGTAGAGTAGAGATGCCCTCCTCCCCCTCCACCCCTCGCCACCTGTGACAGGTGGCAGACCTGGCTCTGAAGACATAAGAGCAGGAGAGCTGTTCCTGCCCCTCACTAGATGCAGCACTCAGGAGAGTGTCCCCTACACCTTGCCTTAGCAACACAGTAGAGCTGGCACTGAAGGTGTGGGTGTGGGAGAGCCAACCCTGAGGATGTGAAAACAGGAGAACTGGCCCTCCCCCTTGCTTGTTGCTGCTAAGGTTGAACTAGCAAGGGCAATGCTGGAGAGCTCACCCTGGAAGAGCTTGCCAGTTGAGCAACCCTGCAACTACCCAGACCCAGAACCAGGGTTAGGAGTTGGCCCATACCCTCATCCACCCCATCTATGAGCCATGATTTAATTTTTTTCTGCTGTCTTTGTCTTCTTTTGTATCAGAATAATGATACCCTCCCCATCATAAAATGGATGAGAACACCCCCTCCCTCTAGTTTAGATGTGGTGTTATAAAAGGTTAGGAGAATTCTCTAACAATTCTCTGGGCTTGGAGATTTCTTCTTGAGAAGTTTTAAAGTTACACATTTTGATTTATTTAATAGTCATGAGGATTTGAAATTATTAATTTCCTATGGAGTAAGCTGTGGTCAGTTTGTAGTTCTAAAGGAATGATGCATTTAATCTAAGCTGTCAGAGGTATGCACATAGAGTCATTTCTGAATGGTCTCCAGAGGCATCTTCAGTTTTATTCCTGCTGGGTAACTTGGGTCATCTCTGATGGCTTTCCTAGAGGTCTGTGGCTCTTATTGATCCTTTCAGAGATAGAGCTTTCTGTTTCGTTGATTTTCTTCGGTGCCTTTCCATTGCTGGTTTTCCCAATTTCTTCACTATTCTCATTCTTCCCTTTACTTTTTCCTCCCTAGGCTTTTAAACAGGGAATAACCTAGATGACTATTGTGAGACTTTTCCTTCTCTCTGACGGTAGAAATTGGTTTGTTCCTGTGTTAGCTGCAGTCCACAAATCTTGATACATGCCGTTTTCCTTCTCTTTCAGTTCAGTGCATCTTCTTCAACTGTCCTTAAGATATACTCCTTGATTGTTCACAAGTGTGTTGTTTAAAGTACAATGTTTACTTTCTAGGTATTTGGGTATTTTCTCTCCAAATTTCTCTCTTCTTAGACAGATACTAGTTACATGACATTCATATCACATTTAGGGTCCACACCAATCTAGTACAATCTTGGCCTTGCTCAACTATATCTACAAGGACTGCATTTGCAAGTGACACCACATTTACAGATTACAGGGATTAGGAGTGGAATATTTAGGGGGCTATTGGTCAGCCTACTAGGGGGGGATCCATTATGCAAGATAAATGATGAAAGCCTCAGCCAGAATTGATTCAGCAATGCTTCCATCTTGGTTCCTATCCAGATCCCCTGCTCTGGTTATCTCATTATCCAGATCTAGATCCCACTCAGATCCATCATGCTCCAGCTGTTTCTGATATAAATGCTATGATATGAGCACAGCACTTTACATATTTTTATGTAAAGGTCCTCAAAACTTTAGTCCTAAAAATAATATAAATGTTATCAATGATAAGTCATTTTTTTTACTATTTATACATTTCCATTTTCATGAGTATTTTTGAAACAGAGCTTCACTATGTAGTCTTCTCTGGCCTAGAATGTGCTATGTAGACCAGTCTTGCCTTGAATTCACAGAGTTCTATGAGTTCTCCCTCTGCCCCCTACATGCTGGGATTAAAGGCATGTGCCACCATACCAGGCCCATTTTCAATGAATTTTTAAAACAAAAAATTACCTGGGTGCCAGTGAGATAGATATGTTGATAAGGGCACTTACTTACAAGCCTGATGATCTGAGTTCAGTCCCCAGAGCTCACACAGTGGAAGGAAAGAATGGGAGTCCCACACATTGTCTTCTGATCTACGGATGGATACACTGGTAAGCATGTTTGTGTGCATGCATGTGCACACACTAAATAATACATGTAAATAGTACATTTATGTGGCAGCTTGGAAGGCAATACTTCTTCTACTATTGACAATTATTTCAGTCTTTTAAGAAGTGCATGAGTCTAGCTAGCAATGACCACAGTCCACTTTCACTGCTGTTCTCAAACTCTGCATTACTCTTCTTTCTCCAGTCCCTTCCCCTAACTATTCTGACTTTGAGCTGAAAGTTTTCAATACTTCTTAAAGATACATTGAACATTTAGCTCTCCTGCTCAGCTTTACTTTTATATTTCAAGTAGATAATAATTTCAGTTTTAAATTATGGACAGCAAGATGTGTCCACCAATGGTTGGCACCGTTTATCTGTTGGTTTATAATGCCACATAATAAAAGTCTCTACTTCTGTTGTTATTTTCTTTTCAAACTCTCTTTTCTACTTCATTAACCTTTTACTTTGTGTCTGACCAACAGTTTAAAGTGACTAATGTTGCCTAGGAAGGCAATTCCTCAAGACTTGTTTGTTGTGAAATATTAATTTAAAATGTGTTACATTTGTTAATGCTATGGAATATTTGTTTAATGATGCAAAATGTGTTGTATTCTTTTATGTTGCATTTGTTTAACTCTGTAAAGCTGTGTTATTGTGCCTGCCTAAAACACCTGATTGGTCTAATAAACAGCTGAATGGCCAATAGCTAGGCAGGAGAGAGAAATAGGTAGGGCTGCCAGGCAGAGATAATAAATAGAAGGAGAAAAAGAGGAGAAGAGGATCCCAGGGGCCAACCAACCAGCCACACAACCAGCCAGAGAGTAAGAAGAGAAGAACGATATATAGAATAAAGAAAGGTTAAAAAAAACCCAGGGACAAAAGGTAGAAGAGAAATGGGCTAATTTAATTTGTTGAAAAGCTGGCTAGAAACAAGCCAACCTAAGGGTGGCCATTCATAAGGAAGAATAAGTCTCCGTGTATTTATTTGGGCGCTGGGTGGCAGGCCCCTCAAAGAGGGGAAAAATAGCAACCAACTACACATGTTATTTGTCATAGTTACTCTGGAATCCTAACTTCCACACCAGTTCTTGGATTGGCTAGGAAGATATACCATCCCATTTTCTTCTCATTCCTTCCTCGGAGTCTCTCATTTTTTTAAAATAGTCTTACTAATGTACTTACCTGAGTTATTTGGAATTACGCACTAAAACCCTCAGGTGATTGAACAGCTAAAGTAAATCTTCTGTATGGATTATTTTAATTGCTACTCTTTAAACACAATACTTTAGCTTTGGGTCTCAGGCTGCCATTCTAACGCTGAAACTCTCTATGGAGCTATATGAGAATATTAATTTTTCAATTTAATTAACTTGCCCCCCAAAAATATTTTTTGCTTCCAAGTGTCATGTTACCAGAACATCCAAGCTCTGTCTGAGGCTGACCAGATCCTAAGTCAGTGTTTCTCAACCTATGGGTAGCAACCCCTTTGTCAGCCCTCTATATCCAAAAAATATTTACATTATGATTCTTAACAGTAGCAAAATGACAGTTATAAAATAGCAATGAAGGTAATTTTATGGTTAGGATCGCCACAACATGAGGAACTGTATTAAAGGGTAACAGCATCAGGAAGGTTGAGGACCACTGTCCTAAGTGGTCCAGATATCCCTGGACATCACTGGCCAAAAAGGTCAGTAGTATTTGGATGGCATGTGGACATTATCCATTGCTATCCTTGCAGCCATCATCCATTCCCACTTTTCTACTCTCCATTCTCTATCAAATCTTGGTTTAGATTAGCTATCATCAAAGTAGCCATTCCATGGTCAGGCAGGATGGGGGCGGGGGACGGGACCACTTTGATCCTGAGCAAATGACTCCTGATTAGCTAAAATAAGTCATAATTATTTTACTCCCTCTCAACAAATGACTGATTTTGAATGCTCATGTGAGTCAGTCCTTTCTGATAAGACATAGAAGCAGGCTGAAACACTTAGGGCAATGCTTTCTTTCTCTCAGAAAAAAATATCCAGGACAGAAATATTTGCTTTTTCCTTTCATCCTGACAGATAAGAAAGAATGCAACACCCGAAGCTGCTGAAACTACCACACAACCATGGAGTAGATAGTTGGAGGGTTTCTGATAACTCTATTGACCCTTGAGAAGATCAATAACTAAGTGCAAGCAAATCATCTGTATGGACTATTCTGAATCATCATTGCTAATGCTTGTTTACAAAATGCTCTTTCTAACTATCCCTTTCTCCCTCTATCTGGAATTTATTAGGTTATAGCATTCTGTGGGGTGATCTGTCACACTCAGACAAGCCTACTTGAGTTATCTGTGCTCTCATTTAGTTAGTTTTATGTACTGTAAATGTAGTTGACATTTTTCTGTTCCAATCACAAAAGTCCAAGGCCATTCTTTGTGTTCTCCTGAGCCACATTCTCCCTACTAGACTTTCTAGTCATCCTTACAAATGACTAGAGCTGGCAGAATATTCCTACCTTCTGGAGTTCTGATTATATGAAGAGATGTGATAATAAATAGACTTAGAAATAATAGAAAATCCAACTTGCAGGAGTTTAAACAAATATTTTCCCTACCTTGCAATACAGTCTAAAGATGGACACACAGCAGACTTGGAATATGACTGCCGGTGAGTTACCTAAAAGGAGCCCATGTTAGGGTATTAATCAGTATAGAAAGAAAATGTAGATTCATAATAGAAACTAAATATTAAGGCTTACAAAGCAGGCAGACTACAAAGTATGAAGAATGAAGGCCTGAGTGAGTTAAGGTCAGCCCACTCCATGTCTTCTGCAGAAGTGCACCGCCCCCCCAACACAGCTATCCAAAATTTGGTAGAATAAACAACCTCTCTAATCTGGTGAGGTCAGAAGTATGATTTACCTGTCCTGGATACTGTTGAACTAAGGAGGGGCAGCACTGTAAACAAAAATCTACTCTGTAGACACAGGAAAAAGAATTCACTGTGATAAGACAGCTTGCTAGACTTAGTCCTGTGAATTTTCATGCCTCATACATGAATCTAGCATGCTACTGATAAAATTAGTAGACTTGCAAATGACATAAATAAGAAAGTGCATTACTGACCAACAGGTCGTGGGTATTACACAGATGCTTTGAGGAGGCTAAAATACAAGTCAGTGTGGTCTACCAGGCTGTTCTCTGCTGTGCTGTAGAATAGTTTTTTATGTAGATAGAGCCCTCAACATTACAAAGGAAAGAAAAATGGCATATGATGGGGATTTCAAACTCATTCAGCCTAGTTAATATTTTTCCTGCACTCAAATAAAAAAGATGCAACGTTAAAGGAAATGGTCCAAGTTCCTTATAGCATTAGTAGACTAAAAGAACCCAAGCACTAAGCAACACCTGAAAGTATTTTCTAATTTGCTCCCATAAAATCCATAATCTCACAACTTCATGTGTTTTTTAAACCGACCTGTGTATATTATAGTGTTGACAGCAAAGTGCACACTGCTGGCTTTGAGTGGCAGACAAACAGTAAAAAGACAAAGAGAAAGTAGTATTTAAAATAGCCTGGAACCACTTGGGTTTTAACAGAGATTATCACAGTGTGATGCTTAGACCAGGAACATCAGCAACACCAAGAACTTACAATGTAAACCCTCAGCCTTTGCCTCAGAACTACAAAACCCAAACCTCCAAGCCACGGGCCAGAAATCTTTGTTCTTATTCAAAAGTCTAAAGTCCAAAATCTCTTCTGATCCTCAAGGCACTCTCTTAATTATAAGCACTTGTAAAAATCAAAAATCTATTTCATGACTTCAGTATAACGGCACAAGATGAAATATTCCCATTCTAAAGGGTATAGGAAGTAGACCAAAGGAAGCCAAAACCCATTAGAGCAAACACCAAACCCAACGTTCCATGGTTCCTTGTCTGGAACTTGGAGCTCTTGATGACATTATCTGGATTCCAATAGGTCTGAGTGGCTCTGCCTCCACCTGTGCTGTTTGCAGTAATTGTGTTCTCTATATTGGACTGGCTCCCCTTGGTATTCACAGAGTTCCCTGGCAAACATTTCATGTTTCTGAAATCTTCCATATCCTGGGGTCTCTAGCAAAACCTCACAGCTCACACCTCATGAGGTCTGGGCAGGGAATTGGTCATTGTTGCACTGTTGCCTGGCCATGCATGGCTCTCTGAAACCTTGGTATGGACTTCCACACTTTCACATCCTGAATGTCTGCAAAACAAAGAGTATACAGACGATGATACCAAGTTCTGCTGCCTGTTCCTTATGTAATCTGCCCCACTTGAGCCACAGCTGAACAATCAATCCTCTGCACTCATGCCTGGCTGAATTTAGGGGGGTGGGGGAAACTGCCCTAGATGGTCCTGCTACATTAGGATGTCGTGGATGTTCTCTCAGTTCAGAAACTCTTTTTTTTTTTTTTTTTCTCAAATGGGTCTGAATTGTTACCTTCTGGCTCTTTTGGTGGGTGGGGTCTTGTCCTAGAGAAACTCATCCTATTTTCCTAACCCCAAGTGCTTGTGTCTTCTTAATGACTCCAATTTCTTTCATAATTATATTTTGAACCAAATTAGTTCTCCCTGCCTATAATTTTACCCACATGTACATTCATCTCCTTGCCAAACTGCTATTTGTCACATTATTCTCTGTCTCTCCATTTCTCTCTGTTTATCTCTCTGTCTCTCCCGCTGTCTGCCTCTCTCTGTCTCTCTCTCTCTCTCTCTCTCTCTCTCTCTCTCTCTCTCTCTCTCTCTCTGCAAATCAAAGAGCAGAGGGCCGTAACGATGCCATAGCCTACATGTCATGCTGCTTTGAAATTTCCTCAGCTAAACAACATAGTGCCTAACTTTTGAATTCAAACCCCCTCAAGTTTTCTGGACAGTAGATTTCACTTGGGAGGCAGAGGCAGGCGGATCTCTGTGAGTTTGAGGCCAGCCTGGGTCTACAAAGCGAGTTCCAGGAAAGGTGTAAAGCTACACAGAGAAACCCTGTCTCGAAAAAAAAGAAAGAAAGAAAGGAAGGAAGGAAGGAAGGAAGGAAGGAAGGAAGGAAGGAAGGAAGGAAGGAAGGAAGGAAGGAAGGGAAAAGAAAGAAAGAAAGAAAGAAAGAAAGAAAGAAAGAAAGAAAGAAAGAAAGAAAGAAAACCCTCATATGCACCGCCTTGATTGTCTGCATTTCTATTGCACTCTGGTCTGATGAACTCCCTCCAAAATGGCCCAAAAAGTACTACTTTTAGCATCCCAGAGCTTCTCCAGCCTGTAGCCCCAACTCCTTCACATCCCTCCTGTAAACAGGCTCACAAAGGCTGCTAACAACATTGTTAGAATTTTCACAGTGGCAGCAACAACCTCTCCTTGGCATCAATTCTCTGTGTCACCTGCTCTTCTTGTCACTAAGATGACATATCTGATAAGAAGGAACTTATATCTTGGTGAACAGCTTGAGGGTACAGTCCAACCACTGTGTCAGGGATGGCAGGGCAGCAAGATAAGAGTCAAGGCAGCAACAGCAGCAGCTGGAGGCTGCTTGCCCTCATCTCCACAGACCAGAAAGCACAGGTGGAATGGGTTATAGCAGGCTATAAACCTAAAAGCCTTCCCCCCAGAGAGCCACTTCTTCAGCTGGACCCCACCTCCTAAAGGTTCTATAACTGCCCCAAATAGCACCCCTTTAGCACAAATCTATAAGGGTCTTATTAATAAAAACAAACCCGGAGCCAGGTATTGGGATAAGAGAGAACCAGCCACAGCTAACCTCACCTTGCCAACTTCTCAGCTGATCCTGTTTCCTCAGACTGGAAGCTTCTGTGTCCTCATCCAAATGGATCTCAGCTGAACTGCTGCTCAAAAGCCTAAAAGCTTAACCAGGTCTAGTTTCTGGTCCTCACGCCTTATAGACCTTTCTGCTTCCTGCCATCACTTCCTGGGATTAAAGGTGTGGCTTTGAACTCACAGAGATCCAGATGGATCTCTGCCTCCTAAGTGATAGGATTAAAAGCATGTGTGCCACCATTTTCTGGCCTCTATATCTATCTAGTGGCTGTTCTGTTCTCTGACCCCAGATAAGTTTATTAGTGTTCACAATATATTGGGGAACATAATATCACCACACACCCCATCAACTGGGCGTCAAGTATTACATCACATAAGCCTGTGAGAGACGTTTTCCATCCAAACCGTAACACTGAGTTGAATAACTGAGGCTTCAATGTTCAGTGTGTTCTTCAAAGGCTTGCACCAGTATTAGTAATATTTGTAGTAAGTGGTTGAATTAATACTAGCAATAATAATACCTCCTCTATACACCGGATTTTTAATTATTCTAAATTATACATACACACACACATATATATATAATATATATATGCCATTTACTTAGTCCTCACAATAATCCTGTAGGATAAGCCTATCATCTCCACTTCACAAATGAGAAAACTGCAATAAGAGTGGTTAAGTTATGTACCTAGTTACAAAAGCTGAAAAGTGTTGGTATTTAAAGGCAGACCTGCCTCTCTGTCCCTAAGAACTATACTCCATCCCTTCTCAAAGTCAAAAACAAAATTTGAGGCTTAAGGCAGAGCTTTCAGCTGTCCAGAAAAAAAAAAAATACACTTACATTGGGATCGATTTGTTAGGGTTAATGTCAATTATCCACTTGACGAGAGAGAGAGAGAGATAGAGAGAGAGAGAGCGCTGTCTCAATTAGCAAAAACAGTTATCTGGGTGAATCAGTGAGCACATTGCAGGAGAAGATTGACCTGTGAAAGAAAGAGCAACTGAGAGGCAAAGACCTTTCTTGATTGCGGGCAGCACCCTCTGTGAGCTGGGAACCCAGCAGAATAACAGACGAGAAAGTCAACCTAGCACGTGTGAGCTCCGTTCTACTTAAGCCATGGTGTCAAATGCAGCCATCATCCCCTGTGGGCATCAGACTCCAGCTTCTTCAGTCTTTCAGCTTGGAATTCACACCAGTGACCCTCCAGGGATTTTCTGAGGCTTGTTACTTTTTTTTTTAAAGCCTCCTTCCTGACCCTTTGAGCATCATCTCAAACCAGTTTGAATTTATTAATATAGAAGCAGCGTTGTTCCTGGAGGAGGCCACGAAACTCCCCTACTAACAGGGGTCTGGAGATCTAGTCCTCTTCAGCTTTGGAGTACCACGCCAGGCAAAGAATCAAGTTGGTCCTGAAGGATGGCAAGCTGCTATGAAATTTCTTTAAGGTTTTCTGAAAGCTGATGAGACAGAGAGGTTAATTGGCACAAAGTAGCCCTCTGTTCAGCTCTTTCAGTTCTCAATTCCTGAGATAATGTCCAGAGTGGCAAGAAGAGGGATGAGTTTGATGTTCCATGAGCTAGGCAAAAGTTATTGGTGTCAAGGAAAAACCAGTGAGGGCTTTTTAGGAGCCAAAGATGACAGCAGAGTTAGACACAGAGGGACCACAGAGTATTTACACAGCTTAGAGGTTACCCCTCCCCCCAGATATGTTGAGAACCAGAAGAAGAATCAGAAAGATTGAAAGTAGAAAGGCCAGAAAGGAAGGAGGGTAGTGCCGGAAGGGTGCTACCCAGTCTTGTGGAGCCCAGGTGATGGATGGTTGGGTTGTATTGGTGACATTGGAGGGAGCCAACAGGAATGGACACAGGGATGTGGCATCTAGGAACACATGAGGTTTGGAATGAAGGCTTAATGACTTACAGCAAAGAACAACCGTTGAGTTGAGACTTTCCTGACAAAGAAGCCAACATATGGATAAGAACATCTGCTAGCATTTACTATCCTGAAACCACAGAAAACAGATTTAAAGATGGAAATTTCCACCCCCACCCCCTAAAATCCCATTTCTGCGTTATAAAACTCTCACACCCATTGTAGCTTGGGGCACAGTCTTCGTTCTCCCACAGAGACTGCTGCCCTTCGTTGCTGTAATGGAGGCAATCAAGGATGATCTCCTTCTGTGAGGTCGGTCCCCTCTTTCTTTGAGTTTTGTGTCACCTCAGCCAATCCCAGCCTGACAAAACCCACAATGGGAAAACTCATTCAATTCTGCAGCTTGTAATTTTCTCCGTGCAAGGCCATTACAGGAGAACAGAACAAAATCCCACCCTCAGGCGAGCACAGTATCTCTGCTGCCGGAGCCAGATGCTCAGACAGTTGAATGGACTGTCTGGAACATGAAAGCACAGAGCTCAGGAGTGAGCAGCCTGCCTGGCTTTTCGAGGCACTCTGTGTGTGCCTGAGCAAGCTGTGTCTGCATGGGAGGAGGAGGGCTCCTTGACCTTGCCTGGTGAATTTTATTGGGTATTCATCAGGACTTTCAAAACTTCTCAATGTCAAAACAAGAGAGTTCGGGCTTCAAGGCTGCAACAAAAGGAGGCAGTCTTTTGAACAGAAAGGTGCAAGATGCATCGATTTTACCCTTAAACTCACTCGATCTCCAGCTTTTGAATGCCTGCCAAATACTTCAGGTTTCTTCAAGGTGACCGGTGCAATGATTCATTCATATCCCAATTCCCACTTGCCTATATGTTGTACTGGGAGAATGGCTATGTATGGTTTAATGGTATATGCATATTTACCCTATTTGCTAATGCCAGAAAACAATCTGAGACAAAGTAGAGAGAATGCCAGCTTGTCCTTTTCTCTTATTATTGGCATGAAATATTGATTGTAAGAGAAATTTGGTGGAATAGGGATCTCTGTAAACGTACCTCTCCTCAGCTACCACTGAATATTGTCTCATATCTCTCGCACCCACTTCCTGACCATATCATCTCATACGTTATGGAAACGGACATTCAAAAGGAAGTACCGGTATTTAACTCTGTAGATTTTTTCCTATCATCCGCTCTACAGAGAAAAATTAGAAGCAATGCCTGGTAGGTCACAGTGAGACATTGCCTCTCACCTACTGATGCCACCATTAAGAGTTTTTCTAGCCAGGCAAAGTAGCTCTTGCCTGTAATCCCAGCACTTGGGATGCAGAGGCAAGACAAGTGCCATTAGTTCAAGGGCAGCCTGAGACTACAAAGTGATAGATACCCTGTCTCAAAAACAATTTTTTTTCTCTATTTTACATTCAGCTGGACTACAAAAGTTTCTGGAGTTAGATATGTAACCACATTAAGAAAATAATATTAATTTTGCTAAATGTAATAGTTTTGACCTCATATGCCAGTGAGCTTTCCATATTGCAGTCAAGAAGGAGCGTATGAAGCCTACAGCAGACACATTCACGTCTTCAGAAAGTTTTCATAAATGCTATAAATGTAAGAGAAACTCCACCTACTTTTTTCCATCCTATACAATTCCCCTTTCAGTAACCTCCTGAACTCTCAGTGAGTTGCATTCCCTCTATCTATATTTTTAATAGTTGTGTTTGAGGAACTGAGGAGATAGGAATTAATAGTAATTGGGGTTTCCTCCCCATCCTTTCCATACAAGGTTACAAAACTAAGAAAACAGATGGCCAAAGAGGCCCCATGGAAAATCCCAAACAACTCAGGCTATTGCCAGAGCTGTTGGTTGCTCTTCACAAACTTGTGGCAAGGCTCTATTGCTCATGAAAACAATTACATCTCTCATTGAATATGGACAAATCAAACTGATGCCTAATTAGAGCCTTCACTCCTACTGACTAGTATTCATGGTACTGAAAGGTACTCTGCATACTACCAGAGGAGAAAGATCAACCTAGCTACCAACCCTGCAGTCTACAACAGTGACCTGATGCATGATATGCTGGTGCAATAGTGGCATTAACGTTGTGGAAGAAACCAACCACTAACTACCTCACTGGATTAAGTCCTATTCCATGAGAGGAAATGTTGCAGAATATTATTTTAAGATGTGTTACATCTTATGCTTTAAGATATGTTACCTCACAGCTTATGCTGTGGAACATTTGTTTAATGATGTAGAGATGTGTTGCATTCTTTTATGTTGCATTTGTTTGACTCTGTGTTACTTTGCCTATCTAAAATACTGACGGTGTAATGAAGAGCTGAAGAGCCAATAGCAAGGCAGGAGAAGGCTAGGTGGGGCTGGCAGGCAGAGAGAATAAATAGAGGAAGAAAGAAGAAAGATCAAGGAATGAGAGAGGAAGGGGAAGGACTTCAGGGGCCAGACACCCAGCTACACAGCCAGACATGGAGTAAGGAAAGAAAAGGTATCCAGGAATAGAGAGAGATAAAAGCCCCAAGGCCAAAGATAGATAGAATAATTTAAGAAAAGCTGTCAAGAAACAAGCCAAGCTAAGGTTAAGCATTTATATTTAAGAATAAGTCTTCATGTATGATTTGTTTGGGAGCTGGGTGGTGGCCTCCCCAAAAAATCAAAACAACCACCAATAAGGAAACCCGTGACTGACAGTGCACAAGTGGCTAAGAACCAGAGACTAGATAGGATATGGGTCTAGGTAAAAACCAAATACTCTTGTAATACTAAAGAAGCGTAGCAATAAAACAATTCCAAAAGACATTCTGCTGTACAGTGCCTCAGTCTGCCATTATCAGAGAAGCTACCTCTTGCATTAGGCAGAAACTGATACAGAGACCCACAACTGGACAATATGTAAAGAGTGAGAGACTTTGGAACACTCAGTCCTTAATGGGATGTCTTCATCAAACCCCTCACCTCAGGGTACAGGGAGCTATCCCGGAAGAGGAGGCAGAAAGACTGTAAGATCCAGAGAGGATGGAAGACACCAAGGAAACAATGTCTTCCAGACACAGCAGGACTGACTGACACACATAGAAACCCAGAGGGATGCATGCACATAGCCTGCACAGGTTCAAGCCAGGGGGAGTCCCAGTAAGAAGGCGGAAGTGGACACAAGCTCCCAACCCTAAATAATTATCAATGGACAACAACTTGCAAAGTAAAAATTAGGTTTCTTCAATGGAGTCTCACTGGGTATATAAACCACACTTAAGGGCAGACCCCATGTCCAGCAGTGTTGTTTTTGTAATTTTTTTTCTCATATTGCTCTAATTGGGCTTTTATTTTTTTAACTCTTACTGGTCGTTTGCCTGTATATTATGATTTCTGACTTTGTATTTGTATAGGGAGTGTGTGTGTGTGTGTGTGTGTGTGTGTGTGTGTGTGTGTGTTTCTCGTGTTTTTTCTATTCTGGTTTGTTGGGTTTGATTTTATTTGCCTATTTGTTTTCTAAGAAGAGAGAGAAAGAAGGCATGGAGTTGGATGGGTAGGGATGTGGGAGGGATCTGGGAGGATATGGGAGAGGGGCAATCATGGTACGAACAGTCTATGAATTTTCAATAAAAACACACTTTGAAAGAACTTGAAAAAATTTTAAAAACCGGGGCAACATAAATGTGGATATAGATACCAAGAGCAGAGCTGAGAATAACAGCTAGGCTTACAAGGAAAGAGGGAATTTGGAAAACAAAAGAGGGAGGGAGGGACAGATGGAGGGTGGGAGCAGCAGAGGCAGTAAGAGGGGGAGAAGCAGCAGCAGGCTCTTTCCCAAAACTGCAGAATAGATTGCTGGGTATGGTGGTTTGAAGAGGAACGGCCCCCCGCGGGCTCGTATATTTGAATGCTTGGTCATTCGGGAACAGCACTCTTAGAAGGTGTGTCCTTGGTGGAGGAGGGATGCCCTGGTTGGAGGAGGTGTGTCACTGGGGGTGGGCTTTGAGGTTTCAAATGCTCAAGCCAGGCCCAGGGTCTCTCTCTTACTGCTCTCTGCAGATCCAGATGTAGAACTCACTGCTACCTCTCCAGCACCATGTTTGCCCGCATGCCACCATGCTTCCCCCCATGATAATAATAAACTGTAAGCCAGCCCCAATGAAACGATTCTTTTATAAGAGTTGCCATGGTCATGATGTCTCTTCACGGCAACAGAACAATGACTGAAATATTAGGTAAGATTGACCTAAGCCAGCTTTCCCCATCAGCCGCTGCCACTTACAAAGGAATGGAATGGCCCACATTCCTTGCGGTGAAGAAATTTGGCAGTGGTTCTCTTAACCCAAGTAATCCAAGCTGACCTACCACCAGCAGGTTCCCCACAGCCTGTGTCTCCTGGGAGGATGCATCATTACTTCTGCACTATCCCTGTCAGAACCATGAAGAGACAGCAGACAGCCCCCAACATAGATGTGATAGTCTGCATGAGATGTAGCCTGTCTTCTTCAAAAATGTCATTGCAGTGAATTCCAAAGGACGTCTGCAGAACCGCTTCAGATCGGGAACAAATGAGACACGGCAGTCAGAAGTAACGCTTGCTCTGGAGAACATGGTCTGGACAAGTGATCAAAATAGGGAGAAGGGCTAGATGGGATGAGTGCCCTGATGAGGCACAAGTTCCTGATTTTAATGTCTGTATGGTACCGAAAGCATCATGAGATGGGATAAACAAGAGTCAATCAAATGGCATTAAAATAACTGTAGTTGTCTTTTAGTATCTGTGAGAGAAGGGTTCAAGGCCCAACCTATCTATCCCCAACAAATAAAAAAACCTGCAGGAGCTCAAGTGTAGTGTTTGCATTACACACACACACACACACACACACACACACACACACACACACGTATACTTTAAATCATCTCTAGGTGACTTATAGTGGGTATTACAATTCAATGCTATGTAAACAGTTGTTAGACTGTTTAGGGAACAATGTCGGCATATGTTTAGTACAGATGATTGTTTAGAATGTTTGCTTGAGTGTGTACACACAAAACAAAAATATGGAAGACCAACTATAAACATATTACTTCTGACAGGAAAAATATGGAAACAACTAAAATAATGGCACAGTAGTAGGCTAATGGAAGCCAGTTAAATGGATTAGAAGTGGAATTTAGTGTAATAAAGAATTATTACACAAGGAATTATTCCTAATTGCATTAGAAAATGTCTAACCTGAATCTGGGGATCCACTGATAGGGAAATACATAAAACATTTTTAAAGATTTCTGTAGTTCTCAGGTTCAGAGGTCCCCATTAATATTCATCCCTAGTGTGACCCTTCAAATATATACCTGAGTCTTGCCTTCAAAAATGGTTAGAATGCAAACCCTAAAATTGGGATGAGCTCACAACTGATCAAAATGCAGAAAATAAGTGACCATGGGTTACTCAATATCAGTTAGTATGTCTACAACACAATCATTACACCTAAGGCTCAGGGACCACCACAAAAGAGGGATGGAAAGGTTGTAGGAACCAGAGGACCAAGACACCTGCTGCAAGATAGTGCATTCTAGATATGACAGAGAAGTTATAGCCAGGAAATCTCAACAATGCAATTGCCAAAACAAGATCTGCATTATCACCACAGCAGCGGACATGCCAGAGTGAGTGGGATATTTTCACAAGATGAAGAGAGAGCTACAGGCAATCAGTGGCGGCGGAGAGAGGGAGAATCAGTTTTCTTCTGGAATGCAATAACCCTGCTAAAATATCTAATCCCTGTTGATCAGACCTAAACACGTGTACCTTGAACAATACTAAATGGACCAAGTATATGCATGTGCGCATCACACACACACACACACACACACACACACACACACACCACCACCACACCAAACACACACATCACACACACATACACACACACACACCACACCACACCAAACACACACATCACACACACACACACACACACACACACATACACACACACACACACACACACACACACACACACACACACACACAAGAGAGAGAGAGAGAGAGAGAGAGAGAGAAAGAGAGAGAGGGAGAGAGAAAGAAACAATAATAATTAAAGAAAAGGTCTTGAATTTGAGAGGTACTTGGACACCATGTGGGAGAGCATCAGAGGAACTGGAATGGGAAGATAGAGGAGTAGAAATGATATAAATACAGAACCCATAAATGAAATCATCAAAGCAGTACCTTTTAATTGGGGAGATGAGGTTATTCCCAAGAGAATTGGCAACCTTAAACTTGATGAGCAATTTATTTCCAATTAAGTAAATAAAATACAAACTGCTAATATTTTTAGATATCTCAATCACTATATTTAAGAGAATTTTATCTATTACTGAAATCTATCATCTGTTTCATTCAAAATTAAGTTAATGAGACTAATTAGTGTATGTTTGTTGTAGAATATTATTTTAAGGTGTGTTGCTTTTGCTTAACTCTGAAGCTGTGTCACTGTGCCTGTCTAGAACACCTGATGGTCTAATAAAGAGCTGAATGGCCAATAGCAAGGCAGGAGAAAGGATAGGCAGGGCTGGCAGTCAGACAGAATATATAGAAGAAATCTGGGAAGAAAAATGAAGGAGCAAGAGGAGGAGGATGCAAGGACCCAGCTACACAACCAGCAACAGTAAGAAAGAAAGATATACAGAAATGGAAAAAGGTAAAAGCCCAGAGGGAAAAGGTAGATGGGATAAGTTAAGAAAAGCTAGCTAGAAGCTAAGGCTGGGCATTTATAATTGGGAAAAAGCTTCAGTGTGATTTATTTGGGAGCTGGGTGGCAGGCCCCCAAAAGAGCAAAAACAACCAACAAATGCTCAACATTTTCAGTTGAAGTCCAACTTAGTAGAAGTGTTGAGGCCGAAGTTTTACTTTTATTACTTGCATTTATTATATACTAATAGTTATTGAAGTACTTAGAAAGCACTTTTCCTAGGACTGATCTAAAAAAAGCAAGACTTTGTCAACTCTACCAGAGTAACTTAAAATACTTAAATGACTGTAAATTTATAAATAAAACCAAGCATTAATAAGGTAACTCCTTGAAATTCTTAAAACTTTTAGGACTATGATTTAGTTAAATTTCAAAACTTAAGGAAAAACTATTTTATATATGTAAATATAATGAATTAAATAGTAATTTAAAAAAAACCCGGACCTCCCCTGGTGCTGTTCATAATGAACACAGGGTGGAGGGGGGCATGTGTTCAGATTCCTCTGGTGGTTGGTAGGGCTCCAACACCACAATACACACAGCCAACCTGAACCCAGTTTTTATTTTGTGCCAGCATCTGCGTGTCTGTCTGTGTGTCTGTCTGTGTGTCTGTCCTCTCCCCATTCCTTCTCCACCCCTGCTCAGGGCTCCAGGACCAGCCCCTCCTGTCCTCCACCCCTGGTCAGGGATCCAGGACCAGCCCCCTCCTGTGCTCCACCCCTGCTCAGGGCTCCAGGACCAGCCCCCTCCTGTCCTCCACCCTGGTCAGGGCTCCAGGACCAGCCCCCTCCTGTCCTCCACCCTGGTCAGGGCTCCAGGACCAGCCCCTCCTGTCCTCCACCCTGCTCAGGGCTCCAGGAGCAGCCCCTCCTGTCCTCCACCCTGCTCAGGGCTCCAGGACCAGCCCCCTCCTGTGCTCCACCCCTGCTCAGGGCTCCAGGAACAGCCCCTCCTGTCCTCCACCCTGGTCAGGGCTCCAGGAACAGCCCCTCCTGTCCTCCACCCTGCTCAGGGCTCCAGGACCAGCCCCCTCCTGTCCTCCACCCCTGCTCAGGGCTCCAGGACCAGCCCCCTCCTGTCCTCCACCCCTGCTCAGGGCTCCAGGACCAGCCCCCTCCTGTGTTAGCACTGTTTTCATTTTCATAATGCCCAGAGAGAAGAGCTTTCTCCACTCTCCCTGCCCTGCGTGTGTTTCACAATACGACACACACTCAAATGCAAGAGAAACACTTGGTCACGGACTGAAATTTTCAAAATTGTGAGTCCAAATAAAGCTTCTCTCTTCTCAATTTCTTGTCTCTAGCATTTAGTCATCACAACAGAAAGCTGATGACAGCACCACTATTATTATTATTATTATTATTATTATTATTATTATTATTATTATTAATTACTATTCTCTCATATAATACATACCTACAGCAGTTTCCCCTCCCTCCATTCATTTCAGTCCCCACCCCCCAGATCCACTCTCCTCCACTTCCCTTCAGAAAAGAGCAGGCCTCCCAGGGATACAACACAAAGGGGCACAAGATACAGTAAGAACAGCTCCAAGCCCTCATATCAGGGCTGGGCGAGGCTACCAACAGGCGAAAAGGGACCCAAGAGCAGACCCAGTCCCACTGTGAGGAGTCCCACAAAAACCCCAAGCTACACCACCATAACATATGCAGAGGACCCAGTACGGCCATGCAGGCTCCGTGATTGCCCCTTCAGTCTCCGTGAGCCCCGATGAGCCCTGCTTAGATGATTCTGTGGACCATGTTCTCCTGGTGTTCCTGACCCCTCTGGCCCCTACAATCATTCCTCCCCTTCTTCTGTGGGGTTCCACATCCTCCAAGGGGAGGGCCCTAATGGAAATCTCCAATTTGGGCCCTCTCTCCGCCTAATATTTGGCTGTGGGTCTCCATATCTGCTCCCATCAGCTGCCGGATGAAGCCTCTCTGATGACAATTGGGTTAGGCACATATCTATGAGGATAGCAGAATGCCATTAGGAATCATTTTATTTTATTTTTTTTTTAATTATTATTCTAGGTCTCTGGTCTATCCAGCCTCTGGTTCGCAGATTAACCATACTTTTTTTTAAAGGAATACTAAAAGTGCAAATAGCATTAAAAGATAAATGAAACTTTTGAATAATTAAGCATATGCTCAAACATGTATTATTGTTCAAAGGATGTAAGAAAAGCAAACTTCCTTCATTGTCAGAATTTCTGATTCAGTGGGAGCTAATCCGACATCAAACAGTTCAAATGTAACTCTATCCATACTCAGCCTTGTACCTATAACCATAAGGTGGAGATTGTCTGTTTTATCTACAGACAGACCTTTGCCCTCATGCTCCATGGTCCCATAAAAATTATAATAAAAGGAGCCTCACTGTTCATTCAAGCTTAGTTTTTTATTATCATTTCTTCTGATGGGTAAGCACTCCTATCATCTCTGTTCTGGACTCTTTACCTGTGGCCCATGTCCTATATCCTGTTACCACCACAATCAATTAATGAACTAAGTTGTTTTCTTTGAGAGAGGGTCCCATACTGAAGCCCAGGCTGGTCTCAGTCCTAGGGCATTATTCCTACCTCAGCCTCCAAGGACTGGAATGCTACATGTGAGCCACTTGGCAAATAATTGCTTGAAGTAAAATTTTGTTCTATGTTGCAGAGCCAGTAGTGAGCCCTCACACCCTGTGTATTCAATCTTATCCCTTCTGCTGGTGTGTGGGGCTTGTCCTCCATAGTTAGGTTCCTGTGTACTGGTCTGAAAAATGGGGGTGTGAGGTGTGAGTGCGTGGTACTGCGCTCACCTAGTATGTACAGCATGCAGGAGGTCCTGGGTCCAGTCTTCAGCACCGGAACCAACCTTTCTTCCTCCCTCCCTCCCTCCCTCCCTTCCTTCCTTCCTACTGAAGTCCAACTCAGTGTTTTATGGGCATGCTCAGCAAGCACTCTGCCTGAGCCCTATCTCCAGTGTTTTCCAACCTACACACCCCCTCTAACCTTTGGTACAGTCACTTTCAGATCAGTAAGAAGCCGGAAGGGGGTCTGATTAGATGAAAAATTAAATGAAAGCCTGCAAAACTGCGGGGTGGGGGTTGTTTTTTGTTTTTGTTGTTCGTTTGTTTTGTTTTTGTTGTTTTTGCCAGCCAGCTCTTTCTATCAGAAGATATGTGACTTTGCAGCCAAGGCACAGGCTGCAGCGGGGATCTGTGGATTCAGAAGCAGAAGGAGAATGTTCCAATGTTACTGAACAAGGTCAGTCTCCCAGAGGATAAACTAAACGGAAGCCACAGGGAACACAGATAGGGAAAAGCTGCCCTCGGCAGTGGGCACACGGGAGCGGGTCTGCAGAGGGGAATGGACTCTGCTTGCACGCACATGTGATGCTTGCTCTTCTTGCTTCAACCACCAACACCTCTAGCTTCCACAGACTTCTTGACACCCCTCATACCGTCTCTTTAGGCTGTTGCCGCTCCTCCAGCTTCTTTTCTCCGGAGCAAATACATATAATTCTGGGCCAAGTATCAACTCGTCTCAACTAGGTGAATTTCCTTGGAGTTCAGAGATGACAACAATCTATGTTGATAAACGATTGCTCTTTCCAGAATGTGTTCTTCTTGGGAATTTTTAAGGCTAGAGGAAAATAACATTATGATTTCCCAATAAATCTACTAAACACAGCAATACATTATGAACCTCTAAGCCAAGGGATGTATCATCCGAGAGGCCCGAGCAAAATGGGCAAAGATTTCAGATTTGAAAGCTATGGTTTATTTCATTTAATCAGTGCACTGCCTTAAGACTTGTCATTCTTTCTGAAGTGAAAGGCGTGGAATTACAAAATTGAATTTGATAATCATGGTTATCTTGTTTTCTGTGCCGCCTAATTGGTCTTTGATGACAATTCAGAGGGTTCCTCTGTCCCTTCATGCTTTTTAACCTTGTCACTGCTGCTTGTCCCCCAAGAAACAGCATTCAATGTGACATGGCAAGAGGAAAAAAGTTTTCATGAGATTTCCTTTTCACTTCCAATATCATTTATTTTTTTTGTGGCCAACATCAATGAAATGAATTATGACTGTATTTCTCTTCATGGCTGGCTGCCCTTTTTGCATATCAAAATAAAAGCCACAACACGCAATAGAAACCAAGTGTATGCTGTCCATTTGCACGTACAAAAGCCCATTGTCTTAGGCAGTTCCCTAGAGAAGTAGAAGTGTGTGTGTGTGTGTGTGTGTGTGTGTGTGTGTGTGTGTGTTAGACTGGCTTACACAATCAGAACCTAGACATCCCCCACAGTGGGCACCTGCACCGGAGAACTCTCTAGTTTCTTAGTCTAGGTTGCAGGAAGCTTCAGGACCAGGACCAATGATACAATACCAGCCTGAACCTGAAGGTCCCAAACTTCCTAGAGCTTCTGGCCCGAGTCTGTGTTGGAAGGATGAAGAAGCTGGACTCTGGTGCCATGGATGATTCCAGTGGCAGTAATGTGCCTGCTCACAAAGAACCAGGTTGGCTGGTTGCCTCCTCCTGCCTCTGTGCTGTCTTAGCCCCAGCCTATTGGACAGTGCCATCCACACCAAGGACAGGTCTTTCCCCATCAATTGTCCCACGTGACAATAATCTCCAGAAATACCTGGAAGTATGCTATCACAAATTCCTGGGAGCCTCTCAGTCCTATCAAGTTAACTATGAAGACTGATCACCAAGCTCACATGAGCAACTTTGAGGGTCTCCAGAGAGAAGGGGAAAAGCTCAGATGTATTCTAGACACAATGATGTCAGAAACTGACTACCTTTCCTACAAAGTATGAAACATAGCGATTTTGTCTTTATTTATGCAATTATTTGCTATTTATCTATCATCCTGATGTGATGAGATTTCTGTAAAAATATGTATCCCGTCAGTTTCAGTTGGTTATTTGATCTCCAAAGCCCAGATCAGTCAGCATGGTGAACATCTTAAGCATGCCATATATTATATGGAATCCACAAAGTCAAACCATCTCTGGTGACATATAAAACCATGCCACGAGGCAAGAAGGGACTTTGAGAATGCATGGATGATAGAGTAGATGGGTTTTTTAATGCATATTTCCTTTTGAATAAAACATTAAATATTCAACAAATATTTTCCCCCAAAGATGTGAAAATTGACTCCTACTTGGAACACAGTGGTGGCCCCTATTCTTTCTGGTTGAAACAAACCTATGTTTTCAAGCTATTCTCGTTTCACCTAGAGAAGAGTATTTTCAGTTACAGTGAAACAAAATAAAATATTATTCCTTAAAAAAAATTCCCCAGCTTTTGAAGAAGATAATGTTCAAAGATATTAAGTTGAATTAAAATCCCACCAATGCTTGCAAAGAGAATGGTGATACAAGCATAAGAAATGAGTCATGAGTTTGAGAGAGAAGTATTGATTTTTATCACTGAGAATTATAAGTGGCTAAATTATTCAGTGACAGATGATTTAGAGCTTTGGGCTCTAATTAGTTTGTATTTAAAATATGGTCACTTAATTTTGACATTCTTATTTGTAGTGCACAATTTTTGTGCCTCTATAGTTTGGATATCTGAAATTGGAATTGTGTGATTTATGAACCTCCAGACCTGTCACTCACTCAGCAGGAAGTTCTTGAAGTCATGTGTGTTGTAGTGTGTGTCCATATATCATATATTCCATCCTAGGACAGACCACATTTTATTCATCTATCAACTGGTTGGTGGATAGTTTGGGTGGTTACTTCCCTTGGATACAATGAGTTCCATCAATCTGAAGATGCAGGTGCAGATTATGCATAGACTTGTTTTTATTTTCCTGGGGTACGTGCCATGTCAACCCTAGACCATGTGACATCCCATTTAACCATTTCAGAATTTGTCCAACTGCTTTCCAAACAGCTGTGCCATTTAAATTCCAGCCAGCAACATTTGAGTGTCTCACCTTATTATTGTTTGTCTTGTTTATTACACCCACTGAAGTGGGTGCAAAGGTTTCTGATCTTCATTTCCCCAGTGGACTAATGATGTTGAGCATTTTTTTAGGAGCCTCTTGCCATTTGGATACTTTAGCAAAATGACTATTTGCTCATTTTAAAATAAGGTTATTCATTTTTATTCAGTTGTAAGAGTTCTTTATATATTTGAGACATATATCACTCATCAGGTATATGATTTACCAAAACCAAGCTCTAGTTTTGTTTTTTTGGTTTTTGTTTTTTGTTTTTTTTTCTGTTTTCTTGAAGTAGTTTCTGAAGCACAAGAAGGTGATGAATCACGTGTGGTATTGTGTTCCCAAAAATATTGTGCAGGCTAATAAACTTATCTGGGGTCAGAGAACAGGACAGACACAATATTAAACATGAAGATAGGTAATGGTAGCACACGCCTTTAATCCTAGCATTTCAGAGACAGAAATACCTCTGGATCTCTGAGTTCAAGGCCACATTAAAAACAGCCAGGCCTGGTGACACATGCCTTTAATCCCAGAAACCCTAGTCTTTAATCCCAGGGAGTGGGGGCAGAAAGAGAAAGATTATATAAGGCGTGAAGACCAGAAACTAGAAGCATTTGGCTAGTTAAGCATTTGGCTGGATAAGCTTCTAGGGCTTTGGAGCAGCACAGTTCAGCTGAGACCCATTGGGATGAGGACACAGAAGTTTGCAGTCTGAGGAAACAAGAACAGCTGAGGAACTGTCGAGGTGAGGTAGCTGTGGTCAGTTCTGCTTCTCTGATCTTCCAGCCTTCACCCCAATAACTGGCCTCAGGTTTGATTTTATTAATAAGACATTTTAAGATTCATGCTTACAATCACGTTTTCTTTTGTTGTGTATGTTTTTAGTGTTACCCCCAAATAATTTACTGAACTAAGCTCACGAGGAGTAACTCCCTGTCTTAGGTAGGACTTCTATGGCTGCAATAAAACACCATGACCAAAAAGCAAGTTGGGAAGGAAAGAGTTTATTTAGCTTACACTTCCATATCACTGTTTATCAGGGCAGGAACTCAAGCAGAGCAGGAACCTAGAGGCAGGAACTGATGCAGAGGCCATGAAGGAGTGCTGCTTACTGGCTTGCTCCCTAAGTCTTGCTCAGCCGGCTTTCTTAAAGAACCCACAATCACCAGCCCAGGGATGGCACCACCCACAATGGACTGGTCTCCCCCATCAATCACTAATTAAGAAAACAACTTACAGGCCTGCCTAAAGCCTGACCTTATGAAGGCATTTTCTCAACTGAGGTTCCCGCTTCTCAGATGACTTTAGTTTGTATCAAGTTGTCAGAAAACTAGTCAGTATATTCCCATTTTTCTTCTTACAGTTTTATAGTTGAAGCAACTTTTACACTTGGGCTTGTATCCAGTTTGAAGGAGACTGGGCATACGTTATGAGGTAATGGTTCGGTTTCATTACATCATCTGCTGTTCAGACTGTGCTTTGTCTCTCATTGTTTAGGCATGGAGAGTTCTTAGCCCCAGTAATGACATTCTCCTGGTTCTTTTTTTATTTTTTCTTCTCCTTCTTTTATGATGTTTACTGTTCTGAAAGTTCATTATCCACTGCTGTAGCAGAAGTCCCGAGACTGAACAGGGATTTGTTTCTTCCTTCCGTAGTGGTTGGGAAATCTAGCATCAAGGCAATGACATCTGACGAAAGCTCTCCACTCTGTTACTTCATTGCAGAAGGTGGAAGGGCAAGAGAACATAGGAGAGTACAAGGGACCCGGCTCGCTGTCCCCACTCCCGTAGTAACACCACGTTATTAACGCGCTTAGGAGGGCACAGCCCTTATTCCTAATTTCCTCTTACTAAACTTTAACTCCCAAATACACCTACACTGGGTATAATATTCCAACCCATAAACTTTGGGGGACACTGGCCAACCACAGCAACTACCTTCCTACTTGACAGTCACTCCTTATTTGTCCGAAGTTTAAGTAAAGCTGATTCCATGTGCCAATCAAGTTCTACAGGGGTCCTGCTAGAGCAGTAGACCAGCGAAGGTGTGTTTGCATCACATTGGTTTTCTGTAGTTACTCAATAACACAAACCATCCTAACCTAAAGAAAAGTTAAGGAAAGAGTTTTCCCTGAGGTCCTCTGTAGCAGTCACTAGGAAAAGTGATAAACATTTATTACCTTAGAGCACGAGTTAGTTGGTAAAGGGAAGGGAAATCCAGGGGATAAGAACATAAAGATGATTAAGAGTAGGCACAGTTGAGGTCCCCAGTCTACTAATTTAGAAGGCTGATGGGGAAGGAAATAAAGGTGTCCTTAGGGTGACATTTAAGACTCTCTATTCTGTTACGATGGATTCTCAATGAGAAGCTTTGCTCTAGACACATTTGTTTGTTACCCAGATACTCTGTTCTATCACTTTAACCATCTCAATCTCTAGAGAACCTTTCTGAGTATTTAATTTAGAGTTAGCATCTTACCTGGCAGCAGGCCTCTCATTCATTTCAATAGACTCAAGCCTTATTCAAGCTCTTGCTCAAAAATGTTGGTCATCCCTTAACATGGAAGCTTCCCTTCTCTCAAAGGCTGTACTTGTTGCTTTTTATCTGGCTGGAATGGGTGTCAGCCATCACCAGCGAGCTTTCCCCGAGTGCCTTCGTAGCCCAGCACTCTGGCCCATGCCCTAACATGCATTTAATGTGTATTTTCTGCAGAATAAATAAAAAATGATCCTTAAGGCAGCTATCCTTAAATAACCCGCTTCCTTCTATCAGCAGACGAGGTAGTCACAGGACCTGAAAGTTTTTAAATGACTTGCTGACGTCTGGCTTCAACTGCAGATTCTGTAACAAGGTCATGTTGCTAGAAGCAGCAGGGGCTGGCAGGATGCATGTCTCACACAGTGGAAGGTGAGAAGTTCCCTGAGCTCTGAAACCAAGCAGGGGCAGACTAGTGCAATTCCCAACCTCCGTGTCCGTTCTGAACCCTAAAAATGGATGGCTTTCTAGCAATCATGAAGGAGCAGATTTTCAGGAAACGAGGGAGTTAGGAAACTCCTACCAATATGGATTCTGTGATGGGAACTTGTGGGAAGGAGGCAGAGGGGAGCCACAGGCTGCATCTTTGCAGTCTAGTCTGTATGAGAAACTGTTTTCATTTCCTCTGTGAATGGCCTAGGCTGTCAACTTGGCTAATGCACTCATATCAGACGGCTCTATAGAAAACAGGTAAGGCTGGGACCCCCTTTATAAAGTTATTATCAGTTAATAATATGCAGAAGTGAACCTCACTGAAGGGCTCAAAGGAATTACAAGAGATTGCTCATAAATCAGGTATAATAAAACAGGTCATTTTGCTAAGCCATGGGTTTATAAAATCCTCATGCAAAGTGTTAGTCAGAAACTACTACCCCCTCCCCCATATGACTGCTTACTTTTCAAGCTGGTTTTCCCCCTTGTTCTTAGTCACTTATTTTGTCGACGACTCTTTTATATCAGTCAAGAGGAAGCCTGCTTTCCCCCAGGCCATCGTGGAGCCTAAGAGGAGTGAAAATGTCCAGTGATGAGTCTTGATAAGGCTGTATTCGGTTTTTCATTCTTTCAACAGACTGTAGTTTTAAATTAGGGCCATCGCTGGCACGGATGTCATTTATGTTTGAGTCTGCTCTAACCTGAGAGATTCCAAGAACACTGGAGATACATTTTCTTTGTTCTGGTCCCAGCCTATGAATATGAGACAAGCAGAGTGAGTTCCTCATAAATATGTATTGACCGCCTGGGTATTAATGTGAGGTAGAGCTCTGATGAGCCTGTGCGACCTGCGGGAAGTAAAGGAAATAACCACAAAAGGAGAGAAGATGCTGTTAGCAGATTTTATTGATCTTTTTCCTTATGCTCGAGTTGCAATCACCTCTCTCAAGTTAAACCTCTCCCTGTTTCTCTCTCCCAGATCTGAATGGAACACAAATGAAAGGCCTTGGTTTGAAACCCCTTCTACTGGGTGTCCAGAAGAACAATACAGGAAGAGGGACTAAGCCAGTTGCTTGTACCTGGTTATTCCTTCCTTCCCAGCTCAGGAGCTTGCTAGACACAAAGCCTCCCTCATACGATCGCAGGAACAGATTAAAAACACTGCTTTTGTTTTGACTTGTTAGAGTGGATTTTACTACATAAAATAAAAAGTACTGAGGTCGTGCTGTTCTCTAGGATGTAAGGACTAGGAATTAACATCTTTATGGATTATATACTAACGCACCACTAAGCCTTGAGGATAAGCTACTGCCTCGAACTTTCTGGAGCAGAAACCACAAACAACTGAATTGCTTGGTTAACCAAGTGGCCAACAGTCGGTTTGGTTGCAATTTCAGAGCCTTAACAGGTTGTAGAGGATGAACCGGTGGGAAGTACCGGCTTCCAAGCCACCCTGGATGCTAGGTTATAAGCCTCCTAGACTAGAGAAGGAGCGGCTTTCAGGGCTTCAGGTCTCACAGCCTGCTACTAGCGAGGGTTCAAGTGCAGCTCAGGCCAGGAGTCAGCCTGAGAGTTTATCTAGGCTAGGATTCCACCTAGACAGGCAGGGTCCCCCACACCAGCAGAGACGTCACCCTGACTATCTCACAGCCCCAGCCTCAGCCAGCCCACAGCGAACCCAACCGCGGGGCGCTAAAAACCGGCGGTTCCATCGCGTTGCAGAGCCAGAAGGTGGCTGGGAGGGGTATCAGAGCTTCCAGACTCTAGAGTAGCTCTTTCTCTCTTTTATGAAGACTTGGAACATTAGTCCTGGCCTCGAAGAAGGCCGAGGTGGGCCTAGAGACCGAGAATATTAGCTCGACGTCCCCTCCCCGCGGATGGTACGGCCCGAACTGGGCGGGACCCGGAGGCTCCGGTGCGCCCGTCCCCGTCCCACTCCAGGGTTGCAGCGAGTGAGCGCGCGCACCCCAGCCCCCGCCCCCGGCGCCGGCCCCGGCTCCGCCCCTCGAGCCCGCCCCTCCGCCGCTGCGGGAGACCTAGGCGGCTCTGCGGTCGTAGCTCCCTCGTCGCCTTCCTCCTCCCGCGGCTCGAGTGCCCAGGCGGCTCCTGCTGGCGACGCTGCCCTGGGTGGGAGGCGCGGCCCCGCGGCAGCTGAGCCCTCGGCGCGGCGCAGCCTGCTCTCCCGCCCGCCAGGCGCCGTGACAGGTGCAGGGTCCCCGCCCGAGACCCACCTGCAGGGGCTGCCGCGATGCCCACCATGCGGAGAACCGTGTCGGAGATCCGCTCCCGGGCGGAAGGTGAGTGGCCGCCGCAGCAGGAGGCTGTGCGCCCAGCGCGCGTTGGGGCAGCTGCGAACAGCCTGGAGTCCGATGTGTGTGTGTGCGTGTGTGTGTGTGTGTGTGTGTGTGTGTGTGTGTGTGTGTGTGTGTGTCTGGGAAGAGACGTCTCGTCCCCTCTCTTCCCCGCTCCCAGCAGTCTTGTTGTCGCCCCTGATCCCCAGTGGACCCTTCCGCCAGCTTTGCCTTCAAGTGCACTAGCGAACGCTTTCCAGAATCCAAAACCTACGAATTTGTGCGCTGGCTGGCGGGAGCCCCAAAGCTGCCTTTACACCGCAACGCGACTGTTCGGTCCTTGCCTCCCAGCGCACTCGCCTGGCTCCCCGCCCCCCACCCCCACCCCCGGCGCGCGCCCCCCTCCTCCCCAATAGCGCGCAATCTTTGCAATCTTCCTGTTCCCAGTCAGCTTCCCCATCCCCATGAATAGATTCCCCCAACCCACTGTCCCCGGCCTCCTCCAGCACCCACTGTTGTGCTGCCCCCACATCGCGGCTTCCCGAAGAGCCGGTTTGCCATTCCCAGGCGTCGCGATTCTTTGATCCATAGTTCCCAGCCTCTCTTGGGCCGGTGGAGCCTTAATTGGGTTTGGGTGCTCAGTGGGTACCCGGCGGCGTTCCAGTCTCGGCAGCTCTGCCCCCTGCGGCTCACCAGGCTCTAGTGCGAGGTTTCATTTTTGTTTTTCTTTTTGCTTGAAACCTGCACTTTGGCCGGCTGAGCTGATTTTGAGTAAGGTGCATGCTGCTTTCTTTGCTCCACCCAGGGCCAGCTGTTGAGTGGCTCCACTTGTAGGAAGTGTGCAACAGATGCCCTAGGTTATGGACAAGGGCGCTTTGGGAAAGGCTGAAATGCTGTGCCACCTGACTGAGGAGCCCTCTGCCTCCTGCCGGGCGTGTGGCAGGCATTCAGTAAACATCCTTGGGTTTTGATGGTGCAAAGCTAAACCGCTATACTTTTATTTTCTTCCGATTGTTTTTCCACTACTGTAACCCTGCCCTTGAACGCTCCATGTAAGAGGATGTGGTAGCGCGATTTTGAGAAGGAGTCTACCTTGTTGTGGTCACCGATTCTCATCCCTGCCCCCATCCTTATCCTTGACTGTGCGGTAGATGATAAAGAGGTTCTAATGGGAGGGTAGTGGGTAGAAGTGAGGAGAACAGGATTCCCGGTTGGAGGGGAAGGCAGGCGGTGCAGTAAGAGCTGTAACCGCTCGCTCTCTTGTGAAAAATAGGGATTCCGGGCTCTAATAGATAAGGTTTTCTGATTCGAAGAGACAGGAAAATATTAAATTAAACTGCTGTGTCAGAAGACACGAAAGTCAAAATTGACCTGTATCTTACTTAAGGATTTAGTACATAAACATATTCTTTTCTTTTTTTCTTTTTTGAGTGAAACAAATGAATGCACTCACCGTTTGAGCCATGGACGCCTCGAAGTGAGGATAGTTGATGTTGGAAATATTACCATACTAGTTGGTGTTTTCAAATAATAGTAACTGATGGATGATCGGATCTCAAGGGGAGTGGAGGGGAGAAGAAATCTGAAAACAGCATAATGCTTGTGTCACGAGAGAATTGCATTAGTATTTGAAAGGCTGCAGTATTTTTGGTTGGCACCTGTATCGTTCAAAGCACTTTCACAATTGCCTTATGGGATCTTGCAACACTTTCTGGAGGCTGTTGAAACTGGAGTGTGGTGGTTGAGGAAATTGGGCCCAGAATGGCTTAGTGAGTTGACCAAAGTCAAACAGCTAGTTCAGTGGCACACTTGTGTCAGGAGCTCTGGGAAAACAAGCGATACTGTTTATCGAGGCTGTGTAGTCCCACGTATCCAGCGCAGTGTCGGGGTCATCCTACTGTGGATGGCTGACCCTTCCCCGGCTCCGTATTGGTTGATTTCACCTTATTAAGTGCCAGTATCCCTGTGGGCTGGAAGTGTGGCTTGTTTGGTTGGCCTCCCTCAGCTTCCTATGGAATAATCTTGGACAGCGCCTGCATGCTGGATAGGGCCTTATTCTAAACCACAGTCCTCTTAGCCTCAGCTGATTGGAGCAGGGTGGGCTCCTAACTCCAGGGCGGCCAATCCCGAAGTGATTCACAAGCTCGTAACCTTGCAGTTTCACCGAAAGGATTCCCTGTGCTAGCATACCACTTCTGGGAAAAGGAAACTTAGAGGCAGAATGAGAATCGAAGCAAGAGGGGACAGAGCTGGATGGGCTTGTGGGAGAGAGAATGGGTGGCCGTAGTATGCCATGCAAATAATACCCAAAGAGGCAGCAAAAACTGGGTAAAGATCAGAGAATGGAAGCAAGATCTGGCATAAAGGCCTGACCTTTGCCCTCCTTCTTTAGTTTTCAATTCTGAATTCCCACGTAGCCTTAAACCGTTTCACTTCCTTTGGAGTGAGTTAAATGAATTTCTATTCCCTGAATCCAGATTGGCCAGATGCACAACTACTGTGCTCGTCTACATTGTTTACCACCAAACTGTAAAGAAAAGACGTAAATAAAGTAGGCAGTAAGTCATCTTAGTGGGTAGGTTGTTAATTGGACATGGAGCTTGCCGTGGGTGGCATAGGTCCTGTTTAAGTGTAGGACTTTGGTTTGTGCTCACATTATTAGTATGAGCAAGTGAGTAGGCATGACTGCAGAGCCCTCTTGTAGTGCCAACTTTGGGTGTGGAGAATCACAAGGGGTTCATGTTAAATATAGATTCTGATACAGGAGGTCCAGGGGTGTGCTAGAACAATTACATTTATGACAGGCTCAAAGGTCGTGCAGAATGCTGCTAGCCTGCAGCGAGCAGTCTCTAAAGGGCACTGGATCTATTTGAGAACTAGAAAGAGGGGAAGGTAATAACAATGGCTTGAAAGAAATGATACAAATGAACATGGCTTACATTAGACTTCAGGGAGAGAGTATAAGTCTGGACAGGTGGAGTATGCTGGATCAAAGCATTATGAATGCCAAATGAGTCATCTGGATAGAGAGCTGAATATTTGGACAAGATCTTAGAGTTTGCCTAATCTAATTTCTCATTTCAGCATAACACTAATACACAGTCACTGACAGGCCCAGTGGGGAGCCAGATCCTTGGAACAAAGTGGTGTCCCAAAGGACCTGTGTTGGTTCAGTCAAGGAGCACGTTGAAGTTTGTTGAGCTAGCCTTCCTTGCAAAGGTGACATGACAGAGGTATAGGAGGAGTCTGCTGTAGATCTGGCTAGAGGGTGTTACAGGTAGAGGGGGCACCCTGGACAGAGGCCTCACAGGAGGGGGGTCCGGGATTACAGGAACGCAGAGGCTGAACTCTATAGTGAATGAAGGGCAGGAAACAGACAGACAGACACACACACACACACACACACACACACACACGCACACACGCACACACACGCACATTTTGTTTGTTTTCTGAAAAGGGAGTTCTCAGTCTTCTTATATTTTCATGTTTATAAGGTCTCAGTGCATGAAAATGCAGTTTCTAAGGCTGGACCCTGAAGAGACTGTGGAACAGGCAGGTGGGGCTGGGACCTGAGAGCTTACTGATGTTCTAGAGCTGGAGAAGTACATTTGAGGAACTCCTCCTTACAGTCTTGAACCTGACTAGTAGACAGGAAGCTATCAAACCAGCCAAAGAGGCTCGGTACAATAAGAGATTAATTCAGATTTTATAATCATAACACATACAAACTGACCACTTTTGCTGGGTGTGATTGTTCACACCTATAATCTAAACACTTGGGAAGGCTGAGGCAAGAGGATTGCTGTATATCCGAGGGCAGCCAGGGCTAGACAGTGAGTTCTAGACTAGCCTGGGCTACGGTATTAAAAAAAGAAACAGATCTGACGTGTTTTATAGATTCTTAGAAATAGTGAAGTCAGGAACAGGGAAATAAATCAAACTCAGGCAGCTTCAGTTCAAAAATAATAGTGAAACATTCACAGTGAGATATTTTCCAGAAAGCACGAACAGATAAAAACAGAAGGCTAAATACTTTTAGCTTTCTTCCCTGCTATCCCAGCTAAAGCAAATGAGTGTCTGAACACAGTTTTCATAATCACAGACTGAAATACTGTTGGCTCACATAGAATACCCTTTCCTCTCTCCAAAGCTAGCGTAGAAGTAACCAATCAAGTTCGGTCATGCCCGTCACATGAAGTCCTAAGTGATGTTGGCTCCCTAGGCCTTTCCACTTTACCATCCTGAACATGTGCTTTCGTAAAGTCAACAGCACAGTGGCTGGGTGTCAGCTCTCTTGTAGGAGTTCCACGCAAGAAAACCATGGAAGGGGGATAAAAGATGTTCTTGAAAGTGCCACACAATGGCAGATGCCTCATTTGCGTTCAGTACCATCTGCAGGAGAAGCTGGGAAATGGAGTTTTCCAGCTGAGCACATTACTACTCAGTGTTGTGTTACTAACGTGAAAGGGACAATGGCGACTAGGCAAACAACAGGCTCAGTCATAACCAGGTACCCAGACTGCCAAAGGCTCTTGCCTGAAGAGTGCGGGAACAATTTTAGAGCCTGTACTTTACAAAATAGTTAGCCTCATACTGTTGAAAACTGAGGAAATGGATTTTAAAACAACAACAAAAAGCAGACCTCCCCCATTGGCTTCTGTTATTTTCTGTTGAGTGTTACAATGCTGAAATGTTAGACTAGTCATAGTTGTTTAAAACATGCTAAGTGATATATTTAGGACCTCTAAGTTTTCATTTTCCTCTTAGCAAATGGCCACCTTAAACTGTTTGTGATGATGTAGAATACTGTGTTCAATTTATTTCCAAGACAACAAAAGAAACAAGATAAATTCCTATAAAGGACAATTTTTAGGACGCCCTTTCAGTTGTCTAGACCAAACATGGCTAAACTGCCTTGTTTCTTCGGCCAGCCTGTGTGGCGTACCTGCTGTGTGCCAGCTAGTTGGGAGCCGCGACAAAAAGGATGAATGAAAGAATCATGGATATGGGCTTATCACCAGGTGGAAGCATGGCGATCCAATCTCTGTGTGTCATTTCGGTTCCTGTAATTCTGAAGACACTAAGTGCAGTAGACTAAATTAGGTTGTCTTAACATATAGAGACTCCACCCCACCTTCTGTCAGTTCACTGACAGCGAAACTTGATGCTGGTGCCTGGTTAACAGCCCAGGAAACTTTGCCCAGGCAGAGGAGGCTTGTGAAGGCTGTGAGGAGTTTGCCGGGTGCATCTCCGCTCAGGATTCTGTTAGGATGAATGTCAGTGTGGGAATGGCTGCTCTTGGCTTTGGCTTTCATTCTTTATTACTTCCTAACAAACAAACCTTTCCAGGTTCCTATCCTCTGGCTTGTAAGCTCCCCGAGGGCGGAGATTGTTATCTGTTTTGTTCATTGGTATACTATATCACCCCAGATGGGAGGGCACTGATGGACCGAACAAGCAGTTCCCCTCGCTCAGCCAGATTGTTGGGCTTACCTGTAGAACCATAAGTGACACAACAGCCACATCTCAGAAAAGTCTCCCCAGAGTCATGGGGGATGTCTTACAGCTGCATAGGGATGTTCTCTTCAATTTACCTTCTACCATGTGTCTACTCAACAGCCTCTGGAGACCACATGCAACTGGAGCAGAATTTACCCAAGGAAATAGTTCAAAACAATTCTTTGACTAGCATGTGTAGTAGATCCACTGTGCGCCAGCTAGTTGGGACAAAAAGGGTGGTGAGTGAAGATGATTTCCTATAGCAATGACCCACACATATTTGGAGTCAGTATTTGTTGAATGCAGAGACTGTTATTAATTTTATTAGAGTTTGGCATTTTGGCTAGCCTGCAGGTTACTTAGAAGTTTTCTCTGGGTGTCTATTTAGATCATTTGAGGTTTTTTTGTTTTGTTTTGTTTTTTTAAAAAAACTCTTGGATAGGCATCATCATATACTATAGTGTCCATTTTGAATTATTTCCTTGGACAAAGTCTCTAGAAATGGGATGTCTAGGTCAAAACTCTTTATGTTTTAATAACTTTTGAAACATGTTTCAGATTTGCTGGAAGGATTATTCTACTTTAGACTTCCATGGGAGATAATCAGAAGTGTCTGTTCTTCTGATTATTTAATAATCACTTGTTCTTCTGAGCATAGTGGATTTTTTTTTATTATTCTAATAAATACACAGCACAGGAGGTGACCTCTGTAAGTCTACTTATGTTTTTGGATAAGTTTAGTATTTGATTTGCTTCTGAGTTGTTTACTTGTATTCTGATACAAAGTTTATTGTTTCTTACTGTTTCCTTTCCTATTAGTGTGTAACGGTTCTGTGAAACAATGAGCGCTGTGGTGGCATCTTCCTGCCTGCACAGACCACACTTAGATCACATTCACCACCCTCACGGCCTCTCTTCTGCCCCCTTGATGGCTCCCTCATCCCCCTCGTAATCCTCTTCCTATTTTTACATCTTTTTGTTTTCAGATTTCATACGTGAGAGAAAACATGATACTTGAATTTTAAGAACTTCCTGTAGGTGAAAGATTTGAACTTTTCCTTGGTTGTACTGCATCTGTCAGTAGTAGTTTTGCATGTGTACAAGCTAACCTTGTCTATGTACAGGTATGGCTAGAGGACAGTTCCAGATGTCGTTCCTCAGGAGCCATCCACCCTTTGTTTGCAGTTTTGAGGCAGCGTCTCTCACTGGTCTGGAACTCCCCAAGGAGCCTAGGCTCTCTGGCTAGGGAGCTCCAGGGATCTGCCTATGTCCACTTCTTCAGCTTTGGGAGTACAAGTGTGCACCACTAAGCCTGACTTTTTTTTCTCCTGAGTTCTGGGGTCAAATGCAGGTTCCTGTACTTGCAAGTCAAGCATTTGACAGACTGAACCAGTTCCCTAGCCTGCAAGTTACCTTTTAAGAAATTATCTTCTAATTTTTTTCCTTAAAAATTTTTCCTTTGATATCATTTTTCTTTTCCAGATGACAAGTTTTTACTTACATTTTTCTTCTGTACTTCTAGGTTTCATTTTCTATGATGACATAGAAAATGTCCTAAGAGTTTCTAAGTTCTGAGAGTTTCACTGTCTTGTGAGGTTATCAGGTTGTGATCTTATTTTTTTCCTCAAATTTCTCTCCATTCAGTATATTTAATATTTATATATTTAATAACCCGATTCTTTTTTGTTGTGGCTTGGGGTGCTTCTTTACACATACACATGAATTTTTCTGGTGTCGATCTCTTTCTTCCCCCCTTAGATGGGGTGCTAGTTAGTTTCCTGCCAATACAAAGTAGAGTCATATGGGAAAAGGGAACCTCAACTGTGAAAATGCCTCTACCAGATTCACCAGTGGACAAGACCAGGGATACTTGCTTGATTAATGATTGCTGTGGGAGGGACCATTCTCCTGTGGATGGTGCCATCCCTGGGCAGTACTCCTGTGTTGTATAAAAAAGCATCAGGAGCAAGCCAGCAAGCAGCATTCCGCCATGCCTTAGTCCCTGCCTCCTGTTCCCTGCCTGAGCTCCTGTTCCTGACCTATAAACCGTATAAACGCTTTCCTCTCCAAGCTGCTTTTGGTCATGGTGTTTATCACAGCAATAGATAGTAAGTAAAGCTAGAGCAGTCTCCATCATTCTACATTAGTCCTCTGTTTTGTTACCTAATCTCAAATTCCTCTACAGCAACTTAAGAACACATTCTTCTGTCTTACTCTTGCTGATCTTTCTCCTAACAGCTTTTTGGCTGTTTTCATGTTTATTTACCCACTCTGTTTTTTAATTAATCAATGTATTTCTTTATTTTATGTCCTCCCAGCCCCTCCTCCCCACCCCCTCTCTGTTCTTCTTTGTGTAGAAGCCACTGACTTAATAACCAGCTCTTGGTTAAACCATCTATTTACTCTAATTCACATGTAAGCCAAGTATTCGGTAGTAAATGGAAATTGACTAGGAATAAAAATTTAACATTCACAAACCTAAAAGAAATTTAAAAGAAACAGATAAATTAATCTTAATGATATATTTGCTTTTATTCAAACATTAAATGTCATAATATAAATGATACAGTTTATGTAATAATATGTAATATCAGCATAAATGATATATAACTATATATTTGCTTTAACCTAGTATATCCAAAATACTACCACTTACTTCATCATGTTAATTTTATATAAATTGTTATATAATATTATGAGATAGCATCGTTGACTATTTGTGCTAAATTTTACAGGTATGGTGGACATGTTGTATTTATAATGTATCTCAATTTGGACTGAGCCTGCATCAGATGCTCATAGCTACAGGTTGCCACCCTATGGGACAGCAGAACTACAGTTAATACCTCTGGCATGTGCTAACACAGTAGGATGGGCTAGAATGGCCCACAGCATACAATTTTATAATGAAAACAGTGGCTCATACAGCTTATTAAAAACCACACGTGTACAGTGGGGATTAAGCTTTCATGCTTCCTTCCTTACAACAGGAGGCAGTCACATGACCTTATAAAACCTCATACACTATGTTAGTGCCTCAACGGCACTGCTTTTGACGTGACCCTTGTGTCCGATGAGGGATTTGATTTGAGCATATTGTGGCATCCTGTCTTTTAAAACCTTTCGTTTTGCTTTTGGTTTTTAAACATAGATTTAATAAACAAAAGACATCTTCCCTCTCCTTTTATTCATTTTTATTTAATTGATAACGTATGTGTGAAATAGATGTAACTTTTGACCGCATGCTTTTATGTACAAGGCCCTTTTCACCTTCACCCTTGTTGGTCTGAGGGACAGTAGAACCGGGCTTCATGGATTATTTACACCTCTAATTGCCTTGGCAAAGAAAGGTGTCAGTGTTAAGTTAAACCTTTATTCATTATTTTGTGCACACTGTCTTTGAAGATGGCCCATCTTGAGCCTTCTGGGACCATGCTTAATGGTATCAGGTTAGTCAGGTGATAGACAGTTGAGGCAGACACTGCCAAGAAAGCCAAAGCTAGCCTGTGTTCTGGACCAGGGAACCACTTTAGTGGGTCAGACCTGCTTAGGTAGAGTATTGGATTAGCTTTAATGATGCAAGCAAACTGAGGTGTGTGGCAGGGCGGGTGGGAGGGTGGGGGGTGAGAGTGGGGGTGAGGGGGGATGAGGGTGGGAGGGTGAAGGGGAGTGGGGTGGGGGGGTAGTGAATCCAAAGGCTGCTTTGTTTTGACTCCATTCTGGAAGGCTTGAGCTTTTGGCCCTGCCAAAACTCTGGTTGCCAAGGTCAAGTGAACCTGATGTAAAAGACATTTCCGCCTCTGCAGCCATCTTTTCTCCTCTTGGCCCCTCCTTACTCCCGTGGAGATTTGGTCTAACCCCTGTCTTGATAATCTACAGAGCTCTGACTTGATACTTTTAAAACAGGACACAATAGAAGGTTGGGGTTTTTTTGTTTGGTTTTGGTTTTTGTTTTTCCTACATCCTCTCCAACATTTGTCTATGATGGCCATTCTGACTGCGAAGGGCAAACTAGTACAGCCGTTATAGAAACGAGTACGAGGGTTCCTCCAAAAAGAACTATCACATGACTCATCTATAGCACTCGTGGACAGATACCCAAGGGACTGGTAGAAACTTATACATCCATGGTTTCTGCTGATATATTCATGATGTCAAGGAAACAGAACCAGCCTAGAGGCCCATCAACAGATGAATGGATACTAATAATGTGATACATATGTACAATGCAATATTATTCAGCCATAAAGAAATATTAAATCACAAAATTTGCAAGGAAATGGATACTTCTGGAAAGTATACTACTGAGAGAGGCACCTGAACTCAGAAACACAAGATCTTACATGTGCTCTCTCGGATGTCGATCTTGGCTGTAATGTAATCGTATGTATATGTGAACAGACGTAAGTATGAATAAAGTTTAGAAAGGAGACAAGAGAAGGTAATAATAGGTGACTAGGAAGTGTGGGGTGGTGTGCGGAAGGACGCGTGGAGCTGGAAAGAGGAAAAGAAACTAGAGCAGGGAGACCACAACGGGGAAACAGAGGTAGCAGGGAGTGTGGGAAAAGGGAAGGAGGCCCACAGAGCACATGCTGAGAACTTCGTGATTGTATGGAAGGTGTGGTTTGCTGCTTTTTTAAATTTGTTCTGGGCGGGGGGTGGTGGATTGTAACCCAAAGTTTTTCTCATTTTTCTTTGGTTTAAAGCTATTAAATCATTACTTAATATGTACATTGCACTGCTATACATAAAGTATTGTTTTAAAAATATTTACACACACACACACACACACACACACACACACACACACACACATGCACGCACGCGAACACACACAGGATGCAAACATCTTGCCACAATTTCCCCGATCCTCAGTGCCTGTCACAGTGATTGGTGGAGCCAGAGGAACAGATACCCTCTCTTCATTCAAGATGCTGGTACCTGACACAGCATGGACTCCAGGCCTTTGCACGTGTGGGCAGTTCCGACGCTGATCCAGACAGACCTACCAAGGCCTCTGAATGACACTGTCTGCGTTTTCCCCGCTGCTGCTCCTGGACAGCTCATCTCAACACACTGACTTTGAGTGGCAGAGCTTAGGTGCTGAGGGCATCCATTGCCATGACCACAGCTCCTGAATCTCTTCTGTTCCCCTGGTGGCATTCAGTAGCTGGGACCAGCTGACCCTTTCCAATTCTTTAGTGTATCTCGTTCCTTTTCTTTACTTCAGGCCATGTGCTATCTCTGAGGGTCAAAGAAATGAAACATCTCCCTGCATAAGTCTTACCAGATTTTGGTGTGTTGTGCCTTATTAGGGATGTGTTGAGTTCACTCTGCCAGAATTGTAATAAATGTTCTCAGGTAAACTCCGTCCACTTTACTATTTTTGTTTATTGACACTGCTGGGAGCTGATGTTAGAGAAATGACATGGGAAAACAGCCTACCATCTCAAGTGCAAAATTTGCTCATTATGGGTAAGGCAGTGGCCACTTGTGTGTGAACTGTGGTTTTTTTTCACAGCCACATTGTGCACCTAAATGTCACTCAGTGCTGGCTTCATGGTCATATTGGGGACTTCTAAACTATTCTCAAGCCCAGACGAGTCCATATAGGTCAGATATTCTTTGTCATTCCTTAGGTGACAGTGATGTGCAGCAGTGTCTAATACTGTGGCGTAGATCCTTGAGTTCACAGGATGGCAGAAAAGATGAGGAAGAGGGTGTGGAAGGCCACACAGGTTACTAGCCAAGAATCCAAGAGCATGTGGATGTGACTGGTAAAATCTTAATCTTAGCATCCAGTTCCTGGATGGGTCTAATTTTACTCCTTTTAATTGCCCTTCACAGGAATGGTCAAGTTCATGTGATGATATTCAACTATTTGGTTTGGAAGCTTTTCTCTCAAATTCTGAATTGATTATCCAGTTCAATATGATCAAATGCAAGGTACACACAGTTTATTTTTTGCTATGTTCTAGTCACTCTGTGAGCTTGTTGTCAATGAGTGGTGCCAGTTCTCCTGTTTTGCTAACCTTCATGCTCTTCTTATATAGAAATAACTGTTACATCCATCCTGTATTTGAAGGCCAGAGATGTATTCTTTTTCAGCTAAAGGACAGGAGGGGTAAGCTTAGCAACTTGGCAAAAGGGTCTTTGAAATATCTTCGGCAACTTTATGTCCAGTGAATATATTCTCATAGATACTTTTTGCAGTCATCAGTTCATCCAACCATGGTCTTCACTACAGGTTAATCCACAGTGTGAGAACATACTTCACATCCCAGTTCACTTGCTTCCGGGACTTGCTGAGATAAGGTCCCCTCTTCCCCACTGTTTTAAATTCTTAATTTGACCTGTGTGGTTTCTCTGTGGCTACCTAAGTGAGTGTCAGGTCTGGCTTCAGGATGTGGATGGTGGCCACTGCTAGAGATGAGGGGTCCTATTTCAAAACTCTGAGATTAGAAAACAGATACCAGGCCACCTTGAATGGAATGCATTGTGTCCAACCTTTCTGGTACTATTCATTTTAATTTTTTTCTTGTAGTCATGTCTATCCTTGTTCGCTTATGCATTTTAAAATGTCCCTTTATTTCATAATAATGTGACTTCTAATTTTCAGTGGAATTTCCTTTAACTTTTAAAACAAGTATTTATTACGTGTGTGTGTGTGTGTGTGTGTGTGTGTGTGTGTGTGTGTGTGTGTGTATGATGGAAGTCAGGACAGCCTTGTGTAAATGGGTTGCTCACTGAATTTTTACATAGATTCTGGGGATTGATCCAGATCACCAGGCTAGCAGGGCAAACACTTTTATCTGCTGAGCCTTCTGGCTGGCCCTGGATTGTTGTTGTTCTTGTTTGTTTGTTTGTTTGTTTTTCTTTTAATGGTGCAATATTTTAATTAGTTCTTTGAGAGTCTCACACAATGTGTCTTGATTGCATTCATTTACCACTCCTCCCCCTAAGTACTCCTGTTATCTCCTCCGTTCTCCCTAACACCCTCCTCCCCCTGTCTCTCAAAGGAGAGACTATCTAAAGGCAGATGCTCTGGTCCTCTGGCTCTTGCAGTCTTTCCACCTCGTCTTGTACAATGTCCGCTGCGTCTTGAGTCTGAAGTGTAGGGGTTGGGTTGGAAGTGTGCTAACTGGAACTCCAAGCACTCCAAGATCAGTTGATCTCAACATTTTGATTAGTTGTGGCTTTCGGTAATGAGGTCTCTCTGCTGCAAATGGGAGGGGTTTGCTTTGTGTTTGTTTGTTTGTTGTTTGTTTGTTTTGATAAGGGGTGAGAACTGTACTTATCTGTAGGTACACGAGTAAGTACAGAACGCAGTGAGAAAGAAGACAGGCTTATGGAAGTGTCAGAAGTAGGCTCTCCTCTGGATCCCATGGCCTCACCAGCCATGAGTGGTTGGCTAAGTTTAGAGTGCCAGGGATGGATTCCCTCCTACTGAACAGGCTTTATGGCCAATTAGGTAGATCTTGGTTACCACCAAGGGATGAGTGCCGTGACTGCACCTTTAGGAGTATCTCGCCATACTGGTCTTTGTGGTCCTCAGGCATCAGAGGACTATTGACTGATTTTCTCCATTGGCAGCGTTTGTGGCTCCTTCTGATGCTGTGAGAGCTACTCCTCAGGGAGGAGGCTTTCCTGTCGGATCCATATTGATTCCTCTAAAGAATGTGTCCAAAGTGTCTTCAGCAACAAGATCTTAACTTTTTCTTAAGCCAGCAGAAGAGGAAAAAGTTCCGAGTTATTAGCTCAGTTCAACACCAAAGAGTCACTTATGTCTGGCCTTTTTTATTTTATTTTTTTAAATCAGAAAACTATCACTGCACAGGTTGACTTTTCATTAACTACAAAGTGAATATAATTAGCAAAGGGAAAAAAATAAATCCCTCTTAATTTCCCCAGATGCCAAGTTGAATTTCCCCTGGTGCTATTAAGTCACTCTCCCCGTGGAACTTATTATTGAAGCTTGTGAAACAATCTCCTATATATTTTAATGTTGGCTAATACCGAAGGCCAAGGCTTTTACTGAGCTTGACAGATTTCCTTAGGGCAGGCATCTTTCCATATGTTCAACTGGAAGTGTCTTTAAGAAAAACATCCATAGCCGGGCAGTGGTGGCACACGCCTGTAATCCCAGCACTCGGAAGGCAGAGGCAAATGGATATCTGTGAGTTTGAGGCCAGCCTGGTCTACAGAGCTATTCCAAGACAGGCTCCAAAGCTACAGAGAAACCCTGTCTCGAAAAACCAAAACAAAACAAAAAAACAAAAAACAAAAAACATCTATCCACTAATGCAAACCAATGGCGTCTTTTCTATTTGTGCTTCTTGTGTTTTTGATCTATTTGTTGGCATCTGTTGATCATGGAAACCATAGACAAGTGAAGTGTTTTTATTTTGTGACAGACCTCTAAGGCTCCTTCATTCAGTGCTCACCCACATCTCTGTATTGGTGAAATTATTAAGGCCACTCCACGTAGTTAAAAGGGAGGTTTATTTTGTGGGGTAACTTACAAATGAAGGGGTAGGTTGTAGGGTCTGGCAAAGGTATGGCGCAGTCCGGTGGTGTTCTCTGGAGAACTCTGCTCGGTCTACCTCCTGTGTCCAGGGTCCCAGAACCAAGAGAGACTTCTCCTGGATCCTGGGTCTTCTGCTTCCTCCCTCAGCCCCGCCTTGTGGGCGTGACCATTACCAAAGCCTCAATGGGGGTTGGAACTTCCAGGCCAAGGCTGGGATGGCTACCCACTACATTTCTGTCATCTTTTAAAACTTTTTTCATACACTACATTTTGATTGTATTTTTTCCCCTTACCCAGATTCTTCCACCTACCCAGCTTCATGTTCTTTCTGTCAGGAAATAAAGAGGGAGGGAAGGAGGGGGGGGGGAGGGAGGGAGAGAGGGAGGAAGGGAAGGGAAAAGGGAGGGAGGGAGGGAAGGGAAAATGGAGGGAGGGAGGGAGAGAGGGAGGGAAGGGAAAATGGAGGGTGGGAGGGAGGGAAGGGAAAATGGAGGGAGGGAGGGAGGGAGGGAGGGAGGGAGGGAGGGAAGGAGGGAGGAAGGAAGGAAGGAAGGGAGGGAGGGAGGGAGGGAGGAAGGGAAGCAGACTAAAACAAAACAAAAAATAAGGTAAGCTAATCAGTGGGTATATCAACCACACTCCAGGACAGGCACCATGCCCAGGAGTACTTACCCAAACAGGTGTTCTGTTTAATATCTTGCACAAGTGTATTATAAAAAATTCCTTTGAGAGAAAGTGAGATGAGGCCCTTAGAATTCCCTCTAAGACTGCAGTGATACTGGCCCCGACCCTCTCAAAAGCACTGTGGCCTTGGGAACGTCATGGTCAATACTTTGTGAATAGCTTGTGAATACCAGTTTCCTTTGGCCGAGGATTAATAGCTGCTAAGGACACATCTGCCCGTTGCAAAGGGAAGAGAGAAAGTCTGGTTACACACTGGGATTTGGGGGAAGCTCCTGCCCATGGAGCCTGACCCGGAGAGTCTTAGTTCACGCTGGGACACGAGGTGGAAACAGGAGGTGTAAGTGGCTTGGACCACAGTCAAGTAGAGATGATGATAAAGGGGCATACTGAGGATAAAACTTGATAGAAAAGACATAGAGTGTTGAAAAGAGAGTCCAAGCTTGGGGTAATGGTAACCAGATGGTGGCACCATTATTGAGCTAAACCTACTGCACCTCAGAGAGGGTGAGGAACTCCCAACAGGCATGACATGAGAAGAACCATTCTGCACCAGGTAGTGTTTACTCCTGGCGTCAGGAAAGTTCTGGAAGCTTATGTCATCCTCTCAGCATGCTTGCTCCAGGCTGCTGGTAGTGTCACACACGTGGAGGTGTTATTGCTTTAATGTCACTGAGAGCTAGCTGTGCTGGGTCTTGGAAGTTCTGCAGCCCACCAGCTGTCACTCACACATCCCGGTTTAATCTCTCCAGTGGAGGTTCCTGTCGCCTCTTCCAGCCACATCCTGACATGCTAAAGGATGCCAGCTCTGCCCTACTTGGATCTGTGCACATAACCCTTAGATCTTTGCATTGTCTCATCTAACCAGGCTTGGGTTGTTTAATCCTGCCCACGTGCTTACGCAGGCCAGGCATCCCAGTACCACACCCAGTCTCCTGGTTGCAGTAGGATGGAATGCTTCTTTATGGCTTTCCTATTCTTCCAGCTTCCTTCAGTGCTCTTGAATGTTTTGCATGCCAGGCAGCTACATGACCTTTAATAAATGGGCAGACAGAGTGCTGCAGCTTTCTCCTTGGTAGGGTTTTTAGGGGTAAAACTGTTGTTCTGGCACATAGAATATATGTTCTGTGCCCTACTGATGACGCACCCCATTAATGTTGTAATTGACAGATAGGCTTTAGTCCACTGGGTTTTGTTTTTTTGTTGTTGTTTTGTTTTATGATTGAAATACTGTTTTAAAAGAATCAAGGTAGATTTTTGATTCTTATTGCAACATCACAACAGAGATAAGAAGCAGATGCCATTCAGATGTCTGTGAATCATCCTGAGAAAAATGTGACATCCAGGTGATGTTATTTAGATAGTTCTGTGGCTTGTATTCAAATGAGGTGAAATGAGGCTAGAGCCAATTATTCATCTGCCTGTTTTGTGTTATAAAATGCGTAAGTACCTCTAAAGAAGAAACAATTACTGAGCCTTATGGTTGCTTGTTAATATTTTCCCAGGATCTTCTAGGAGCTAGCTAGCTCCTTCAGAGCTGTAATTCGGCGGTGTCTCCCTAAGAGTGCATTGCTTCTGAAGTCACTGGAATTAACTATCCTATAAGCATTCACTGTGACTCAGTGGCTTACTTTTCTGTGTTCCAGTTGTTGAGAACTTGCTTGCTGGGCTAGCCCTGGATGACCGGTTCTCCCACGACCTTGTGTATTGTCTTTTTCTTTTGCTTTTAATTAAAATATGATTACATCAGACAAAAAAGAAGAAGAAAAGAAAAAGTATATAAATACATCATCCCCACTCCTCCCTCCACCCCTCCTGTGCCTCTCCCTCCACCTCTCAAATTCACAGCCTCTTTTCCTTTCATTATTAGTGTTTTATAGATATATGAAAATATACATATTTTATGTATAATTGTGTAACTGTAACCAGCTGAATCCATTTATTGCTGCTTGTATGTATATGTTTTAGGGTGACTACTTGGTACTGGATAACCATTTGGGGGGGCTCACTCCTGGAAAAGACAAACCCTCCCTCTCGCAGCAGTGGCCTGTATAGCTCTTCATTTAGAGCTGAAGCCCTGTCAGGCTTCCCCCATCTACATCAGCATGGCAGGTGGGGTTTTCATCATTGAAGTCTTTGTTGCAGGAATTTTAAAGGTACTTATTAATAAAAACAAACCTGAGGCCAGGTATTGGGCTGGAAGATCAGAGAAGCAGAGCAAGCCACAGCTACCTCACCTTGCCAGTTCCTCAGCTGATCCTGTTTCCTCAGACTGGAAGTCTCTGAGTCCTCATCCAAATGGGTCTCTGCTAAACTGCTACTCCAAAGCCTAAAAGCTTAACCAGCCAATAGCTTCTAGTTTCTGGTCTTCACGCCTCATATATCTTTCTGTTTTTGCCATCATTCCCTGGGATTAAAGACTCACTTCTTGGGATTGAAGGCGTGTGTCACCATGCCTGGCTGTTTCCAATGTGGCCTTGAACTCACAGAGATCCAGCGGGATTTCCGTCTCTGGAATGCTAGGACTAAAGGCGTGAGTGCCACCATTTTCTAGCCTCTGTATCTAGTGGCTGTTCTGTTCTCTGACCCCAGAGAAGTTTATTAGGGTGCACAATATTTTGGGGAACACAATACCACCAGAGGTTTACCTCATCAGATGTATTGAGACTTCATAGATGCAGCATCCGTACCTTCTCTGATAAGGTACTATACTACAAGCTTGTTGCTGCAGATGGATCTATAGGGGACAGGCACCCATGGTAAGCTGTCCTCTGCATTTCGACTAGATGTAGCTTCTGAAATACTATCAGCTCCTAAAAGAGGACTCTTTGATAAGGGATGAGAGTCGTACTTATCTAGGGCTATAAGATTCTTTTAAATGGTAAGATGAATTATTTCTGGGGTTGGGATAGAACTGAAAAGCCATTTCTTGCAAAATAGATCAGATAGAGAATGTTGTCAGTGATCTGAGGACTTGTTTCCTGTTTGAGTCCCTTCTTGTCTGGGGAGGGGGGGTTGTCACACCTCTTGAGATGGCTCATCCTTTTCTCATGTAGCTCTTTCTAAGCAAACAGCAGCACACCAGCCCGTGTGTTCTCTTCACATCTTGCTCTGCCAAGCGTCTCCTATGCTATAGTTGCACAGTTGACTTTCTTGGGCCTTCGTATAGGACTTCAACTTGTTGAATCGTTCACCACCTTGTCTTCTGATTATTTCATGTTCTGTTTGTCCTTATCCCACCATTTGAACTCAGGAGTTTAGTTGAGAATGTTCCCTGATTTATGTACTCTGTCCACGGGAGCCTCTGGGACACAGCTGAGACCTGTGGGGAGGGTTGTCAATGCTCTTCTTCTGTCCAGTTCTGCCTTGACTTTTGTCTCTGTCTGCTCCCTTTGCCATTCCATGCCTGTGGCATGTATATGGGTTCCATTTTCATTGCTCTAGTGAAACCCCGAAGCCACATAACTTTATGAAGAAAGATGGTCTGTTTTAGCTCATAGTTCTTGAGGTCCAAGACTAAGAGTCCACATCTGGTGTGGCCTTGGTTACAGAGTGTGGAGATGGTGGAGAAAGATACATTGCACTAGATAGGAGAGAGAGAGAGGGAGGAGAGAGGGGGAGGAGAAAGAGGGGGAGAGGAGAGGAGAGGAGAGGAGAGGAGAGGAGAGGAGAGGAGAGGAGAGGAGAGGAGAGGAGAGATCTGATATCCTTCCCTCACTTGTGAAACCGTAGGAATTCAGTTATGGGGATTGCACCCTAACCTCACCTAGTCCTAATTCAGGTGTGGGGATTGCACCCTTTGTTTATCTACTCCTAATGAATCCCCAAGGCCTCCACCTCTAAATTGTTTCATTCTCTTAATGTCTCACAATGGTAATTAGATTTCAACATGTGAACCACTGTGGGACACTCTTAAGCCACATACAAACCATGGCAGCATGCATGTGGTACCCACATTGCCATGGTGCTGAGTCAGGTGACCCTACTGCTGAATTACAAGTCCATGTTCTCAGAAGAGGCCTGACTCTCCTGTCTGGACTGTGTTGATCCTGATACCTAGGATTAGGTACTAGACCAGGGAAGGAAAGGAATCAGGAACCAAGAAAGGCCCATGCTTGGACTTTTCAGGTTTCACCTGCTTATGGGTCTGTGTCACTACCCAGCCATGGATAGTAACAGGATGCTAGTTTGTGTCTCCTGTCCCCCTTCCCAGAACCTCACACTTGATAGACAAGCCCTAGACCACTGGGCTGCATTATATCTATATCTCCTGTATGCTATTGTTTTTAATTGAGAAATGAAGGGCTTGGTGTGGTGAACTTTATTCCCAGCATTCAGGAGACAAAGGCAGGCAGATGTCTGTGAGCTCAAGGCCAAGGCCAGCCTGGTTTACATACTGAGTTCCACCCTGTCTCTGTGGGGGGTGGTGGGAGAGGAAGAAATGAAGAAAGAAAAAGAAGGAAGTTCATTTATGGAAGTTTACTGGTTTCTGGTCATTAAACCATCCTCTTATTTCTTTGCATGAGATTTTTGACTGACAATGGCCTCTAAATTATGAGACAATAGGAGTATTGTTCAGGCTTAGGTAATAAAAAGAACACTTTTAAAAATGGCACACCTTTTCATGTATCCTGTATTTATGTATATATTGAAATAGCTCCTTTGAGGTAATTAAATCCTCCACAGTCTTTCCTGAATTCTCAGTGTGAATAGAAGATGTTCTTCTTAACTTCCAAATTAATCATGTGCAAAACATTTCCACAAGTCCTTTACAACACATGAGCACAGGTCTGTGAGCTCAGAGAGCACATATGTTGATTCCTAATTTCCTAATTTATAAACAGTGCCTTGTGAGGTATGAGATCTGGCTCTTGAGAATGTGGGGACAGTGGGGTTTTTATTGTTCATTTTATTTTATATTGTTTGTCCTTTTTAGACCCTCTGTTGTGCACCATGGCTCTATGTTATGACAGTTCACTTAACCATCATGCAGGCACTCACAGTTCTAGAGAGAGAGAGAAGGAAAGAGAGAGAGGGAGGGAGATAGATGATAGATAGATAGATAGATAGATGATAGATAGATAGATGATAGAGAGATAGATAGATAATAGATGATAGATAGATGATAGAGATTAGCTAGAAAGAAGATAGATAGATAGATAGATAATAGGTAGATAGATAGATAGATAGATAGATAATAGGTAGATAGATAGATAGATAGATAGATAGATAGATAATAGGTAGATAGATAGATAGATAGATAGCTGATATATATAGAGAGAGATTAGCTAGAAGACACACATTCTTGTAAGTGCTACCTTAAAACAACATCAAGAAGGAGAAAGTCCCTCCGTCCTCCTTTCGCTTTACTTCCTGTTTCTTCTGCTCTTCCTGGTCTCAGATGCTGCTGCTTGAGAGACAACGAAGTGAAACAAGAGTCGTGAAGTTCTGCTTTAGTCATCGGTTAACTTTGCACATCTATTTCGGGCAGCGGCCCTGTCTCATCAGTTTCTTGCACCCCAAATGAAAGGGGAAACCATTTTGGTGGTCTTTTCACATTTTTAAAAGTACATTTTCTCCATTCTTGGGTGCCTGTGCATGCATTCACTCTTGAACACATAAGCCTGTGTCCTGCCTCTTTGGGTCTCCTTTAACTGGTTCTAGAACTTTCTGTCCAAAAGTGGAGTCTGAATGCTCCTCTGTTTTCTCCTCTCTTCAGAGCCCCTCACAGTCAGGCAACATGTTGCCTTAGTCAATTGGGTTTCTCCCGTTTGGGGGTCCTGGTGATAACTTGAAATGTGTCCCGAAGTGTGGAAGACGTATCTGACTTGGCCTGGCATTCCCTGCTTTGATTGTCAAAATTCCTTGTCCTTTTACATGTATTGGTGTTTCCTTTTTGCTTTGCCACCTTCCCACCAGTTAGACTCCAGTCCACAGGCACAGCTCCATCAGCATCTTCTTCCCAAGACCTTCTTAGAGTCTGGGGCTTAGGCAAGCTGCCAATGCTTTTAGCATCTTCCAGGAGGCGTCTGATAGATGTCTTGCCATGGAAGCCCCCTTGGTGCTAGTCAGTCTGCTCGGTAGTGGGTTGTTCATTCTTCTTGAAGACCAAGTGGTCTGTGGGATGTTCCCAAGGAGACGTCATTGAATCCCCTCCACCTTTCACTGTATTTCATGCTTTCCCAGTTGAGCATGATGTTAGCATTAGTACATGCTTTATTGCCACTTCTAATAACTCAACTTGCCCAACGTGATTCATTTTATAGGATGCTTTCCAAATCTGGCCACCACAGAGACTGAGGACTTAGTCTGTGTGAGGCCCAACACTGGGCATGCCATCGATCTTCATAGAGTTCTGCTTATGGATAGTGTTTTGTTCTGAACATCAGGGATTTTTTTTTTCTCTAGTATTTTCCACTTAGGATTCGTAGTACTACTTTGAGAGCTTGATGCAGCTCAGCGTGACTTCAGGAAATGTATAGCCATTATTTTCTTCCTGTTGTAGACAAATGATGTTGATGTGTTTTCACACTTGTCTATTTTTAGATTTGTTCCTACAGAGGCCCTTAAAGAAAAATGCTATCTACTATGTATGGAAAAAGCAGGTCCTTATAGGAAAGTATACTAGTGGCTGTTGTGACAGGGGCAAGATTACAAGCATCTGAGTATTTCTGGATACCTTATATCAAAGTAGAAAATTTAGTAAACATTTAGTGCATGGGTTTATGTTATGTCTATGTTGGTGTAGTTTATGTTACCTCCCTATATTAGAGCAACACACCCAGTCAATACTTAGGTGCGCTTTTACTCCTTATCCAGCCTTGCTGCCTAAGTTAGGGGCATCTATACATCTGTTATTCTCACTTGTAATATACATCATGTGTGCACACATGTGTGTACATTACTCTGTAAGTATGTCATAGTTATGTCAGTCTTTTACATAAGAGGCACATTCCTCACATGTAAACTTTCCTGTGGGATGCATCGAAGAAGAATGATACAGAATATGTTCTGATAGATAAGTGAAATTCTTCAGGGCTATGAGGGCCATGGAGGCCCTTAATTGAAAAAGCTATGTGAGCATTGGAATTCAAGGAAGAGATGGGGGCACACTCAGTTGTTAAATGAATGGGTGGGTGAATGAATGAGTGAGTAAATGAATGAGTGAGTGAATGAATGAGTGGGTGGGTGAATGAATGACTGAGTGAATGAATAGAGGCACTAGTGTTAGTGTTTTAGGGATAAGGCAGACTCCATTGGTTTCCTAGTTATGTATTGACTCAGGTGCTCACTGGCTCTCTGGCCATGAGAGAAGCAGGGCTTTCTTCTTTGTATCATTGAGAAGAATTCTTTTAAAAAGAAAACCTGTTTGTACTATAAAATATCTATGTTAAAGCAAGTAGCCATGCTTTATATTATGGGGTTAGGTGTCTCTTTGTTACAAGTGGGTTTTTTGTTTTGTTTTTTGTTTTTAAATCACTTAGAGAGGTTTAAAGGTAATGGGTTAGGGTCATAGCTGCTTGAACAAGAAGACTGGGAGAGGAGGCTAGGGCTATGGAAAGCTTTTCAGCTTTTGTACACGTCCTTTTGGGCGGCATCCCACAGTGTCCCAGACTGTGCTGAATGCAGAACTCAGTTAGAGCAAGCAGTTGATCTGACCCAGCAAGTAGAGCCTGTTATAAAAGGTTCCTGCAGCTTAACGATCTGTTGACGGGGGCAGGTGCACCATGAGTCCAGGCAGAAATGCCAGTCATGATTGCAAGCCAAGGAACAGGACTCCGCATCTGGATCAAGCTTGGCCAGGTACAGGGAGGGGGTTAGTGAGCACTTTTGTTCCATAGGAAGAAGCTTGTGTACATCTGGTAAGCAGGTGGAGTTGCTCCTGGACACAAAGGAAAAGCTTTACAGACAGGTCAGGCAAGAGCCAAGGTAAGTCTGTGTAGTGGACCATCACTTCCAGGTACCACAGAGTTAGTCCAATTATGCTCAGCATTGCTTATGTCCAAATGGCAGTTACGTTCAGTGGGGCACGGGAAGGTGATGGGAGTGGTGCCCCCACACTTCTGTGAGTGTCTCTCCAAAGGAAAGAGAGAGACCTTTCCAGGAAATTCGGACACTGAAGTGGAGAGACAGCAGCAGTTGTCTGCAGTACAGAGCCTGAGCTGCACAGAGTCCAGTGATGATGTATTAATACAACTGAAACTTTCTGTCCCCCAGCTATGCAGTCATGGTCTGGAGACCAGAGGTGTACGACTGAAGCGTTTCTGTTTAATTTCCATACTTGGGCAGGTGTTTCATTTCTCTGGTGCCTCACCTCAAAGTGTAATACGAGAACCGAAGCTGTCAAGTGCCCGGCTCATCATCTCAGTTAACGCCTGCTTTCTGTCCTCCATCTCCAATAGCTACTGCACTCCCACTGAACACTTGAAATGACCCTCCCCTTAGGACAATGCAGAGTGCAAGGTTTCAAATCTCCTTGGTAGCTGCAGTAACTGCCTCTCTACATACAGAGAGAATGAAAACATTTAAATTGTTCCTCCACAAATTCCTTTGAAACAAAAACCAGAGCTTGAGACAGGAGAGAGAGGAGTGTGTGTGTGTGTGTGTGTGTGTGTGTGTGTGTGTATGTGTGTGTATACACGTTCATGCGTGTGCCTGAAGAAAAAGGTTTAATAATTATTTACTAATTACTTACTCAAAATAACAGTATACATGTGCGCCCCTCCCTCCCTCCCTTCTTCCCTCTCTCCCTCTCTCTCTCTCTCTCTCTCTCTCTCTCTCTCTCTCTCTCTCTCTCTCTCTCTCTCTCACACACACACACACACACACAGCCTTTGAAAAGGGCAGTGGACAGTGTTTCTGTCTCCTCCTAAGTAGCACCAAGGTTTAATTGCACCTCTAAAGTCACCAGCTAGTTTTCCAGTTCATCTTCTTTTATTAGCTTCTGACTGTTGCAAGCATGATTGTTTATTTAATGACCTCAGTCTAGGTCAAGAATCTTGAGCCAACAATATGGCCTCTTTAAGGACTGATACTGGAACACACTGAGTAAAAGGTAATCAGACTCTGCTTAGTGTGTTTAGGAGATAAATACAGTAGATACAGTAGACATTTTAAGTCTACTTGCGGCCTACTTCTAATTGAAATCAAGTTGAGTCTGCACAATCACAATGACTCTCTAACCTTATTATGAGGCTACAGAAAAATTTTGTATTTTCTACTGTTCTCCCTCCTGCCTACTTAGCACTGTATTTCATTGCATAGCCCCTACACAGATGGGAGTTTGGAGGAAAACATACTTATTTCATATCAACTTACAGAACTGTATGAAAGAACTCATTATTTCACTACCAACATTGGTTCACCCTGGGCATAACCCTGGTTGACTATTATCCCTTCTACTTGTGTGCTTAGCACTTTTTTTCTATATCAAATATTTTGAAAGAGAAATTACCTTTTCTAATCTCTAGGGAGACTAGAAATCAGGAACAGCTTGAGTAGCAAGTGTCAGTCTACATTATAATACAATGCCGTCCTCGGGGTAATGTTTTAGGGCCTAGACAGTAAATTGCTTTGCTTAGTGTTGTACAGAAATGCCCTAAGCAGGTTCTGAACACAGATCTGACTGAAAGTCTCCCCATCCCACAGCCTACTTTTCTGATTTTATAACCCATAAGAATGGCTAGACTATTTCCCTGTATATGAAGAACCAGGTATTGCCCCAAGTGTAGCACAACTGTATCATCTCACACAATCCCCACACAACCTTGTAAGAAAGTAGAAGCTATGGGTTAGCATTTTATTCCACTTGGTATATGCAGAGTACTTTAACATGTAATCACAATAAAAGATTATAGATACGGTACTTATTTTTTAACCCCCTACATCTCTTTCAGATCTCTGGCTAGTGTAATATCAGGTGGCAGGTGTGTCTGACACTGTACAGTGGTGGGAAGGTGATGAGAGACATAGGCCACAGGGACTATTTTCTGTATTCTTTGCCCATCAGTTGTCACAAGCTGGACCCCCACCCCATTGTCCTTCGCCTGTATGATCCCATGGTCTCCCAGCAGCCTATCTCCTTGAACCTCACAGCGGATCCCTGCTGGATTAAGAACATAAAGTCAAGTGGCTCACTGTTTCTCTGGATCTGGTCCTGCCTCTCTTCTTGCTTCAGATTCAAGACTCTCCTGTTCGGTATCACAGGTTCTCTTGGCTATTCGTTCCTCACCGGGGCCTCATTCCTGCCCTCCACTCTCCGACTGAGTCCTGTTACCCCTTATCTTTTCTTACTGTCACTAAGACCTCTCAATTCAGCTTCTCTCCAGAGGCCTTCTCTGACCTGTATGAAGCATCACCGATCCTGAGCAAAGCCCTGATGTCTGCAGAAACTATAGCCACAGTGAGCATAGAGAGCTTTGATGGGCTTTCTCTACCTGCTGGCCATTTCCTTCAGCTCCCTTAGAATGACCTGTAATTATCTTCCTCTACTCTAGAGGATAAGTCCCAAAGAGGGAATCTTATCTTATCTTCTGCTGTTTCTGTAATGGTTTTTCAAAATGCCTTCCCATAGACATGAAGTATGTTGACTGAGCAGATGATGGGATTACGTTTTGCTGATTGGATTGTGGTATTTGTGAATAAGGATTGAAAAACTTCAAGCCTTTTCCATGAATAACCTTTGGGCCTTTCTGTCCTTGGTGGCATCATGCTCTGTGGTATGAAAGCACACTCGGGGTCTGGGCAGAGGGAGGAGTTACCTATTTGGTAACTGAAATGAATGATAAACAGCACTGGTGGCAGTGCTGGTTACTGGCGGTGGAAAGGTCACAAGGCATGGCCCAAACTGCCTAGTAGCAGAGAGCTTTATTAGGAAGAAGAGGGGTGGGGGGGGGGATATAAGAGAACCAGGCCTGGGGAGGGAAGCATGTGCAGAGAGAGGGAAAGGTGGTGGAGTAAGAGACAGAGCAGAACAGAGAGAGAGGGGGTGGGGTCTGCGTCTGGCTCCCCCCCCCACAGGGTTTCTCTGTGTAGTGTCCAGCTTTTTAAGGGTTCCAGGTGAACATGCACAGGCTTACAGAGCTACACCACACATGTGCTGATTGCGTGACCACGACACATGTACATAGTCGCCAGCACACACTGATGATGTAAGGCACAAGACCATGTGCAGTCGTGCAGCTGGAGTGAGGGCAGAATTCTCACAGTGACCCAGCAGTTACTGCTCAGAAGACACCAAGTGGCTGCTGGCAAGAGCTCATGATTGCTGCATTGTCTCTTCAAATACAGGACATTCTAACTAATTTCATCACTAGTTGGAATGATGATATTATTCAGAAAACAAAACTTTTTTTGGTGAGGTTAGATAAACATCAAGTAGGGTATTACTAAATTTATACTTTCAACGGAGCTGGAATTCTGAATTACTGAATCACTACTCCTTATCTTTTAAAAAAAATAAAAGCTGTGGTAGTCAGCTCTCTCTGTTGCTAGAATAATTAGTACTCGACATAATGAACTTACAAGGAATAAAGTTATTTGGGCTTATGTTTTATATTTTTCAGCCCAGGATTGCTTGGACTTATCACTTTGGGGCCCACAGCAAAGCAGCACTTTTTGGTAGAGGGTTTGTCATCAAAGAAATGCTGGTCGATTTACCAAGAAATGCTATCAGGAATCCATACCTCAGAACAGGTAGAAAGTGAACAGAAGAGAAAAAAAAATTAAGGAAGGCAGGAAGGAGGAGGCAGGGAAGAGAGGAGACAAGAAGGAGGAGACAGAAAGCGGAAAAGAGGGAGTGCAAGAGCTAGCCAGGGGGTGATGGTCTCCTTCAAAGGTATGGCCTTAATTACCCAGCTGTCTCCCTTAGGCCTCATGTTCACCCTCCTAAGAGTTTTAACCACCGTCCAGTAGTGTCAGAGGATAATAACCAAGTCTTTGACAGCAGGCCTTTGAGGGACATTTAAAATCTCAGCCACCACCTTGTTCATTTCAGTGGCAGCTATACCAGACTTCAAACAGACTGGTTTGACTCTCGTGGTTTTAAGAAGTCACAAACCTTGGCCAGGCCAACATGAGACGAGGCTGTTCCTGGAGCTACTGTGTGCTCTGGTAAAGGAGGACCACTGCTTGCCTGTTTGCTCTGTAGACATTTTCATTAATCAGGTAGATAGGGGTGTCCTTTCCAGGCCTCACCTCTTACTGAGGAGGGAGGAAGAACCAATTTGTTTCGAAGGTGTCCGTGTTCTAGTGGATGGCTCCACACTCATGCATGCATGGACAGCACCAATTGGACTGAGTGTGTTATGAGGGTCAGGGTGAAGGGGGGGCGGGGAAACACATTGGAAGGATGATAGAGGTAAAATAAGAGATAGATATGAATATATTTCATTGTATACCTGAATGAAATTCTCAAGAATAAAGTCTGTTGGGTTTTTTTGTTTGTTTTTTTAAGAAACTGATCCTATCAGTAGTTGTCAGGTGTCTAGCTGGGCACCGAGGGCCTGGGAATGGATGCCTGAGTGACTCTGGAAACTCCAAAATATGCTAAAGAAGTGTGTGCATGTGTGTAGCGTTGTAGCTGTATGTTTGTTACACGGGCAGGCAAAGATATAAATGATAGGAGAAGAATTAAATCTTATTGTAACCAGAACTCACTGTTCAGTATGAGAGTCTCTCTCTCTCTCTCTCTCTCTCTCTCTCTCTCTCTCTCTCTCTCTCTCTCTCTCTCGGGGGGGTATATGGATATGATACCTGAGGCAGTTCAAAACCATGATGGTATTGATAATGAGGTTGGTTTCTAAGAATAAAGCATGATCATTTAAAAGCATTAGAAAGTGTAGTGTGCCGTTGGAGTTAATACTCATCTGTGTGTTTATATTTCATAACCATAATGATACACTTCCAGGAACTTAGGATTCAGGGAAATAAGCAGATGAGCGCTCGCTCTCTCTCTCTCTCTCTCTCTCTCTCTCTCTCTCTCTCTCTCTCTCTCTCTCTCTCTCTTGCTGGCTCCTCTCCTCCTTAACCTATGACATAAGCAAATTCATCTGTTAGGAATATATCAGTTCCTAGGCTTTGGTTTTGAACTCCATCAAAATATTAGATGTCAGTTTGCCTTTGGAGAAGGTGGTCAGTCAGGGGTTGGGATGAGTTACAGAGTGACACGTTGGCAGCTCTATGGAGAGAAGTGGTAAGCAGCAGACCTGACCTGTGATGGTCCCATGGCCAGGGTCTTCAACAGACTGAAAACTTTGGTCCTGTGGATGTATCCTTCCTTCTGTAGGGTTAAGTGCATTAGGTTATGTGAGGATTCCTGTCTCATCCAAGTGCCACTGGGTGAGTTGCTTCAGTTCTCATGAGACACATGGTAACTCCCTTGACTTTCCAGATAGGCCAACATAGGAGAATCAGCTCACCTATGAGGTTTCTGTTAGTCTAGAAACAGTACTATAGGACCCATGTTTGGTGATTTTATACAGTTAAAATATGCCAGCATCCCTCACTACCTGCCTGGACCACTAAGGATTACTGTGAACTTGGGTGCCTTCACAGGAAGCAGGTGACCTATGGGGTATGTTGCTCAGTCAGCTTTCTTCTTTCTGGGACACTAGTTCCTCTAGTTCCTATGACATTGTCTTGCACCATAAATTTATTTACAGTTTTGGATTTATGCATGTTACAAGTTTGGGGATCTTGCATCTACTTGTAAGAAAGGATCTGTTCTCAATATATTGCTGATCTGGCTTTGCCCACTGGTGAACTCATCAGACAACTGAGGGGTTGTGTGAATCAGGTGGAATATTCAGGAAATTGTGAGCAAGGGGAGCTCACAATTGCACTGCCAGGAATGAGTTACTGCTCTGAGACACTGTGACAGCCCCCCATTCTCTAAGCCCCAACGTCTGGATTCATCCACCCCTGTTCACTCTTCAAACACAATAATTGCTTTTATCACATACTGACTAAATATCAGGCATTTTATAAGTACTTTGTATGCAGACCCTGTCATCTTAAACCAGTTATTCCAGGAGATGGACACACAATATTTCTGTTTTATAAATTAGGGTACTAATGAGAGTAGCCGCCTAATATGTCTTAGTGTTTGCCTTGACATTTAGCAGATATATGTTCAATGAGATTTTGGTTTCCAAGTTTAATCCCGACCTTCTTGGGATTACTAATCTAGAGAAGATAGGTCACCGAGGAGACCACAGAAACACGAAATCAATGCTTTAGGGTCGATTTCCATTGATTGCATGAGTGCTGTGTGCCCTCTGTGCACTTTTACAGCAGGAAAAACTGCAAAGGATGCTAGAGAGTGTGGTAACGATGCATTTCTCTCTCCGACTCAGCTTCACTGTCAGCGGGGCTTCATAACAAAGGTGTCTTGAGAAGGCCTGGCTGACCAGGACACTTCAGTGAGCACTCATCCTAAAACAGTGGCTTCACAAACTTCTTCCTGCTTCCTGCAAAGGTGGCAAAACCCTCAAGAGTCCCTATGAGTCTAGATAGGTAGATTAAGAACTGCAAATAAATTCAATGGCTTATATGAACACATCACTAAAATACCAAACAAGCCCCCTGGGTTACCAAACCACTCCTAAGGGACATCATTTCTCTACTTAAAACAGAGATGTAACTGTGTGTGGAAAGGAACCTAGTAGCTCCATGCTATCTTAATTTTGACCTCTCTAGGGTGGAAATGAAGGAAAATTCCCCTTTGGATTGTCTTTACTACACTATACACTGAGAACTGGGTGAAAGAACCCACCAGCTCTTGATGTGGCCTTCATGACTGATGATAGCTTGCACAGACTGGTGATCCCTGTGGTCCAGAAGATAAGTCAGGAAGATCAGTAGCTCAAGGTCATCCTCTGAGAGACACCAAGTCCAAGTCAGATGTCATGAGACCCTGCCTTTAAACAAAACAGCACAAATATATACTTATAAACCAGCTGTGGGTATACATTGAACAACTGTCAAATTGCATGAAGAGAATGTGCTTTCACCTGTAACCCAGTAGAAGGGTGAGGTCAAATTCATGACCCACTGTCCTCAAAGTGGTTCAAATAAGAGCTTTAGTTCTTTTCTTCATGGAATATAGATTAATAGGTTATTGATATATCCAGACCTGCCAATTTCTACAGTGAGCTAAGCAATCATTCCAATTATAATAGCTACAAACTCTTGCCGTCCACATTAGCCAAGTTCTAGGTCTTTCCCACGGATACTTTTATTAGCACATCCTGAGGATGTCTGAGGTTATGAGGCGTATGCCTTCTAGAACTAACAGTCAGTAGAGATCAGATGTATCGTAGAAGATGGTACTTGCCTTTAGACACCCTGAGAGTTATAGCTTAAGGTTTGTGTGGGCTCTGCATGTCACTGCTAGGCTCTCTGGAACTATGACAGTGATGCTAGAGAGTGTGTGGGGGGGGTCCCCAACAGTTCCTGCTTGCTAAGGACCTCACTGTCTACTCTTAGTGGAAAACCCCCCTCTTGGTGTTATATTTGGTCACTGCATCTCAGAGCTCAGTTATCTCATTTGGTCAGTACATCCTGGAGCTCAGTATCACTTTTGGTCAGGGTGCCTTGGAGCTCCTGGAGTTCCCCATGAACCGAGCTTCACATACACCATCCTCCCCAACCTTTTCTTTAACATCTGGGTAGTATACACCTAGAACCATCCAGCCCCTTCTCAGTTTCTACACTTGGTTTGGAACATGTCACCATTCTAGACTTAGCCTCTCGTGTAGAGAAGTTCCTTGTCTAATCTTCCTTGGACCTCTGCTAATCCATTAGGATTGTTTTAATTACTCAGATTCTCTTGTAAGAAAAAGAAAAGGAGTAAATTCCAATCCCTCTGACCCAGGAAGGTACTGTAGGAATTCTTAATTACAAATTAACATGGAATGGGGAACGTGTGAAATCCTGCTCATCTGAGACCCTAAATCTCTCGGGAGGACTGATCCATTGCTCCTCAGAAAAAAAATTACCAAAGGGCTAGGCTCTCAAAAATGCAATGTTGTAAAGTCCCACCTAAAGACATTGCTTGGAATGGCATGGGGTGTCTTCCTCAATCAATCTCTATTATATACTGAGGCACAAGGTCTCCCATTTGATCTCAAAGCTTGACAAGTTCAGCCTGTCCAGCTTGTTAGCTGGCTCTTGGAATCTCCTGTCTCTACCTCCCGCATGCTGGGATTATAACTGCATTGCCGTGTCCACTCTGTTTCATTGCTGGAGATCTAAACTCGGGTCCCCACCCTTGCACAGCAAGTGCTTTACCAAATGATCCATGTCCCCAATCCCTGTGTGAAATTAGGATAATGTAAAAGTAGAGGATGAAGCTTGTGTTGTACCTAAACTATGATGTAATGATTGACCATGACTGTGGGCAAAACTGGCCTCTCTAAAACTGAAAAGTGGGTAGGGTTGAGCCTGCTGCCTTGGAGCTGTGACCTTCAGGACAAGGAAGATAAAAATGTAGCTCTGATCCTAGAAAGCTCTCAGTGGCTCCCTGCCAAGCAGAGACTAGACTTCAGACTGCTTTCTCAGCATGAAGAACCCTTTTTGAGCTAGAGAGTGCTTCCTCAGCATGATGTCCAGTGCAGCCCTTTCTTGCCTCAGTGGGGGCTGCTTCCCTGTTCCACGTCTTAGCATCTCACTGAGTCTCCTACCATATCTGTGCCCCACAGGCAAGCTTGTCTGCATTTGTCCCGAGCTCTCTTACTTATCATTAGTATCTTTATCAGTAGTGGGTGGAGAAGCTTTCTCTTGCCTTCCAAATGGGGCAGTGGAGACAAGGACTTCTTTGTCATTTGGAGTGTATTTATTGGGCAAACTGTTGACTACCTACTGTTTGTTGACTGGTGTGGAGATGAATAAGGCACCCTCTACAGCCCCAGGCTGCTCCTATTCTGGTAGGGGGAGACTAGCTTTTAACCAGAGAGACAGAAAACCTCCAGGTAAGTGTGCTGTCCGGGAGGAGTTGGTCCATGTGGCTGTAGACCCAGAGCAGCTTGGCTGGCTTCAGCATTGCAGAACACTTCAGAGGGCCGCATATCAGCAGGTTTCATGGGAAGAGTTGGCACTGAACGGTAGAGAATGAAGACAGATGGATTTGTTGTTTTAGAATGTTATTGTCCTTTCACTGAAGAGGAGGAAGAGTTTAACTTAATCCTGTTTGTTTGCTGAAGTTTGCTATGGTGCAGGGATCAGACTCAAGGTCTTGGCAATAGCGCCCGCCGCCCTCCCCCACATTTTTAACTAGGAAATAACAGTGAGCTCTTTAAATTTTTTCTGTTCTCTCAGTTCTATGACCTGTATTTTTTTTTTTTTCTTTTGAGGTGACCTCAGTCTTGCGATCCTAAGGAGTGAGTGCCTTAGGATCCATTGATTACACTGTTGCCGTGACCTTGGGGGAGCTTCACAGTTGTGTGATGATGATCTGGAAAATGAAGTTAGAAATCTCGCTTTTAGTTGGAGAAATGATTAGACTAGTGTAGTTGGTTGGGTCATTGTGGATTGCCTACTTAAACCTCAATATTTAGCTTTTTTTTTTTTTTTTCTATTTTCATCCAAAAAGAAACAAGAAAAAATATTCAATAGGATGCTTAAATTTTAAAATATATTTCAGATTACTTGTTTGAATTTTACCTAAACTGTCACATAAACTAGTCCAAAGTTATTGACTTTGGGGTATCTTTTTATGAAATGGAAGAGTCTCAGTCAGACATTTTGATGGGAAAGATGAATAAATATTATTGGTTTTGAAGTAGATAATTTTACATAAATATTAAATGGCACCCCTAGCAATAATATTATGTGAGCTTACCTTTTTTTTATAAAAGGACAATACCTGTAAGGAGAAGTATGTGGCTCTTGTCAGATTTTACACTGTAGAAAAGATTTGAAATGTGGGTCTGGTCTGAATAAGGATAATAAAATGAAACATTTATTTATTTATTTATTTTGATGTTTTCTATTTTGAGACAGGGTTTCTCTGCCTCCCAGGTGCTGGGATTAAAGGCATGCGCCACACTGTGCGTCTATTGAAGCATTTCTTGTCTACTAAGAAGCATGTTTCTTTCAGGTTATGAGAAGACAGATGATGTTTCAGAGAAGACCTCATTGGCTGATCAGGAGGAAGTAAGAACCATATTCATCAACCAGCCTCAGTTGACAAAATTCTGCAACAATCATGTCAGGTAGGATAGGCCAGGGGAAGGCTGGGGAGAATGGGATGGTTAAGCAGGATGGGTAGGGAAAAAAATGCCTGCCAGGTATGATAGCACACACCTTTCTTCCCAGCACTCTGGAGGCAGAGGCAGCTAGATCTCTGTGAGTGCATAGCCAGCCTGGTCTGTATAGTGAATTCCAGGACAGCCAGGGCTACACAGAGAAAGGGTCCCTGTTTCAAAGCGAGTGGGTGGGGTGAGTTACCAGGAGCTCTCAGTTCAGTTAGAAGGGTCTGCCATTCCAATGTTTTCTATCCATAAAAGAAATGCTGGCCCTGGTGTGACTCATGCATGGTCAAAAGTCCTGGATGTGGGAAGGAGCAGAAGGAACAAGCACCTAGACTCCAGGAGTTTTGAATAATCAACTCTACCCCTGGACAATTGTTGTCTCTCTAAACCTGTTAACTAGCAGTGTATTGTTTTTGCGTGCCAAGTTTTAACAGCTTAGGAACAATTCTTGAAATTGTCTACCGAGAACTTTTGGAGGTTTGGTTTGTTTGTTTTAGCTAGAGTCTTAAAGTATGGGTTTGGATAGTTGTACTATAGCACACGTAATACAGCATGCTTCGCGAATGTCTTCCTTGCCGCAAATGATAAGGTTTTAATTTCAACAGTCATGAAAAGATTCCACATAAGCACTAGATTCTAAGTAGCTTTGGACCAAAAGAACACCCCAAGTGCTAGCCTGCTTTTCTCCAGGGGCAGATTTACCATATTTGAGGTGTACCCATTTACAATTAGTACTTAAAACATTGCAGATCCTCTAGTAGTATCTCTGTTGCAGAGTATGGCATGCATCTTTAACTTCCCCTCTGTTTATTAACAAGAGGAAGGAAGGCCTGGATGTTTCCGAGACCAACGTGTTCCTGTCTTTATTGATTCTGGCCAGTGTGGCGTCCTCACCATGTTCCTAGCATGGCCCTAGAGACAGTACAGGTAGAAGAGCAGAAAAAGCTGTTGGCCTGGTTATCCAGGAAGCTGCTTACACTGTCTGGCTTTGCTCAAAGGCTGATATGTTTCTGTTGATGTGTTAGTGCAGTATCTTATCTAAAACTGCCCTTCTCTGCAAGCAACTCCTAGTACTGGTCAGCGTGATAACTGACCAGAGTAGACAAATGATGGTATAGAGAAACAAAGCTTATGAGTACACAAAAAGCTCGGTCTCGGCTGTTTATTATCCGGTTCCTTTCCCTCTTTCTCATTTACATTACCAATCCCTTACTATAGTTTCCAAATTTGAAACCGTGAACAGATGTTGTCATCTGATTACTCCTGTGCTGGGAACAGAACTTTGGAAACATGGGTCCTGACTGTGGAGGAGCTAAGCTTTATGCTTCTTTTTGTCTTTGCTTTCTAGTACTGCAAAATACAACGTGATCACATTCCTTCCAAGATTCCTCTACTCTCAGTTCAGAAGAGCAGCTAATTCATTCTTCCTCTTTATCGCCCTGCTCCAGGTAAAGTTGCATCTATCTTCAAACATCTGTTCAAAGCTGGTATGCAAGAAGTAGAAAAGGCTTTATTAAATCCTCCAGCAATGCCCTGAGGCTTATAGAAAGGCAGAGAGAGAGAGAGAGAGAGAGAGAGAGAGAGAGAGAGAGAGAGAGAGAGATTAGCTGGCCATAGTGCATATTCCCTACTGCTGGGGCTGCTGCATGCCCAGAGTATCTGGCCTCCTCCACCCCTCCAAGCCTTTGGGTTCATGCTTATTCAAATATTTGATATGGCCTATAAATTCAATGGCAAGAAGTGTTCGTTTTAGGTATTGAAGGGAGGAGAGACTTTCCCCCCAAATTATCCAGTTAGTTTTATTTCGGTGAAAGTATCAATACTGAATGGCTCACTATAAAAATGATCACTTCCAAAAATGACTGCTTAAGCTGGGTGGTGGTGGTGGTACATGTTTTTAATCCCAGTACTTGGGCAGCAGAGGCAGGCAGATCTCATGAGTTCAAGGCCAGCCTGGTCTACAAAGTGATTTTCAGGATAGCCAAGGCTGTTACACAGACAAACCTTGGGTGGGTGGGTGGGGGACTGGAGGGGGGACACGACCATTTAGTTAGTTTTCACAAATGTTTTAAGAAAAAAAATGCATTTTAAAAAAAGCCAACGTTCACTGTTAGCAAAGGATTTGAAAATGCAGCAAAGCATAAAGAAAAATTAAACCAATTATTCCAGCACCAGGCAGAGGTCACTGCTCTTGAAATTGGGGTCTCCCAGTCTTCTTTGTGACCACAAGCACCATTTTCTGATTTAGGTAATGAAAAGGGATAGTGAAATGAACATCATTTTGTAGTCTGATTTATCCGTATTAAATGTGTAGACATTTCTACAGCTATTTGTTGCATTTCTGCGTCATCACCTCGATGGTGATGTGTGTTATTATATGATACTTTGTCTTTTTTCCATCCTGCACTGTGTTGGCTCTCTGTACTGTGTATTTATAATCAAGCTAATGAGCTTGTTCTGCAGATACTTCACCCGGAACGAGTAAAGCCTGTGGGAAATGTTTGAGAAGGGTCTGTGACTTTGTTCTTTTGGGTTATAACCCTTCCAGGTCTCACTGTTGTTCTTGCCTTTTCTCTTATTCAGCAAATACCTGACGTGTCACCGACAGGTCGATACACAACACTGGTTCCTCTCTTATTTATTTTAGCTGTGGCAGCTATCAAAGAGATAATAGAAGATATTGTAAGTATTTAATTTTTCACATGTCAATTACTCAAACGTATATTAATTTTGTTTTCTTAAGCTATTTAATTTACATTGTAGGCCCTTTAAAATGCCCATTCAACTTAAAGATGAACAGAATTGCATTTCTTTTCCTGAAGTCAATTTCTAACAGATTTATAGTGAGAAATTCTTGGTACAGCACTCTCTTAGGTTTATAATTTATTAATAAAAGAAATACAGTAATTGGCATGAAGAAAAAAATTGGACTTGAACATTGTTTCTGATTAATTGAAACAATCTCCAAATATAAAAGAAGTTTTTAATTTGTATTTTTTATTTTTAAAGTTAAATATTGTGGTTTTTACCTTATTAGATGCCTTGATTTCTTCTCATTCTATTTTAATATTCTGAGTTTCCTCTCCATTTATCTTGTCTTATTGAAAGACAGCAGCAGCAAGTTTGCTATTTTTAGCCTTCCATGGTAGGAAAGAGGAAGTCAGTTTCCCCTCATAAAATAAATTCCCCCAGATAACTTTAGACCTTTTCCGTATTCTATTTTAACTGTCTTATCTCAAGAAGCCAATATTGTGTTTTCTATTGTGGGTTTTTGATGATTTCACTTGTCTTACAGTACTTCTTTGCATGCCTAAAATGACCTCCTGTTGGGCTTTAGAAGAATCAGGTTTGGGTCAGGGAAGATGAGGAAGTCTCACTAAATGCACAGCCCCACATCTCACAAATATTAATCTTACTTCTACAACCTTACTTCATTAATCTTATTAAAAAGAGAAAAACAGAGATTCACGTGGCCTGCTAGAATTGGAGTGATTGGGTGCTGCATCAGTGATCTCAAGGCTCTAAGTATCTAACAGCACACTCCGAGGCTACATAACTGTGTGTGTGTCTAAGACACTGTGGTCCTCTTGATTGGTGCTATCCTGGTTGGGCCCACAAGCAGGGCAATTGAAGGAATTCTCCTTCCTTAGCTTGTTCCCACTCACTCCTGTTCTTTAAGTCATAACTGGATTTGGCAGTCCCGGAGACCAGTCCTCACTGGAATTTTTACCTCTATCTTTGCCTCATGCACTCTTTTCTTTCTTTGTTAAACCTGATTTTTTTTTTTTTTTCTGGAGCACATGTGACCCATTAGGCATTGTGCTATTGGTTTGGGGATTGCTTGTTTATTTGTTTTTTACTCAATAACTTCAAGGGTTCTCCACTTAAAGCATGAAAACTGAGTCTGGAGAGATGGCTCAGTGTCTGAGGTTGTGTGCTGCTCCAGGAGAGGACCTGCGTTTGCTTCCAAGCACCAGTGTCAGGAAGCTCACAATTACATGTAACTTAAGTTTCAGAGGATCTGGTATCCTCTTCTAGACTTTGTGGGCACCTGTATTCATTCGCACACATTCACACAGACATGCAGTCATGCACATGATTTAAAATATAAATGAGTCTTTTTTAAAAAACCACATATAGATGCTCTACTAAAGAGTTTTTTAAAATACAAAACTTTTTTAAAAAGCAAGGAAGCTGAGACTTTAAGAGTTCATAGACCTTTGTCCAAGAAAGTGGTGAAATCAAAACTCCATCCCAGATTGTGCTCTCAATATGGAGAGTCACAGCAGGAATATCAGTAATATTCATTGTTCTTCTGGAGTCTGTGTACTTGTTCCCTGTTGCTTATGTTTATTTGAATGTATAGCACACCTCTAAGGTATTGCTTACTGTTAGGGTCCACAGATCACCCCACAAAAGACCACACTACTCAGGTATGCAAAGACAAGAGTGTTTATTTCTCGGGAGAAGAATTCCTGCATGCAGGGGTCAGCCACATAACAAAATGGTGATGACCCCCCAGAGAAGCTCACAGGCTTTTTTTTTTATAGACAACAAGGAGGGGGATTAGGTCATCCTAAACATGATTGGCCAAGCAAGCAGCAGCCACACAGATATGTTTCTGATTCGCTGGGGCCGTAAGTGCCAAATCATGCCTGGTATGCAATATCTTCCCCACCTGCCTCATCAGAAACTGAAACTTCACTGAAGCTCAGGCCCATGAGAGACTGGGGCCAGGAGAAGCCCACTGTGATGCCCTCTCACTCATCTTCCCAGTTTCCAAATGAGAAAGAATAGTCAGAAGAGCAAAGTCTCTTGCCCGAGGTCAACCCCCCGGGAGCCAGAGTTCAATCATGGCCGTTTGGATGGAGCCTCATGTTAGTATGTTAGCCCTCATCCTAGATGCCTCTTCCATCTTCTCTCTGGTTTTATAGCAAATCTGTAATTTCTGCCTGTGGTAACTAGACACTGTCTTTCAAGATACGCAGTAAATAAAATTGTCTTCAAGAAATACCTTTGATAGAGCATAATGCAATAACAAGATATCATTAGGAAGAAACTAATCATACAGCTCTCAGAAGATATAACTATTGCATCATGAGGCAGTAGTGATTTCACTTGACGGAGTTTACTAGAGAACTGTTATTCATAGACACTGGCTATAGGAAGGAATTCTTCAACATGTAGTGCATATTCAACGATACAATTACAAAAACTTTGAAATAATATTCCTGAGGAGAGAACATAAGAAGAAATGGTTTGGGTAGCTGGACAAAGAACTATCATGACTTATCATATTTTCACAGACTATAGGGACAACAGGAACATAAGGACCCTGCTTAGGTGCCTATCATTGCTTAGGGTATAAATTAGGATGTGTTTAATCCTTGTCATGTTGTTAATCATATTCAGTATGCCAGTGGCCTAATATATATGCCTGTTATCTATTTACTGAAAGGCTATGAGAGAGGTGGTCCCCAGAGACAGGGAGAGAGTACCCTTGTTCCATGTGGTCACTTGGGGATGCATACTGAATTAAATCTCTGCCGGGTAGAATGGTAGGGTTTGTTGTAGCATAGAAGGATGGAGGAAATAGCCATGGCACTTCTCAAGTGCTTGGGCCATCAGTGTTTACGTTGATTACAACACTGTGTGCAGGTGTTAGAACTAATGGGGTGATGAAGAGATACTGTCTTCATATCCATGAAGTATAGAACTAGATGTTTGTGAGGACTAATTATGTCTTATATCTTAGAGTTGTCTGTTAAGTTGGTATTCAGAACCATAAAAACACTCTTTTGGTGTTTTTTTAGCAGAAAAGTATTAAACATTAGTAGGTTTCATTCTTTGCAAAATGAACACTTATTCAAAGCTACGGGATGCAGATACCAATTATCTGACAAACAAGCTACTGAGTAAAAGAAGTCTGGGTGGAGCTGAACATCCAGTATAAGAACTAGGTGGGTGTTTAGTAAATAATTAATTAGCAAAGAAAGAGGGTGCTAGATAAAGTGACAGGGAAAAGAAAGTTCAAGGTGGCTTTAAGTTTCTGATTTGTAAGAACAAGTATACGTGAGCTCATGGTTCCGTGTCTTGGCTAAGGTAACAGATTACAGCATGGACACAGTATAGCCCCTTTGAAGCAGAGAGATACAGATAGAGACAGAGAGCGCGTGCGTGTGCGCGGGTTGGGGGGTGGTGGTGGGATATGTGAGGGATGGGATCCTTATACTGTGAGGATGTAGACAGGCCCAGTGACGGGGGCTTGGTGTGAAGGAGTTGAGCTAAGTAAAGGATGTAGGAGTGAGAAAGGGCTGGAACAAAACCTTGATCACCCTCATCTCTGAAGAAGAGACCAAGTGCACGCTGGAAACAATGCCCAGGAGAACAGGGTTTCCCGGTCAAGGAGTCTGAGGGCATCACTTTCTCAAGACACATTATAGGACCTCGCCAAGACAGCTTCCTTTCCTCTAAGTGGAATTTAACTTGCCATTTCAGTCTTGTCAGGGGAATTAAATTTTTTAAAAAATCAGCATTGTACACTTAAGTGTCCTAAAATTCATAACACTGTTCATATGATACCATTTATTGGTGAATTTTCTATCCAAAATGGAAAATAATAAACATCTCACCACCTCTCAGTGATATTGAATGAATTTTGATAATAAGACAGTAGCATTTGAAATCAGAGAGTGACTTTATTTGTGAGCTCTTAGTTTTAGAAGGAATAATGGTATCTTCATCATACAAACGTAAACTCATTGTATTTGGAAAGTTAGAAGCTGGACACTGACCTAATTTATTAGGTGGGGGTGGTTGGGGACAGAGAGGCTCTGATGTAAGAATTTTTTGTAGGTGGAAACTAATGTCCAAGGCCACTTTAGTTTCAAGTTTCATTTCTTGTTTGATACGAAATGCTTCATTAATTAGCTTATATCTCCATCATTTACCATTGTCTCTCATAGATGTGTCTGGGGGAAGCATTTGTATACCTTTTACTATCTAAATTTACCTTGGACTTAGAAATTCTTGGACCAAACTTACTTTGGATCACTTTCAAATTTTCTTGTAATCTTTATTAAGAAAGAAACAGCAACAGAAAATTATTTGGAACTTTACAATTGTATTTTTCTGTTGTTAACATAAATACAAAAAGATTTAAATTTTTTATTTCAAATACTCCTCTAGCAAATTATACTTTCTTTTGGAAGCAATGATATTCCCATGAGATGGCTTCACCATTACACATTTATTGTGGGTAGTTTGCACTGAGAAAGACTTGCGGTGTAGATACGTAAGAATTATGTTTCCTCACAGCGGGACTTCAGTGCTGTTTGTAGGTTGCACAGTTCAGTTCATACTTTGATGCCCTGAGTCTACACTGTCAGCTCTTACTCCACCGTCTCCAATACAGTGGTGGCTCCGAGGAGGGCTGACTTCACACGTTTCTCTTGGAAAACTTTTTTCACTAAGCTTCTTCAAATGGAAAACTTAAGACTCTTGTGGCATTTGTTCTTAGTTCTCACATGTAAGTGCAAGCTTTGGCTTTCTAAGATAGGATCTTTGAGCAAAGGATTCGTTACACTCAACACTTTGCTGCCTTGTTGCCTGAGTCTGGGTGTTTAGACAGAAGCTGCAGGAGAGCCGCAGTTGAACTACAGAGGACATAGTGGTCCCGAGAGTGGCTGCTGGCCATGAGCTTCTCACCTTTCCTCTGGCCTTCTGTTTCTTTTTCTTCCTCTTCTAAAATCTTGGTTTATGTGACTCTTCACCCTCACCTGCCTCAACTTAAAAATCGCCTGCTCACCGTTTAATTTCACGGGTGCTTCGGGGAGGAAGAAGAATAGGATCTATTACTCGGTGGCATCTGGTGGCACATGGGGGTCCTGTGGAGCAGTGAAGACAAGAACTTGGATTAAAAGGGATGGATGTGCTTGTTTCTAGTTGTTGAAAGACATCAGCCCGTCTTCAAATTATGGAGGATGTATGCAGATAATGAGTTTCACAAAAAGCTGAAAATACTTCAATCCCATTATTAAATGGTAGTTATTATAGATAATTCTCTTGGGTAGTCTTCTCTGTGAGTTATTTAAGCAATAGACTAAATCAGACTTTGGCTTCATTTTTTTTTCTGGTAACACTAAAATATTGTTCTACCTATTTGCTATTTAAGAACTTTCTGGGGATCCCAAGCCTGTGCTGCCAGGGAGGAGCACTGTATGATGAAGCTGTGAGTGGTCTAACACCCCCCCACCCACCACCCACCACCCACCCCCTTCAATGAGTGTAGAAAGAGAAAAACCTGGAGAACATAAGTGAAGTGGCCTTTGTTGGTCGTGAATACCTTTTTATGCTACCAAACTCGTTCATTTTTTCACTGAGGTTTTGTTTTGTTTTGTTCTGAACTTTAGAAACGACACAAAGCTGATAATGCTGTGAACAAGAAACAGACACAAGGTAAGACCTCTATGTCTTTTTTCTTGTGTTTACCATCTGTTCTCACTGTCATAACCTCAAACTCATTACTTACATATGATTCAGTTGAGAATACTGTATTTATATTGTATTGAAATACTTTCTGTCCCAGATAAGATTCCTTCTTACTTTATTAGCAATTATTAGCACAGCACTTAAAACCACAGGAATGAAATTTTTTAAAAAAGTCACATTTTAATATATTTAGGTGCTTCCTAGCTATATGCTTCTGAATATATCGTTTAAACGGTCTACAGCATTTTCACAGTGTTAAAAACTATAAAATGCCTTGACTTTATTTGTGAACAGTGTTGGCTGTAGAAAGAAATAATAGAAAATTATCTGAAATTTTGTTACTGGTTTGAAAATCACTCTGAGTTATTCCACACGGGCAGATGAAATTAGCCGTCGAAATAAAAGCCCATGGTTAAAACCAGGCCAGCTTCTGAATGTGCATAGTGTTTTCACAAGGCCTTTAGACCAAACCAAAATGACCTTCAACAAAGGCAAAAAAGACCCTGTCTCTCATGTTTTTAAGAAGTCCCTAGAACTTAAAAGCAGACATCTTATGCTATTCCTGAGCTTGCTTCCACGGAGAGACTCCTTTCTCTCTCTCTGCAGTTCTCTGGTGAAGGGAATCGGGTATATTCCAGCATCAGCTAGCCGTTAAACAGTATTTACTTCTGCTCCTATGGGGAAGCCTTGTGGCAGGAGTTCTCAACCTGTGGGTCGCAACCCCTCTGGGGGGCTGTTTATCAGATAACATTACCATTCATAACAGTAACAAAATTGCAGTCATGAAGTAACAATGAAACAATTTTATGGTTGGGAGTCACCACACCATGAGTAACTATATTAAAGGGTCACAGCATTAGGAAGGTTGATAACCACTGCCCTATGGGAATTCATTCCCAGCTTCTCATCACTTCCTACCAAAGGCTTCATCTGCTACATATTTTATATAGTTGAGGAGGGTGTATTTATTAGCCTAAAATATTTAGAGTATCTACTGAAATATAAGAGAAGGTCAAATGAGAATTTGAGCTTTGAAGAGCTTGCAGCCTATTTGTCAGGCTAAGTACATGTGAAAAAAGAGCATGCGTAGTACAATATTAGAGATTTGGGTAGAAGATGAAGGATTGGGCTATGCGGCCTCAGTGACCCATTAGATTGTTGTGGCAAATAGTGGTTTCCGTGTCCAATGCCATTGAAACCCAAAAAGAAAGAAAATCCTGGGCTAGATCTGGGATTTGGGGGTGACTGTGGATGAGCGGAGAGATGTAGGGATGATGTTTTGCCTGTGAGTTGAGTGGGAAAGGGGAAGAGAAGACAGTCTGAGAAGGAAGAAAGACAGCTGCTGGGTTGCTGGACTGAGCTATTATTAGAGTATCAGGTGTCCAAAGAAGATCCACAGCCGAGGAAAACAGACACATGATTTATAGGATGGGCTCGTCATATTTTATGAGACCTCAAATGCCAGGCAAAGGAGACTCCAACTTTCCTTGTGTGTTCTCAGTAGCTATGGCTAAGATTTATGAGTGAAGAAAGAAGCCGAGCGAACATGTAGGGTCAGGATGGAGAGCAGAAAGGACCACAGGAGAGGGACACAAAGCTGCTCCAGGAGTTTCACTGCAAAGGGCAATCCCAAGATGGAAGGGGGATATCTAATGTTTGGGGTGCTGGTGACAATGTGCAGCTCTTACCTTTGTGATCACGTCGTGTAGAATAGTTAGGGGACGCTTTTGGAGCACAACTATGCAAGTACTTTTCGCCCCTTTGCATCGAAACTGTAGTCTTTTGCAAGCTTTGAAGGACCGCTGTCATAATGGTATGACTTTTGGTCAGCATACCTTCTGCCTGAGGGACGCTGATTTCTTACATCCCCACTTCCCAAAATGTTCCCTTTGGGAAGAACATTCTTTGTGGATTCTCCCTGCATCCTCCCATCCTCTGTATGGGGTTGCAGGATTATGTCTCCATCTTCCCCACTAAGTATAAATGAGAATCACTTAGAAAATGAAATATAAGGAGTTGGCTACAGAAACCAGGTTAGTCAGCAGAATACTTGGAAATCTTGTATCCAAGAAATGAAGTTCATGCTTGAAGTTGTTTCCTGGGTGATTGGCTAACCTCTGCCTGGTTTGGAGCACTGCTACTCCTGGCTTGGCAGATGATGGGATATAACAAAACTGTTTGAACAGGATGCTGTCTGCTGTCAGATAACTCAAATTACTTAATATGAGAGCCATCTGCTGTCATTAGAGCTGAGTGAAATTCGATTTGCTTTCCTGAACCAAGGCAGTGGTCGGTGTGTGGGATGGGGAGGAGGATATTTATGACAGGTAATTAATTTTGACAGAGATTTAAAAAGTATTAAGCTTAGATTTTCTAAATGTTTGCCAAGACGGCATAATGCATGAGAGGATGCCTTTTACTCCAATGCCAATTCACTCTTGGGTATTCCTACTCAAAGGAATGTTCTCTCGGATTTTGTGTTAAGACACTAGAAAGCCTCCCCAACTCTGCCATTCTAGTCATCCCTAGAGACTTCAGAAACAAAAACATCATCATTTATTTCCAACATCTTTAGCCACTTGGCTATGGATTGGTGCCTGTCTGTCACCTCATTTTTACCAACTAAATTATGGACCTTGGCTCCAACTCAGAACTTTACAACTAGGCTTTACATTTAAGTTTGTCCTCAATATTTTTTGGAGAAATGCCACTTTTTGCCTTAGAGATCCATATGTTGGTTAAGCAGATGGCTTAGTGATCTGGCTAATGTAAGTTATATATTATTTTCCAAGAACTTAGTTGCAGAGAAGGGGCAGGGCATATATTGATGCTAACAGATCCAGGTACACATGAGTTCAGGTGAGCTTTGTGGCCCATCCTCGCCAAACAGTGGTGGCTGCGTTTCTTTGTATCTGTGTGCTGCTGTGGCAGTGATTTGTACAGAGGAGATGGGGGCACTGCAGAGGACAGACCCATCTCCTGCTTGCCTCTACATTTCCAGTAGCTTCCAGCCTAGGGTCCTGTTTCAGCAGGCGCTGTACTCACTCGCCTCTGGATTTGTGTGTGCGCGTGTGCATGCATGTGTGCGAGTGTGTGTGTGTGTGTGTGTGTGTGTGTCCATTCTCTAGAAGAATACTTGACTATAGATAACAAAGGGAGAGCAGAGAGACTGGGAGTGCAAGGGGCTTTCTTGAGAATTTGTGATCTGGGGTGAGAATAAGATGAAAAGCAGTAAATTTTATATATTTATACACACACACATACACATGTACAAACATACATACGTACATATCTCTATCACTGTTCTGGTACTGTATCGGCATGGACCAAATATTAACATAGTGGGAGCTCTCACACATCCTTAACTTCGCTGTCAGGCATTTCATCAGCAGCATTGCCCTAGCTTTACTTCCCATGAACACAGTACCCATTTATCACTTTCAAAGCCCATGGTCATACTTGACTGCCTCGGTTTTCCTTACGTCTAAATTCACCTCTACTTCCTCTGATTTCTTCTTCTTTCAGCCTCAGTTTTCCCTGCACACACACACAAGCACACACACACACACACACACACACACACACACACACACACACAGTCTCTCCCTGTCTTCCTGAACTGGGTTGTTTTCGCCAAGCTTACCTCTGTAGTCTATATACTTGTCATTGTTACTGTGATATGTTCATTGAATCCAATCCCCACGTGAATTTATTGTGCTGGTTCTGCTCATTCGCTCTTTAAATTGTAAAACTGTCCTTCCATTTTCTATGGGATGCTGTGAGAATTTCAAGTAAAATGAGTGCCTTATGTACAATCATGGCATGGAGGACTGGGGGAAGATGGAGCTTGGATACAGACTAAAGCAGTTGGGGTAATTTATAAGTTCCTAATGAATAGACGTGCTGTTTTAAAACCCCAGGTTTGGACATACTCCTTAATAAAGGATGCTGTGTATATGTCCAGCAAGCGAAGTGTGGGAAACAGAGCCACCTGCTGACCACCTGGCTTGGTTCTGTCATTGGATGGAAGCCAATGTTACTAGAGTTAGTTTTCAGAATACCTTCTCTTACTATGGTAGTAGGTATGTTGTAGAAAATATGTCTCTGTTTGATGAACTTTCTCTGCAATTTAACTTTGTAGAAAAGGCAACATGAAATCCTTGTAATGTTGGCACACTGGCTTTTTAAAGATTTATTTTATTGTATATATATGAATGTGTTGCCCGTTTGTGAGTATGTGCACCATGTGTGTGCCTGGTGTCTGTGGAGGTCAGAAGAGGGCATTTGATTCCCTGGAACTGAAGTTGGGATGGTTATAGACCACCAACCCAGATCCTTCCAAGAGCAACAAGTACTCTCAACTGATGAGCCGTTTCTCCGGCCCCTCTAGCTTAGGCACACTGTAAACATCACAGACTAACTGACCCCCACCTAAAATTTCCTCCTTAGTGTGTGCTACCTGGTCTTTTCTGGCGCATTGTCAAGAGCGCTAGCAAGGTCCTGGGGTGCCTGCAGTTGGTAGTTGCTTACCTCCTGCTGGAAACAACTTGACTTTTAAAGTGCTCTCCAGAGAAGGCATTGAGGTGTTTGTTGTTTGGGTAATTCAATCTGAAGTGACCCACTAACAGGGCAGAGTCCATCTGCTTCAGTTCACTTCAGGGCTGGACTTAAAATAGCACCGATTCACTGGCCTGTTGAAAAGCGGAGCAGTACCTTCTGTCTCACTGCGGCCTCCCCACATATGACCCATCCCGTGAGCCTGAACATGCATCTTGCCATGTAGACATCAGCTTCTCTGTATACAGTTCTTAGATGGTACTCTGTCCTGCGGCTGAAAGTGATGCCTGTGGATAGCCTGAATAACTTCAGACAGCTCGAAGATTGGTAATATCTTCCGATCATCTTGAATGTCTTAGGAGAGTGTAAACGGAGCCCATTGGAAGTCCTCCACTAGAACTCTGGGTAGGGAGGTGGTATTTATTCGTGTAGAAATGCAGCCCGGATTGTGTTTCATGTCTCCCATAAATCAAAAATGTACACAGAGAAACAAAACCCACTGAGGAAATTTAGGAGCACAGTTCAATCGTGAGGGGTCTGATTTCAGAGTTGCTATTTTCCTTGCTCTTGGCGTTCCTTCCTGTATGTGCAGACCCCCCCCAACTTGTCTTTCTTTTCTTCCTTCCTTCTTTCCTTTTTCTTTCTTTCTTTCTTCCTTCCTTCCTTTCCTTCCTTCCTTTTTCTGTCTTTCTTTCCTTCTTTCTTCCTTCCTTCCTTCCTTCCTTCCTTCCTTCCTTCCTTTCTTCTTTCCTTTTTCTTTCTCTCTTTCTTTCTTCCTTCCTTTCTTCCTTCCCTTACTTAAAAAAAAAAAAAAAAACCCACAGCATTACACTGGTAGGCACATCTGGCCACCTGTCTTAGACAAACACAAAGGAATTGCATGTCCAGATTTCCTGGGGAAAACAGGTGTGGTTCAAATAAAGGATATTTATTATTTCCCTCTAGTTGATCTGTATTGAGCCCCTCCCCTGTGTTAAGACCTACTCTAAAATACAATAGCAGTCTTCATTCCTGCCCCACAGGACAGTATAGTAAGGGAGGAAAGAGAAAATGAAGGTGGATATACAAGCCAGAGAGAGTTTTGAGGGCCAAATGAGAGAAGTGGGGTTCATAAATGGGGTTTGGGAGGTTCACAGTGGATGAGTGTTAGAGTGCTGAGCAGAGAGAGAGCTTAGGATGCTAGCTGAGGCTGGAGGGCTACCATGGGCAGCTCTGTGGATTGTGGGCGGATGCGAGATAACGGCCTGGAAAGAGCAAATGGTCCATTTTGACAATGGCAGAGATGCATGTTGGGGGAGCAACAACAGCATGGACGGGGTCAAGTTGGGTTCATGCTTAAGAGGCTTTTGCAAACCTTGGTAAGAAGTTTGATAGGTATTGTTGAAGAGCATGAATATATTGTCAGTATGACTTTAAAAGACACTGACAGCTGTCGAGGGCAAGGCAAGGTACAGACGGTCTTGGTTTTTTATTGATTAGGGATGGGAGCAAGGGTGGCAGTTAGGAGGACATAAGGAAAACAAGGTGGTGTGATTCACCTTGGGCTGGAGGTGGGAGAGGAAACCCTGGCAACGTCTAGTGCTGACTTTAACGACAGCCAGGCCAGAGACAGCCAGCCCACCCAGCATCTCAGAAGGAGCAGGGCTTCACAGCTCCGAACTAAATCTATCTCAGTTTTCAACCGGACAGTAGTTGAGGGTCTTTGACAACGAAAGCCAAGGAATTGAGCTGTGATTGGCTGGTGAGGCCAGGTAAGGAGAGTTTTCTTGGAAGAAATTTCTCAGTGCAGTGAAGGAAACCGTGAATGGGGTATTAGGAATAAGAGATTGCTGGCCTGTGCTCTTGGCCCATCACTTCTCAGAACATTTGCTCTGAAAGTGTCTCAGGTTGGATTGTGCCTCTGAATCCCTCAGAGGGCTCTTTAAATGCTGATTCCTAGAATTGCCTAGAGTTCCTGGACACCTGGCATGGGATCCCAGAATTTCTCTTTCAAGATATTTTCAGAGCTACTGGGGATACTGGTGAGGGGACATACTTCTGGGTCCACTTTAAAATATTTCAGCTGAGTTTACAGAAATGCTTCCAGCCACCTTGATGCCAGTGTGAACCATCTATTCAAAAGGCATCAACTGAGGAAGTGCCCTTTGTCCTTCCTGTCACTAGAAGAAAACGTTCTGAGCACAAAGGTAGTGACTTAATTTTTTTTTTTTTAGGCAACTTTACACAAAACACTTACGTGTTATATCATTCTAGGCACAATGATGCTTCTGCCTTAGATGCTTCTGTCCTTAGAGTGTGTTAGGTGAGTGGATGGTGCTTCCATATGAGTGTATTGGATTCTTTTATTTACTACGGTCTAGAGTCTTGGCTGCACACTTGACCTTCACCATACCTAAAACAGGCTTACTTCCAGAGAGGAAATAAAACACACTTACCTTTCCAGTGTGTGTGTGTGTGTGTGTGTGTGTGTGTGTGTGTGTGTGTGTGTGTGTGTGTTTTCTACTTCACTCTCTGTGATACAGTTTAGAAAGATCTGCTTCTCTCCACCTACCTTAGGAAGTGATTGACTGCCCAGGGCAGGGTGGCCAGTGACTTCCAGAGACATCCCTAGTGACACATCTCTTTAATTGAGAAGGTGGGTGGCATCCTCTCTCTTGGAAGCTGTGAGCACGTAAAAGTGCCAGGCTGCAATGCTTTTTGTCTGACTCCTCCTCCAGGCCTTGGATGAGCAAGGGCCCAGGTACTCTAACAGAATGTTTACCTTTCACAGAAGAAAAACCCACTGTAACAGAGCTGCCGGCCACTATAGCGCTAGGTAAAAGCAGGCTCCTCTGAAGTGTTTGTTTAACATCTGAGCCCTCCTGTGTGCATGCTGTCACACTAATTAGGTTGTGTGGAAACTGTAGCAGGTGTGTTTGGATGGCACAAGAGAGAGGTGGAGGAGTCTCATGTCTCAGAATGAGCTGTCAAAGCACCTAGCAGCCGTCCAGGATTCCTTCCTCCCTCAGGCTCACACTCCTTCGTAATCTCCAAGGGAGGCAGAGTGGGAGTGTGGGAGTGCTGTTACCTTTGGTCCAACAAAACTAGAGCCTTGGCAAAGGGCCCCGCAGTATTTCCTGCTTGGAAGGAGGTAGAGGAGGCTGCCGATGAAAGATAACTAAGTTCCCGGCTCCCGTGCCAGCACACGGCATGTGATGGTGCTTGTTTTAATTGTTCTAAGGGTTACATGGTAGGAACCAAAAGAAAGACAGCAGTGAACTATGACTGACAGGTGTCCTTGGCTGGTGCTCAAGCCTTGATTTCCTTAAACACTTCCATGTCGTGGCTGATAGTTTTTAACTTCATATTCTGTACTGTTCTCAGAGCTGAAGATCTGTGTAGCAGCAGGCTGTGTGTTTCATTTCTGTCCTTCATATGTCGGGGGCAGAAGAGATGGGAGGAAGGGTGGGGGAAATGTCCTCATGTCTGTCTGGTCTCCTAGGACTGGAGACCCATGGAACTAGTGTTGAAGAGCAGGGTCCTGCTGCAAATTCAGGACATACTGTTTGGGTAGGCCCCTAACCTAGCACTGAGACTTAACGGTAATAGACGAACTGATTAATCCAAGCCCCTGCAGACTCTGGAATAAACAAGTGTTTACCACACTGACACCGTTGAAGTGGTTTATGCCTTCTCAGGGTCATGGTCAGTGCAATGAAACTTCACTGGTTGCTGGTGAGTGTGAACTGCCCTGGGTGCCTGAGGCTGAAGTCTGGCTGTGTTGGATAAACAGTAGAAACAGACTAACTACATGGGAGTCAGCAGTGCACCCCATGGGCCTTGCTCCTGTAGGATACACTCGTGCAGATGTAGTTCAGTGTTGCCTGGCCGTGACATAGACGAAGAGGAAGCCAGAATTTCATTTCAGGGGAGTTGTCGACTGTGTTGTGATAGTGTATTGTCTCGGGAGCACCTGGCAGTGTGAGTCTGAGCCTTGACCTAGATCATGGCAGGATGGACTAATGATTGGCATGCGCTAGTTACCATTGGAACCTCCTATTCCCTGTACTGTAGAGCAGCTTGAGAAATGGTGCTTGGGAAATCGTTCACTAGGGAAAGGTATGCACTGACTTCTGTGTTTTCAAGGTGAAATTAGTAGATAGGACTTTTTTTTTTTTAAATGTATCAGTTGAAGGCTGTATAGAGACTGACAACTTACCTCATTTAACCAGTTGTGGTCTGACTTGATCAACTAGTGAATGTAAACTGTGGAAACTTCTACCCAGGCTTCCCTGGAACCAAGGTTTTTGTATCTATCAAGGAAGTTCAAAACCCATGTTTTAGTACAATGACAGGTACTCTGGGAAGCTGTGCCTAGGCATCTCTGAGGCTCCTGGTACTTTCCTGGCCTTCCCTTTTGTATAGCAGCACATCCTCTCCCACAATTAGAGACCTGTGTGAGCATGGTCTATGTGGATTGAACTCAGGTGCTTGAGTTTTGTGGTGAGTCCCTTACCCACTGAACCATCTTATTGGCCCTCTGCTTTGCTCCCTAAACTATTGCCATTCACACAGCCATACTATGCAGTATTGGTCAAAAGCCAGTTGGCTCTGTGTTTTAACCTTAATATCCTTATCAAGTGTAAAATCTAGTTGTGGAGAAATTTGTATTTTTTTATTTTTTTATGAAAGCAAGTATGTCTTCAGGTTCGAAGGCACATGAGTGTAGTGCTGAGGTGAGGAGAAACTGCCTTGGTGAATCTGTTCATCTTGCTACAAGTTGATTTCTAATTAGTGAAATCTGTCACTGATAGCCAAACATGGTGGTTCATGACCAATCCCAGTACTTCGGAGGTAGAGGCAAAAGGATGAAACGTTTAAGGCCAGCTCCCGCTTGTAACAACTTCAAGTTTAGCCTACCCTACATGAAATTCTGTCTGTAAAAACAACAACAACTGAGGCTGGGCAAGGTGGCACCTGCATTTAATCCCAGAAGTCTGGAAGCAAAGCCAGCAGATCTGAGTTCAAGGTCAGCCTGGTCTACATAGCAAGTTTCAGCTCAGCCCAGGTTGTATCGTGAGTGAGACCCTGTCTCCAAAAGAAAAAAGGGAGGATGGTTCAGTGGGTAAGGTGCTTACCACCAAACCTGAGTACTGAGTTCAATACACAGGGCAGGCATGGTGGAAAGAGAGAGCCAACTCTCATAAGTTGTCCCCCGATCTCCACACAAGTGCCATGACACAGGTACACATACACATAAAAGTTAATGTAATAATTAAAAAAAAAATACAGAGGGAGGAGAGTGGGGGATAAAGTGTCATTGGCTAGCACCATATTTTTAGCTTTCTTAGGTGTGTAAATTTTTGCAGTCATCTATACCGTATTTTCTAATTACCTCTTCAGTAGTAAACCCACAGGAAACATTGGTGTGGAGAGAATGTAACATTGCTGCCATTGGGTGGAAGCAGAGATCCCAGTGAGATCAGTTGTTGAAAGTGATGGTTAAAGCAAGGTTGGAAGGAAGTGAGCAGGCTCAGGGCAGGAGTCGGGCAGCAGACCTGGAAGACCACGCTAGAAGCCTGTTGGACACTTGTTCTGCTGAACCAGAAGAGTGGGCCGGGGCTATTTTCACACGTGAAGCAGCAGACATATGCTCAAGTGGCACCCATTCAAGCACACTGGCTCAGGGGGCAGAACTGGAGGGTTGGCCTCGTGCTGACATCAGAGGACGGAGTGTGTTACTTCATCTCCTGTTACATAACACTTTCAAATGCATGCCGTGGGAATCTTTTTAGCAACTTACAAAACTGAGAAATCTATTTTAAGCAAGTAGCTCATTGCATATTTGTGTGGCTATTTTTATTCAGTTTATCACTTGCCTGCCAAAATCATCCCCATCTTAAAGTGGGCAACCCTGGGGCCTCAGATGATCCAGGGAGATTGTGCACCCACCACACCACATTTTCAGAACTCCCTAAAGAAACCCAGGCACTTGAGTGAGTGGCCAGCCCCTGCTGTCCTGTTCTTTGAGCCTGGCAACCGCTAATCTGCATTCTGTCTCCATGGATTTGTCTATTCTAGGTACTTTATATAAGTGTGATCATACAGTCTGTGGCCCTGTTTACCTGCTGTCTTTCACATGGCATGTCTTTAGGGCCCATCCACATCATCTTAGCTATCCATTCCTTTCTGTGACATGTAGCATACTATTAAACGGATAGTCCATGTTGTGCTCATCTGGACAGCAGTTGATGCACTTCTAGGTGATTTCTACTTTGGGGTCAATATAAAAATAATGCCGCAGAGAACTCTCATGCACAAGCTGTCTGTGAAATAACTTTCTTCTCTCAGGGCTACATACCCAGGAGTGGGATTTCAGGGTCCAGTGGTAATTATGTGTTTAACTTTTTGAGAAACAGCTAAAGTAGTTTCCTGTGCAACTGTATATTAAATGGTCTGTGCATCTTATTTTTAATATGACGTTTACTAGGGAGTGGGGTTCTATCATCAATACATCTGTGTAACTACTGTTCTGACTTCTTCTGATCCCAAAGACAAGGGAACACCAGTGACCGCAGCATTCCATCCAGCAAGTACTTAGCAGGTACTTTCATGTGGCAGTGTTGTAACCCTGGACATACTAGAGTGAGCAGAATAGAGGGGGTTACCACTTTGATGGCTCTTACCTTCTGGGGAGGAAACAGCCCCTCCCCAACTACATATCTCAGTAAGACTGGGATCTGTGCTCTAAAGGAAACGGAGCTTATTTAGTCTTGGGATAGTGATAAAGGACCAAGTATCCACAGAAGTTCCCTGAGAACGTTGTATGAAAGCTGGGATGAAGACAGGGAGGTTAACCTGATGGGGATGGAGGAGTGCTCCAGTCACAGAGTCATGCACAAAGGAGCCAGGAAAGAGCACGGTGCTTTGACTGCAGAGAGCACAGGGAGGGTGTGAAGGGAAGGGCAAGAAGTGAAGATGGGAAGCCAACAGCAGCTATGTCATAAAAGGTCTCTTATGGAGACGAGGCAGATGGGCTCTGTTGGTAAGATTTCTGTCATACAAGCACGAGGACCATCGTGACCTGAACTCGGATCCCCATGTCTATTTAAAGGAACAAAATACCAGTTAGAGCAATGACTGGCTATAACCTTAGCATGGGGTAGGCAGAGACAGGCAGATCCCTGGAGTTCGCTGGCCAGGCAGTCTATCCATTCAGAGAGCATCTGGTTCAGTGATAGACCTTGTCTCTAAAAGAAAAGATGGGGAGCACTTTGGGGAAATGCCTGACATCAACTTCTTACCTCCATAAACATATAAGTAAGTGCACATGCACCCACACACACACAAGTGCACATGCACTCCCACACACACAAGTGCACATGCACCCACACACATACAAGTGCACATGCACCCACACACAAAGTGCACATGCACCCACACATATACAAGTGCACATGCACCCACACACATACAAGTGCACATGCACCCACGCACACAAGTGCACATGCACCCCACACACATACAAGTGCACATGTACCCACACACACACAAGTGCACATGCACCCACACACACACAAGTGCACATGCACCCATGCACATACTAGTGCACATGCACTCCCACACACACAAGTGCACATGCACCCACACACACACAAGTGCACATGCACCCACACACACACAAGTGCACATGCACCCACACACATACAAGTGCACATGCACCCCCACACACACAAGTGCATGTGCACCCACACACACACAAGTGCACATGCACCCCCACACATACAAGTGCACGTGCACCCCCACACACACAAGTGCACATGCACCCACACACATACAAGTGCATGCACTGGCACACAACGTACACATGGGCATTCATACACACAAGTCCTTTTGGGATGAAGAAAATTAAAATATACAAGACATTTTAGAAGATTTATTTTCTTATTTTTATTTCATGTGTATGTGTGTGTGCATGTGTTATGCTCATGCATGTGGTGCTTAGAGAGACAAGAAGAGGGCATTGGATCCCCTGCAGCTGGAGTTAGAAGCAATTGTGGGCAGCATGACATGGATGCTGAGATCCACACTCAGGTCCTCTGCAAGCCATCTCTCCAGCCCTATAGGACATTTTTATCAGTTAAACAATTCTGTATTTTCAAAGATGTTTGTCCATAATAAGAGAAATTGTTATCTTTTAAAATGAGATGAGCAATGATGCAGTGACTGTAACAAGTTTATCTAAAAGTGTGCTATGACATTCTTAATATAAAAAAAATTAAGTTGCTTAGAAAGTATCATCAATCATAATTTTTAAAAAGTAACTATACGTAAACTAATAAGAAAATGTAACAGTTCCAAGACAAATAAAGGTGATTGTGCCAAAGCTTAATACTTTTGTATATATTACCAGTAACTAATTTTCAATGAAATAAAATTATCATTTATAAAAAGAAAGAAATGAAATATCAGAAAACCTTGTGATAGGCCAATTTACAGAAAACTGGAAAATATATCTAGGAGGAAATTAATGGAGACATAAGTAAATGGATAGATACTGTTTAACCATGAATTAAAAGACCTGAACTCCAAATCAAATTTAAGAAGGGGTTTTTGTTGTCTTGTTGTGTTTGTGTAAGTGTGCGTTATGTTTTAAGAACTGATGATTCAGGCTGGAGAGATGGTTCCGTGGTTAAGAACACTGGCTGCTCTTCCGGAAGACCCAGGTTCAATTCCCAGCAACCACGTGGTGGCTCACTACCACCTGTGACTTCAGTTCCAGGAGATCCAATCCCTTCCTCTGGCCTCTGTGCACTGAGCAGGCATATGGCACATAAACAAACATGCAGGCAAAATATCCATATGCATTTTTCTTAATTGACCATCCAGCCATCCCTGGTGGCTAACACTTACCATTTCAGCATTTAGGAAGCTGTATCAGGAGGCTTTCAAGTTCAAGGCCAACATGACCTTATAGCGAAGAAAATGAACAACAAAACTGAAAAAGTTTTATGAACTTCATACATTTATCATTTTTTAAAAGGCAAAGGACTTAAAACAGCCAAATTACCATCACAAAAGGATAGGTTAGATGACCTAGAATAACCGACTCAAAGATTATTTCATGAAGTAGCAATAATTGCAATAGTGTTCGGTGGCGTGAAGACATGAAAACAGCTTGGTGGGACAGAGTTCATCAGCCCATCACAGCACTATGTTAGCATAATGAAGGAAAGAAAAGTCTTTTAATCATATGTGAACAGAAAGTGAATATAAAAATACATAGAATAAGAGGCAAAGTACATTTGCCCTTCCCTACCCACTTAGGGAAGAGTTCCAGGATCCTTCCAAGACAGGAAGCTTCCCAGACTCTCAGCTCGTTCATACAAAATGTCTAAATATTTATATATAACCTATAATCAATCATCTAGATACCTTCAGCCATTCCTGGATTACTTATCTGTTTATTGGTGACTTTCCACCACTGTAATGAAGTATATGATATAAATAGCACTTTTTAAAAAGCCTCATGTGAACTGATGGTTTTAGAAGGTTCAATCCATGTTCACTTGGCTCCCAGGACCTGGGTATCATGGTGGAGAACTAAGTACCTTGTGGCAGACAGAAAGCAGGGAGAGGGGGGAGACTAGGCACCCAGTGTAACCTTCAAAGGCATATTCCCAGTGACCTACTTTGCAGATGAACAGTCTTTTTTAAATAAGAAACACAGAGGCAAATGCAGAGTTAAGAGTTAGCAGTAGTTAAGAGCTAAAAACCCTTTCTTACCTTTCACTGCCAGTGCTGTCCTTCCCCTCAGAAAGAGACCTACTTCCTGTGTCTGTGTCTTTTTATTGACTTTCTGTTCTGCCTTCTCATTGGTTGTAAACCCAACCACATGACTTCCTCGTCACGGCCTGTCTATACAGACCTTCTGGTCTTCTATGGTTGGTATTGAGATTAAAGGTGTGTGTCTCCATGCTGGCTGTATCCTTGAACACACAGAGATCTGTCTGTCATGTGATCTGGACTGAAGGTGTGCACCACCACCACCCGGCTTCTGCTATGGCTTGCTATTAGCTCTGACCCCCAGGCAACTTTATTTATTAACATAAAAATAAAATCACATTTCAGTACAAATAAAATATCACCATACTACTTTCCCCAGTTAGATTCTGTCTCCTAATGTTTCCAACATCTTCTAATATAGTATTCCCAGCTGGGATCAATTGTTCAAAACATGAGCCTGTGGGAATATTTTATATTAAAATTATAGTGATACATTATTAGATATAAATACTATGAAAAAAATAATAATATCTACCTTGGTTAGCAAATACTGATAAAAATGTCTATGAATGTTCTATACAAACATAGGTATTTTAAAAATATTTTTCTATCCACAATTAGTTGAATATACAGAGCCTGTGGATACAGAGGGGTGGGTGTATGTGAAATACAAGACCTCCCTATGGCACACCACTTACCCTGGCTTCTGGGCCCAGAGGGATGGTGTCAGCAGAGCACAGGAGACTCTGGAGTCCTCTGACTTGTTAGTAATCGATACCTAGGTCTTCACAATTTTCAAAGCTCACTGACTAGAATACTTACAGCCTGTCCATTCTTAAGTTGTTCTTCAGCTGAGAAGGGAAGTCTCACAGGGATGATTGAGGCAGATACTGTAACTGGGGGGAGCAGGTCCGGTGTGAGACAGCAAGAAACCATGAATGCAGTGGTAGACTGCCGACCCTCGTGACAAGGAGATGGCCACATGGTCTCAGTGCGGTATTCAAGCTGAAGTTGCCTGACCTTCAGAGACGGCTTCTAGATAAGCTAAAATGCTTTATGGTCTTCTCAGACTCTCCTCTTTAATACTTAGCGTATTATAATCATTGCTCTAATTTTTTGGCAAAATTTCATACATTTATGGTATCACATTTTGCATTTGTCTGGTATATCAGCAGGCTCTGTATTTACAGATTTAAATAATCTCAGGTAAAATATATATATATATTAAAGGAATTGTGTTTCTATTGAATGAGTGCAGACATTTCTCCTGCCATCATATCCTGCTTAATACAATATAATAATTATTTGCATAATATTTGTATTACATTGGGTACTCTAAATAATTGAAGTATTTAAATTATTTAGGAAGGTGTGCATGGACTATATGTAATACTGTGCTGTTTTCTGTACAGGACTGTTGGCATCTGCAGATCTGAGTATCTTAGTGGAAGGAGCATTCCTAAACAATACCCACAGAGTTCTGTATGCATACGTTGTGACGAAGTGCATCAGCCTAATTACCACATCCATCCCCTCACTTGGTTTTCTTTGGTGGGATTATTCAGTTCCATCCTGTCATCAGCTTTCAAGTATAAGCATGTGTTAACTCCAGTTACTGTGCTGGTCCAGGATGTTCATTCTGTATACCCTGACACCTTTATTTTCATGTTAGATTTTACTGTTTTTGAAATAATTAGACAGTGGTTTAAAAACAAACAACAAGCCAGGCGGTGATGGTGCATGCCTTTAATCCCAGCACTTGGGAGGCAGAAGCAGGTGGATCTCTGTGAGTTCGAGGCCAGCCTGGTCTACAGAGTGAGATCCAGGAAAGGCACCAAAGCTACACAGAGAAACCCTGTCTCGACAAACAAACAAACAACAAAAGAACAAAAATGGGACTTGGGGAGATGGCTCAGTGGGTGAAGTGCTTGGTGTACAAGGACAAGGACCAGAGTTAGGATGCCTAGAAACACACACACACCACAAACCCCCATACTCACCTATGCGCGCACACACATGCACCCCACACACCCAAACATACATATATGCACACCCATTCACGCACATGCACATGCCCAGAAAAAGGGGGTAAATCTTGTATTTGGAAAAAAACATGTGCTTAATAAGAAATGGGCCCTGCAGGGTATAAATTTCAACTAAGTATTTTTGTCCAAACATTGTATCAGTTAATCTAGTTAGAGTCGATGTGGACAGCACTGGGCCGTCTCTCCTGTGGACAGTTGTTTATATTTTATCTGCTAGGTTATGAGCAAAAGGCAGCATGTTCACTCCTTTAATCTTGATTCACGGTGATGAACCATTCTGAGGAAGACACTAGGGAACATCTGCAGACACAGCCAAAGCCCAGGCTTTTACTGTGAGCTATGTCCGCTAGACTCCTGGGACTGCGTGAACACTGGCAAGGAGCAACCTTCCTTGTGGGATGAGTTTGGGTGTGCTTCGCTAGCCTTAGAGTTTCAGAGACTAGATATGATTCTGGGTGTGTATGGTTCAGATCGCTGACCCCTATCTGTTTAAGTAGTATAAAAAGAAGAATTTTAATAAGGCTAGTATGTCAGACATGCTTTAGTTTTAGCCTTCCAATTTAATATAAAGTTATCACCTCACCAAATGTCTTGCAGGGTGTTTATTCTTGCATTTCTTTTTCTGTCAGCATCTGAATGTCTCACGTGACCGAAGTGGTTCAGGTCATTAGAAATAAGGAACGAAGTGAGATGTGAGCCCAGCTTCAAGAGAATTTGGAAATATAAGAAATATATCTAGATTAAAATAATGTATATTACAACATTGGTTTCAAAGCATGATTTGGAATTAATGTTAGGTTTGCTATTTAATGCTTTGGGCTTGTTTCCATGACTTTTTCTAGAGGGTTCCAATTCTGTCCCTTCTAACATCAAAAGACACTGAACGGTGTATATTTTTCGCTATAAGTTGCTTACTTTGTAATTTCGCATTGTGTATGTGCTCTGCTGTTTCTGATTAAAGCAGACCTTGCCTTTGCCCTCAAGGGTTTAATGTCCATGTCACTTATCAATGGACCTTGATTTTTTTTTCTTCCCTGGTGTACTGTTACCTCACATTATTGCTGTGTACAGTTTTCCGTGTTTGGCGTGCATTGGTGTGCTCGGCGTTACATCACACCCCTAGAGTAGGTTAGGGTTAGAGATACTGAGTAACCGTACTGTGCATTGAAGCAGTAAGTCCTCTGTAAAATGCTCACTCTTCTCCCATCATTTCAGAATAGCTTTTTCCACTTTTTCTAGTAAGCCGAACATGAAACGTTTTTGCATAATTAAGGACCTAATAATACAGGTTTTTTTCTGTTGCTTCTTTGTATTAAAGCCTTATTAATTAGAGATATGTGATGTCCCTGCTTTATTGTCTTTGTCTATTCCGATTTAAAAATTGACAGTTACAATAGTTACCCATGTAGAGCAGCACAACCTGAGGGTAATGGTTGCCCTAAGGAACTGGATGTTGGCTAGTCGTTTTCCTTTTCTATAATTTTTTCCCAACTCCACCCCTACTTCACCCTCAGGTTCCCCTGTGTCTTGGAGGAGGCATATGGCCACTCCAATCAAGCTGCCTTAAGTCAAAGGCAAATCACTATGGGGGCTGAAATAGAAACTGGAAGGTTTTATTTCCTTGTTTGATCCTTGCTGCTACAACTAGTTTTTAAAGATGTGATATTGCTGCTAGTCATTGCATTAGAAGCTATTCATTTAAAATATCATTTCATTAGATAGAGGCTTATGATTGGTAGTAAAAAAATGTTCTTTCAATTGTCATCTTTTCTCTTTGCAGTTTTGAGAAATGGTGCTTGGGAAATTGTTCACTGGGAAAAGGTATGCATTCATTTTTATTTTGTTCCAGAAGAAATGCATAGAAGTGTACTTTATAGACATAATTTTTGTATGTATTATAGGCAAATGTCAACAACTCCACTAATATAGAAGCTGTTTAGTAATTAATATAAAAATTTGTGAAGTCTCCACCTAGCTACATGCACTGAGCATTTCTGTACTCTTCCAAAGAGGCTATTCTTTTGGAAAGTACTGTCTAGAACATTTTCGTTTTATGGTATATTTTGAGTACTCTTTTCATAGATTTTATTTACTTGGTTTTGTAAATTTTGTTTTAATCATCTACTGTCCAAGTTTAAAAAAAATCGAGTCCTGACATTTCACATTTGCATGTTTTAGTTCTAATTTACATAGTGAAATCATTCCATTCACTTATGAGTACTCTTTTAAGAAAAATGGTCATTCAAACTAAACGTCGTTTTCTAAAGGAGCAGGAATCAGTTTTGTGCTTCAGAGGTAGATCTGCTAGCTGGACCAACATCCGCCACGGCGTTTAGTGAGTGGAGTCATAGTTTGGGCAGTGTGACCCGGGTGTCCGCTCTTGTTAGGCCTTATTTAAATGTAAAAGGTAAGCAATGATGACCGTCAGTGCTCACTAAGTTCCAGAACTTGGAATCCCCAGTCATCCACAGGGATAGCCGTGGTGGCTCAGTAGATGGCTTTTGGAGGCCCCTGCAGCAGACACTGGACGAATATCTCACAGGACAGTAACTTGCAGGAACAATCAAAGTGTTGTCTACTGCCGATTCCTTCACACTCCATTCAGGTCCACACAATCAATTCTCCCTTCTGACATCCGTGGTCACCTTCTGTCTCTCTTCTCAATGAGAAACTAATTCCATTTTTTTTTTTTTTTTTTTTTTTTAAATCAGCGGCTAGACTAGGAACTGACATCTCCTCTTCCAGAGATATGGAAACTCATATCTTTCTGCTTTCTGGTCTTTGACACTAAAGCAACGAGGAGGAAAACACCTTCAAGGTGTTGTGTTCTTGTGGTAGTCGGCTCTGTTTCAGAAGAATGAAGCAGAAACCAAACAGTTGAAAGTTTGGAGTAACTTGCTTTTGTGGGCTCATCTGATACTTGTGGATTTAGACATATTATAGACAAGACAGATGGGGTATAATCAGATATAATCAGATACAATGGATTGAATCTGGGTGTATTACATTACTAGGGTTGCCAGTACAGTTAACAGAAAGGCACATTTTTGTAAATTACTATATTAAGTGTTTTTTTTTTTTTCTTTTTGCCTAGACTTTTTTGCTTAGGGAATACACAGTCAGGCAATGACTCTCTTCTGCTCCATTGTAAAATTAACCTTCAAATTTCCCTAATGACAACCATTATTTTAAGGTTATGCTAGTCTACAAGGATTATTGTAACTTTGTTTTTATTTATTTATTTATTTTTTTAGACAGGGTTTCTCTGTAGCTTTGGAGTCTGTCCTGGAACTTGCTCTGTAGACCAGGCTGCCCTCAAACTCAAAGAGAACCACCTGCCTCTGCCCCTTAAGTGCTGGGATTAAAGGCGTGCACCACCACCACCTGGCTCATATTAAATTTTTAATAGACAAAGACAATAAATCACTGACTGTGATTACCCATAATGATAACATTGCTCATCATTCTTGAGATCAGGGCCAAACTTAACATGCATATTCCATATTATGATATGCAAAGATAGAATTTAGATTGTTGCCAAAAAGCCATCCAGCTAAAAAGAGCTGAAGTTATTTAGTAGTTATATCTAGATAATTACATTCCCAGAGTTGGTTCAGTGATGAATTCAAGGTAAACATACAAAACTGACAATATTTTGATGTTTGCAGTATCGTTAGGAAACAGGAAAGGAGACCTCATTCCTATTGGTATGTGGGATGCTTACATACCAAATCTATGTGACCTGTAAAAAGAAAGCAACTGACCTCAAACTGGGGAAGTCTTCTTGACTCAGCTTCTTGAGCCCTGGGACCACAGGCGTGTGCTGTCACACCAGCCACGCCTATGTGACTCTAACATTCTAAAGGGAGCTGCTTTCTTTCTCAGCCCTCCCCCAAAAAAGATTCAGATAAATGCACACATATACATTTGCTCAAAATTAGAAACTAGAGTTCACTTATTTCAAGTTATTAATGTAACATAATCTCAAAGAAATTATCATTTGCCTTAAAAGTCTGTTTCAAAAATAGATATTAACAAATAAAATGGAAAAAAATACAGTGCCCTGAAATGAGGCATTTTTGATATTTGGTAAGTGAGGCAAAACTGCAGATTGACAGGGTCAAGAAATAATACTTGAATATTTAGATTACATCTAAATCACGATTTGTGGAAAATTAAATTCCATCTGACTAAAAGAATTCAATGTTAAAATGTTGTTTTGAAATATACACTAATGGAACAAATATTTTTAATAAGTATTTGAGGAAGATCAGTATCTCCTGATTATGATTATATTAATTTTAAACCTATACATAAGAAAAGATGTCACAGATAACTGGGGAATACATTAAATATTGGCACCAACCAGAACAAGAGTCACATCATTATTCTTTAAGCAAAAAATCAAAGTCTGTAATAAGCAAGAAGAAATATTAACTAGACTTGGCGTGATGGCCAACCAACAAAAGTTGTAAACAAAAGAATGTTCATATTTCATCCATGAGAAACATATATCCCAGAATTGTTATTTTATATTGCCTTAATATGTCATTGTGGAGTAGTAGTTTGACTGTTCATGGTGAAAACTATATAGAAGAGATTCTGACAACTTATAGATAGTCCATCTCTACATGAAGTGGGAGGAAGTTTACATATGGAAAATGTTTTCATAATATTTAATACCCACCCAATAGCGAAAGGACAAGTAAGTTACAACATCCTGCACCCATATTTCATGACAAGTAGAGCTTTAATTTTATATGCTTTGATGACACAGAAAATTTTATACACTCATCCGATAAATATTTATTAAATGTATGTACCAAGCAGTGAATGAGCTCATAGCCAGTAACAGAACACGTAGTGACACCTATATCAGAACATATAATCACAGGTTAAAAGAACAGGCCTGCGTATGCTTCTCTTGCAGCCATGTTAAAAAGGGTGGATTGAGCAAATGGCAGACACAAAAGCAGACTTCCTTGTTGGCTTGGCCATGTTGCTTGTTCAGGTCTTCTCCCTGGTTCACGTGATACTTTGTACAGTGAAAAATAAACTTAATATACTAAACCAATAATGTCATCCACATGCCAGCTAATATGAGAAACCCTCATGCAAATGGACTTTGCTTGGGATACCTTCACTGCAATTCTAAGCACGTGGAGGCTCTTAATGGTCCTCAGAGGACATATAGATTTATCACCGTATATCTACTCATCACAGAACACCAACAGCCCTGGGGGGTTAATGGCCCAGCCCTCCAGATTGCCAGGAAAAGGTTTCTCGGTTTCAAAGGTGAAGTTTTAGGAATCTGCTTTGAAAAGAAAGCCCTCCATACGAACCTGTATCTCTTGAAGCATAAGCATCTGGCCTCAGTGCTCTTACCACAACCCAAAGGCCAGTTCTCTACTTTGCCATGCAGAGGTCACTGTTCACGTTTTTGAGACAGGTGCTGGTAGAGAATTTAGGTGAATGATCTTGAAACTAACGCATAGTTGGTTTGTTGAAGAGCACACCATAGTGAGTTGTGTGCATATCTGAAAGTCACTCCGCAAAACTGTTTAATGCGTAAGTTCCCACCACAAGATCGATTTCTCTGGATGAAAACCATCTTTCAAAATTCTTGAGTAAAAAATGCACATATATTGTTACCTAGAATTAGAAATAGTTTGCTTTGCTTTTTTTTTTTTTTTTTTAAGACAGGGTTTAGTTCTGGTGCCTGTCCTGGATCTCACTCTGTAGATCAGGCTGGCCTCGAACTCACAGAGATTCTCCTGGCTCTGCCTCCCAAGTGCTGGGATTGAAGGTTATGTGCCACCGCCACCCAGCTTGATTCTTAAATAAGTCCATTATAGTTTGATAATTTTTAACCCCCTTTTCATAATCCTTGATCATCATTGCTCATGTCAGTGGCTTGAGGAAGTTCAAGGTGATGGATTGAGAGCCCTAAATATTTCCTTAATGTCCTCCAGTTGGATCTGTGGTGAGAGAATATCCTCCACGACAGCTTCTCCTTTCTGGTTTTCTTATACTTGAATGGAGAATGCCATGGTAAGAAGCCAGAACCAGATGGAGAGAAAGCTGCTAGAGCTATCTTTGAGAAACTGCTCTTAAACATCAGCAAGTAAGGGAGGTCCCTGTTTTTCTCACATCTTGGGAACTGCTGGAGCACTGAGTAAGCGCTTGGCTTTCCCAGGCTGCTAGAGTCACCGCAGTGCACAGTGTCATATTTTCTTCGGTTTAATAGCTCCGAGCCCTTCTGCTGTCTTGCAATGAATAAAGAAATTAGAAAGCACTGTGACCACTTAGGAATTTTCTTAAGTCAGATGCTTCAACCTGACATTCATGGAGGTAATGCAGCCCTGGTTTTATGAAGCATGTAGTTAAATTGGAGAAAAAGCATTAGCACATGGGGGGTGATTTAAAGGTGATTAAATGGCACTCGGGGTGGCATTCCCTCTAAGTGCCTTGATTGCAGAGCATTTGTTAATCATAATCTTCTTGTCCTTGCTTCTCAGTTAACTGTCACTGCACATTTTTAAAGGATAGCATATATTTATGCTAACTAGTTTTATAGTTATTTTTTCTTTTCTTTTTTTTTTTCTTTTTTTTTTTTTTTTGTATTTTCACCCTCTTTTGAGGTAATAGGTGTTCAATTCCAGCATCCTTGTTATTTGGCACTTTTAGATAGTCCACATGGCAAGTTTCAAATAAAGTGATTTTTTTTTTAAGGTCATACCATCCAGCGCTTTCTTTCTTGAGCAACTAGTGTTCATCCTGGAGATTATAGGATGCCCCTATCCAGCTTTCCCTCACCTGCTCCTCCCAACAGATAAAACAGAATACACTGACCCCATCTGGAGTAATTCCCTATCATGATTCCCTCCGAGGAAGCAGAGCTAGGCGTTGCTGAGTGGGAGATGCAGTGTTTGCCAAAAGCTATTTGCAAAAGGCAGTAAGAACCCTGACAGGTTACTTCTAATAGTTTCTGGCCACAACAGAGCTTTAATTCATCTTCATACCATACTCAGGGAGGGTAAATGTATAATAAACTTTGCTCTTTATTTTATTTGAATTATAATGATAGTCTCATTACAGTTATTCACATGTTGGGCTAGGTGATAGGTAGGTGTGGATTTGAGTCTCAGCTTTTCCACTCAACATGTGACTCAGAAACTTCGGATCTTAAATGTCTTCTTCCAGTCCAAATTATAAATTAAAGTGACTGCTTTTTGTAAAGGTCACTGTGAAGAGGAATCATCACAGGTATGATCAGTTCTTCACTTGTACTGAAACGTTCTTAAGGAGGGTGGAAGTTTTAGCGAGTAGGTTCCTCCTTCTTATTTTTGTGTCAAAGAGAGAACATTTAAGAAGTTGAGATGTCAACCAAGTAGGTATAATTGTTCAATAAATTTTATAAAGATAGATAACAGATTAAAAACAAATATACATTTACCCCTTAATAATTTTATGCCATTGTGAACATTAGAATGTTTTTTTTTTAATTCTGTGCATTAATACAATGGGTTGTATATTTTTTTACTATCTTTCCATGCAGATAATTAACCAATTCCCAGTTTTCTTTCAGGTAAATGTTGGAGATATAGTTATAATAAAAGGCAAAGAGTATATACCTGCTGACACTGTCCTTCTCTCATCAAGGTAGAGACACCTACTGATGCTCAAACAGTGTAGAGGATGGTTTCTCTACCCTGCATTGACCTTGTGATTTCTCCAAGGAAATAAAGAATAAACGAAGAATTTTAAACCTCTCATGATTTTTAATTAAGCATTTAAAAAACTGATTGGCTTCATGTTTGCCGTATAAAAGAAGTATCGGGTACTACATAGCCCCAACTGGAGGGTCTCCGCTTCCTCTGGCTACATCCAGATCCTGATGGTGTGTGTGGACCACTAACTCTGTCTAAGATTTCCTATCATTTGCCTTATGCCATCCATGGAGTGGGCTCTGTGGATTTTCTCTTTCAGCCCTCATTCATAAATTTCTTTATGGTGCAATAGTCATCTCTTGCAAACTTCCCTATTCCTTATGGTGAAAGGATACAAGAAAATGGATGAGTGATTTCTTTTTGTCATTATACCTTTCTAAATGATGCGGTTATTCAACCCAAAATGAGTACTCTATTCTTTCCTTTCCATCTTTTCTGTTGCTGAATTTAGATCATTTTTGTTGCATTCACATTTTAGCTAGTTGTGAATCAGTATTCAGAGCATATGGCTTTAGGATTAAAAACCATCACACTAGTCCTTGTGTAAATTTAGGATTTAAAACCTTAAAACTACTCCTAAAATAAATGAAGAAGAAATGTGTTTTTTTCCTAATATTCTTGAGGTTGTTTATCATCATTTCCTTGGACAGTTTGATTTGTAAAATCCACATAAAAATATGGACAGTGTCCTTTTTTCAAAATCTATTTAATCAGGTCATGGTTTGAAATGATTGCATTCTTGACAAGTTAGTAAATTATAATCTGGAAACTAGTAGTTCCTTGGCTATTTATAGAAACAGGCATTCAGGGATTTGAAGTAACTGGGGGAATTTATATTTCTCTGTTTCATAACTGACATCTTTGTGTAGCACAAATGGCTGTTTTTAAGTCAGACTTTCTGTTCTTGGTTACTTTTGTTCATAACTTTGTCAGAGAGCGTTTCTAAAATAGAACTATTTGCTTATTGGCTTGACTTGGCTATGGGAGAGCAAGTTCACAGGTGAGCTTGAGGCAGCTTGAAATTAAAGTAAGAATGTCATTGAAAGTTCTGTGTTTCATTGACTTTCAATTTGAAATGAGAAAACTGAAATTTTACCATGCAGCCATAGAAATTAGAGCAACTAAGGCTTTAATTCAAGGCCAGGCAGATTCTTGGTATGGCTTTTTCATACCCTCACTGAAGACTTCTCTCAGGATAAAAGGGCTTACCCTCCTATACCTTCTAAAACACAATGTGTTACTTATACTTTATTAATTATTAAATAACTCCAAATGTTGCAGTCATGCCTTCTAACTGCCTAAGACAGACATCTGTGCAGCTTTCCATTAAAGTTAATATGATAGGGATGCAGTCAACCTTGAAAACATTTTGGAATCAGAACAGAGTAACTTTTGTAGTGGGTAAGAGAGGGGGCTTAATGTAGTATTCTTGTTTTTCAAATAGCTAACACATAATCTTACAATTATTTCTTTGCTTATTTGATAGGGGTAAACATAGAGTTGACAGCAAATTGAGGAGTTTTTAAAAAAAGGAAATCTGTAAGGTTAAAATAACTATAAAATTTTTATTTAATTTGATAAGAAATACTTATGTGTAAGCTCTAAAATACTAACTTTTCACATTAGAAATTGAAAATTGGGCTGAAAAAAATCAAATAAGTGTCCTTTGGATATTAAATATTTTCATTTCCCTTCAGGCCTGATCAAAATAAGTTTTGAAAAAATCGGCATTAGACATTTTTATTAACATGAATTCCTTTCTATAATAATTTCAAACCTTCTGTCTCTTTTGTCCATTTGTTTGGTTTTTATTTTCTGTTATTTGTTTCTTTTTTCCCCCATTTTAATTACTTTAAACTGGGACGTGTAGGTGGCGGTGGGGGAAATAGTCAGAGTGACCAATGGGGAACACCTCCCAGCAGATCTCATCAGTCTGTCCTCAAGGTCAGAACCACAGAGTGGTACAGGGTGTGTGTATGTGGGTCCTCACCTTAAACCAAAGAGCAGTGGCACCCAAATGCGGTTCAGCTGGATCTCTGCCTTGAAAGCGCAGGCATGGATATTCCTAGATGACGTACATCTGATACATTTTAAAGGCGCTTCATGAATTCAGTGCTGGATGCTATTTGTCCCTCCACTGGGCAGATTGATCTCCTATTATTAACCATAGGAGTCCAAGAGATTTTTAACTTCCTGTGCGCTAGTCACATGTTTGAACAATATGCCTCAACTTTAAGGTTACTCATTCTCCAGCATATTGTTTTGAGCAGTGTTAAGCTTTTCATGAAACGATCGTTGAAAACTGATTACATTTTAAGCATGTTTTCCTATTTGCATACTTTTAAATTTTCTACAAGTTCTGTGGAATTTCTGCAGTGACTGCGACTAAAATTTGGGCTTGTATAGGGTTTAGAGAGGACCCCTGCACAAGGCTGGATGTCGTACATTTTTGTGCTGCATGCTTTGGGATCAGTCTCTATTCCACCTGTAACTTGTGATGGAGTGCACATGGCTGTGGTCCATGTCTGCTGTCCTCCCCTGGTGTCTGTCCTGTGGTGTGCATCTTGTTTCATTGTTTCACTTACTAATCCAAAAGCTTGCTTTGCCTCTGACTGCAGTTTGTGTCTTGGATGTTATCATGACTTGCTGACGTATTTACGAACTAGCATGAGTCCCGACCCTTCTGCTTCTCCACAGCCCTGTTCGAGCTGCTGCAGTCCTCACTGTCTCAAATCAGCATGAAGAGTGTCCCAAATTGGGGTGTATTTATTGGCTTCACGTTAAGTAGAAGTCAGCCATTTAAACTTCCTAGTTTCTTAGTCATTGAAAGCTCTACACACGTTGTTGTGTATGGAGGACGGTATTAGAATTAGAATGTTACTCTCCCTTTCATATGAGACTGGCTTTGGATAAGTATATTTATTAGTAACATTTTAATACATTTTACTGCCGGGAAAAAGAATCAACAGTCTCATTCAGTGTTTTGTCACCATTTTGTTGTTGTTGTTGTTGTTATTAGCAGAGAAATGTGTTTTATGGTTTTAGAAACCATTTATGTTTCAAATGAATATGAGGAAATTAGTAGGTTGGACAGATGCCAGAGTGAGAATAACTATTGTGACCATTAGCTAAAAATATTTTTTGGAATAATTGAGAGTGAAAATATAAATATGGAAAGATTTCTCTGCTTGGGAAATAGCAGCCTATATGAAAGAAAGCTCACAGGGAAAAACTGGAGAATGTGCAAAGTTACTTCAAAATGAATCCATAAAATCTGATTGATGTCTAGGTCTTTAAGGCACTTTTCTTAACTTCAGGGTGACAAAATTAAGCTAAATGCCCATTTCTAGCACTTAGGGCAGTTTGTTTTACACATGTACAAATTGGAAGTTGATTAAAAAATTCCGATATTTGTGACTTATAAGTTTCTTTTATATTAGTAGTTATTTATCAGATAACAAACTAGGCTTATTATGGAGCCAAGTGTTAATGAGATTGGTTTAACTTAAGAATACTTTTTGGGTTATGTTCAGAATGTCTTTCTATAGAGTTGAGGGTTAAATTTATAATCTGTAGCAGCCAAACAAAAAAGTAAGAGTCTATATATAACTGGAGAACACGGTCCCCAGGTCACCACATACAGAATTTACTCACAATACTCAGATGTGGCAGCTTCAGAACATGGAGCATTATAGTAGCCAGGTGGACTGACTTCAGCTTTAATATTTTTCTGCTTCAAACATCTCAGTCAGGCTGGGTGGATAGACCAGTCTGTAAAGTGCTTGCTTTTAAGCATGAGGGCCCAAGTTCAGTCCCTGAGAGCCTGCATGAAAAAGCCCAGGTGTGAGGGTACACTTGTAAGCCCTCTGCCAAGGAGATAGACACAGGCAGATGACCGGTTAACCCTGGTCTACTCAGCAGGTTTGAGGCCGGTGAGAAACCCTGTCTCAAAAATGCATGGACAAATTTCTTAATTAAAAAAATAGAAAAGAAAAAAATGCATGGACAGCACCTGAGAACTGGTAGCTGAGCTTGTCCTCTGACCTCCACACATGTACACATGTACATACATGCTCTCCCACACACATTATGTACCTGGTCACACATGAACATGCCCAAAGACAGACAGACAGACATGAACATGCACAAAGACAGACAGACAGACAGACAGACAGACAGACACACACACACACACACACACACACACACACACACACACCTCTCAAACAAGTTTTTTCTCAATTGGCCAAAACATATGAAGTATAATGTCACTTTCATTGTAGACTACATCCTTTAAAAGTAGCTTTAAGTTTTTAATAAGTATGTGGCCTGTGTGATCTTGTCATCACAGCTAAAAGATTAAAGTAGTAGGTACAAGCTCATTGGAGGGACAATCTGGAAGCTTTTAATCAACCATTTTGCATAACCAATTTACATGTGAGCCATGAGCATGAAGCCTGACTGGACATTCCGAGCTGGAGATAAATCTAGACACAACCCTGTTTTACACTTCAGAAACAGTCTGTGTTGTATCTATATGGATAAGCCGTTTAAAGACAGTGTGGCTCCTCATTATGTTATCTTGAAGATCATCCCTGGGTGTTGTCAGGAAATGGCTTTTTGGGTTCTCCTGGCTGGAAGGCTGATCCATGAGTGTCATGCATGATGAGTAGCTCTGCCTCAACACTGTCTTGCTGTGAGAATGAAAGTCATCAAGGAGCCAGGTGACGATAGTGTTGTCTAGAACTATTGGCTTTAGTGAGTGTGAGTTTTTAAATCAATAGCAGTTAGTATCTTCCTCCCCTTCCCCAACTAAAGCTTTGTGTTTTCCAATTACGACTCACAGTGAGCCCCAGGCCATGTGCTACATTGAGACATCCAACTTAGATGGTGAAACCAACCTGAAAATCAGACAGGTAAGTTCTATCAGCTCATAATCACTGCTTTATCATATGTGCTTAAGAACCTCTAGCTGTCTAAAAGTGATTTTTTTTCTAATTACAACTATTTTCAATTTGAACCATTGTGAAAAATGTCTCATAAACTGGTAGAAGTATTGTGGGAGCCAGACTTACTTTACTGGTTAAATATGACCAATCATGAAATATTATTTATAATACTTTAACCATTTTTGTATCATAGCCAATGCTTGAATAATAATAATAGTAGCAATTCTTAATGTGTGTGTGGAGAGAGAGAGAGAGAGAGAGAGAGAGAGAGAGAGAGAGAGAATGAGAATATATACAAGTGTGCCCTGATTGGCCTCCACTCACTATAGAGACCAGGCTGGCCTCAAACTCACAGAGATCCACCTGCCTCTGTGAGTGCTGGGACTAAAGGTACGTGCCACTATACAGTGTTCTAAGTCCTTTGACATATTAATTTGCTTTTCTTGGCCCCAGTTAGTATTGGGTTTGCCATACTGAAAAGCCCAATTTTTCATTGCGCTTCAGAAACATATTTATATCGGAGATTTGAATGACTTTATATTTCTGTATTTTCTCCTCATGCTATGAAACGTTGCACAAAACAACTGTACGATTTTGTTTTTAAAAGGGGGGAGGGGTTAGAATACATACCATTGGCTCCTTGCTGAATGATAGCAATGCTGGTGGAGTGTTTGGAATGTAGTAGAATTGGATGTCGTGAGAGAAGCAAACTCAGATGTCTAAGAAGATGGGCGGCCTCAGTGCCTGTCTCTTCCTGCTGAGTCAAGAACTGCTTGGAGATTCTCCCTCTCAAGGAGGAGACTAAGGAGTGGAGAAAAAAAGGAAGGACAGACAAAAGTGCTCTCCTTGAATGCAGACTATGCCCATGTTTCATCCCTTCATTAGACTCGGGGTTCAGAGACTGGACAGCAGCAAATATTGATCTTGACTTTTAGAAGTAAGTGGTGCACTGGGTACTTTAGAACTTTCATAAAAGTTACATTATTCTCTACTAAAAGTCCATGGTCGCATTGATAAGGAAGGTACCCCTACCTTATAGTTTGACGGCATTGTGTAAAGGAAGAGAATTATTTGCAAAATAGTGAGATCCCTTGTCTGTGAGACCTTGGAGAGTGCCCTGCCCTCACAATACTTACTTAAAATACTCTGTGTATTTGGAAATATTCCAACAGGGCTTACCAGCAACATCGGATATCAAAGACATTGACAGTTTAATGAGACTTTCTGGCAGAATTGAGTGTGAAAGCCCAAACCGACATCTCTACGATTTTGTTGGGAACATAAGGCTTGATGGACATGGGTAGGTAAACACACATCACCGTGTCATCCTCTACTCCATATGATTTTCCTCAGCTCTAAGTGTGAGTACTCCCTGGCAACCTTTGTTTTAAGCATGTCTGTTTTCCAACTCATCTTTTTGTAAGGAGGCTGAATTCTGACTCTACTTACATAATGCACCCAAAGGTGTTCCCATGTTCCTGCCAACCCGGCAGTTAGATGTTTTCAGTGATGTTCCAGGATTCTGGAATATTCTTTGGTAGTTAAATAACGTGTGTGTGTGAGGGGTGTGTGTGTGTGTGTGTGTGTGTGTGTGTGTGTGTGTGTGTTTGTTTCACTGAGATTCTTGCCATGAACTCTGCTTTCCAATGCCCATGACCATGGTCCATTCCTATGATCTCTGGATGCCTCAAGGAGTTCAGCTGTGCTGAAACAGCTGGTTATTTTTTAATTTCTTCTGTATAATTCTATATGCTTTTTCTAGGCCGTGCTATCATCTGTAGTCATTGTTAATTGTTACCTGATTCCCATCTTTCCTACCTTCCTTATCACTTCTCTTGCCCATTCAACTAGAACTTAGTACATACCCAATAGCCTAGACTTTTACAAAAATCACATAGGTCACAATGAGCAAATCAGATCAATATCCTTGCCTTTGTGTTTTCATTCACTCATTCACTCTAGCAAAAATACCTTCAATTCAAAAATCTATGAGAAATGCACTGCTCACAGATCTGGAAGATCAAAGGACCAAATTTGGTGTCTAGTAAGGAAATATTGTACCCTGTGTCCTGGCATGGTCGAGGCCTTTGGGTATCCTTCGTAAGGTTTCAGTCCCAGTCACGAGAACAGAACTCTGTGTGTGTGTGTGTGTGTGTGTGTGTGTGTGTGTGTGTGTGTGTGTGTGTGCTGCACATGTACATAAAAAGCATGCATGTAGAGACCACATGTCAACTTCAGATGTTGTTCCTCAGGAGCCAGCCACCTTGTCTTCTGATACAGGGTCTTACCCTGATGTGAGCTCACCAAGTGAGTGGCTGGCTGGCTAGGGAGAAGCTTCGGGATGGCCCTGTCGCTCCATCGCTGTACTGGAATTATAAGCACACACCAATACCTGGTTGTTGTTGTTGTTGTACCTGGTTGTTGTTGTTGTTTTAAATATGAGTCCTGAGAATCCAGCTAGGTCTTCATGATTGCACAGTAGGCAACTTACTGATTGGGCCATCCCCCCAGCCCCACGAGTGCAGAAATTTCAAGACTTAACCACCCCTTTCCCGAGAAACCAACATCCTAAGTGCCACAATATTAAAGATAGGATTTCAATATGTAACTATTGGAGGGACCCTAACACATACCAGAGAATCTTGTGAACTTACTTTCTTCTTACTTCATCTACTTTAAGAAGATGTAGGACAAACAGAAATAAAGGGATAACTAAGAACATTTTATCCTTTATTAATTTTTTAAGAGCAATAAAGCCTTTGGGAAATACAACGTAGGACTGTATTTCCTATGAGAGGTGAAGAAAACTCTTAGATAAGGAAATTTCTTTAGGAGGGAATCTCTCAGAGTGGTTGAAGTCAGCCTCCTTTAGGTGACATGTGAACATTGGTGATCAGGAGACTAGGATCTTAGTCACTTGAATATCTAGAAGTAGAAGATTCTGGACAGATAATAATAGTGCAAGTCACTGTGATTGGAGAAAGAGAAATTGAGGTGAGAGCCAAAAAATAATAATGGGCCAGATCACATAAGACTTTGTAGGCCATTATAAGGTGTTCTAAGCACACTTGGGATCCATGAGTGAGTTAGGAAAGGGAACCATCATCCCTTTAGTTTTGGACTTAATAAGTTTATGGTGTCCAGTCAGCACTGAATATTTGTCTGAACTTTGTGAGCACTCCACATAGATATTTAAGCTCATTGGGGCTGGAAATATCATTGAAATTGAAAGAATAGATGGAAAAATTAAAAGACCCAAAGACTGTCTAGCATTAGGAGGCTGAGAAAGGAGCAGGGACTAGAGGCCAAGTTCATGGAATGAAACCCAGGAAAGAGTAAAGAAACTTCCAAGAAGAGAAGGGGAGACAAAGTTGGGTCAGCTGTCACTCCTGAATAACTGCAATGTAGCTGAACATTAACATTTGGGTCTACTGGGTGGAGATCTCGGCCCTTGACTAGAATAGGCTGAGCCTGACACCATGGGGAAGAATTGACTATAGCAAGCATAGGCTTCTTTGTTTATTTGTTTGCTTGCTTGTTTGTATGTTTGTTTGTTTTGAGACAGGGTTTCTCTGTGTAGTTTTGGTGCCTGTCCTGGAACTCACTCTGTAGATCAGGCTGGCCTCGAACTCAGAGATCCACCTGCCTCTTCCTTCCAGGTGCTAGGATTAAAGGCGTGTGCCACCACTGCCCCACCAGCATTGGCTTCTTTATCAAAGAGTTTTATTGCAGTGCAAAGCATAGAATTGAGGCAGAAGCAGGCCAGAAGGGTGGGGTGTTTTCTGCCCCACTTCTCTTCCCTGTCTTCACCCCCTCCCTTCCTGCCCTTTACACAATAAACCTTGTCTACCAGATAGGTGTGGTGGCCAGGTAAGCATCAGCTAGATGTACTGGTTCAGCCAGCCAAGGGAATGTTGTCAATGTCCTCACTCCTGGAATATGAATGATAAAAGAATTAAATAAGGAACTAAGTGACATATACCCTGAACTGACACCCTCATCTAATCCACCAAAACTTTCTTATGATCTGTGAGGTAATTGTTAATTCTAAAATTTTCCAAGTAATCTTTTCCTTGAACATATGGTTATAGACTAATGATAGATTTGGCCACTTGTACAAGTATCATTTCTTAAGTCTGACATTTTTAACTGGCCAGCTTCCATTCCTTACCAACTTTTCATTAAATTGGTGCCAAGCAAACCCATGTCATGAAGAAAACATCATATGAGGGTGCCAATATTTAAGGAACTGGAGTTTTAGAATATGCTTAATTTTGTCAGAAAGGTCGAAATGAATGAGTGAGGCCGGTACTCCAAGAGGCGCCGGCAGGGAGGGAGACAGTGGGAAGTGATAAATGTGCCTCAGATGTGGTACTGAGCCCAGTCAGCTTGGTGAGGCGCGGTGGATACATACGTGCCCTAGGGCACAGCCCAGCAACTTCTCAAGTAATGAGTGAAAACTGCTTTAGCCTTGGAGCCCCACCCCCACCCTGATCCCGACATGTACTCCAGATGTTGACATATATACAAGAGAGGTCTGTGGTTTCAATATAGTTGCGTGCCCTGGAGGGTTCCCATGGTGGAAAGTCAGCCCCCCAGTGTAATACTGCAGCTTGGCTCAAAAATAAACCTCTTTTACATATAAAAGAACCACTCCTCAGGTATTTTATAAGCTTTCACAAAGAACAGTCTAAGCTTCATTCCCACCCCAATGGACCCTAAGGACTGCTGTTGCATGTAATTGATGATGGGAGTTGAGATACACTGTTTCCTGGGGACTCCTGCAGGGGCCATTCTAACCCATACATCTGGATTGATTTCACTGAGCCAGAATATATTTCCTGAAAGAAGGTCCAGTGCCCAAACTATCTCTAGCCTTAGAAGCCCAGTGAACCACCTCCACCCACCAGAAATGGAGGTTCCCAAGCTCAATGGCCTTTACCGATTGACAAGTCCTGTATTCTTTATAGACTTCCATTGAAAATAGTTTCCTTCTTTTCCTAGACGTTTTAAGCATATTTTTCTTTATATTGAACTTTTTTTTTTTTTACACTACTTTCTTGTTAAATGAAAACCTTGGTTATTAGGAATCTTTGAGCCATTCATTCAATTTTGGATCTCCCATTTCCATCAACTGACTCAATGCACATCTGTGATAGATAGCACCTAATACTGTACCACAAAGGGTAGCCTTAGAAGATACACACAGAAGACCCAACCAGGGCCTTATTCATGAAAATGTGGTTTAAAGTCTAGGAAGCAAATAGCTTCAAAATGATACTATTTATTGAGAATGTGTTAGCAATTTTTGGAAAACAGACATTCTAATCCTGTAAAATGAATACTGTAAGGCCTTAGGTCTAGGCACTTATTTCAGAAAGGGGATGGCTTTACTAGAAGATGGAGTGAGCTATGGGTTTATTTTACCTTGTGTAGTTTTTTAGCCCTGGTTGTGTACAAAGTTGTTTGTAATTTAAATTGTGTTTGTGTGTGTTTATTGACAAAGCAACCTCTGAGGTATCTTATAAGGGCACTAATCACATCAGAGGGCTTCACCCTCATGAACTCACCTAAAACTAATAGCCTGGTGAAGGTGTGACTACAAATGTCATCACAATTGGGGGTTAGAGCATCAGCTTTGGAATATTTGAGGGATACTTGCATTCCCCAGGGAGAGTAAAGCTATAGGAAATGGCCAGTATGGCCTTCAGGACAAAACCAACTTCTTCCCAAGTTATATTTGAAAATTATCATTGTTGGTGGGGAAAAATACTTACTTTCCAAAAATAAAATTTTAATAGTGGAGACTTTGATAACTGTGTAATGACTGTGCATTTCTTGAGCATTTTGGACAATGTCATTTCTAATGCCAACATACTCTGTCACAGCACTGTTCCCCTGGGAGCAGACCAGATTCTTCTTCGAGGTGCTCAGTTAAGAAATACTCAGTGGGTTCATGGGATAGTTGTCTACACCGGACATGACACCAAGCTGATGCAGGTGGGACTTTTATCTACGAAACCCTTTGAGACTAAGTCTTTTGGAAATGCATGATTTGGTGCACTTGTCCCAAGCAGAGCAGATATTCCTTAGCCTCATACCACACACCCATATTAAGAACAAGGTGAACGAGACCTTGAAATTTCTTCCCTGTAAGAAGAACTCACTGCACATTGGAACACTGAGAAATTTCCCCCAAGATCCCCTGATATGTGAACTCCCAAATGAATGGTGGTGTGTGTTGATCTTTGACACTTTCCAACTACTAGTGGGCACTTTAAGTTGCCTAGGTAGCAGTGTCTGCATTAAAATATTTGTATCATGATTTTATTATAATGCAATGATCAAATTTTAAACCTGGAGGTTTTTTATAAAATTTAAAGAGAAGTATAAACTAAACAGCTACCTTTTTTTCATGACATTTCTATACAAAGCTGTTTTTGCCATCACTCTCCTCCTGATGTTTATATACATCCACAGGCACGTCACCTCTCTGTACTCAGTAGTGCAACAAGTATAGAAAACTCACTTTGAAATACTAATTGGAGTTCTGCTATAAGGACCAGTGCATCATACAGGTGTGCAGATGCTGTCATTATAAGTGAGAATGGTTAATAGCACACCTACCCTGGCTGTGCTATAAATGCTATCATTCTTCACTTATATTGGTTATGAGGGATTTCCTTTTCTGTCCTGAGGATGCTTGGTTAGCACAGATCTGGCATCACCACTGAATCATCACAGAGAGCAGAGAAACTTGCCTTGTCCTCTGCTGCATAGACCAGGCTTGCTTCACGGTCCTCCAGCCTCTGCTTACTAAGCCAGCCAGCCTGCTGCCACACCCAGTTCTCTGTTACTGATTATAGATGATACGACTTGCATTACTGTTGTGTCCAGTAAAACAGTTGCTGAGTGGCACCAGAGATCCTTTAGATGTTGAGAAGTTTGGATGTGGCAGGGCCATGGACCTTTTCTCTCTGCCTCTTTTCTAAGCAAAGGCATGAAGCAGTTGCTTTGAAAAGACTTTGTTTGCCTAAGCAGCCAAGTGCATCTTAACCTGCCTGATACAATCTGCAAAATGAATGTTGCCCGCCCCACCCCCTCGTTATTTTACAACCTAGAAGAAAGGTGTACGTGGTGTCATGGTCTTAAGAAAAAGAGGCGGCAGCCATGGCCACTTATACTTGGCGGCAGCCATGGGCACTTATTATACTTGTCATGTGTTTGGAACGGCTTTTAGCTCAAGTCCATGTCCTGGCTGTGACTTTGTCACCCTCCTCAAATACTAGATAAGCAGTGCTCAATTGTGCAGGGTTTTTTTTATCATTTGTTTTGCTTTGTTTTGCAGAACTCCACAAGCCCGCCACTTAAACTCTCCAATGTGGAGCGGATTACAAATGTGCAAATCCTGATTTTATTTTGCATCTTAATCGCCATGTCTCTCATCTGCTCTGTGGGCTCAGCCATTTGGAATCGAAGGCATTCTGGGAAAGACTGGTACCTCCATCTCCACTGTGAGCAGTGAAATGCAGGCTTGCTTGTTTTCCCCCTTTGAGTTAAATATGCATTTGCTTTACCATCGATCTTAATTTAGTTTGAGGAATGCCCCATTGTTTCTGAAAAGAAAACTTGTGGCTAAGATAACTAGAGGCCTTATCTTCATTTTTTCAATAGGTTTCCAGGGAAAAGCCAGTAAAATGTAGGTTCTCAAAACTTTAAGGTACTTAAAAAACATACCTCCATTCCTTAGTGGTATAAAATGTTCTATAAATATAACCATTAACATGATATACAAAATAAAAACTGCCCTCTAAAATATATTAAATGTGGCAGTTACACTCATTAAAGGAGATTATGTGTGGAGGAAATTATGAGTATTGAATATATTATGAAAACGTAATTTGCATGCTTAAAAAATGTTTGAACTGAATGTACTTTCTTTCTTTTCTTTTTTAATGCGCTTTCCTTTGAACTCAGTAACAGAAGTTTTATGCAAATGCTCTTCTTGTTCCAGGGAGAGCAGTTTTAATGCTTCCGTCTGGAACACGTATTCTCTTGCTGTTCTGGCATTAATGTATCTGTATCCCCTCTGGGTATTTCTAGGAAGTGAGCTTGCATGTCCTTGTGAAGAATACTTAGTAAATACTTAATTTCCCCAAAGTGTGAAAACAAATTCCAGAACAATCTTACAGGAAAAACAAAAACAACAGCAAAAAAACAGATTTTAAAGCTGTTTTCATTACATTTATCTAGCTTTTTTATTACATTTAGTCAGTTTTGCAACTATTCCAGGTTACTTTATAGTTGTTGATTTATTATTTCAGCATAAAAAATGTTACTACTGTAATCAATTTGTTGCATATATTCCTTACAATATATTAGTCTTCCCTGTCTCTTTTTCCTTATCGAGGAGGAAGAAGTTAACTTACCTAGGAGACTAATTTACCTACGGATGAATAATGTCCCGGTAGCTAAAGATACAGCTCAGGGTTGTGCTTACCGACCATGTCCAAGGCCTCCTGGAGACTAGTGCTGGAAAGAGAAGAAGTATTCTTACAACTTGGATTGTTCTAGTTGCTATTGTGTTTACTTTGAAACCAATACTTTCAAGAGAGGGATGACGGAACTTTAATTCTACACTGAAGGAGGTGTTTGAGAATCAAGACGTTATTAGCAAAGTCTTCCTCAGTTTGTCTAGATTTGTTGTATAATAAAGGAAATTCTTATGGTGCTCAGGTTTTCTCACTGCAGATATGAAGCTATAAATGATGTTCTTCCTCCTCCCCAACAGATGGTGGCGCTAGTAATTTTGGACTGAACTTCCTGACTTTCATTATCCTTTTCAACAACCTCATTCCCATCAGCTTGTTGGTTACATTAGAAGTGGTAAAATTTACCCAGGCATACTTCATAAATTGGGTAAATATGTATTTGTATTACATGTCATCTTCCTAAATATGTATTTTTAAAAATTTAGTCTGGGGGTTGGGGATTTAGCTCAGTGGTAGAGCGCTTGCCTAGCAAGCGCAAGGCCCTGGGTTCGATCCTCAGCTCTGGCAAAAAAAAAAAAAAAAAAAAAATTAGTCTGATAGGGTATTTTTTTTTAAGCCTAAATTTAATTTTAGCACAGTCTGCTCAGAATCAGGCAAATTGATAACACCAGACATCCTGAGGAAAACTGGTATCTAGTTCAGGAAACCTGTTTGGGGACACACAGTGTCTATAGAGGAAAGAGACTTTGCATTTGGAATTGAAATATCTGTCTTGTCATAATTTACCACGAAAGTCACTTGCCTTCCTAGAACTTCATTTCTGGACACAAACAGAAGGATGACAAGGTGTTTTACCTGAACCTCATAATATTTGTGCAGCTCAAGAACCTGTTTTAGGCAAAGAGTTTTATAAGCAATCAAACACATAACTGTGCTACTGCCAACATGATTGAGGAGTTTGTTCATCCATCTAGTTCATTTTTGACACTGTAAATGACTTCAGTGTGCATGGTTTTTCCTTTTGAATTATTATATTGATGTTTTTAATATTGGAGAGATGTATTGGAAAGAGATGGAGCCTCTTTCTTGTGTTTGATACGAGATCAGTGTAATGAGGGATTTGAAATGAGCAGCAGGCGTATTCACTGCACACATGTAATATGTGCTGAAGAATTGAACCTTATATACAGATAAACTGAAGGTAATGAAGGTCTCCTACTCACATAAATAATAAATAATAAGGTATTTTCATGGTATGCACCATGAAGATCAAATGACTACCCAAGTCCTTATTTTTTATGTAGATTTTCAAAAAGTAGAATTAGCTTCAATAATCAAATAATGGTAATGTTGAGTGAGCCCGGCAGGCTGTTGCTTTTTATTCACCCTCTTAACCAGCAGAGACGATGTTGGGACAGCCCCAACAAGCCAGTTTCCTCCTTGTATGGAAATGAGATCAGTAACTGACCCCTGGATTCTGGTTCTGGCTAGTTGTCCTGTTATACAGTATGGATTTCTGAATGAAAGCTTTGAAGATGTTTAACCTCAGCTGTCCTATCACACCTACTCTTCTGTCATGCCTGACTCTCCTGACTCAGGCACCCTCCTCTCCTCTAGGGGGTCCTCATTTCATATGGTTTCCAGATTGATCTGTGTGTGAGCCCTCTCTCAACCTGACTCACTTGGCAAATGTCTGTCTTCCAACATGACATGTAAACTCAAAGTCTAATTCAGAAACAGGAGAGATGTGAAACCCAATGAACACAGCCCTAACTTGTTAATACAGCATTCTACTATAAAAACTATTAGGTAATGGGGTTAGATAATAGGGTCAGACCTCATGGTCACTGGGTGCAAGGCAAGTTTGAAGAAATAGAAAATTATACCTTTTTTTTGGTTGACTGTCAAGTATCTGTAATAAAAGAAACTTAGCCTGACAAGTTCAACCAGATGTGGTCTCTTAGATAGCTTTGCTTGAAGAGCTAACTATATGAAAACATGAGCTACCTTTCCAGTAAACACCACTAAACAGTTACCTCACATCACTCACATCACTCAAGGGTGTGCCTCATGTGTACTGCATACCTTAACCCTGACAGGAGGTTAAGTTTATTGAGAATGAAGAATGGAAGGAAACAGACTATCTGATTCCTCAGACAAGCTCTCACTACCTACTCTTTTGTTCTGCTGAAAGACAATCATTCCCTGCTGAGTACTTTTCAGAACAGCCACAGAGAATCTTGTAGAGAGAGCCAAGAACTAGTGTGGTTACACAGAGCTCAGCAGTCGAATGGTGACTTTTGAAACATGAAAAAAACCGAGTGATTTCTTTTGCTGACGCAGTCCCCCAGGACCTTGCATTCAAGGATGTCTCTTACTTCTTTGTAGGATCTTGACATGCACTACGAGCCCACAGACACTGCCGCCATGGCTCGGACCTCTAATCTGAACGAGGAGCTTGGCCAGGTAAGCTCTTCCACAGTTGGATCAGAAATGAGATTTGGTGTCATTTCTGCCTGATGTGGTGACCTCTGATGAAGTAGCATCTCCTGTTCTCCATTGTTTAAATAATCCACATAAATGCTTTGGTTAGTGCCTGACATACAGTGTTCGTATTTAGTAGTGGAGTTTTCAAATGCTAATGCAGATTTTTCTGTCAAGGTGAGAAACTGTATAAGCCGAGGTGTGTTTCTTAGTAAGTAGTTTGTTTAGCTATAAAACATTGGCTGTTTTTGACTTATAGAAATAGTAATAGAATTGTTCATGACTTTCATAGAGAAGGAAGAAAAAGTTCAAGTTGTATAAGTCTAGTCAAATAGGAATTTAGATTATATTTATAACTCATAGTTCATTAATATATGCAGCCTTACATCACTTAGCAGGGATTGTTCTGAACAGTGCATTGTCAGGTCATCATTATGTAAACATCATAAAATGCACTTCCACGTGCTAACAGCTATGACCTCACTAGGCAATCGATATAGTCTTGTGGTATCCACATCATACGGGTATCCTCATTAATTAAAGCATCCTTAGGTGACATGTGACTACATATATATATTTGTAGTCCATTTATAAGTGCTAGCTGTAAAAGGATTTTGTTTTCTCCTCCTCCACTTCCCAATGCATACTATTCAGATTACATCTAGAACAGATTATACTGTTCCTTACCAATGTAGATGGTGTCTTAAGTTAACTGCACAAGCTATTGCCAACTCTAGGATTTCTTGGTATATTGAGGAATGCCGGTTAGGTCTTAGTACTGTGTATGTTTGAAAACGGCAGTGAAACTTTCCATAGGAATTTAGATTGTCCTGAAGCAGATTTCTCTCTAGTTTTTCTAACACACATTAATTCCCATATATAAAATAATTTCTCACTAAAACTCTGAAAGAGCTGAATTGCCCCTTAAAGAATGTACTAAACGCAATTCTAGCAGCCATTATACCCCACGGTAGAGCAAAGTTGACTTTTAAAGAAATTGTAAGTTAAGTACATTTTCTTCCCTCTATAAAAACCTCCTGAGCAGGATGGCTGTAGCTCATAGGTGAGCACTTGCCTGATTTGCATAAGGCACCAAGATAGGCATTTAAAAACCCTGAAGTATTAATTAGGATTTTCAAACCTGGTTTGTAGGTTAAATATATATTTTCTGACAAAACTGGCACCCTGACATGCAATGTGATGCAGTTCAAGAAATGCACCATCGCGGGCGTGGCTTATGGGTGAGTGTTTTCCCTTTACTTGGGGTGTGAAATACACGTTTAATTGATGCCATCGGTTTGGAATATTTGGACATTCTTGTGCAAGGAGGGCTCGAGTTTTGTTTTGTGTTTTAAATCTAGAAAACCGTTCTTTTTACTTTGGGATGGATTAATTGTGTATTTTAACAGTTGGTCTTGCTTTCCTTGGGGGATGCTATGAGGTGGAGAATGACAGGCAGGTCTCTCAGTGTTTAGGGCTTTGTAAGGTCTCCATCTGTTGTAGCATGAATCTCTAAAGGGTCTTATTAATAAAATCAAACCCGAGGCCAGGTATTGGGGTGAATGCTGGAAGATCAGAGAAGCAGAACAAGCCACAGCCACCTCACCTTGCCAATTCCTCAGCTGATCCTGTTTCCTCAGACTGGAAGCCTCTGAGTCCTCATCCAGAATGAATCTCAGCTGAACTGCTGCTGAAACCCTAACAGCTTAACCCACCTAGTTCCTGGTCCTCACGCCTTATATACCTTTCTGCTTCCTGCCATCACTTCCTGGGATTAAAGGCGTGAGTCACCATGCCTGGCTGTTTCCAGTGTGGTCTTGAACTCACAGAGATCCTGATGGATTTCTGCCTCCAGAATGCTAGGATTAGAGGTGTATGTGCCACCATTTTCTGCGCTCTATATCTAGTGGATGTTCTGTTCTCTGACTCCAGATAAGTTTACTAGGGTACACAATATTTTGAGGAACACAACATCACCACAATCTGTGCCTAGCGCTCTGGCTGGAAGTCAGGGCGCAGTGCAGAAGTGGGGAGAAGCTGCAGTGAGGCCTTGGTCTGTTTTTAGGTTCAGTCATCCTGCGTTGCTGACAGCTACTCTCCTTTTACCTTTTATCATGTCTCCTCCTTGCAGTCACAGAACAATCTAAACTTCTATGATGGGCGTGAGGTGGGGACATGAACATCCTCACTCCGGAGAACCTAAGTGATAATGGCCTTCAGATTGGGTGTGGCCTCTATTTAATTCATTCCTTACTATATGTAGGCTTGCCTAAGCCATTCAGAGACACCCTCCTTCTGGTTGGGTGGCACTAGCCTTATCAGCAAATTTTGCAACTATCCTTACCTCAATGAGGCAAGGAAATGTTGATGTCTTAACCACACTTCCTTGCTTTGGGCGTTTCTGGCTTACATCCACTGTTTTCATTCATACTTTGTCTTGAAGCAGCAAGTCAGTGGAAAAGCAGTACTCAATCTTGAAAATACTTCAAACTAAATTTATTATTATTTCTATGTACAGTGTCTGCAAACAGGAGCAGAGACCGATATGCTTGTTCTTGAGGGCAGGAGAGAGTCTGATTCAAAATGACTTCAACCTGTGGATACAGTGATTGGATGGCTTTTCTACACTGTAGAGCTAGGCTTTTGATTTGAGAAGAATACTGATGCTTCCAGTTTGCATTTTTTCCCCCTCTTTATCTGAAGCCTGATAGTTCTCAGACAAAATAGCTCTCCCCCATTCTCCCCAGAATTGTTCCTGGAGCAGGAGAATCATGGTCATGTTCTTTGATATCAAATGCTTATACATTCTACACGTGGTTAGGCCAGAGATGGAAGAGCTATTCTTTGTGGATTTTTCTTACGCTCAGAACGGGGTCCTAATCACCCCTAGCCATATGCACAGAAGCAGAGCTCTTCCCTTGCCTGTCGATAACTTCATAATGCACAACTGTTGGAGGAGAGGGTGGGTTGGAGCAAAGTGCCAGTTCTGTCAATTAGATGGTCGATGAAATGAATGTCCCCGTGAGAACATTTCTTAAGAATGAGGTGAAGCGATAAGGTATGAATTCTAGAGCCATGTGTTAGATTTGCTCCTGTGACCTTAGACAGTTCCCTTTCAAATATTCTTAACTCATCAAAACTTAATAAAATAAACCTCTAAGGTCTCTTTCAAGATAGGAAGTTCTTACATGGTTAGTGATAAGAAGTCCCTTGTTTGCAGAGATCAGCTGTATAATGGAAGCGGGTCCTGTGTAGATGTGGCTTCATGTCTTCCAGAACGCTGAAAGCTACTTCCAAGCATCACCTAGGGTTTGTTCATTTGTGTTAGTACCCATAGCCCTCTTGTGCATATATCAATTCATATATTAATTCCTTGAGAATTTCATACAGTGTGTTTTGATCATATCCACCCTCCTCCCTGACTCCTGTCAGATCCACTCCTCTCCCTTTTTAAATAAAGTTCCAGTCTCTCTTATCCTAATGGGTTCCTGGCGTGTCAGCATTGCAGAGGCTTGTTGATACACAAAGGATTTGGAGAAGCTGACTCTTACTGAACACATGTCTATATCAGGGGTGGGTGTAACATGGAGGAGAGTCCGTCACAGTCAGCCGCCTTACTATATGGGCTTTCCTCTGAGCATTGGAGGCTTACAGCAACCTGCACAGGTTCCCATTCGCACTGTAACCGGGCTAACTCCAAGGAGTTAGTGCAGAAGATGTCCTGGTCTTTATCCCCACTGGACCCTTGGGCAATGACGAAACAAGAGAAAGTGGCACACTTTAAATGCCAGCAAACAAGTTGACGACGAACCCTTCAGACTCTCAGTAAAGCTGTACTGTCTCCTTCTGTCAGCTAGAGGGTAAGGGTGGTCAAGTCTGCCAACAGTGTAGTTTCTAGCTCGTTCTCTGGATCCAGCAATGGTGTATGAATAAAATACTTACTAACAACGTTTCAGGCTCTAATTTTTATAAAGTTTCTCTCACTTCATGTAAGTGTTGCCTCAAACTTGGTCTGTTTGAATTTCATGACAGAAAGTAAAATTCAAATTTTATACACATTTGCCAGCCACGACTATTTCCCAGAAACCAACTTTGTAGTAAGGATGCCTCTGTCGATACTTACTGGGTTCCCCCCTTAGATCATCTTATGGGGACGTTGTCATTCACATAGATAAACTGATGTCATTTATAAATTGAACTTGCTACAAACTAGAAGTTCTGCTGTGAGACACTTAGGAAAATGTCCGGTTGTAGCAGGTTACACTCTGGGGATGCCTGTGTCACCACAGCAAGCGAGGTATCTGCAGTAGATGAGGACTTCTGTGTTCAGTGGCGGGAGTCCTCCTGCTGTGAAGATTGAAGAATTTTCCTTATCTCCTGTACCTGCCAGTAATTTAGTCAAAACCATCTCTGGGGCTGAAAACTGTGTTAAGCAACCTGAACAAGTCTTTTTGTTATTGTTGTTTTATTTTTGTTTGGGAGACCAGACATTTGATTAGTGTTAGATCTTTTACCCTTTTCCTTTCGGTAAAACAGATGAAGAGTCTTAAAGACAATCTGTTTGTACCAACTTTAGTATGTGAATTGTTTACTTGGCAGGTTTTGTTTAGAAGCACATTTGGTAGGAGATAAGCTAATTCTATAACCCTAAGGAGAGATTCACCAGGAAAATCTCCACAGTTATACACCTGGTCCCAAGGACTACATTATAGCCAGCTCGTGTGTCAGGTGATCATCCATGACCTTTCATTTTCCTATAACCAATATTGATGTGCCTCCTTCTGTAGGCGGCTCTTTGTTAGGTAGTAGAAACCTAATAATAAACCAGAGTTTACATGGTTCCCAAACAGAGTTCACAGTCTAACTGCGGCCAATGGTATTAATTTATTATAATACAATAGTCTTAACATGCAGCAAGAATCGGTTGGCACAGGGTAGTGTAATGAGGGAGGTCAGGGGATGCTTCCAACAGAATGAGCCTTAACCCAAATCTGAGAGTGAATTTAAGTGAAGAACTCCCCGGGGCAGAGATGACCACACTGGCATGTCTTCATGGCAACTCATACAAACAAGCTACCTGATGCCCTCCAGTCCCTGGGTGGCACTCAGCTTTTCAAGGGCTGCACCAGACTCAGGGGCAGGCACTGCAGCCCTTGTGTTCTGGGGCTGGTAAGCCTCATGACTTGGGAAGCACCAGCTCCAGAGCTGGTGTGAAGCCATGAGCAGGGGCACAAAACCAGTGCAAGCTGTCAGGACCTTCTCCATGAGTGGGGCTCAATACCAATGCAAACTGTCAGGACTTTCTTTTAGTTTTAGCTGCTTGGAGAGTTACCAGCACTCCCCTGGACAGTGCAGGGACTGGAGCCCAAACCTTGAAGTTAATCACAAATGATTGACCTTGGTGCTACAGCCCATTTCCACAGTGCGTTGCCACAGGCCAGCACCTTTCCTGGGAATCCAGTCCAAGATGGGCCGGATGAGTCCTTCCTTCCTCTTAAACAATAAACACAAGCCTTTGACAGGAAAGCAAAGGGACCCCTTTCATTGTGACTGCTATAATAGAAGGGACATTGATCCTGGAAGACACGTAATGTTTGGGAAGTAGGAGACCCTGTCATGGCTAGGTTAAAAGTGGGTAGGCATTTAAGGAGTTAATGAATTCTTTAAGTTTCCAGCAGCTGATTGTACTTATCGAGAACCATCTCTGCATTTTGAACTCCACTTGTATATAGTAAGTCTAATTTAAGGGGAAAATACTGAATTATTGTATATAATGAAAGAATTGGGAAATAAGAAAATCTACTCTGGTGTATTTTGGATGTCATATGAAAGTTGAAATGAACAATAAATATCAAGGGATCTTTCCCCATGCTTCAATGGGCTTGTGGGTAAAAATAAAATATTGATGGAAACATCTTTCAGGATTAAAAATTATTTGATGAGTGGACCATTTTGAATATCAGTGGTTGTATTGTTTAATCAAACAAATACAATTAACAATTAACTTGTACTTTCATGTGCCTTCTTAGGAAGTTACTACCTCAAGGCAGTCAAAGCTTCCTGAAAAATATTTGGCAGATTTTTTTTTTCTGTGTGACTGTGCCCTAGGTGACTAGCGTGTTTATGTCATTAAAACACTTTGTTATGGTTATAAATATAAATGATTGACTTCCTACTGGCTTTACAGCATATGTTTAAACAGCTAAATTTAAACATCTTTATTACTAAATTTTGACTTCTGTGCATCAGTCAGTTCTGGGATACGGAGTACCTTTTTAAGTCTACCCAGTTACCATAAATCCTCATGTTCTGCTCACTGTACTAACTGCCATTCTTCCAGATCCAACTAAACGTTCATTTTCTTACCTTTCTAGAAACCCACCTCTCAGCACCTCCCCCATTCATGGTTTTATGTTTCCAGCCTTTCTGTGATTATTTTTCCCTCTCTTTCTGTCCCTCCCCTTGAAGCCATGCCCCCGAACCTGAGGATTATGGGTGCTCGCCTGATGAATGGTAAGCTACATGGCACTTTGATCTCTTTGAAAGGTTCTCTTGTATGGCTTTGTTAAACTGACTTCCCTGGTCTCACAGGATGCCATCTTCACAGGTGTTGGGTGATAATGCTCTTTAGAGCGTATTTCTTAACCAGAAAGGTGCTGAGGTTATTAATTATTAAGGAAGAGCAAGTAGAAATACTCTACTATTTGGCTGAGCAAAGGTAGCTTGGAAGCTCACACATGTCTCCATACTTTCAAAAGCCTGGCATATGCCCTGCCTCATCTAACTGGTTTCATGTGGCTGATGAAACTGAGATCAAATGTGGTCTTGAGGCCCTGTGTTCTGGGTGTCTGACGGTATCTCCAAGTTGCTGCTCTTCAAGAGAAGAGAGTCTGGGAGACTCCATAACTGAAACTCTGGAAGTCATCTCCTCAATGGCTGCTTGGCAGCTGTATCTGGCAATGAGAAGTTGACTGAATGCCATGTGACAAGCTTAGAGCTGTCTATGTTTAATCATCCTGCTTGAAACGGCACCCAGGACAACAATGTCTAGAAAGTCCACATGTGTAGATTACGTATTTACATTTGGTTCTAAAGGCAAGTTTATAACACACGAACCCTTTCAAATACACTCTCTTGTTATTAAAGACTGGATGGTAGCTGAAATTCCCTAAAATATATTAATATAAGTGGTTTGCAGAAATAATGGCTTCCCAACACACAGTTACTTACTCCAAAATTGGCCATGTTTTCCTGTTATTGCCAAGTACCATCAACTGGCATGGACTCTTGCAGACTAATTCCTTTCTATTAAAAATCATTATCTAAGTTGATAGTATAGATATTGAAAGGGTTAGAGAGGAAAAACACCTTTCACTTTCAACATCCATGTAGTCAGAAGGTTTGCTTATTTTCAAAAACTATATATATGTAACTATTTATTTTTCTCTTTTTTAAAAAACTTATTTTGGAAAGTTTAAGCATAAGCAGGACCAATGAATGTCCCTGTCATGTGCTCTGGGCCAGTTTCTTCCAGCCTGTGCCTCTCTGCCATTATTCTGAATCATATCTCACAAAATAGATTATTTCAAGTTTTTTCTTAACTATTTGATACAGTCACACATTATATTCTCATTGTTTTTCAAGTAAATGACAGCGGGGTGACTCTCGACAGCGAATGCCTTAGACTCAGCCCTGCAGTCCTTTTCAGTGGTTTTTGGTATTATTACAGCATCTGCAGTTTATACGAGTTTCTCTTTTCTGCTTGCTTATTTCCTCATTTCATTCTAGACTATAATTATGTGTGGAGTGAGTGGCATTTATTTATTCTGCTGTAAAAGGTAGGCTCACTGGAGCATTCTTGCAGGCATGCCCTTATAATAATGAGATCAAACACATCCACATTAGCGTCAGTTTTCAAAGTAGTTCCCTTGGCAGGCTGTTTATTCAGTGGCGCAGACTTTCACACAGTGGTTTATAACTCCTCTTTGGTAATGGCCTTCAGAAATACTTGTAGTCACCCAGGAAACTGAGTCTCATTACTTTGATCCAAACCAATCATTATCTAGCAAAAACAGTGAAGTCAATCACCCATTCAAATTCTTGGACTTGACTCTTTCATAACAAACTCATGGCTAAAAATTAAATCTTCCAGCAAGCAATTTTGATTCCAAACTGACAGGATCTTTAAAAACCTGGAGGTGCAGACCCTTAAAAAAAAAATAAAAAATCAGTGCTCTGACTGCTGGGGCAGCAGAAAGTCCTTCAGCTGTGACAGAAGGGGCCACTAGGTTAGGGAAATGGTCATTCCTTGGATCAGAGAGGATGCCATCCAAACAGGCTTTATTCCACCCCGCTCATTGCCTCAGAAAACTGCCTCATGCTGCAAAGGGAGCTCTACCACATGTTGCCCAGGAGATGTGGCATTGATGGAGAAACCCAACTCTCCCACGGGCTGTGAACCTGTCCAGGCTGACACACTGTGCAAGTTCTATTCCAGTAGCTTTTTACATCCAGTCCATCACACAGTGTCTCATGGAGTATGTGTCAGTGGCTTGGGTTCCCCTGGCCTCCAAAACAGAGGAGTTTCCAAGACAGATGAGGGTGCTGTTCATCAATCTGCTTCACTGAAGTGTGGGGCAAAGAGAAATACACCTTTCTCCTGGGGTTGAGATTATTTTGGTTTTAAAATGGAATCCTTTGGGTAGATTCTACAGAGCTAGGGCTCTGCTTCTCTGTGGTCATTACCACAGGTAATTATTATGTCACTGTAGGTGTTAGGATATGAGCGTAGCCAAGAGTCAGTCCAGATGTTAGGGAATAATGATGAGCAGCGTTCCCCAAGTGTTTTTGTGCAGTTTAGCCTGACAGCATCACCTACCCCAGCACTAATCTCACTGTGGCTGGAGCACTCTTGCTTAGTGGGCCCTGTTGGTTTCTTGGAACAACTTAAGGAAAAATGCAAGAAGTCTCCTTTCAATGCCTGTTCTACTTGGCAAGGTTTATTAAGGACAGGAGAAAGTTGAGCCAGAGCATGGGCATGAAGGGAGGGCCTGCCACCTAGTGGTAGAAGATCGAAAATGCACTCTCGACTCCAAGGAAGGCAAAGACTCTCAATAGTGCCAGTAGGAAATTGAAGGATGGAAAGAAAGAAAATTCGCACAGAGCCTCGGTGAATGGCTTCCCGAAGAGTAAATGAGAAAGAGTAGGGGCCGCCCAAGGGCTGAGTGTCTGGGCTTCCCATGAAGGCCTGCTGCTCAGGAGGCAGAGCTACGGAGCATTCCCTAGGGAGGTTCCCTGTGTGTGAGAAACAAAAGTACCCACCCAAGGGCCTCATAAGTCTCGGATCCAGACCTTATCCCATCCCTGAAGCTGTTCACTAGGCATCATCATCATCATCATAATTCTAGAATACAAGAAGAAAACTCATCTCTCCCGGGACCTGAGACAGAACCATATGTGGTCGCCAGAGAATGACTTGGCAACAGTCATAAAACCTGGGAGCAGCAGAAACTGGAGGTTCAGCAAGGTCCGAGAGTGACAGGCTGGCCACAGACCTGTTCCCAGAGGGGTGTCTAGGGCACCTTCTGTCCTTTAACCTTTGAGTAGAGGAGTCTTGGCAAACAACTCTTTCTGGGTAAAGGTGTGACTCTGGGCCATGTGATGAGTGTAGAGATGGGACTGAAAAGGCCATAGGCCTCTTCCAGCCTAGCCTGAACTGAGAAACACACCTGTCCCGGGACACACCTGGCCAAGATAGGGTCCCTTTACCAGCAGCCCCGCAGGTGGCTGGATACAACCGCTGATGTGTCATGGGATGAGCAACAAGCTGTCTGCCTGTCCACACTCAGTTGCATTGGTCCAAGGAAAGGGACCGTTAGAGCCTCTGCTAATGGTTGCACGTACATCAGATTCTTCACGGTTTCTTGGACAGAGAAGTGTTCTTGATGATCCCTTACTCTCTACCCATATTACGAATAAGAACAACCTTCAAACGAGTTAAAGGTATGCGTAAAATGCAACCTGAGTCCTGTCTACTTAAAACTTGCCTGGAGAATTCTGATTCTTTCATGTGAAAAATATCTAGACTTGTGTTGAAAGTTGTATATTTTTGCCTCAATAACACTGGCGTTCTAAGCCAGAGATAGTGATGCACGCTTACCATCCTAGCACTTGTAAGGTTGAAGCCGGGGGATTGCCAGAAGTTCAAGGCCAGCACAGGATACAGGACCCAGATAGCCAGAGCCATCAAGACACTATCTTGAAGAAACATAAAAATAAAAACGAGGTAAAACAAATGCTAGGCACAGACCACCTGCCCCAAATAAAGAAATTTCCCCATGTCAGTGAAAGAGGCAGAGAAAGTGTGTGCATGTGCGCATGCCCGCCCGAACGTCCATGTCATTGAGGGCATTTAAACACAACCCTGCGTACTTGGGACAGCTGCAGTGTTCATCTGAAGTTTGTCCTGCTGGCTTCTGACAGGAGAGGCCGCCATGCCCTTTCTGCTGCTCTCACTAACTTGTTCTCTGCCCTCACTGAAGGGGTGACTTCTGTGAACAGGAAGAAACAGTCTTCCGAGTCACAGTACTGCTTGTGTCTGTCCATGTGCATGAGCTGTATATGTTCATAGTGTGTGCACTCGGGTCTTGTGTCGTGTATGCATAGATTTCAAGTGGTTAGCGTGGATTTTGTTCCCGTTTTCAGTTCAGGTTCATTAACAAGTAGCAACTTCAAAGGGAGTCAATAAAGAAACTTTTCCCCCCTCCTCTGTCTTACAGACCTCGATTTCTATTTCTAAAAATAACCAAAGTGACCAATTCTGGGTATATCTTTCTTTTTTTTATAAATAAATATATATACATATATACACACCTTTTTTTTTCTTTTTAATTTCTCAAGACAAGGTTTCTCTGTGTACCCACTGGGGGCTGTCCTAGAACTTGCTTTGTAGACCAGGCTGTCCTCGAACTCACAGAGATCAGCCTGCCTCTGCCTCCCGAGAGCCACCGCCACCTGGCTGGTATATCTTTCTATTGTGGATTTATTCAATTGTAGATTTATTCTACAATAAACATGCCTTTCTCTTGTATGTTTTAAAGAAAGCACACATTGTTTTGTATCACCTTTTTATCTTAGCCTTTTTCATACTCCACAAAGAATGGTCCCTTCTGTACAGTAGTCTGTCTTGTGGACACGCCATGCATCCCTTAAGCGCTGTCTCTGTTCACTTCTGATGTTGGTACTGACACTTGAGGAACCCTAGAGGAAAGCTATTTCCTTCTGGTCAAAAGAATGGAATTTCGCACTGGGTGGAGACCAGCTGTGGTCCCTTCCCTCAAGAGTTAACCCAGTCGGTCAGTCACCTGAAGAGTGGGTCACCTTCAGTCGTGCTGAAGAAGCAGGAGGCGTAATTATTCCCTTATGAGCAGAGCAGTTTTTCTTCCCACATTCAGGGCAAGTCAAGCTGCAACCCGTAGCTGTGAAGCGAACCCTCTTTTCTGAGGCCTTACCCATAAGCATGACTTTCCCTTCTCTTTCTCCCTCTCCTCCCTTTCCTCCCTCTCCTCTCCTCTCCTCTCCTCTCCTCTCCTCTCCTCTCCTCTCCTCTCCTCTCCTCTCCTCTCCTCTCCTCTCCTCTTCTCTCTCTGTCTCTGTCTCCCTCCCTCCCTCCCTCCCTCCCTCCCTCCCTCCCTCTCTCTCTCTCTCTCTCTCTCTCTCTCTCTCTCTCTCTCTCTCTCTCTCTCTCCTGTAATTGACAAAGAATTACAGGCATGGGCAGGGCATACTTTCTCAGTTCTTCCTTATTCTTTTCTTTTTTTTCCTTTCCTTTCTCTTGTTGTTGTTGTTGTTGGTGGTGGTGGTGGTGGTGGTGGTGGTGGTGGTGGTGGTATGATGCTGATTAGTGGTGGTTTTTTGTTTGTTTGTTTGCTGTTTTGAGACAGGCTCTCACTATATAGCTATGACTGTGGCTGTTCTGGAACTCACATGTAGACCAGGCTAGCCTCCAGCTCACAGATCCGCCTGCCTCTGCTCCCCTGCCCTCTTGCTCTTTTGTAAGATACAACTTGCCGCTACCAGCCTGCACCCTTGCCACAGCTGCTTAGACTATGGCTTGCTCGCTTCCCCTTTTCCACCTTGTTCTTCCAGGGATCTACACAGATGCACAGCTTGCTGTCCTGGGGTTTTTCTTTTAGACACTAATAAAATTTTCCTCGAGGTTTCTCCTGAGCCTAGACCTAAATTCTTTTATTAACAAGGCTAAGAACCCGGAGGAGAGACCCCATTTTCCCTGTAGCAGTATTTGGGTATTGAAAATGTACTGCACGAAGACTGTTTCCACATGCAACATTTTGTACCGAGTCAATAATTACTCGTAGAACAAGACTTACTGGATCAGAGGATTTAGCTTAAATATTACCCAGTTACTCCTTTTTGGCCTCAAAGTTACAATCCTCCTGCCTCAGCCTCCCCAGAGCTAAGATGCTACCAAACACTATCTCCAGTTGCTTTTTAGAAACTGTATTTCTTTTACATAGCTATTTGATTCCTTTCCCACAATTCTAAGAGCACAGAGCTGGCAAGCTTGGTTTTTGTCAAATCGATGTTTATCTTGTTAGGAGGATAGAATGACTGTCTGGTCAGAGCTACTGACGTTTCCTCGTGTGCTGTGAGATTGTCTTCTTCCCGTGTTCTCTGTTGCTGTGGATCTTGTTCTAGTCTGTCCATGGGATCGTTCTCTTTTGTAGGAATCTACCTCTATCACATAAACTCAATTTTCTCTCTAATTTGTCCAGCAGCTTTTGATTTCCCTTCTACGGTTTTTTTTTTTTTTCCCTCTGCAGAAATAATTGTCACTACATGATCAGCTCCATCAATATCTGTGTGTTTTGTTTTCTGACTTAGACAGGAAGCCAGGACTGCTTTTTAACAAACTGCAGGGTTGAGGTGGGAACTATGGCTTTACCCCTTCTGTTTTCTTTTTTGTTTTCTGATTGTCTTAGTTTGAGTTGAATTCTGAAATTAAAAATGTGTGTGTGTGTGTGTGTGTGTGTGTGTGTGTGTGTGTGTGTGTAGTCAAGGTAGTGATGTTATAACTCATTGGTTACACACTTGCCTACTGGGCTCCAGCTCAGCAAACAAACAAATAAGTCAATACACAAATCATAGTCTGTGCTGTGCTTGGCAGATAGGCATTATTGATTAGACTGGGCACTTGCTGAGTTTTCTCTTAAGTGCGCTGTTGACTCTTCATTTTTGTCTAGTTGATAAATAATTACTTGCATTGTTGTGCAGCTTGAAGCTACAGGAAGCTACCTACGTGTGACGCAGGGAGCGAGACATGCTCTCTCTCTCTCCTCGCTCTCTCTCTCCTCTCTCTCTCAACTGCTGCACGCCTTGCCTGTCTTTGTCTCTACCACCATGTCTCTATCGCTTTAGGAGCAAAGTGCCACTTGAAATTTTGTAAAGGGGAAAAAAAGGATGTGGCATGTTGATGTTGGCTTGCATTTTTATATGCAATCAATATGTAAATGCCTGTAGTTTTAAAGTATTTATACATTTGGCATAGTTCTTCTTTTTAAGTAATGTAAGCTTCCTTTTTTTTTTTTTTTTTTTTTTTGCCTATTTTGTTTTTTACCAAAAGCAGATGTTTTGTAAGATTAGGGAGTGTGGTGATGAGTCTGTGCCTGCACCCATCCTAGTCAATCTACCTTGTTAGAGGATGGGTTGCTTGTGGTTTTCCACAGCCTTGGTAGGGAAGCCCCTTGGTGGGAGGGAGTTCTTGTTTAATGTATTCCAGACTGGAAGCCTTGGATAGGGAATGCAGAATGGGATCTGTCTGTGTAAGAATTGCAGTCCCACATGTAGACTTGTTTCAACACTTCAGAAAGTTGCATCAATAACAGCAACTGGGATTCTTGAAGTTAATGAATTCTTGGTAAGAGTAACGAGACATGTAAGATTTTAAAAGACTTTTATTTTGGAATTCTTGGAAAGAAAAAGTATTCATAGTTCAAGATATGATTGTGAATATTCCCTCATGTTTTAGCCTCCCCAACAAATAAAAAATGAAGCAGGACTGAATACATTTTAATAATAGGGATATTTCATAAAATCACAAATAATAAACTGAAGTTGATTTTTATTGCATTTATTCATTCTTTGGAAAGAGGGGTGTGTGCCATGGTGTACATATGGAGGTCAGAGGAGGCCTGTAGAATCAGTTCTTGACTTACACCCTAGAGTCCCAGGGACCAAACTCGGGTCATCAGGTTTGCGATTGAGTGCCTTTTCCACTGCGCCATCTTATCAGTCCCAATAGCAAAACTATTCTTTATAAATGATCATATTTATAGGAGAAATGTGGCAGTTTTCTATCTACCCACTGATAAGTCATTTAAAAGCTATTAGATCCCCATACTTAATACTAAACCAATAATGCCAGTGATAATTTTGAGGCTCCTTAACTACAACCTGCTAGCAAAGATATCTTATATAATTTTGATAATTAACCAGCCAAACACTGATATTTTAAAAAAGGAAGCTATATAATAATATTACAAGCACTCATCAATTATACTTCATCAATGTTGGGAAGGTACTGGTTACATTATATTGTGCTTTCTTCAGTGATCTCTCTTTTCACACTGTGGTTTTAAAATGTAAAAGAAAGTCTTGAAACTTGACACATTAGCATTGTCAAAACTCTGTAACTTTTAAATTGTGATTAAAATCTTCTAGATTATGATTACTTATTTCTTGGAGATGTTGGTTTTTCCTTAGTCAGTTCTGAAACTTTTGTACAGAAAAAATATTCAAGGTATTTTGACATGCCTACTTAAATGCTCCTGGGTTTTTTGTTCGTTTGTTTGGTTGGTTGGTTGGTTGGTTGGTTTTGATTTTGGGGGTTTTTTTGTTTGTTTGGTTGGGGGTTTTTTTTGTTTGTTTGTTTGTTTTGTTTTCTTAAATGCATGGTCATGAGATTAATAATAGATTAGAAACTTAATACAGATTCTGTTTGTTTCAAGTAAAGTTTATAATCCATTTGTTGATGTACAAATCCCTTGCACATTCATGATTAATTTCCTTTCTGTATAGCACAATATGATCTACTCAGAAATGTTTTTACACATATTTATAAATGTTGACAAGCTATGTAAATATTTTATTGTTCACATTTTTATATTTCATACCATCATTTGTATTTGTCACTTACACATAAAGAGTTCTCACACAGCCAAAGTAAAAAACATGTTTTAATAACTTCATTAATATTTAGAATCTTTTCTTGAAAAAAACATGATAGTCATGAAATCAATTATTTGAATCTATTGAGGGTAATCATTCATCTTTAGTTAGAGGTAAATGAGTAGGCCTGTCTGTATAAACGAACCAATTTGCCTTATTTTTTCCCCTTTAGGCAGAGCTCACAGTTTGGAGATGAAAAAACATTTAGTGATGCATCATTACTGGAAAATCTCCAGAATAACCACGTAAGTGCCCTCAGAGTGTTACGTGTCCTGGAAGAGGTGGGCACTCGTGAGGGCTTCTCGGCTGCCCTCCATGTTTATTGGCTTTTTTATTATTACTCGCATGATTTTTATTTGCATATTTTGATTCGCATGATTTAGATTTATTTTATTTTCTGTGCACCAGTGCTCTAAGTGTCTCCTGTGTCTGGATGCTCATGTCTTTCCCTAGATTTGAAGAATTTTCAGCTGTGATTTCACTGAGCCTATTTTATGTGGCCCCCTCCAAATAGGATACCGTTAGAGTAAAGAGGATTAAAATATTATTACAACTAGAGGAAAACTCAAAGTAGACAGAGGGCAGAGTGGGCAGGAACAACTGAAGTAGGAGTGAAGATTGTAGATCTGGAAAACAGAAGACAAAGAATGATGCAGAAAAGGAACAGTCTAACCTAGTTAAGCAATAGGAAATATATAAATGCCAGTGAAGCTTCTTTTCTGAACAACAGCAAATGAAATTAAACCAAAGCACAAGGTGCTATGTCATCAGTCAAAACCTCAAATTCTTTATAGTGTTGGAGAATGTCTCTCTTCTCCCTCGGGTGTCTTAGAGATTTAACCCTGTTGGTAAGAGCACCACCTCCCCATCTGAGGACTTGACTTATGACAGAGAGCATCTGCAGCACCTACATGGCCTCTGTCCAGACCACCGTAACCCCTGTGTGCTCTTCAGCCCAGCTCTCCTGGTTTGTGTCTTCACTGATGGATACTGCCCTGGCATCAAGTCCCGTCACCTCCCAGGCTTCCCTCTTCCCTCACAGAGTGTCCTGATCTGCCCCAACCTGCATCACCACTCTGCCTTGAACCACAGTTTCTTTCTTCCCCTGGAGAAGGGCCTCTTTCACTTTTTTCAAATACTTCCATCTTTCCTCCTTGGGACCTTTTTAGGTGCATGCCATTCGTTCTCATGGAGTTCTCTGTTCTCAGTTCTTCATGAGGTTCAGATGTCCTCCATAGATCTATCTTCATGTCTCATGGACAGCCACCAGCTCCTGTCGCCTCGCATGGCCTTTGCGTAGTCTCTTCCTAGTCCTCAGCATGGGAATAAGCCACGGAACCACTTCAGTCTGTGTCTTCTGAAAGTCTAAGCTCCATGGCTGGACCCTGGGCTTTGTCCACTCTCTCCGACTAAGAGATTTTTGTTTCCATACCCAATTGAACCTTTTCAACTGGCTTACTTTATTTTGGAGGTTATATGCACATAGACACACAGTACGTTTTCTTTATTAATTTGAATGGCATTTCTCTCTAGAAGCCAGACAGGAAGATGTTTACTATTTAGTGTCCTGATTCTTTTCTCATCAGATCTGAGATGCTTATGGAAAGGATTCACTCTTCAGTCTGCCTTGAGCCTGAAGAGTTGATAGTACTCAGTAATTGCTTGTTTTAGATTGACAGATAGATGACTGATTGATTGATGGATGGATGGATGGATGGATGGATGGATGGATGGATGATAGATAGATAGATAGATAGATAGATAGATGATTGATAGATAGATGATAGATTGATAGAATGAGAGAGAGAGAGAGAGAGAGAGAGAGACAGAGAGAGAGATGCCTGTACAGATGGATGGATAGATATAGATATATAGCTGTAGATATATTAGAGAAAAGGAAGCTGGCATTACAGAGAAGTGCACACATCATCACCTCCCCCAAAGGTTAGATGCCTGAAATTTAAATCTGACTAGAAATTATAAACAAATAAAGTGAACATTTTAGATTATCTCTTCTGTCCACTTAGGACCAAATTCATCATCTTTTTCTGCCATTTCTGTTTAAGAGCACAAAGCCATGTTAAATAAATGTTTACAGAATGAGTGGGGAAGTACAAGAACGAATAAATTGAGTTCTAAATAGGTTTTCTTCAGAAGAGACATTGGCTGTAATCCCACACCCCCAATGCTTCCCAGCTGTACTCTTAATAAATGGCCATGAAGTAACATTACTGCCATTAGTGTCAAACGTTTAAAGGAAAAGGGATGAATTATGTGTTTATTCCTCACAGCCCACCGCACCTATCATCTGTGAGTTCCTCACAATGATGGCAGTCTGCCACACAGCTGTACCAGAGAGAGAAGGCGAGAAGATCCTATACCAGGCAGCATCTCCAGGTACAGAGGAAATGACTGTGGAGAATTTGTCTGTAGAAAGTGATTCTAAAATCTGGTATTATGGAACTTGAATTTCCAATTTAATTTAAAAATGGAACATAACCAAATTATGATTTCAGATTTTTAACAGTTGGTTCCTAATTGCAAACTTGACTTTCAGGATTAAATATATATGCATGTGCATTAAAATACATTGCTATGTATATGTGATTTTTCTCAAATGAATTATATGAAAAATTGAGTAATTAAAGTGTATATAAGGGAATGAAAGTATTTGTATATGTGTAATTGTTCCCCTTATAAATAAGAATAAACTCTTGCATAATGAGTTTTACACATAGACAGATGGGAAGGGAGGATTTGTTTGCCTAAAGAAAATTGCTGTGCATGGTTTCAGAACATAATTTTGTCCCTCTCTTTAGGAAATGGTAGGGCAGCTTTTCTGTATTCACTTTGGTGAGGAAAGCTCCCTTGTACTTCAGGGGATTCCATAAAATATCTGCTAGTTACCAATGTTTACTATTTAGGCTTGATTTTAGACTTATTTCCAAGACAAAATTAGGCGAATAATCTACACTTTATATTTTAAAGCCATATTCTAAACTAGTGGTTATGACTTGTAAAATGCAACAAATTCCTAAACCAGAGTAAGAAATATTGCTGCTTCAGATAGAGTGCGTGTGTGTGTGTGTGTGTGTGTGTGTGTGTGTGTGTGTGTGTGTGTTCTTATCCCTCTCAGCAGTGACAGGACTTTGAGACACAGTGAGGAAGGAGCTGACACTTTAAGCGATTCAGATCCCTGGGCACTGTAGGGGGCAAGGATGAAACTTTAAAAGACTTCCTGCCATGTTTTTGGAGAAAGGTGTTCTTGAGCATATGCTGACTAAGGGGCCCTTTCAAGCTGTCACTTTGGGGTGTGGGTGACGAACAGTGAGACTCGGTGTGCAGGAACATGATGCTCACGCTGTTCTCACGGCTCAGGTATCATCATACATAAGAAGGAATGGATTTCAACATAATGGAAAGAACTTTAACCAAGCGGAAAGCTGTAACATGCCAGTGCCCTCCCCTTATGTGTGCATGTATGATATTTTCTGTCTTCTGTTCCTTTCCCCCAACACAGATGAGGGAGCGCTGGTCCGAGCGGCCAAGCAGTTGAATTTTGTCTTCACTGGAAGAACGCCCGACTCAGTCATCATAGACTCAGTAAGTCACTTACGTTTTAAGAGCTTTCGAAAACCTACCTAACATGTTCACATAGCTTCAGAGATAATGGCAGTAGGAAAAAGGTCAGAGTGAACCCAAAGTTTCCTATCCAGGGGCACCATTGTCCGTCCTTTTATTTAGTTCTTTAAACACTTAACGAAATTGTGGCTGATAATATGCTCAATAGACAATATTGATTCTTCCAAACAAGACTTACCTACTGATTTTCTGTTCTGCTAAATGGAGATTTATCTCCCTTAAATCATCTTCCCATTTGTTCCTTCTCTGAATTCCAGGCATTATTAAATGTTTGGTTATATAAGTATCCAGAAGGCTGGGCATAGTGCATAGGCCTATTATCACAGTGCATGGGAGATAGGAAGAACGGGAGTTCAGAGCCAGCCTGAGCTACATAGTGAGTATGAAGCCCAGCCTGGGCTACATGAGATTCTGTCTCAAAACAACCAGCAACAACAACAACAAAAAAAGATAATTATTCAGGATCTGCTTTTAAGTGGGAAGTTTTGAAAAGGTATATCACAGTAGGTGATATCCATACGGCTACCTGACAGACCATGCTAGTCATCAAGGAAATAAAACCATAGTGAAATACTATTATGCACCCACTGTGAAGACTAAAATTTTTAAAAATTGATGGAAACAGATGTTAGTGGATTTTTAAGAGTTTTCTAGTAAAGGAAAGCCTGCCTCTGTCCAGCAGCTATACTCACTTCTCAGTTAGTCAGGAGAAAAAGAAGTTTGTGTCCACCCAAAGGCTTATAATGGAGTGTTCGTGGTGGCTGTGTTCACCATTATGCCAAACTAGAAAACCAACAGAATGCATTCATCAGCAGGAGAGGATGAACAGGTTGTGATCCATCTGACAGTCTAAACAATGAAAAAAGAATGAATTCTCGACTCTTTAGTAGTGTGGATAAATCACAAAAATCTTTATATTGGGGAGGAGAAAATGCCAGGCACAAAGGAAAGCATCCTTTATAACCCATCTGTATGCAGCTAGAAACTTTGCAGAAGTGATTTATAATGATAGAGTCTTGAGCAGCCATTGCCTTGGGGCAGGGAGAAGATTGATTGGAAATGGAACAAGGAAATTCGTTCTGGGTGAGATGTTCAGCATCTTCAACAGGGTGGTGTTTCGCACCGGCGGTGCCTTTATCAAACTATGCAGTGTGCATGGAAGAGCTCTGTACTTTAGTTAATGAAAATGATAGCTCATTTTTAAAATTATCATTGGTGTTTCTGTTGCACCTCTACATGTATTCATAGCTAAACATCTTTGTACTAGGTATCTTCTCATTAAACTCTTTCCTAAGATAAAATTTTTGACTTTTTTTTCAAATGTTTCATGTTCTTTTTCTGACTCCTTGGGCCTATACTTTCTAACCTGAGGACAGTGACAACAGACAGTAGTCTCAATGGAGACAGTTTTGTCCCATGGTCTCCATTTGGGCCCCAGTTGTTCTCGGATCTGCTTCCATGACACTTGGAATTCTGCTGCGCCCTCTCCTGTCTTTTACTATCCATTAACCCGAAAGTTTAGCAGAGTCTCTCCCGCCATTCAGAGGGGGGATGGGAAACTGTGTTTCTATTGGCATTTTACAATAAAAGTTTGTGACCAGTGATTATTTCCATTATTTCCAAGAAACCTAAAATATTTCCAATTCTTTTATTCTACAGCTGGGGCAGGAAGAAAGATATGAATTGCTCAATGTTCTAGAGTTCACCAGGTAAAGACACCTGCTCTATAATTTGTGGGGGAGAAAGTACATATTCATCTTTTTTTTTTTTTTTGCTTTTCGTATGTATAGCTGGAACATATGCTTTACTTCTATTTATGTGTTTAAACAAAATATTAAGATGCAGTTTAGATTAGTCATGCACATGTTCTTCACAGTGTGGTACTGCATGACTTCTGCTGGCAACTCAAGGGTCTTTTTGAAATGCAATTACCTGGATCACAGATATAGGAGAGGACTAAGATCCTGTAGCTGGTACGTTAGCTAGCTTTCCGGTATAATAACGAGTGCCTGAAATAATCACCTTCTAAAGATAAGTTTACTTTGATGCATTTTGGAGGTTGCACTCCATGATCAGTGAGTCTAGCTACTTTGGACCTGTGGTGAGGTAGCACATGAGAGAGGAGCACAGGGAAGAATAAATCTACTCACCCCACGGCCTGATGGTCCTACCATGGAGTCTTCAAAGATTGCATTAGTGCTCATGAGATACCTCTAAATGAAAAAGAGAGCAAGAAAATTAACTCCGGTTTCACAGTCCCTCTCAAAGCCTACCTTTAATGACCCAAAGACCTCTTACCATTTAAAAGTTCCCACCCCTAATAGCACCTCTCTGGGGTCAATTCTCCAACACTTGGAACTTGGTGGGTAGATTTCATTTCCAAACTATAGCATCTAAAGACCTAAAAACATGGATATACTCAGAGACAATGATGACTTCTGTGGAACGGAATTAGTAAGGCTTGGAAAGCCTCCGTTATAATTGTATGTTCCGTATGCCCACTTGTCTCTGTGAAGTAAGTGTTACCATCTAGTAGGAAGAAACAGAAAGCAAAGGGAGTGTCCCACTCACTCCTTTCTTAAGGAGAAATAATGGTGGCTGTGTCAATCACTGTGACAAGGTCCTGCCAGAAGCAACATACGGGAAGAAAGGTTTCGTTGGTTCACATTTTAAAGGGATACAGTCCATGACGGTGGGGAAAGCAAGGTGCCTGGAGCTCCAGGTGTGGTGGCAAGAGCTTTGTGGCATGTCTCATTAAATCTCCATTAATCCAGGAGCAGAGAGCTCAGGGCCAGAAGAGGACCAAGCCATAATAACCCTGAAGACCTCTCCCCCCAGTAACACCTTTCAGCCAAGTAGGCTTCGTCTCCTAAAGGTCTCAGGACTTCCTAAAATAGCTCTCCAATGAGGGACAAAGAATCAAAGATAGGAGTTTATGGGGGTAACTTTACATTCCAGCTAGAAGACCTTCAGTTCTACCACTCTACTCAGACTTACAGTCTACATTATCAGCCAGCCACCCTATGTTCTTGGGACAAAACGGTCTTACTGCGGGGTCTTTAAAGATTGTGTGTTTCCTCTCAAAGGACACTTCAAAAACTAAAGCCCACAGGAAAGTAATGCTTTATTTGAGGAAAGAAATGCCCACCTGTTTTCCTGGGCTTTCTCCTACATAAGCAAATCTACGCACTGCCTGAGAGAGAGACAGTTCTTTTCGGATGCTAACTTTGGTGGCTGTCTTCATACGGAGTGACCATGTGGCCAAATAACAGGATCTGTCCAGATATTAAGCACTATCCTTGCGCTGTATCTTCCCAACAGCTCAAAGGAAGCAGCTGAGTTCATTACCTAGGATAGCGCATTCCCACATACATCGCTCCTCTCTGTCTTCATGATGAAGTGTTTTTTCCAGCCCTGTTTGTGTTATAGGTAATATAAGCAGCATATAATAGCATATAGATGTGGTTCTTGGCCACTCTGTGCTTCTGAAAAGTGCCAGGAAGAAAAATCAATCAAAAGTAGGACTTTCAGGTCTTTTGATTCTGTAGTGGGGGTGGGCTTAAGAATGGAGAGGGAAATGAATGAGATGCTGTCAGATAGTCTCTGGGAATATGTTCACAGTTTGGATCAGGATAACGTGGTGAGATGCAAGAAAAGTTGATGGGCTTTTTACACCTATCTGAGGGAGGTCATTGGAATTGGCTGTAGATTGGATGGGTTGGGTGGGAATAAAGGAAAGGAGGGAAGGGCTAGGATCCTAGCTCGAACTGTGGGGTGTAGAGAAATGCCCTGGACATGGAGGGCAGACATAGGAATAGGATGTGAACCATGGGGTGTGGAGAAATGCCCTGGACATGGATGGCAGACATAGGAATAGGGTGTGGTAGATGAGATGTTTGGAAACACTGTGCTTTAGATGTCTGTGAGATATACAGATGGAAGTGCCCAGTAGGGAGGTGGATATAAGAGCCCAAAACATAAAGCCAAACGTAACAGCTATGGCTGAAATACCCATTTTGGTAGTCACTGGTCTCCAAATGATACCAAAAGCTTGAAAATCAATAGGATCTCTTGAAGACAAAATATAGATCAAGGGGAAAGTGGAGGGGGGATAACTGAGCCCCTAGTTAGAAATGATTAGAAATAATTCTAAACTACTAAGGATTGATTATAAGCTAAGACTTAGCCAAATCTCGTAGCACAGGCTTGTAATCCTAACTGCTTTGGAGACAGAAAGAAGAGGATCATAAGTGCAAAGCTTCCCTGGGCTACAGACTAAGTTTAAGGCCAGCTCAAGCCACTTACTCAGAACTTGCCTTGGAATGAAAAGTGGACTGTGTGGTATACTTCAGCAGTAGAGTGCTTGGCTAGCATGACCAACTGCTGCAAGAGAATTGAGAGGAAGGAATCAATAAAATCAAGTCTTCATTGTTAAAGATACAGAGGACAAAAGTAGACTAATAAATAGCCCAGAGCTATTTCTTTTTATCTTTTCAGAGGCAGCTGCCAGCATAGGTAAGGGGAAATTTGAAAAAGATCTGTTGAGTATCCATTGGAATGGTGAGAAGATGGGGGTGGATGGGGAGATGAGTAGAGCCTGTGTCTAGACATAGTTCACCCAGAGTTGAGGTATAGAGTTGAAAGGGCATGTGGCTCATGGGGGAGGGTGCCTGGCTAGGTGAGGTATAAGGAGAAAGGGGCAGATTCACAGGAGAGCTGCGTGACGTCAGACTGAGGCCGCTGAGAAGGTGATTCAGCAGTCATATGCCAGGAAGGGATCTGGGAAAAGCAGAACTATTTCTCCCTTATGTCAAGAAAATGCTATGGAGAAGGGAGCGCCCAGCCAGATATGGAGTCTGCAAAATGTGAGGGGGGGATTTCAAGGTGAGTACCCAAGATTCAGAGTCTGGAGCAAGAAGGAAGCATGGAAGGACTTGAAGAATGAAGAACGTGTACAGAGGCCTTGCAAGGGTGAAAGAGCCATTGCAGAGGGATGAAATGTGCAGGTGATCAGTACATAGCACCTCTGCTTTGTACATCTCATAGTATTCATCACTGACTCAGTGACTTTTCTCTGCAATGGCCATTTTATTCTGATGGACCTCAGAAGAGGGTTCCCAGTCACACTTAAGAGATCTTGCCAGGAGAAGTAAATTGATGAGTCTGGGACCATTAAATCAGAACTAGCCTAAGAATGGCATGAATCAAGAAGGGCTGAGTAGCCGGTGGTGGCGCACGCCCGGAGGCAGAGGCAGGAAGATCTCTGTGATTTCAAGGCCAGCCTGGGCTACAAAGTGAGTTCCAGGAAAGACACCAAAGCTACATAGAGAAACCCTGCCTGGAGGAGGAGGAGGAGGAGGAGGAGGAGGAGGAGGAGGAGGAGGAGGAGGAGGAAGAAGAAGGAAGAAGAAGAAGAAGAAGAAGAAAGAAGAAGGGCTGAGTTAACGTATATAGGCAAGACCAGTTCATAAAGTACAGTATTTCCACCCTGGCTGAGGTTTCACTTCCCCATGGTCAACCATACTCTAAAAGTATCTGATGGAAAATTCTAGAAGCAAACAATTCCTAAGTTTCAAATACCTTTTACTAAGGTATATTGTTATAATTATTCTTTTAGTTGTTGTTGTTAATTGCTTACTCTAACAAATTAAACATTGTCATAGGGGTGTGTGTGTGTGTGTGTGTGTGTGTGTGTGTGTGTGTACAGAAAAATTGCATTATTGGGTTGATACTATCCCCAGTCTTCGGCATCTGCTGGGGGCCTTGAACTATACCCCTCAGTAAGGGGCCTGCCGCAATCATTTAAACAATAACGAATTCTTCTATTGCTTCTAAAAGTGCTAGCATTTGCCTTTATCTGTGATTGTATATCATTTTTTGTTTCTAATTTTTAAATGTAGCATATAATAGGATACTAGCTCAAATAGTTTTCAAATATTAACATATTAAACATGATGCTACTCTGGTGGGTATTAACTCTTACAGGTGTCTGGGGGACTGTGTTGTTTATTCCTTTAGGATAGTAGCTGGTACTCTGGCGACTTCAAAAATATAAAGTAACTCTCCGAGCCACCCAGCTGTACACTCAGGAGATAATTTGTATTATGAAAGAGTATGGCTTGTAGCATGGTCAGATTGATTATGTCACTGTGAGCGTTAAATTATGTGAAACAGGACAAAAATGGGTCTATGCAGATCTGCAGTACGATGCCCCATTACGGAACACCTCTCTGTTTCAGCGCTCGGAAGAGAATGTCGGTGGTGGTTCGCACCCCATCCGGGAAGTTACGGCTCTACTGCAAAGGAGCTGTAAGTTTTCTTGGCCTTTTACAGTTTTGATTTATGGTGGTTTATAATGTCCGGGTTAGGCATCCTGCTATGGAAATGTAACACAGATGTTTAACATGAAGCTGATGACATCCACGTTTGTTGGTGTTTTATAGTAACAGCATTCTGCCTCTTCTGGTTGAAATGTGGAATTCCTCCTGGGTAAATTTGGTGCATTGAAAAAGTCTGGCATAGCTTACTTTTGTAATTCAATTTTTAATACATGATATTTGAGGTTTATGTTATATTAGCTATGTTAGCAGATGACTAAATACAGAAAGTATTTTTAAATTGTATTAGGATATAAGGATACACTCCAATTTTAATCTGCTTGCCTAAAGACCGTAGAAACGGGGAGAGGGTTGGCTCACAATTATTACTGTAATTTCTCATTTGGTATTGCTTGTTTGTCTTGCTTTAAATATTATAGGATTGCTGATTGTTGGTTGTGAGTAGATTATATTGACAGAAATAGTATTATGTATTGCAACTGGATTTTCCTAGTTAAAGTATGTTTATACTCATGGAAAAAATGAGAACCCTACCAAGCAGGCCATTCCTTGCTAAGATAAGGCAAGACTTTCCTCCTGTGGTGCCCTTTGCCTGGTAAGCCCTTGACACACTTCAGCTTGGAATTTTACAATTTTAAATGGACTCAGTAAGTGTGCTCTGCTCCATGAAAACTGGGAAACTGAACTTAAGAAGAGCAAACCTCTTGTTTAAATTCCTGTTGAGAAAGTTAAATGCCTTGGTTTTAAAGCACTGAGACACAATTTTTGAATGCCATTGGTTTTAGGGCACCTTGGTAGAATCATTGCATGATGACTTCTGAATTTGGATATTTCATTTCTTTGGTTCTTGTGTTCCCATTGATTAAGACTCCCAACATGTGTCCATCATGAATGTTTTGTCAGCAGGCTTTGAACTGGATTTTAGAGATGTGATGATATGACCTAAGTCATATCAGGAGCTTAAGTGTAGCCAAGGAAGTGCCTATAAAGATCATTAGGATGTGGTGCTAAGTCACGTGGTACAGATTGTCCATGTTCCTTTGGCAACATGCACAGTAAGAGAATAAAAGGAAACTAAGACCTCCCATTCAATGGTTGGCATCCATCTGGTTTACAATACCCAAATCATACCTGTCCTTTTTAAAATTTTGAACATTCTACCTCTAAACTTTTATTTGAGGGGTTAAAGCATTGGCCAGAAAATAAAAACATTGGATATCCTTTTTTTAACCACAGAGATTGTTCGCAAGTTGAACTTCCGTGTTATATCGTTTCCCCTCCAGGTCAGAGATAAGTAGCTAAACAGCAAAGACTGTTTGAGAACTGCAGTGTGTGGTTTGACATGGAATAGCTGAGCATGGGCCAGGCAGAAGGGTTTGTATGGCTCGTGTTTGGATGAGGGGTTGGGTTGGGTTTGGCCCCATCCCTGTGCTCAAGAGCAGGTATTTTCTTCTTGATCATTTCCATGATGTTGGGGGAGCTGATCTGCAAACAGATGCATCCAGAGGTTCCGGTTGAGCCTTATCTCTTCCAGGCAAGAGCTGCTAGGGATGAATGGAGACAGGCTCAGAGAAGACTGAGTAGGAAGATTTAAGGCTTGGTAATTGATGCTTGCAGGTGCTGAAGGGAAGGATTATCAGGGATCATTTGGGGATTTCTATTTGGCTTGCCGAGTTAACACTACATTACCGAGATAGAGAGCTGAGAGTTACACAGGGCTCTCGGTGCTGAAGCCTGGATTTTCCAGGAACAGAAACTGGAGTAAAAGGATCTGGGAAAATGACCCAGCTGTTAAGAGTTCTTACTTACCTTCCAGAGAGCCCGAGTTTGGTTCCTAGCACCCATATAGCTCTAGGGGAGCCAGATACTCTGCCAGCCTTCAGGGGCACCTGCAACACATGATATACATTCACCCTGATAAAAAGACCAGTTATTCTCTCTGCATTCCTTGGTTGCATGCAGTTCATTGTCTCTGGGTGGGGTATGGGGTCATTGGAATGAAAATGGCCCCCACAGGCTCATAAGGAGTGGCACTACTAGGAAGTATGGCCTTGTTGGATTGGCGTGGCCTTGTTGGAAGAAGAAGTATATCCATGAGGGGTGGGCTTTGAGGTTTCAGAAGCTCAACTTAGGCCCAGTGGCCTTCCTTCCTGCTGCGTGTAGATCCAGATGTAGAACTCTCAGCTCCTCTCCAGCACCATGTCTGCCTGCATGCTGCCATGCTTCCTGCTGTGATAATAACGGACCAAACCTCTGAATTATAAGGCAGCCCCCAATTAAATGTTTTCCTTTATAAGAGTTGCTGTGGTCATGGTGTCCCTTCATGGCAATAGAAATCCTGACTAAGAGAGGGTCCCTGAGATTTCACCCTCCATTGTTTAGCTTCCCCATCATTTCTGGGAGACACAATCTCACAACAGACTTTCTGATCTTTCTAACCCTCTAGTCCATGATGGTCTCTGAGTGTTAGGTACGGGTGTTGTGGTGTAAATGTATCTACGATAGCTGACTGAGCTCCCCACAATTAGTTGATTTCTGCATTGTGACCTGTGGTGGTTTTCTGTAATGGTCTCTGCTCCAAAGAAAAGTTTCTTTAGTGTGAGGTGTGAGCCACACTTAACTGTTGGTATAAGAGTGAGCTTTAAAATGTAGTCAGAAACTGTGGCAGTAGTAGGTTCTCCTCTAAGACCCATAACATCACTAGTGCCAGGGAGTTGGCTAGGTTTCTAGTACAAGGCATGATTTCCCTCCTATTGAGCTGGCCTTCAGTCCAATTAGGGACCTCAGGTGCAAGCCAGCTTCCCTACTTGAGGCCAAGACTGAAGTGCTGAGCTTTCTAATCATGCAAAGGGGCTGAGAAAGGCTCATGCCAACCCCTACTAAGGCTATAAAACCATGAGGTTGGCATGCATACAAGAAAATACAGAGCTGGGGATCTGTGTGGAAATCTCACACCAGAGCACCATAACCAGAGAAACATGGATTCACTCCAGATTAGTCCATCTGTGTAGACCACTCTACCTCAGGATGTTTGGAAGCTCAGCATGATAAATAAAAAAAAGTTACAGCTATTTGTGTTGTAAAAGAAACTGGGAAGAGGATCTGGTAAACATGCAGGATGGATTAGAAATCTTAAGCAGTTTTTTTAAATCAATAAATGAAGCAAATTCTGGATTAGACCTAATTGAAGGGAGAATAAAGTTAGTAAAACAGAAGACAGTACTGAACATTTCATGTAACACACAGTATAAAGAAATACTGATAGGTTTGGCATGAGATGTGTATTTCCTGCTTTTTAAGAGTTTCTGTACAGGAGATACCTTGTTTTGTTAATTTTATAATTAAAAATGGAGGCATAGACAGTTTACAATTTATATCTGCAATCATAGCCAGTTAGAGAAAAGTACCATTTACTCAAATAAAACTTTAGTTTATTTAGTAAGTTTACTGTAATCCACAGAAAAACTTGAGAAACTTGACTAACACACTTGATCCTACAGGGACCTTAAGGAGACCAAAAATTTCAAAGTACGTGTCTCTTAAAATTCTATGCTATATCCAAAATAAACTGTATCTACAATCAGCTGCTTTGGGCAGTTCTCTACTATATCAGTGCAAAGTCTAGGTAATTCTTAATGGAGTCTGTCACAGAAAATATTTGTGTTGTGTGTATTTAAATATGAGCATGTTATGGGCTGGTGAGATTGTTCAATGAATAAAGGTAATTACCCAAAGCTTGCCAACCTAAGTTTAATCCCAGGGACCTGTATAGCAGAAGGACAGAACCCATTCCTGTGGGTTGTTCTCTGATCACCACACACTCAGTATGGCACAATAATGACATCATTTCTCCCTTCTCTTCCCTCCTTCCAATCCCTCCCACAGACCGCTCCTTGCTCTCTTTCAAATTCACAGCCTCTTTTTTCATGAATTGTTACATGCATTTATTTATATGCATATATACTTCTAAATACAGCCTGGTCAGTCTGTGTCATGTTACTTGAACGTACTTAGTCACTGTTCTGTTGCTGGGAAGAGACAGCATGACCAAGGAAACTCTTAGAAAGTGTTTAGTCGGGACTTGCTTACAGTTGCAGAGATTTAATCCATTATCACCTGGTGGGGACCACAGTGGCATGTAGGCAGGCACTGGAGCAGTAGCTGAGAGCTACATCCTGATCTGTAAGCCAAACCAAAGAGCAAGCCTGGGCCTGTTGTGGACTTTTGAAACCTCAAAACCCACTTCCAGTATCACACTTTCTCCAATGCCACACCCCCTAATCCTTCTAATCCTTTCATATAGTTCCACTCCATGGTGACTAAGTATTCAAATATATGGGGGCCATCCTTATTTAAACCACTACAGTATGTTTTTAGAGCTGGTCATTTGGTACTGGATAACCAAATGGTGTGCTCTTCCCTGGAGAAGACTATTTCTCCCATCATTCCTTAGACCTCAACCCTACACAAGTTGTTTATTCTTTTTTTTTTTTTTTTTTTAAATATATTTTAGTTGAGGCTGGGAAAATATCTCAGTAGGTCTTCATGCTTGCATGAAGTTTGATCCTGAGAACCTATATAGAAGGAAAAAAGAAATAGCATGATCTTATAATCCTAGGAGAAATGGAGACAGAGGGGGATCTTTGGGGTTTGTCTAACAGCCAGTATAGCCAATGGGCAAGCCCCACAAGCCAGTGAGAGCCGTTGTCTCACAAAAAGAAGATGACTAGCTCCTGAAGAATAATACTAAAGGCTGACCAGTGGCTTCCATATGCATATGCCTACACACACATGCATGTGCCTACACACACGTGCATGTGCCTACACACACGTGCATATGCCTACACACACATGCATGTGCCTACACACACATGCATGTGCCTACACACACATGCATGTGCCTACACACACATGCATGTGCCTACACACACATGCATACCGGCACATGCACATAGACAAAAATATGTTTTTAAATACAGAGCTGAATTCAAATTTTAGTCTAAAACACAGTGGGAGCCAGAGGTGGTGTCTCATGCCTGTAATCCCAGGTGCTTAGGAGGTAGAAACGGGAAAATCAGAGTTCAAGGGTATCCTCAGCTACATAATCAATTCAAAGCCTACCTGAACTGCGTGAGACCCTGTCTCCAAAGAACAAAAAGATAAAAAGCAAGAGGAAAACAATTTTTTGAGTGAATGGTCACCAAAAAGGAATGATTAACCATGGATTAAACTTTCCTCAAAGCTCCAGGCCCACCCACAGGCATAGTGATTTGGCTGTGCCGTGCCATCCCCAAGAATATCTGGTCACTGTGCTTTTCCTTACTGAGGGCCAGGACACAAGATAACCAAATCCCTTGAGGGTCCTTCCATACATTGTAAGTCTGACCTGATGGCATATACCTCTTCTAGTGTCTGTGGAGGAATTTTTTCACTCCTAAAAATATGGCAGACTCTTTTTAAAATCATAATAATAAATATCTTTGTGTGTGTTTCTATATTTTTTCTTTTTTTTTAATTAAGAAAAATTTATTTGTGAGGGCTTTGTATCCCCAAAAGAATCTCTTAAATATTTTATTCTTCACAGGCGAGCATGGCCAACCCCTGTGAGTGTCATTTGAAGGCCACATTCCCTCCCTTGCTCTTCTCAATACCACGAAGACTGTAGACAGCTCATTGATTGTTCTGGGCACCAGTATGCTTAGACCTACTGCAGATTTAAGCTCCCCCCACTTTCACTCACCACTTCTGTTTCCCAAGATTTTAAAAGATTTTCTTCCTCTGAAAATGGCCTCTGTTAACCTCGTGGAAATTTTCATGAACCGCCATAAAAAAATAAAAAATAAAAAATAAAAAGAACTCCCAAGTAACTCTTTACCCTCCCAGGAAGAAGCTACGATCACAGACTGTCATTTCCTTCCCTGTTTCCCTTCCCGTCCCACTACTGACGAATGAGAAGAAATTTCTAACTGGAGCTTGGGCTCTTCCATCTGCTGTGAGGCCACTTGGTTGTGTTTCTCTCAAGGGCTCTAAATCATACTCCATTAGTCAGCTTCCAGATCTCAGCCCAAGACTAGAAACCCCACAGTGGGTACTACCACTGAGAGAGTAATTGCAGGTAGATGATTTATTTTTTCCTGGTCTAATAAAAAGTCACGAAGGCTGAATACTGAAGTTCTTTAAGACATTAAACCAAAGCCAGCGAATAACTAAGGGAACAATAGGCAGTTTATAAAGGAGGGAAGAGCAGAGAAAAGCAACTGGTGTGCAACGCTAAAGCCAAGGGGACTTTAAAATGGGCCGGAGGAGGGGTAAATAGGATCAAAACACACTCTATGAAAATTTCAAAGAAATATCGGTTTTGATCCAGGAATTCCAGTTTACAAATGAAGTCAACCAAGTTGTAAAGCTGGACACAGTCAGAGACATCGTGTCCCCGCCAAACATCTCGGGACATTTGGCGGTCCTGTGCTGCCTTGAGTGTGCCTCTGTGAGCACAGACCCATAAAGGTACTCTTGTCCCTGGAAGGTTCTACGGTTGGATGAGTTTTATGTACACACTGTAGCCACTGAGGCTCCAGCTCACTGGAGAACTGCGTAGGACAGGCTCTGTCCAGCCAGCACTTCCCAATATTCCCTGAGTTCTAAGAGCATTCTCCGCTAATACAATTCACAAAATCCCGCAAAACCTTCAGGGATAGCGCTCTCTCTGTATGTTACACAGCCGCCCAATGCCTCCACTTCCCAGACTCTATGACTACACTAGGTCCTTTCTCTGTGTTTCCAGCCAATTCTAGATGAGTTGTGATTCTTACTGCGTCTCAAACATTATGTGGAAAATACCATCGTCCTGTTTGTGGAATTATCCCAAGAAAAAGCATGTGCATGTTCTCTGCAGACCAAACCTTACAGGCCAGATTATATTTTCTGCCTGTGATTGATTGAATCCATGATGCAAACCCAAACCCACAGATCCAGCTGTATTCCTTCTGGTCTTTGGGGAATCATTGTTACTCATAGACAAATAAATGTTCTGTGCTTAAAAGAAAACACTGGGAGTTTTTGTACAGATTGGAGACAAATAATGTTGCGGACTCCAGTCTTATTAAATCCAGGATGCTTAATGAATCCACTGTGCCTTCTGCTTATTTTCCAGGACACAGTAATTTATGAAAGACTTGCAGAGACTTCCAAGTACAAAGAAATCACCCTAAAACACTTAGAACAGTTTGCTACGGAAGGTGAGCATTATATGGAAATAGAACATGTTTGAAACACAAAGAAATCATAGACTTTTGGTATCTTACATGGTCATTGACTGTTTTACTTCCAAATTCCTTAGGTGAAGCATTGGTTGTTGATGATAGCTTAGATGTTCCTATGCACTATTCCAAGTTTTTTTCCTTAAAAAAAAAAAAAAAGTACTGGGAGACTTCGCCCCATTTGAAGTAATAAGACCTTTAAATCTGTGTCACTTTTTAGAATGGATACCTAAATGCTTTACCTTGTATCTGTTGGAATTACTTAAGAAAATAAAATAACTGAGCTTCTGTAATCTGAATAATAAAGAAGTATCTATATTATTATGTAAACAGTTATTATACTGTTATAACTTGACATTTTTTTATTGAGCCCCACCGCGTGACAGTGTCTGTGTGAGGCCTAGGAGTCTGTGGTAAATAAAATCAGCCCCCTAACTGTTCTCCTGAAATACATGATGATGTCTGAGGCGAGCAATACAGGGTCTAAAAAATGTTCTGGATTAGTTGAGTGGAATTGAGGGTCGTTACATGAAGAACATGTAGAAACTTACTGCTGCTCTTGATGGGCGTGTTCACCCAGTATCTAAATCACCCATCTCCATCTTGGCTCCTGGTTCAGCTAGGCTGACCCCTGCTCAAGTTCTTGTTTCTTCATAATCAGGTCTTTGAAAAGATAAGAATGTTTTCTAAAAACATTAGACCAAAATCAATAATAGGCTTTAGAATAGCAGGACATAATGTTCTCCAAGTTCCCAAGAATGCCAGAGCTCAGAAACCTGCACATCCCCCGGCTGGTTGTGCTGGGTTTGAGCACATCCCCTGGCTGGTTGTACTGGGTTTGAGCACATCCCCTGGCTGGTTGTACTGGGTTTGAGCACATCCCCTGGCTGGTTGTGCTGGGTTTGAGCACATCCCCTGGCTGGTTGTGCTGGGTTTGAGCACATCCCCTGACTGGTTGTGCTGGGTTTGAGCACATCCCCTGGCTGGTTGTGCCAGGTTTGAACTGCCCAACTTGCAGGTCCTACAGGTTTGGGTTGGAGGTCTGGAGGTCTGGACACCTCCTCTTTGGTAACAGTATTGCACAGCTCTGGTCCCCCATTTGAATTGGCTTGGCCCCCACCACGACCCCATTCTTCCTGCCCTTGGACCAAAGGATACTTCTATTCCCACACTGCCCCCAAGTAAATTTCCAGCCCCATTCCCAAAAGAGGAAAAGGAAAACTTCTCTAATCCAGCCCTAATATTCGAGTGACCCAGTGGTCAGTAACTCTGCTCCTCTCTCAGGAGGTAGAGCTGTCTTGCAGACAGTGAAGGGGTGTTGGGGCAAGAGTGGTAAAATGGATACCCTGGGCAGTGAGTGCAAATTTAGAACCCCATATGTCACAGGAAGTGAATGGCCACAGGAAGTGAATGAATGGAGAGGAGTGTGAGGAGACAACAGTTGAAGTGTTTGAGCCACACTCCAGGTTTGGGACCTCATCCTGGGGAACAGCTAGGGGGTTTCGAACAAGAACAACTTGCTAAGATGAGTTTTCTAGAAAAGTCTGCCTAGATGTGGAGGAAGGGATAAAAGGGCTTGAAATTGTAAGCAAGGTACAAAATTTCAAAGCTGGAAGAGCGTTCTAGACATTTGATACTGAGATTTTTGTCATAATTAAACTGACGCATCAACAAATTGTTTGAATTCAGTGAGACTATTCAAAATTGGATTTTGTTGAATAATGGAACCGTCAGACTTGTGACTGAATCTTTGATGGTGTGCTGGGGCATGCTGCCTTCTGCAGGGCTGAGGACTTTGTGTTTTGCTGTGGCTGAGATCTCCGAGAGTGATTTCGAGGAGTGGCGGGCTGTCTACCAACGAGCATCCACGTCGGTGCAGAACAGGCTGCTGAAGCTGGAGGAGAGTTACGAGCTGATCGAAAAGGTGCGTGGACCGTGGCCACCCACTGACAACCCGTTTCCGCAGATGTGTAGGCTTTGACCAGGAGAAGCAGAAGCAGGATGTGGAGCAGGTTGCCGGGGGTTGTCCAGGGGGTTGCTGAGTTCATTTCCTGGCATGGACCAGGAAGACAGAAGGCTAACAGAGAAAGGTAAAGAAGCACTTTATCCCTTCAGGATGGGAAGGGCCTAAGGCTGAAGTTCCCTAAATGGATGCAGACATGGGTATACTGTAGGGTCCCTGGATCCTTTCTTTCTCCTTCTTGGTCCTCGGTGTCTTCAAGTTCTCCTCACAATGCCTTCTGGGAATGAGAAGCTGCAATCCCACTGAGCCTGCTTTCACTTTTCTTGTCTACCTCTGTCTCTCTAACTCCCATTCAGCTACTTTTTCACAGACCTTACTATTGATTCTCAAGATCAACAAATTAGTAAATCTTACTATGGTCTAAAATCTTGCTGAATGGGCCCAAGGACTAGGTATTGTTGTATAGAGATCATCACTCTTTCCAGTTTTGTGTCATGATTCAAACAATCTCCCTGCTGGTGCATCCCATTGCTTCTGTATCACTGCATGGGACATACGCGTGCACACACACACACACACACACACACACACACACACATATATACACACAGGGATGCACACACACACACACACATACAGGGGGACACACACACACAGGGATGCACGCACACACACACATTCAGGGACACACACACAGGGATGCACACACCCACACACACAGGGATGCACACACACACACACAGGGATGCACACACACACACACACACACACACACACACACACACAGGGATGCACACACCTGCACATACACACACACAGGGACGCACGCGCACACACACATACAGGGACATACACACACAGGGACACACACACACACACACACACACACACATGCACGCACGGATGCACACACAGGCACATACACACACATACAGGGGGGCGTGCGCACGCACACATACAGGGACACACACACACAGGGACACACACAGACACGGACGCGCACACACAGGCACATACATACACATGGGAATATATGCACACACACCCACACACACATGCACACACTCAGAGAGAGGGAGACATACATATTGAAGCATAGACATAATTCATATGTTTATAACTAATACGTTAATGTAATATGAAATAATACAGCTTCGTGGATTCGTAATGAACAGTAAGTAATTCAACAGCGAATAACCCGGCACTGTCTCCTGCGCTCACGGGGCTGCGGCCACTTCCTGTGTTCCCTCACCACGTCTGTCAAATACCTTCATTTTACACTTAAAGAAGTCAAGTCTCTTCGGGCTGACGGTGATAGATATTCTGTGGTCGCTGCTGTATCAGTAGCAAGAACGCCTGTGTCCTTAATTAACGACAGTAGGCATTTTGTGTAGTCCTTCCTGTGTGCCTAGTGGTGTAGCAGAACTTTTGTGGAACTAATTGTCCCTGCCTACAGATGAAGCAATCCAGGTGACAGAAAGGCTAAGACACTGGACGAAGGTCATAGAGTTCAGGAGAGGACTAGCCACAGCCCCATGCTCTGATGTTTTCCGGGACCCTCACTCTAGCTTGATCTTGCCACTCAGTCACTGCCCAGTTACCTGATTCCCTTAGTGTCTGCCCCAGGGTGCACCGTGGGATCATGGGACCCTCTGAGGTGCAGTTCATCTGGTCTTGCCTGCAGGTGGGTGAGGCTGGCATTTTTTCCTCTCTGCTACAAAACTAGGGGCTTCCTGTGTCGGAAGGCAACCAACACCAGGACCTCCAGGACTAGTTCCCCTTCACCCACACGCACCCCACTCCACTCCCCATACCCTCTCCTTTATGTCATACCAGGGAGCATCTTGTTCTGGCCGAGGTGTTTTTCTCTGATATATGTAGATGCCACATAAAACTCAAGGTAGCCCCCTGTCTCCATAACATGCTGTAATCACTTTAGAGATGGTAGCTTGTTTCTAAAATAACTTAATGAATATTATGCTTATATATTACTTAAGGGAAAGATACCTAGATGATAGACATCTGTGATTAAAAACTTCCACCTTTTAACTGGGATACACATTCAATCTTTGTCCAGCAGATGGCGATCATGAGTTATATTAAAATTTAAGTTTCCTGGCAACTTGTTTTTTTTGTTTTTTCCTTCAATAGTATACAGCTACAGAAACCTCACATAGATTGCCTCTTAAAAGGATGCGGGGGGGTTAGAGCTAGCTGATTTTTAACACTTGTGATAAGCCCCATGTTGAGAAATCTAAGACATAGAAGTGTAGGGAGACAGGGTCCCACCTTCAGCCAGCCTATTCTAAGAACAGGGTTTTGTATGCTTTCCTACTTCTAACATAGGGTCCTCCTTCAGGCATGCATTTAATTAACATTCATTGAATAGTGGAGGTGACCTGGACCAAGGGGTGGCTAAGTAAATGAGGACAACTCCCTGAGGCCTCTAGACACCACTGTGGTCTGTACAGATTCCTTGGGTGAGGAACTTCCAGGAAGGACCCACTCTCTTGGTCTGAAGGAAGCTTTTGAAATGAAGGCCCTCCAAAGATTGTTTTGCCATTCAAGGAGAACAGTAGTTGTTGGGGGACCAGGAAAAGTTGGGCAAAACAACACAGGGGACCAGGAGCCTGAGTTAGTTTTTTCTGGACAGTGTCTCTGCCAGCCCCGTTCCTTTGAGGACCGCGGGGTTTCAGTGTGTGTGAGCCTGTGCAGGATGGCCCTGCTGTCTGTCTGAGGTTCCCCTCTGTGTTGAAATGACCTGGATCGCCACTCAGAAGCTGTGGTGACTACTTCCCTTGCAAACGGCCTAGTGAGACGCTTGAACAAAGGAGACCACCAGTTCTGTAGGTGTCTCATCTGGCTTAAAGTGCCACTGTCACGAGCCTCAGAGTTCATCTGCCTTGGCTGAGACACACAGGCTGAGACACAGGACGATTGTGCAGTCTACTCTTAATGTGTTTGGAATCCGTTAGCATGTAGTCCACAGTATTGGACTGAACGTGGAAGACAGTTAATTTTTAAACTGTGAGAGAGGTTTTTGCTTTTCTTTTTCTTTGTTCTTTTTCCAGAAAAAGAAACATTGGCTAAATCATAAGGTATACAATTGATGATAGCCAAGCTGCTCCCGTTAGTATGAAGGATAGAGAGAAGCCCCTCCAGCCCTCCCCTCTGTCTCCACCTTGCCTCATGGTGGTCCAGGAGAGGCTTCACAGGACTCTGGGCTCCACTGAGTGCAGGATGTAAACCGTATCATGTTACATCTGTGTGTGTGGATGCCTTACAAATGTGCTTTTGTAAAAGATCAGAGCATCATTGTCATGCAAGATGCTTCTGAGCATCTTCAAATTAGTGATACAAGATGCCACGGATACAGGAGTCCTGTTACACTGAAAACCTTCTACATTTGAAAGATTTTTAGAGTTTCTCCTTAAAAAAACACTATTTTTAATATATGACCGAGTAAGTGAAATTTTTACGGCACAATTAAAGTTGCGGTTATGAAGTCTGTAAAGTCACATGTCCCTCCAGTGTTTATCCAAACCAGTAACTCGGTTTTTAAAACTGAATTAAAGCCTTCTTCCTTTGGGAGTTATAACTCCTGCATAAGCTTGAAAATATGTGACTAGGTGTGGTGGCACATGCCTTTAATCCCAGCACTCAGGAGGCAGAGGCAGGGGGATCACTGTGTTTGAGGCCAGCCTAATCTACATAGATAGTTCCAGACCAGCTAGGACTACATGGGTAGGCTCTTTCTCAAAAAGATGGATGGATGGATGGATGGATGGATGGATGGATGGATGGATGGATGGGAGGTCGAGCCAAATAGACCACATCAGAGAGAATACTGACATTCACCCTGTCTGTAACCCTGCTACTTTTCTTCCAGGACATCTGTGTCTCAGAATGCATCCCTTTACCCTCAAGGGCCATACTACCTGGAACAGAACATAGGAGACTTTAAAATGTCCCAGACTCTGCCCTCTTTGCTCTCTCTGTTGACAGTTATTGTTAGAGAAGCTCTGGGATGTTAGCATCTGTCTGTAAAATGTACTCATGATTGTTCAAAGACAGTCTTTGGGTTCCAGCGCTTGCTTTCCTCTTGAGAATAAGAATCCTAATCCCGAGAAGTCGTCTCCTGAATCGGTTACCAGTACTCTGTCACTGAATCACTAGGAAGGGCCGGCGTCCTCAGCGGTTAGGGAGGATTTCGATGTCCCGGCCAGTCCTCCCGCTCTTGACCCACTTTGTGGACCGCAGCACCTTCTGCTCTCTCTTCCTTGGCGCGCGCCTGAGAGAGTTTGCAGTTGTCTCATTTTGCAGACCTGTTTTGTTTTCCTTCACCTCGTTCTCCGGGAGGACAGGCACTATATTCAGACTCACTGTCTCACCTTGTGCAACCACTTCAGGTGTGCCCTCCATTTTGAAACATCAGATTATTTTTAAAACAAATGTAAGTTTTCAATCCATGTACTGATAGGTGCTCGGGAAGACTTGGAAGTAACAATAATTAGGAGGTCTTGAAGTCCTGTGGGTGATTGTCTTCATTAAATTTCTCACCTTCTTACTGTAACCTGTGTCTTCAATTTTATTCCAACGGTTCTCAGACACATCAATCACTTTTGCCTTTTCCTCATTTGATGCTGCTATTATATCCTTTGAAATTAGCAGAACACAGGGCTCTGGTCTTACCTTCACATAATTAAACCATCCGTTGAGATGTGATTGTGTGTTTTTAGAGTAGGGATGGAGTTGGGTTTTTTTAATATTTATTTTAGTTTGTTTCACTAGGGGGGAATAATGACATCTTTAGCACTGCACAGGTGACCTGTTCGTGATGTCTGTGTTTGCAAATGCAGGTCATGTACCTGAAGAGTTAGAGAAAACAGTGTGAGATGCAATACATATGCACCAGTGGACACAGTGTTTCCTGGATGATAAAAGTTTTATCTTTTATTTCAAGTTGTGGGTTGGGATCTAAGTTTTTTCAAAGTGAACATTTGAGCCAGAGGATCCTTTACGGGCTGGGAAGGGAAATCAGAACGCTGGAGTTTGGGTATCATCTTGCCCTGCTTCACGTTTTGTGATTAATGGAAATCATCCACTAGACTCAGGCTTCATGCTGGCGGTGACCATAATTACCATATTCATCACCCTGTCCCAGTGTTTGACTGTCTGGCCTGTGTTAATCACTCAGTAAATATTTGATGAATAAATGAATTATTCAATTAGGTAAATTATTCAGAAATGAGAGCCTAATAAGTGCTTTCCTAGTGAGAAGATGCCCCCTCGTTCTACTTCTGTGTGGGAGGACGACCTGGGCAGCAAAGGTGACGCCACTGAGGATCAATTGAATGTGTTAGAAAGGGAGTGGGTAACTTTTATGTCATTCATTCTTTAGAAGTATAGGCCTATTCGCTCGTTAAATGTTCTTTCATGGTACTTATATATACATATAAGGAGAAGATGGAAAAACTCAACAGCAAGTACTTGATCTGTGATATGTGATAGGCTCTGAAGCCTAGTAGTGGGAGTGGGTTAAAACCTTCTGCTTTCCTCTTAGTGACTGGAGAGGAACAGCACACTGAGAGAGGAAAAAAAAATGTAATTCTAGACAGGATTTAAGGCCTGGGCCCTGAGACAAGGAATTATGATAGGACGTTGAAGTCATGATGTTGTACTTATATTTTTCCCTGTTTCCTTTCTCTTCCCCGCCAAGTATAGTTGATATTTGGAGGATATTTATAGATTGCCTTAATGTGGTATAGTGTAGACCGACCGTGACATCTGTGTGACCGAGTCCAACAGCCTTGTGCCCTTTGCTGCATGTAGCGAGAAGTGACTTGGAGAATTCCTAGAGAAATACTCAACTTAATAGGAAACAGGACTTGTCTTGAACGCTGATGGCTGCCAGGTTCACAGAGACTTCTGAATTACCATGGAATGCCGTTTCAAATAAAGCTACCACATCTACTCTTAGTGGCTTGCAAATGCCACTTCCATTTGTCCTAAAAGCTGGAGGAACGTTTGTATGATGTCCCAGTGACTGTGTGGTTTAGAGGTCCAGTAGTTTCCTGTTCTACTCTTTGCTTGAGCACATCTGCAGCCTGGCAGCACATCTGCATATCAAACCTGCCCCTTTTGAGCAGCGAGTGACCAAGCTTCAAATCTTCTACTGTTCACCTGGTCTTTTTTTCCCTCAGGGTCAGGGATCAAACTCGAGACTTCACATATACCAGTCAGGCAATAGCACCACAAACCTCAACTCCCCGATACCCTGAGTATTCAGTCCAGGGCTGTCTAAAGTGGATGTACAAGATGGTTGTCCTTTCGGATGGTCAGGAAAATGTTGGAACTTCTGATTACATTCATCTCTTCATTTTTGTACTTCACAATGCATACAATTTTTAATATTATGAACAAGTATGTTATTTGGAGATGTGTTATGTAGGTTAAAAATACTCAAGATTATTTTTTTCCTAATATGCTACACAAAAAAGTTTGGGATGATCTATCTAATTTCATCCCCAGAAAAATCCTATTAAATCTGTAATTTTACTCTCTTCTTGCTGGTGTGAAAGTAGATTCTGAGGTAATTTAAGTTACTTGATACAGGACATATATCCATGTGAGTCGGCAGAACAAGAATTGAAAATAAAGTTCTGTCTTAATTCCAGTCTTGTGTTAAGAGTCCATATGTCAGACTGCCAACCCAGTTTAGAAGAAAGCAGGAATATGTAAAAATATCAGAGACTTGAAAAATCAAACATAATCAAGTGTGCACTTGGATAATATTAGCCCAGCATTTGGGGTAGGACTAGGTGTCAGCTCACATGGGACTTTTCCACTTAGTAAGTGAGGCAGCCCCTATTCTCTGGCACACTCTTTTAAAAAAGAGAGAGAGAGAGACATGATTTTCATGGATTCCCTTCAACTTATGATCTCAGAGTACTCCTGAGTTCCTGCCGTTTCTGATCACATGCTCCCCTTTGCTGGTGTGATAGCTCGCTTCTTCCCAGCACTCCACGGTAGACTTTCCACGCTGGGCATGGCTGTCTTCTGACTCTCATAAGATAGATGAGTTGTTTTTTGAGAGTTACACCCAGTCGTCTTCCCAAAGCCTGATTCTTTTCAGCTGGGTGTGTGACGTTCTGGCCTTCTTTGCTAAGTCCTTAGCTTTACGAGTTCAAATGTGATTTCTGTGGTTCAAAAACACATCAAGTTAAAGCCCTTTTCTTGGCCTTGGAAGAATTAACCAGTTGTATGATGTCTCCAGAAGCAGCCAGCAAGCCATCCCAGTGAATTAATGTCGTTGGTTTTAATACTGTAGCCCAGCCTGAGCTAAAAAGGAAAGACGTGGGAGCTCCTTTGTAGATGAAACTGCAACATGGTGTGCTAAGGGATGCTGAGAAGAAAATTCCCAGAGGCCCCTGCTTCTGCATAGTGCAGAACACAGGAGAGCCTGGCTGGCTCTGAGAACCAGTTTGTGCTATAGCTCGGAGAGTTCCAGGCACATCCAGATCCCAGGGTCACTACAGTTAAAATTGCAAAACAGTGGCCTCTTAACTGACCCCTGAGTCACCGAGCTTCCCAATCCATGCCAGATTAGCCACTAGTGAACTTCCTACAATGTGGATCTGACCCCGCATCTCCCTTACTGAAAACTCTTCCCCACATATCCTTTGGCTTTGTAATCACCATAATATGTGAGTTCATCAACCTTTCTTTCCTGGAGCTTCTAGTCTCCTGCTCACCACCACCACCACCACCACCACCACCACCACCACCACCATCACCACCACCACCACCACCACCATCACCACCACCACCACCACCACCATCACCACCACCACCACCACCACCACCACCACCACCACCACCACCATCACCACCATCACCACCACCATCACCACCATCACCACCACCATCATCACCATCACCACCATCATCACCACCACCATCATCACCATCACCACCACCACCACCATCATCACCACCACCATCACCACCACCACCACCACCACCACCACCACCATCACCACCACCACCACCATCATCACCACCACCACCACCACCATCACCACCACCACCACCATCATCACCACCACCACCACCACCACCACCACCACCACCATCACCACCACCACCACCACCACCACCATCACCATCACCATCACCACCACCATCACCACCATCACCACCACCATCACCACCACCACCACCATCATCACCACCACCACCACCACCATCACCACCACCACCACCACCACCATCACCACCACCATCACCACCACCACCACCACCACCATCACCACCACCACTACGCTCCATGGTATTTCTTGTTCTTGTATAGGGTAAATGGCGCCTTCTCAAACAGGATTGGCTTCCTCACGTTTCTGGCTTTACATTTGCAACCTGTCTGTAATGAGCATCTCTTATCTCTCTGCACCTCTCCTGACTGTTTGCCTACATCTTAGCTCAGTGTTTAGGGTTAGAGTCATTCTAGCTTCTGTCATATAGAATTTGTTTTATCATTTGGTTTTTGAGGTAGCCATGCTAAGCGGATACTTCTTTCCAATGATTGTCAGTTATGATCATTTATAAGTACAGAGTGCTAAAAACGTGTGTGTGTGTGTGTGTGTGTGTGTGTGTGTGTGTGTGTGTGTGTGTTTTCAAGGATGTGTGTGTATGGAGGGCCGAGGGCAGCCTTGGGTGTTTTTCCTCACATGGTCTCTCACTGGCCTGGAACTTACTGACTGGCTAGACTGGCTGGCCAGCAAGCCCCAGGGACCCCCCTGCCTCTGCCTCCTGGAGCACTGGGATTAGAAACACACACGTTCACCCAACTCTTCTTTATTTTTAGTTTTTTATGTGGATTCTGGGGATCTAGTCAGGTCCCCATGCTGGCTTAGCAAGCCCTTTATCAAGGGCCCATCTCCTCAGCCCCCAAACATAGCATTCTTGTAATGTGAAGCAATGTTTCTCTGATGGTAACTCTATATTGCAGGTAAGAAGTGTACCTGGAGTTTAGGATTAGAGGGAGGGGGGAACGACCTGGGAATGGAAGTCCTGAAGCCAGGCCTAGGAGAAAGGTAGATGCGAAACAAGGAAATAGCCAGAGTATTCAGTCAGGCAGGCTCAGGTGCAGAGACTGGACAACTGCAGGCATTCTGTGTTCGTAGGTCTGCTAATGCCAGGCCAATGGCCGCATCCACCCTCTGCCTAGTTTTGCTGAGCACAGCTACCTCCATTTGTTTGCAGAGTGTCTTTGGCTGGTTTTATGTCCTAATGATAGAATTAAGTTGCTGCAGAGAATTGTGACCCTCTAAACCCTGAACTATTTATTATTGTTTAAAGAAAAGCAACTTGGCAATCCGTCTCCAGACCAGCAATTCTTATAGTGAGGTCCTCAAACCAGCAACCATCTCGGGAACTGCACATTCCCAGGCCTCCCACCAGCCCCGACCAATGAGAAATTCTAGGTGCAGAGTCCCATGGTGTGTCGCTGAGGCCTGCTAAGATGAGGAGCCCTGACTGAGGGCAAGGCAGGCAGAATTTAAGGGAAACAAGCATTTCCAGTGATTTCTTTCTTCTTTTTCAGATGGGAGCTCCCTCTCAAACTCACTACATTAGCCCCACCTAGTCTCAGATTCACAGCAGTCCTCCTGCCTCAGTGCCCTGCGTGCCGAGACTACAGTCATGAGCCACCAAGCTGGCTTGCTTGATAAATTATAATTCCATGATGGAAGGAACTCACAATTGTATCCCTACTATCTTGCTCTGCTCTCCTTGCTTGATATGAATGAATGAATGAATGAATGCAGGCATGAGTGTGCCAGTGTAAAGGAGCTAATCCCTAAACACAAAATTGGGATCTGCACATAAAAGAGGGAATCAGGCAGCCCACCAGGGTGGCTCAGCGCTGGGGCTGAAAAGCATTTTCAGGAGCAGAGTGCTACTAAAGGCAGAGTGTCAGCCACAGATGATGAAGGACCTGATGTTTGGATCGGATTCCCTCTGGCGTGGCTCCTCTGGCCATGTTGCTTTGTTGTCTTCCTCCTATAGCCGTAGCTCACCTGCTTCTCTCTTCCACTCTGGAAGTCAGTGTATTTGACTGACACCCCCCCCCCCCAAAGAACCATAAACTCAGATCACAGATGTGAAACATTTCCCGGAGTCTGGACCCTTCTTTCTGCTTTGGAAGTGCTGGGCGCTTCTCCCTCCTCACCTTCCTGGCCACCGTCTTCCCTTACACTGATGCCTGCAGGAAGCATCTTGCTGGGTTATGTGTATATTTCCGGGGTGGGGGGGTAAACTCTGCATATCAGTATTGTATCTTTGTCTTTAGAGAAACTGACGCCAGACAGACCGTGCTGCGTTCTGAAGTGTGAACTGGCATGAGTGGGATTATTGTATTGTTCTCATTTAAAAGCATAGCACAGATATGGTATCTAAACACTGATGACCTACTTGCTAATATGAAAATACAGGTCACGCTGAACACCTGTCACTTAGTAAAGTATACGTGCATTGATAGGGGAGAAAAAAAAAACAAAGTTTCTATATCTATCTTAATATGTGTTACTGGAATATACTTGAAGTTTCTAAATATTCTGTATGAAAGTTTTTAACTTCACTGGGGTAGAAATTTTGCATTTATCTCCCCTTTAAAAAAAAAAGAATACATACTTTAGAAAATAAAATTTTTGAGGGCTTTTGTATGTAATTAAATATTATTCCATGATTTTTCTGTGATAACTAAATGCATATTATGTCAAAGAGTCATCAACCTGACCCTTTATAACTTCTGGCATGGTGACATTTTGAAAGGAAAATTAGCGTTTAGGCTTTTTTTTTTTTTTCATTCCATGAATACCATGGGAATTTCCTGGTGTTTCAACACATTCTGAATATGTAACTCCCACAGTGGCCATTAATGGCCATCTGTGTAAGGTAATACATATTTGGGATGAAACTGATTACTGCCTGAACACTTTGGTGGTGCTGCGATCAGGAAAAGCATGCAAAGTTCACATCTTTTTTTTTTTTTTCTAATGACAGCTGTGTAGCTAAAGATATTAATTTCCCCAAAAGTAAAACAGCCTATCAGTCAAGATCCTAATCTCACAATAAATACTGAGAGGAAGGAAAGGCGTCTGCAGAGCCCTCCACTCACGGCGGTGACTGCTGTCCTCAGGGCACCGAGCATCAAGGGACATGCAAGTCCTCTGGGGTGCGGTGTTTCTTTATTCAGACCCGGGTTAGGACCACTGCCCATTTGCTGAGGGCTCAGAACTGTCCATGACACTTGTAGAAACTCCTGTGAGAACTGCCACTGACACACACCATGCTGGCCTGCTCATCCCCTTTCTCAGCATACCTGACTATCCCTACGGTTTTGTTTATTTCTATTATTTTTGCTTTGATTAAAATGTTTTCCTTTGCCTATATAAAACCAGACTGTTTCCTTCTTTCAAATAGGATTTCTTCATGATCTCTCTAGTGAAGTCATTTTATTTTTATAGCTTTGTGTGTGGTAATGTGGACCTATATACTTTCTGAGCTCATTTTCTCCCCAAGAGTTTAACTGGGAACTACACAAATATATGTGTTTATATAATTCTCATGACTTTGCTCATATCTTGACTCACACTAATTATCTAGGTACCTCAGTGTTTTGTGAAACACATTACAAAAGATAATCTTTTTCCAATTTAGAAACTTTGAAGGTTTTGTCTCTGAACAATCTCCATGAATGTTAAAAGGCCTTATAAAGCCGCCATAGAAAATTTAAAATTGGAATCCAGCTCCATCTTTATCCTCGAGGGGATATGAGCCATAATGATGTGACTGCAAATACCCTAAAGTAGACACAGAAACAGATAGAATCACTGTGTGCATGTTGGGATACAGCAGCAATGATACTGCTTCACCGACGTTGAGCCTCTCTGCCTCTTCTCCTTGACCTCAGTGATAATTATTCATCAGGGTATGATAGATTTCAAATCTGCTTCCTACTAGAGATAATAAAATAACACTGTCTTCCTTTAAAAAAAAAAGGGGGGGGAGCTGTACCTTCTCATTTTCTGTGTCATATACTAAGTGTCACACATCAGTTGTGTTCCATAGCTGTTCAGGGGATTTGGAACATACTGAAAAGAAAGTAGTCTACATGGTAGCAGTATTTTGGAACATTTGGGTTTAAATTTTGTCTTGTTTGTCACTTAGTGAACATGCCCAGTGCTCACTTTTGATGCCATTGGGATGCAAAGATAAATAACGTGATCCTACATCTCTGCAAGCCTACCAGAGTCCCACAAACACCAGATTTAAACACAGGTTGAATGTCCCTTGTGTGACATGCTAAGTTGTTGAGCTTTGGTTGTTGTTGGTTTGGGTTGGGTTGGGTTGGGTTTTTCCCCCAGATTTGGGACTTTGTCTACATAATGAGATTCTTTGGGAATGGTACCCAAATCTAAGCATGGAATTCATTTTTCTCATATACCCCTCACTCACATGTCTGAAGGTGATTTTATGTTGTGATTGTCCACATCTTGTTGTGCTTACATTGTGACTGCCACCTGTTACCTGAGGTCATATATAGAATTTCCCACTCGTGGCATCTTGTTGGTACTCAGACACATACAGATTTTGTGCCATTTCAGATTTTTCCGTTATAAGTATTCAATCTGTATGGTAAGTGAAACCATGTAAAAGTTAGCTGAATTCTGAACAGAAAGCTCAAAGAAGCAGTAACTTTGAATTTGGCTTCATTGTATAAGTCAGGTGTCACTAGAGAAGGGACTGAGGGAGGAGGTGGGGCTATCTGGATAACCATACTATGTGAACAGCTTTCATATACTTGGCCCTCTGTGTGTCGCTTGTGGAAGAGGCTACTGTAGCACTCGTTCCCACCCATCCTTCTGTCTTGACAGATCCACTATGGAGGCTAAGAAAACTAAATACATAATTAGTGACAGCCCTCTAACATAGCCCCGCCAACCGGCCTTGTTTGGGAATATGTTGAAATATGTAGAAACAGATCTGTTTTCTAAATGAGAAACAGATATACTTGCTATTGACTCCTTGTTCCTGCCTTCAGAATAGCCATTTTAGTTGTGCCCACGCCAACCACTCTGAGATATTAGGAGAATTGAATGTGGAGTTGAATGTGAAGATGTGGCTGAGTTCCCAGTCGCTACCTACCGCCAGCCTGCTTATGTAAGGGAAACCAAACCGTCTCCCAAGTCATTGTTTTCTATGGCAGCTAGAGGCACCCCCAGCTGATGCAGGCATAAACTACATACACATGTAGCATGTGCTCACTTCATGTCTTACTGTTGAGTCTTGGTAATTCTTGAGATTGTTTGCCTTTGTTGTTGCATAATAATCAGACCTGTCTTGATTATTGCATTTGTTATTATAATCTGTGTTCAGTAAACTTTGCTATTGTACTTGCTTTGAAACACCGTAAGCTTAATAAACATGTGTGTTCTCATGGCTCCATCAGGCAGCCATTCCTCCATCTCCCTCCCTCTCCATGGGACTTGTTCTCTGAGCTTTAATATTTAAAGTAGATTCACTCTACTGTCACTTCCAAGTATGTAAGCAAAAGGAAGGGTTGAATGTCTCTCATTTGGAATCAAAAGCTAGAGACTATTAAACTAAGCAAGGAAAGTCTATCTAAAGCCAAGAAAGGGTAAAGGTTTGTCTTTTTTCACCAACTAGCCAAGCTGTGACTATCATTCTTAAAGGGTGTTAAAGTCTAGTTCCAATAAACACAAGAATGATACAAAAGTAAAACAATATCCTGACGCTGATGTGGAGAATGTCTTTGTGGTTTGTTAGGAGATCAAACCAGCTAAAGCATTCCAATGAACCAAAGCCTAATTGAAAGCAAGCCTTTGGCATGGGTGGTTCAGTGATGGATTTCTCACAATTCAAAGCAAGCTCTTGGTATGGGTGGTTCAATGATGGATTTCTCACACTCCAGAGCAAACTCTTGACCTCTTCAGTTCTGTGAAGGCAAATAGAGATGAGGAAGCCGCAGAGCAGGGTTCAAAGTCAACAGATTGGCCCCACTGCTTTAAATGAAGAATCCATCCCCATACAGGGAAGTTCAAGGTCAACCAGTAAGTGCTGATGCACAAACTGCAACAGGATATCCAGACGGTCTAGCTCAAATAGTTGATGAAGATGTCTATATTAGCAAGTGGACTTTCACTGAAGATCAAACAGGCTTCTAATTAGAAAAAGAAGGCACCCAAAACATTCATAGCTAGAGAGGAGAAATCACTGCCTGTCTTCTAAGGGACAAATTGGGACAATTACAGCGGGTGACTAAGGTAAACTGGTGCTAATTTGCCATTCTGAAAGTCTTTGGGCCTTGAAGGGTTATACTGTAGTGAATCTATTCTGTCTGTGTTCTGTATATGGAACAACAAAGCCTGGGTGACGTATCTGTTTATAACATGACATGCTGAACATTTGATACCCATTACTGAGAAAAGCAGTTTGGAGAAAAAAATAATTTAAAATATTATTACTCATTGACAATGCACCTGGTCAGCCAATGATTTTAACAGACTTATAAACAAAGGAAGACTAATGTTTTCATGCCTGCCAGCATGACACTTACTGTGCAGCCCACAAATCAAAGAGCAAGCTCAATCTTTAAGGCTTAATACTTAAATACTTTCTGTAATGGATATAGGTACAATAGTGACACTCTGATAGATCTGGGTAAATTTAAAGCATTTTGGAAACAAGAAGCCATCCTAGATGCCATTGTGGTTCATTGGATGAAGTAAAAATAATAGCACATTAAAGAATCATAGAAAAGGGTGACTCCAGCCCTCAAAGATTACTCTCAGGGATTCAAGACTCCCAGTAAGGGAGTAACAGTATATGGCAGTTATAGTAAAAGAGCTAGAGACTGCAAATGAATTTCCATAGTCATATGATAAAACTTTAATGGGCAAACAAAAAACAAACACACACAAAAAGTGCTTTCTTGCAGTGGAATCTATTGCTGAGGAGGATGCTATGAAAATTGTTGAAATGTTAACAAAAGAGTTAGAATGTTCCAGAAACTTGGTTAGGAAGGCAGTGGCAAATTTTGAGATGATTGAGTCCAACTTTGAAAAAGTTCTGCTGTGGATAAAAGACTGTCAAATAGCATTGCATGCTGCAGAGAAAACAGTTCATGGAATGAATAGACCATGTGGGAGATTCCCTCGTCTTATTTTAATTGGCAAGCCTCCTCAGCTGACATGTCAGGAGCTATCAACATCAAGGCAAGATGCTTCATTGGCAAAAACAATCTGACTCCCGAAGGCTCAGGTGACCATTAACGTTTTTTAGCAATAAAGTATTTTGAATTAAAATACTTGCATTGTTTTTTCATACATGATGGTATCACCCACTAAAGGGGCTATAGTGTTGTATAAACATAAGGTATACTTACTGAAAAAAGCAAAAAGTTCATGTGACTTGCTTCATTAGGCTTTTTGCTGTGCTGTTGTCTTAGTTAGGCTTTCTGTTGCTGTGAAGAGACACCATGACCACAGCAACACTTATCAAGGAAAAACATTTCATTGAGGTGGCTTACATTTTCAAAGGTGAAGTCCATTATCATCACGGTGCAACATGGTGGTGTGCAGGCTGACATGGGGAGTAGCCGAGTGTCCTACACCTTGACGTGCAGATAACAGGAAGTGGTCTGTCTCACTAGGTGTGACTTGACCATATATGAGCCCTCAAAGCCCACCTCCATAGTGACGCACTTCCTCCAACAAGGCCACACCTCCTAACAGTGCCGCTCCCTTTGGTGGCCATTTACTTTCAAACCACCACAACTGTGGTGTTCTAGAACCAAATTTGAAGCATCCCTGAGGTATGCCTCTGTTGATTATATTTGGTTTTAGGTGAAAGATAATGCCCTATACACTAGAGCCCTGTGATGATATCATCTTCCAGCACACAAGTCTAAAGCCATGTGAAAAACACTAACTGTGTTTTCTTAGAGATTCATGCTATCGCTCACTTTGTTATCCCACCTCATCATGTTTAGTTCTATTGTGTGTGCATTTCCTGACACTGCACCAAAGTGAATTGTAATCTGTTTTTAAACAGGTCAAGAGTATTTCTCCTGATTTGTCTCCAGTAACCACCTACTTCTTTTTAGCTGACTTTGTAATGCCCCTAGATTGTGGGGTGGGGGAGAGAGTTTGTGTTTGTTTTTATTTTATGAATCGGATCCTTACTTTAGAAAGAGTTAAGGTAAATCAGCTTCAGGAAATTCCATTCTCAGCCAAAATAATTGGATTAAAGTCAAGGATCCTTAAGAAAGAAAACAGCAGAATGGTTGGGATTTAAGTACAAGTCTATGAGTTACCTTTGTCTCTGATTTTAACATATTTTACCTTTTGCCCTTACCCAGTAGTTTTCCCCTTCACATTTTTAATGCTTTTTTTTTTTTCCAGAATCTTCAGCTACTTGGAGCTACAGCCATTGAGGATAAATTACAAGACCAAGTGCCTGAAACCATAGAGACGCTAATGAAAGCTGACATCAAAATATGGATCCTTACTGGGGACAAGCAAGAAACTGCCATTAATATTGGTAATTCACCCCCCTCAAATTTTTAAGTCCTGATACTCTCTAACAGGCCAATGTGTTTTAATAAGATGAATTAAAGATGCTTTTGTCTGAGCATGAGATAGTTAATCTGAACAGATGCAAGAGGAGGGGCAGGACTGTAGGAACAAACAATAAAGCCAGTCTCAGTAGGCTCTGCCTCCCTTGCAAGAAGCCCCACCCTCCAACCTGGAGCAGGTACATGACATCATTGCCTTTTCCCTTAGTGAACATCTCAACTTTATGTGTATTCGTATCTAATGTACTTAATTCTAACAGACTGAAATGTATAGAAGGATAACTTCTAAGAAAACCTCTTCCTATTCCAGAAAGAACATTCTCTCAGACTGTCCCAATGGTGGTGTCCTGGCTAGTTTCTTGTCAGCTTGACACAAGCTAGAGTTATCTGGGAAGGGGAATGTTGTGGAATATTTGTTTAACTATGTAAAGATGTGTTGCTGCTTTTCCTTGCCTGTCTAAGGAATTGCTAAAGCTGAATGGCCAATAGCAAGGGAGGAGGTATAGGCAGTTCTTCCAGGCAGAGAGAGTAAGTAGGAGGAGGAATTTAGGCTCAAAGAGAAGAAAAAAGAGAGATGCCAGGGAGACACCAGAGGACAGACAGACAGACATAGAGAGGAAGCAAGAAAGTAGGACATACTGAATGAAAGAAAGGTAAAAAGCCCTGAGGCAAAATTTAGATTAATAAAGACAGGTTAAATTAAGTTAAAAGAGCTAGTGGGACAAGCCTAAGCCTAGCATTCATAAGTCTCTGTCTTTATTTGGGAGCTGGTTGGCGGTTCAAAGAAAAAATTCTAACTACAGAGGAATGTTGATTAAGAAAATGCCTCCATCAGTTTGCCTGTAGACAAAGCTGTAGGGCATTTTCTTGATGAATGATTGATGTGGGAGAGCCCAGCCCACTGAAGATGCCGCCACCCCTGGCCCATGCTCCTAAATGATGTAAGAAAGCAGACTGAGCAAGCCATGAGGAACAAGCCTGTAAGCAATGTTCCTCCACAGCTTCTGCTTTAGGTCCTGCCTCCAGGTTCCTGCCCTTACTTTCTTAGATGATGGGCTGTGGTATAGAACTGAAAGGTAAAATAAACCCTTTTCTCCCCAAGTTACTGTTGGTCAAGGTGTTTATCACAGCACTGGGAAGTTTACTCAGACAGATGACAAGAGGGGTAGACACTGTAGACCAAGATATCTAGTCTAAGGACTAGAGGCGTTCCTGTGCCTCTGCCACTCAACTGAGCCACCCTTCTGGGGAAGAAACTTGCTTTCCACTTCTGCTCTCTCACCTGCTGAAATAAACCTTGACACCTTGCTTGCTACACCTGTCCCCAAGTGTGAATTTTTCTAGAACACAAGAGCTGAGATGGCTGCTGGTAGTTGCGATCAGAGAGAACACAGGAGGAGGCAACCTCTCCTCATCCACAACAAGATATTTTAAGACTCGATATTTCAAGACTCTAAATGTGTAAGGTTATTAGGCTCACCTCTTTGTTTACTTAAGGCCCCAATGCCCTCTTTAAAGTTGCAGGGGGGTTTTTGTGTACAGCCAAACTAGTTCGTACGACCACACACACACCCTCTCAGACCTTGCTGACTGGACATTCAATTCATCGGTGGCACGTGAATGTAACATTTCTTCAGTTGTCTTTAAGAGTCTAGAATTGGACCAATGACCTGTTTAGCTGCTAGATCTACTTGCTATGGCCAGAAGGTGTTTCTAACACATAGCTATCAGTTGGCTTTCGCCCTACAGGCAGTTCCCAGACCTTGCAAAGTCTTTGTGTTAGTCCTCACAAGCTGCTATAACAGAGTATCACAGGCTAGGTGGCTGAAACAACAGAACTGTATTTCTCACATTTGGGGAAAGTAGAAATCTGAAATTTGAGGCAATACATGACTTTTCAGACCATAGCAGGCCACAACTTCACTTAACGTTCATTACCTCCTTAAAGGCCCTTTATCCATGCCATAGTGGGAAGAGTCAAAGATTTAGCACATACATTTGAGGATGGGAGAGATACAATGTGATTTGTAATACAAGTCTCACAAAGAAGAAAGTATTTGGTGTTGTTCAAAACCTGTGATACTAATAATATGGAAAAGGGAGAGTCATTTCTTCTTGTATGGATAGTCCAAACACTGTAACATATAGATTCACTTCTATATACTGATCATGCACATTACATATAAAACTCCCCAAAGTTGAACATTCATGTTATACATAGCATGGAACCACACTTTTAGAAGGTCATTGCTAAGGTCTCTTCATCTCAAGTACATTTAATAAATAGACCATTTAGTTTTAGCAGTCAGCCTAAATTGTCCTTGAAATATAAAAACTTATATCATAAATGTATAGTATATTTGTATTAGTATTTTCTAGAGGAACAGAACTTGTAGAATGAATACATATATAATTCTCCACAACTTCTCTAATTTTATATATATATATGTGTGATATAATAAATTCTTATATATATTCATTCTACAAGTTTTATTCCTCTAGATATATAGATACAGATATATAGATATAGATATATGGAATTTATTAGAATGGTTTACAGGCTGTGGTGCAACTAGTCTAACAATGGCTGTCTACCAATGGAGACTCCAAGAATTCAGTAATTGTTCAGTCCACAAAACTGGATGCTTCAGCTGATCTTCGGTATATCCCAGAATCCCAAAGAAGTAGGCTCTAATGCCGGTGAAGGACTGAATTGCTAGCAAGGGTGAAAGCAAGCAGGCAAAAAGCTTCCTTCTTCCATGTCCTTCATCTAAGCTACCAACAGACAGCGTGGCCTAGATTAAAGGTGGATCTTCCTACCTCAAAAGATCCATATTAAACATGGATCTTCCCACTTCAAATGATTTAATCAAGAAAAAAATCCCTCACAGGTGTACCCAACTCCATGGGTTTTAATTAATTCCAGATGTAGTCAAGTTGACAACCAGGAATAGCCATCACAAAGTCTGTGTAATTTAATAGAGATTTATTGACTTTTAGGTTAGCATACAAGCAATGGATTTAATTGTGCCTTCTCATACTTAGATTTCTTCCTTTGTTCTCAGCTGTTCCTCTGCCCTCCTGTGATTCCTGCCCCTCCACTGGTTCCCTCCTCCCCCAGATAGTATGCCCGGTCTACTTTCTGATCACAAGGGTCCATTACTCTCTTTCCACCTTCTCAAGACTACTTCCTTGCTTCTCATGGCCCCTTTCTAGTTTCATGACCTACACACACACACACACACACACACACACACACACACACACACACACACTTTCAAGTCATAAAAGAGAAAACCCTGTGTAGTACTTATTTTTCTTAGTCCATACATGTTTTTCTTACAAAAGTGACATTTAAACTGTAAAGCTATTGGGCCCTGATTGTTCCCAGGAAATGGTAGAGAGGGTTCATTCATCCAGGCGATGGCCATAATGTCTATTGTGTCTACAATACCTGGCTCCAGTTAAGTGCAAGAAAAGGTAGGGGACAGAAGAAACCAAATATCTGTCTTGTGAGCTGAAGTCAGGGAAACAGACAACTAATTAGAAAAGTGCAAAGCTGTTGTAGGATATTTTGATTGCACTCTGACATTCCTGGGACTGCCAATAAATTTTACCTTGAATCAGAGGGCGGAGTTAGCTTCCGGCTGACCAGAATTAGCCATAGAGAGTTTGGAGGACACAGGGTATAGAGAGACACAGGAAGTAGTAGGGAGGGGCTTAGAAAGATTCATGGCTCTTTTGGATTGAGGAAGGAGAGAAAGGAGGTTACTGGTCGCTTCTCTGCTGCTTCTCGGATCAATTGGAATTTTACCCTGATATCTGACTCTCGAGTTTCACTTAATACTAGAACAATATAGATAATTGCTACACAGAGCATTTTAGAAAGCAATGATTACTATTTTAAAATAATGTCAAGGGGCTAGGGATAGGACTGTGTCAGTGCTTGCCCCACAAGAACCCACATAAAACAGCCAGTGTATGTTTGTAATCCCAGTGACAGGTGGGCAGGCACAGACTCAGCCTGGCCTACTGGGTGAGCTCCAAACCAGCGAAGGACGCTGTCTCAACAAAAGAAGGTAGATGGCAGTTGAGGAATGGCACTCACATTCAGCCTCTGGCCCCGCATACATGTGCATACATGCATGTGCACACACACACACACACACACACACACACACACACACACACACACGTCATATGGGAGGAGATAGGGCACTGCACAGAGGGAAATCGGGAAGGACAGACCTCAGAGGAGGGGTTTGCTATGGGTGACAAGGCAGCAGTTGTTGTCTGTTGCAGAGACAGCATGTAGGAGCCAGACAGGACAGCAGCGCCAGGCCTTGAAGAGCCTCCGGGTTTGCTCTTAGTGTCCAGGGAACACACAGGATGCTACTCCAGAGGGAAAGACGTGATGCGTTTCCTGTGGACACAGACTGTGTGCCACAGCGACAGCGGTGACATGAAAGCAGAGTAGCCAGTGAGAATGCTGCCACATTGATCCAGGGGGGTGTAATGGTGGCTTTCAATTTCTTTCCTTTTATTAAAAACAGAATTTTTCTCACATGATATATCCTGATCACAGTTTCCCTTCCCTCTACCCCTCCCAGTTCTTCCCTACCTGTTCTCCCTTCTGGATCCAGCCCCTTTCTGTCCCTCATTAGAAAACAGCCTTCTGGGGATGATAATAAAATAAGATAAAAGAAAAACTAACACCTTGAAATAGGACAAAACAAACAGAAGGAAAAGAGCCCAAGAGAGGGTACAAAAAATAGAGAAGCAGAGACCCACTCCTTCGCGCACTCAGGAAACCCATGAAAACACTAAACTGGAAGCAATAATATATGCATAAAGGACCTGTAGGGTAAAGAGAGAGAAATATATATCATTAAAAACATGCATAAGCCCTGACATGACACTATGCAAGGTTTTTTTCCCCCTGGAGAAAACTTAAGTTTTATTTACAAGCAGCTACCAATTGGAGCTAGTTTCTGGGTTAAGATGGGGGCAGGTGTCCACTCTCCTTTCAGCTCTAGGACTGACAGACAGGTATAGAGCCTGTACAGGCTGCCTCAGTCTCTGTGAGTTCACCCGCACATGGATCCTGTTGCTTTAGAGGGCCTTGTTTCCTGGGTGTCCTCCATCCCCTCTGGCTTTTACACTCTTTCTGCCTCCTCTTTCCAAGGGATTTAGTGGAGGCATCCCATTTCGAGCTCAGTGTTCCAAGGTCTCTCCTCTGCATAATGTCTGGCTGTGGGTCTCTGTATGGGTTCCCATCGGCTGCAGAAGGAAGCTTCTCTGATGGTGGCCGAGCAAGGCACTGGGATTTCAGAGGCAATGAGTGTCAATGACACTGTTATCGTTTTTTGTTAGTGTGAGATGAATCAGGTAGGGTTGCCTGTGTTTCTTCAGCTATACCAACTGTATCAAGCCAATAGAATAGGCAGACATGGATTTAATACAGAAGTGCCTTTGTCACGGAGGGAGTACAACAAAGTAAGAGAAAGAAGGGCAAGAAAATGATGCCACGACCCTCCAGGACAGGGAGATCATGGGGGCCAGCAGGTCCAAGAGAATGATCCACCCTCCTGCACATATCCACTGGCCAGCCTTACTTCCATATCGGCCATCACAAAGGATACAATGCATATGCTTGGCTGCTTTCAGGATGTGGAGACACTAAACACAATTGTGCCATATTGCTTATGGAGGCAGCTATAAATGATGTCCTTACCTCACACCCCTCCTAATGGTCAACAAGAATATTTCATTTTTAACTTCCTATTCGTCAGGAAAACAACCCATACCCTTCCCTGTCCATAAGAGTCCTCTTCCGGTGTTTGATCATTCCATTGCTTTCCAGCTTCGCTTCTTTCCAGAAGAATTAATGGTGCCTATTTCTTGTGTGTCCCTAGGACACTCCTGTAGACTTCTGAAGAAGAACATGGGAATGATCGTTATAAATGAAGGCTCTCTTGATGTAAGTGACTATGTTCTTTGTCTCCTTCTTCCCTTTCCTATATCAGATATCTGTGGAAACACTTCATTGGCGTGAGGTTAAAAGATAACGTGTACTCTATCACCATCGTTCTGTGTTAACTGTGCGTACAACTCTGAACAACATTAATGTGAACTCACTCACATTTTACACACATGTTAGCTAAAAGAAATTGCTGTCTCATTTCCTTAGTGTTAGAAAACAGAAAAGCTGCTTCACAAAAAACCCTGGGCCAGTGGGTTGCTGATGGCCTGTGTCTCACTCATATAAAATCTTGCATTTAGTTAGCTTCCAATGTTAATACATATTTCTGTTTTAAAGACTTTTTGAAAGTTAGGCTAAGCTGATACGAAATAACCGTGCCTGCTATGAAAGAGCTCTTATTGTTTGTTTATATGAGGTTGTTTTTTGGGGGTTGGGGGGGGTTGTTGTTGTTGTTTGTTTGTTTTTGTTTTTGTTTTTGTTTGATGCCCTAACTACTAGGATGAAATACTTAGCAGACTAATATGTAGGACAACTGACCTGCAAATACTTTAAAGCAAGGTGGCTCCCTTGACTCTGCAAATATCCACTGTAATTTCAGGTGGAAGACAAAACAGGGGAGGTGATGATTTGGCACCTGCTTAAAATAGTCATGGTGACGCAAGCAGCAGAGAGAGCATTGGTGGTCAGGGATTTGGGTGAAGCTGCAAGGCTGGCCGGCCGTCTGTGTTGAGAGATGGTGAAGAAGTCACTGGGGAGAATGCTTAGAAGTTGGCTGTGGGACAGAAATTCTCTGAAAGATGACCTGATTGCAAATGTTTTAATTCCTCATCCTCAAACCCTGATACTTTTTCCTTTTCTTGTGAGATCTTTGAACAGCCTGTAGTGGTGTGTGGTTTTGCAGCAGTATCATCATGGCTCTGCATCATACACCCTTCTGCAGTTTCCCCACCTTCCTGTCCATTTGCTTTGGGTTGCCAAAGCCAAGATAGTATCTCATGAACAAAGGCCACGTGAGCCCTGCCCTCCAAAAGCCGACACATAAGGAGTGAAGTAAAGGTCCCCGAATAACAGCACCAAACAGATATGTAGGTGAGGAAGCTGTCTGTGATGGGGCTTCCAGGACATGTTAGGGTGTTTTCATAAAAATAATAGTTAATCTGGTAGAGGTGAGTCATTGAGTGAGGAAGAATACTTGAAGCAGAAGGTCCTTGCAGTGAAGATCAAGCCATACTTGGAGAACGGAAAAGAGAACATTGACCTTGACCATAAGTCTACAACTTGTTGAAGAGTGTTGTTGGAGTAAGTAGATGCATGTGTGTGGATTTTCAGTTCCAGGGAACAGTACAGATCGTAGAAAGGGGACCACCTGTGTTTGCATCTAAATTTTATCTTACCACTTGTGTCTTTAACCAGAGAGCTCTTCTATAGCTGACGGATGTTTCTCCATGTGCAAACTCAAGTTGGGTTTTTTGTTCTTGTTGCTGTTGTTGTTTTACACTTCTTCATTTATTGAATGTGTGTGCACACACATGCCATGGCATGGATGTGGAGGTCAGAGGGCAACTTTCAAGAGTCAGTTCTGCCCTTCTACCACCTGGGTTCCAGGGATCGAACTCAGGTCAGCAGGCTTGGGCAGCAAGTGCTCTTACTCACTGAACTTTCTCACTAGTCCATACTCCTTACTGTTTGTTTAAAACAAATGATACAGTTAAGAGCTCTTGCAGAGAGGACCCAGGTTCAGTTCCAGCACCCACGTGGTAGTTTACAGCCACCCCTAACTCCAGTTCCTAAGGATCCAATGCTTTACATACCTGGAGGCAAAATACGTATATTGCATAAAACAAATACATCTAAAAGCAAACTTTAAGAAAATCATCCCCCACACTCTGCATACTGCTTTTTGCATTTTATGGGTTGCCTTTTTGCAGTTGCTATGTCTTAGCCTGTGTGATGCACATGTGAAGCCACTTAATTCTTTGCTGTGACTTGGGACTTGTAAGGCACCTAGAAAGAAGTGACAAGGTTAGAGCTCCGGAGATCTCGGACCAAGCAGGGCAAACTGGGTCAGGTTAGAGAGCATAGCAATACAGAATAAAGAGCACCTTCCTCAACCTCATGCATATTAGAGCGATGGTGGAGAGACATGTTTGGAAGGGCAGGGAGGCATGGATCTTATGTAAAAGATCAAAATAAGGGGAGGAAGGAAACCCAGTGCCACCAAGGATAGGGTGTAGGAACAGCTCCAAGACTTGTCCCTGGAAAAGGAGCCCCAGGGAATGGCCCAAACGGTATTACACACACGCTGCTCATAGCATTGGGGGTGGGGGGGATGAATGTTCCACCTGCCTGCTGGGGTCTGGGCTTTTTCAGTTCCCTGGGCCACAGTGGTGAACAGTTGCTCTAACACCAGGAGGATCAGGATCCTAGAACCAGTGGGACTGAATGCCAAAAAGCAAGTGTGTTTCATTGCTTGCTTCTGGAGTTAGGCTTTTCCCTTCTGGAGCGTGTGGCAGCGTGCCTGCCTTTATTTTATTATGCTCTGTCATTTTCCTCTGTTTCTCAGGTAAGCATTGCTTTAAGTGTCTTAGATACCAAGCACTGTAATAGGCTGAAGGGAGAAGGTGACATATCAAAACCTTCAGTATACAGTGTCCCAGTTCGCCTTCTCTCTCCGCGATAAGCACCATGACCGAAAGCGTCTTGGGAGGAGAGAGTTTATTTGGCTAATAGGTTACAGTCCATCATCAAGGGAAGCCAGGGTGGGAACTCCAGGCAGGAACTGGAGGCACACTGCTTACTAGCTGATTCCTCATGGCTTGCTCAGCTAGCTACCTTTGTCGTATAGCTGAGGCCCGTATGTTTAGGGATGGCACCTGCCCACAATGGGCTGGGTCTTCCTACAGCAATTAACAACTAAGAAAATGTCCCCATAGACATAGCCAGAGGCTAATCTGATGTAGGCAGTTCCTCAGCCAAAAATCCCTCTTCCCGGGTGTGTGTAGGTTTATGTCAAACAGATAAAACCCATCAGTATGCATACTATATTGTTAAGACAGTGGTGATGTCTTCATTATTAGATTTCTCAGGTGGTATCTCAAATTGAGAAACACTTCAAAGGTACTTTCACTATCTTTTTCTAAGAAATAAGAGAGAAGAGACTCTGGGAACACATAATTTCACTGAGAGCAGGGACTGCTCTGGCTTATCCTTCCAGTGCCCAGTAAATTGCCTAACACATAGTAAATACTGCATAGATACCTGAGCAGTGAGTCATCACGTAATTTTAAATTAAGGGCTTCCTTTAAAAAAAAATGTGCATCGGTTTTCAATTTGAGGTAATTCATCATATCTGAAGCCTCCTTATGAATTCAAGTAGTTCAGGGTAGGAGCCAGACACTGTGGCTCATTGGATTAACACTCATTTACCTGCCTGTGCTTAGCTGCCAGTCTTCCAAGCAATGTCTGGGGAAGGTTTTTCTCACTGGGAGCTGAGGAGTGGATTTACAAATCTGGCTGTCTGAGGTCAGACCTCCTGGGATGAACTCATTTGTTTCCCACCAGGAGACGAAGCATCACTTTGCACAGTGCCTTTCTGATCCCTCATAAAAGCGTGAGGCTCAGAGTTCAGGCAAATCCTGAGAATTGCTAGAAGGCCTGTAGATAAATCATTATTTGTATTTCCCATTGCAGAGGGACTGAAAAACAACCTGTCTGTATTCAGACTGTACTGATAGATAGCAAGGTGTGAGGTGATCGGTCCATGGACACAAAGAACAATTAACAAGTAATAAACTGAGGAACAGAACTGTCTCAGGAATGAAATTATGAATGTGTGACTTATCGGGTGCATTGGGATCATCCTCTGAAACAGCACAGTGGGGGCCTTAGACACTGAAATCAGCTTCTTGGAGTCATCGTCTAGCTGTCTATATGTAATGAGACTGTTACCTTGGGCAGAGCATTGGTGTGGTGAACATAGTCCTCGGAACAGCAAAAAGATGTTATGAAACGTGGTAGAGAGGACTATTCCAATAGCTTTCTGGTTTTGCTTAATGCACATTTTTATAAAAGTGTATCATTTCCCACCTTTAGTATTTTTCAGAAGGTAGTAAGTTCTGGCTGCAGGCCATCTTTCATATGAGTGATACATATTGCTGTATACACTGCCCAAGTTTTCTACCAAACTAATGTTAAAGTGGAAGAGCTAGGTCTCCTGTTACATCGTTATAAAGAATTATATTTTGAAAACATCTCCTTTCTGCAGTTGGCACAGCAGCACACGCCTGTAATCTCGGCACTCAGGAGGCAGAGGCAGGAGGATAACAAGTTGGAGGCTAGCCTGAGCTACATAGGAAGATCCTATTTCTGAAAAGAAGGGAAAGTTACTTCTGGTGATTCTGATAAAGGAGACATTTGTCTCCCAGAAAATAGATTGTCCAAAAAGCGTCACTGGGCTTTCCTGCTATCTCCTGAGTTTCGGTGTCAATAACCTTCCTGAAACACACACACATACACACACACACACACACACACACACACACACACACACACACACACAGAAAAACAAACTTTCTGGCCATTTTAAAAACCTTTAAATAAATGCATACAAGCAGTTGAAGACATGCGCACTCAGTGTCTCACTCTTCAGACCTGATTGGGAACCTGGCAGGCTCGCCAACCTCCACTTACTCCCACATTCTTGGTGACAATGAAGGCATCTTAGGCAGAAAGACTTGTTGAGCTTTTTTAATTTAAAAATAAGAATTACAGGTTGTGGAAATGCCACAGTGGATAATACACTTGCTGCACACACAGGTCCATACCTCTGTTTAAGTCTCCAACATCTACCTAAAAGCCATCATGGTGGCACATGTCTTTAACCCTAGAGGAAAAGAAATACAGATTCAAGGAACTTTCTGGCCAGCAAGCCTAGCTGACCTGGCAAGACCCAGGTTCAGTGAGAGACCTTGTCTCAACAAATAAGAAGAGAAACCCTGTCTCAAGAAATAAGTAGGAGAGAAATAGAAAAAACTGTCTAAATATTGACCTCCAGCTTACACACACACACACACACACACACACACACACACACACACACACACACACACACACGAGAGAGAGAGAGAGAGAGAGAGAGAGAGAGAGAGAGAGAACACATGTGCATATGCCACACATACAAAGAAAGAAAAGAATTTCATGGGTAAGCATCATTAAAAGACATATGAAGCTGATCAAAACCTATTAGGTAATCAACAGATCCTTTCCATAATTTGTATGATTTTTATCATGTTTCTTTGGACCCACTCTCTTAGGGATCCTGATTATGCTCCTGCTGGGCAGCATTTTTGTCAACAGAGTCAGGAATTTCAATATGCTGGGCTCATGGAAATAGGCTTTTCCCCTAACCCCACCCAGTGCCCAGGAATGATCCTACAAACCTCTCAGGAACATCTCACTTGTTTACTGACTCATCCAGTACATTCTTTTTATATTTCCTGTAAATCCTTCAGTCTATTGAAAAATAATTTATTCAAAATATGTTAAAACTGGAAGCATTTTAAACTGTGAGGCAAGAACTTAGGAATCTTACACTGTGACCTATTTTTACTTCCCAACTTCTAATTAAAGTCTCTCAAAATTACTGAAAATTGTTAGGGAAAGACTAGGTTTATGTTAGGTTAAGAAAGGTAATTGTGAGCTTACTCAAGTCCTTTTTGGTATGGCAGCACTGTGGATCTCTAGAGATATTTCTAGGTGGTCCAGCATTTGTTTGTTATTGTTATTTTTGTAGTTGTTGGGTAGATTTTTTTTTTTATCTTTAAGATTTATTTTATTATTTGTAATTATGTATATAAGTCTGTGTGTGTACATGGGCACCATTGCCTGTGGAGGCCAAAAGTGTCAGGTCCCCTGGAGCTGGAGTTACAGCTATGCTCTGCTTGATATGGCTGCTAGGAATCAAACCTGTACCCTCTGGAAGAACAGCATGTGCTCTGAACTGCTAAGCCATCTCTCCAGCCCCTGGTTTGATAGCTTGGATCTAAGTTTTTGCATGATTAGAAAAATCTTGAAGACATGTCTCATTGCAATAGCTCCAAACTGCACCTCCGTTTCACCTGACAGACCTAGGGTAGGTTGGAGACTGTTATGTTTGAAGCCACTTGTAACTTCCAAGCCCATCATTCTTTGGGTCTCCTGTGCCCCTCCTTCGCCTTACATGCGTCTAGCATCTCTTGTGTAAGAGGAATCTGTGGGCTCTCCGGGAGGAAGGCGTAGATCGTACATTCCTATTCTAAGGTAGCCCCCTTTCTGCTGTCTGGCTTCCCCTTGGGGAACAGCTGGAGAGATGGCCTCTATTCATTGATTCAGTTAACAAGATTGATGTTCAGAGAAATAAATTCTCTCCGCTCACAGTCAAAGGCTCCTGCATTTCCAAGTTCCTAACCAGCCCCACTCAGCTCTGTTCATGTAGGAGTGGTTTTTCTAGACTATCCCTACTGTTATGGACGTTCACATCAAGACAACCCGCCTGGTGTTGTGGGAAGCTATGTATCATCTGTCCCCTAAGAAAATGTAATTTGCTGACTTTCTGTGCAGACGGGTTGCTTTACTCCAGGCCATGACAAAAAAAAAAAAAAAAAACAGACAGAAAACCCCAAGGGAGGGGACTCATTTACCTCGGACTTCAGTCTATCACAGCATACAGTGTGACAGTGTGGCGGAATCCATGTATGCAAGATGACGCGGCTTCTCCTCGAACCTTGGTAGAACAGGAAGCAAAGAGTAGGACTGGAAACTGGGCCAGGCTTTACCACTCAGAGGCCTGCCCCTGGTGACATACATCTGCCAGCTAGTTACCATGTTCCGGAAGTTCTACCACCTGCCAAAACAGCTCTTTCTCCTGGAGGGCGAGCACTCAAAACACGAGCCTCTGAGGAATAGTTTACATTCCAGCCGTGAGGCTGTGTGAAGGGAACTCTTGTGCTTCCACAGGATTCCGTGCATCGCTGTTCTACTCAGAAAAAAGATCCATGGCTTGTAGTTATTAAACAACATCTCAGCCGAGCAGTGGTGGCGCACGCCTGTAATCCCAGCACTCGGGAGGCAGAGGCAGGCGGATCTCTGTGAGTTGGAGGCCAGCCTGGTCTACAGAGTGAGTTCCAGGACAGGCTCCAAAGCTACACAGAGAAACCATGTCTTGGAAAAAAAAACAAAAACAAAAACAAACAAACAAACAAAAAAGTCTCTTTTGTACCAGGTGCAAGAGTGAGGACTGAACAACAAAATCCTGTTTTCACCTGAAAAATCCTAGTAGGCAGATACTCTTAGGCCTCTTTTACGGCTGAGGGAATCTAGAAAGGGACTCTAGGCCAGTCACAGACAGGTAGGTGATTCTGCGGGCTTAATTATTTGACTCCAGAGCATAATATATAAATTTTTCCCCTTGCCTTCAGCTGCCACATTTGCGAAACAAAAGTCATAAAAATATCTGTCTCCTAGACAGGCTATTATGAGGATTAAACAAAACAGTGCCTGTTAACTACTAAACACAGTGGCTAGCATAGAGCAAGTGCTGGCAACCGTGTGCGAGCCAGAGGTGGCTGTGCGCTGCTGCCTCCCCCTGCCGCGGCCTGGAGGCCTCTCAAGACTTCCACTCGGGTATAACTGAGACTCTGGGCTTGCCACAGAGGAGAACTTCAGGAGGAGACAGTAAAGTCAGAGTGGGGGGTTAGGGTGAGATTTCAGTGGGGATTTGAGCATGAGTTCATGGGAAGAGAGAGATGCTAGGAAAAGAAGACACGCTCCACGCTCGAGCATTGGTGTGGGCGTCACAAGAGGGTCGCCCTTCAGTATGTTGGCCGTAGCCATGAGACGGTTTGGCTCTTGGGGTACATCTCAGAGAGGTGCTGAGATGTCTCCCTGTCTTGCCCCCTCCTTTTCAGTCAGTGAGATTATGTGGGTGTTCGGGGGCGCTTTGGACAGGGTCACAATCTGCAAAAGGTCCTCCGTGAGTTCCAGGAGTTCCACAAGGAGATTCAGGTGTTTTATAGTTTTCGTTGCTGTGGTTTTCTTTTTTTCTTTTTTTAATTCGCTTTACTAGAAATGGAGTTTATATGAGATTTCTAGTAGGTATATGCGGCTTTACAGTTAGGAAAGGAGGAAGGTAGTGGACTCTTAGACGTTACGCATAGTGCATTGCTACCTTAACAATCTTACTTGGAAATCAGTCTAAAGAACACTCTCCAGATCGGCAACTCTCACAGCAGTGTTAATTGAATTTGAATGTCTCATACCTAGCTGGTGAGAGGCTTCAGTCAGGCTAAAAGGTGGGGGGCATCTTCTCATCCCTTGTTTCCTTAATCTTCCCCTGGTTTTGTACCCTGCCTTGGTAAGCACCCCGGAAATACCATGATGACAGTCTTCACTGTTAGGATTTCTTCTCATTGTTGTTCGTGGGAGAGGAGCGTTCTTCATTGCCAGCTGCCACAAGAGATAACTTTGCACGGCTCCCTTGCTCTGAAATTGCTTCCCCTCTCTATCTAACTGGGGAATGTGGCCCCAAACCTGCCATAAGTTTGATTATGGATTCCGGCATTTCCTCTCTGATATATTTTACTGAAAATGAATTGTTGGCCACATTGGAGATTAAGTTAACAAGCATTAAAGAAATATTTTTTCCAACACCTTGGTAAAAGAAAACCCTTCAGGAATTGCTAATTTTTTTCTAGAGACATTTCACTTTCTAACACTGAAAATTTCTACTATAACATATTGGACATTCCGGATATAAATGCTGAAGTTGTCATCTACACCCTTTTAAGATTGACTTACATGTTTTATGCAGACAAACCTCACTGTTTTGGGAACCAGCCACCAGTAAATGGCTTCTGAAAGAAATCCAGAATAAGCAAGTTATTGACTTGACTCCAGAAGAGGAAGCAGGGAGAAAAAAAAAAAAGGAAAATGCGAGCTACTTCAGGTTTTGTTTTGATATGTCTCCTGAGTCTAATACAATACATTTTGTATTGCTTTGAAAACTAGTTTGGACAGGTTTGAAACCACACTGAATTCAATCCACTGCCTGGGTTGGTGCTTCAACACTGACGTTTCTTTTGCCGTTAGCAAAGTCCTTCCAGCCCGAGGTCGCAAAGTCTTAAGATGGTAGGTTAAGGTGTTAGTGGCGTTCCTCTGTCTGAAGCTACCGCCAAGAGCTTTCCTGTAATGCCCTGTGGTAGGGAGCTTGTTTAGATCCTGTAAGTTGCACTACTTACCCCCAGGAAGAAATGTAAGCATTAGTAAAAAGTGAAAATGATGTTTGAACAAATCGTCTGTTCCCCATGCCTCTAATTTAAGACCGTATCTGCTGGCAGCCAAGAGTATGTGATTGAAAAAGTCTCATCCAACACACTGTTTGGTCTCGTTTGAATTAAATGTGTCCCCTTTTGTAAACACGATACAGCGGGACCGGCTGGTGTACAGAACCCTGAGTCAAATTGTTCACAGATTCACAGAGTCTCTGTTTCAAGAAATTCTCCCACCCCCAAGTCTGAATATTCTTTACCTCATTCCGCCGCCTAAACATCTGCACTCTTCCCTGAGACCTAGAATTTATGGCTAAGTGCTTTCTACCCAGGCCGCTCCCTTGCCGCTCTCCCCACAAATTGTTGACATTTCTGAGGGCACACTTCTGTCTTTTGCTTTCTTTCCATCCCTCCTGCCCATACCTTTGGTGGGTCAGAACAACATTAAAAACAACAGTCTGTGAGAAAGGACTGGGGAGGTGCCAGGTGTACCCCGAGGCATTGCTCTGTGCTCCTGTAGGTAGGACCAGGGCTGTGGGACCATGTTACTGATGGACCCTTTGCGCTCACATGCTCGACACCACAGCATCCTGATTTTCCACTCTTGCTACTCCAAATCCAGAATGTGCTTTTATCCACATCGGGCTTTATCTTTAAATAACTATACCTCCTCTAGTGCCAAAATGACTCAGTGACAGGATTCTGCATCCTGGAATCATTGCCACATCTTCCAACTTGTTTCATTAATCTTTCACTCACCCCCAGGGCCACAGAGCAGCTAGAAGAGGATGCCCTTCTGGAAAATTCATGGAATTCAGTTTTGCCCGTGTGAGAATTGTACACAGAAGCTGTTTAAGACACACAGAGAATAATAGGAACAGTGTGTGTTTGGGCTCTGCCCTGAGAAAGTACTGCAGATAATGAGTCTTCCATATTCCTCCATTCATTAATTGAAATTACTAAGCAGACGGGTCCAGCATTCTCTTTCTCTGAGTCTGGGAAACAGTTGCTCATAGGCCTCAGTACTTACCTTCTTGAGACCGTTGATTTGGTAATTTGCTTATTGCTTACTTTCAGAAAACCAGTGGTATATTCAAAGCGACCTCTTCCTGGCTGGATTGAAGGCAGTAGGAGAGACTGGATGTCTGCCGACCCAGTCCCTCCCAGAATGCTTGCTTCCTTTTGCGTTTGAATCGCAGCCACCACTGGAGAATATCTAATACCAACCTCAAAATAAGTGTTTAGGAGCCTCTCAGTGGTGGTTTAGAATAATTACCATGAAGGCTTTGGTAAAAAGCCTTTATCCACAAAACTATTTAAATTATATAATTGCGTCACCATCTCATTCTTCCTTTTCCTGGATTGATCTCTCTTTGCTGCAGACCCCGACCCCGACACCAAAGCACAGGCTGGCTGCACATTCGACACTCCTTTCCCTCACTTCTGTACCCCAAGTGAGACTCGATCCTCCCAGGGAATTCTCTCCCTTATGGAACCTATCATGATCCCGAATCGCAAACCTCTGCTGAGGTTTGCGTGCAATTTTCCAGCACTCCAACTTCCTCCTCTTACCTGTTTCCATTTTGTGACCCTTGACCTTTCTCAGATGGCATGACCCCTCTGGGAGATTGGACTGTTTTCTCATCTACAGTGCTTTATATCTACCCTCCTTCAGGAAAACCCGTATTTGTATATCAGCAAAGCATGGGATTTTTTTTTTTAAATCTTTCCCCCCTCTCCATTATCTCTAGCAATATATATTGATGGAATGCATTTGTTTGGCTGCCTTCCACTAAGCTACTTTGGAGGACCTCTCTGACCATGTGGTTTTAATGACTTCACCTTCTGTCTGCCCTTACCCATTTTGGAGAAATTGCTTTATATTGGTTTGGTTCTATACACATATGTTTTTAAATATTATATTCTAATTTAGGACAGGAATTTAGAAACACCAAAGGTTTCGGTCAGAAACTCTGTCAAAGAGCACTAGCTCTCCTCACTGGGATGCATACTAAACGGACCAGTTGTATATAAATGTAGTTTCTCTCCTCTCTCGAGTGTATATCCTTTTACTGTAGCCTGCAGTAGCCGAAAGAGCAGTTGATATATGTATTGCGTATGTGTATTTGGTATGTCCAGTGTTCCACTGAATCAGTAACACATTGTAGAAAAATAAGTAATACCCAATGGTTTGTTCAAGTTGTTATTACAGGAGTCATAACTCACTCTTTAAGAACGTGCTAACATTGTCCATACTTGATAGAGTCAGACTGTGTTATTAAAAATGCTCCTGGAATGTTCTGTTAATTTGCAATTTTAGGGTGTGAACATTTGGAGAGCATAAAAGTAGGAAAGAATAAAACATGCCACCAAAATAGCTAATAAAATATGTTTAGATATCAAGTTCATATATGTTTTCTTTTTAATATTTGCCCTTAAATTATGGTAAATTAAATACAAAGTAAAGCAAGCCTCCACTGTCCAGGTGACATTTATCTACATACTTAAAAATATTCAGTGCCTAAGAATTACCCTAATAGTGCTATAGCTGAAGAATATGCTAGAAAAACCAGTTTTATGTTTATCATTAATTATTTTAAGGAAACATATATTCAGTTGCTCATACAAGAACATACAAATCATCACAGAGAAACTCCATTTTACTTTGTAATTTTTGAAATGAGCTATATCAGATTGTTCTGCCTCAGGCAGAAAATTGTTAAGGAAAAACAGACATTAATTATATGAATATTTCTCCTCCCACCATGTACCAGGAGCTGCATGCCATTTGAGAAGAGGTGATGTTCTCATTGCTAGTCATGTATCCAGATAATGTTTATGTAATAGAAGGCGTGCTGGGATAGTTGAGTTTTAGCAGCCACAGGTAGATAGGAACATTGTCCTTGGGAGACTTCATAAGAACGTTTAGAGTGATCCCAGGACAGAGTGAGCCTCCTGGATTTCCTGTCGCTCCTCAGAGCTCAACAGTTTGCAGGTGCTACTTCTTCACATAGGCACCTGTGTTGGACCTGATGCCAGAGCGGGATAAAGAACTTGGGTGTCAACTTTGTGCTGAGTGAGCACTGGGTGGGACTCTCTCCACAATAAGAAAGTCAGCACACCACATCATGGCAGTCACTTTGGAGAGTTAACACTAACCCAATCTCATGAATAGGAAAAACAAAAAACAAAAAAACAAAAAAAAACTGGACTCACAGGAGTCCAGTGAATCCTGCCCGAAGAAAGAGTCAGTAAGTGACAGAGCCAGGCTCCAACTCAGGGGACTCTAACGCCACCTCAAATATCAATCTCCCCCCCCCCCCCCCCCCTCTCTCTCTCTCTCTCTCTCTCTCTCTCTCTCTCTCTCTCTCTCTCTCTCACACACACACACACACACACACACACACACACACACACACACACGTTTAGAGGTCCTCAGTTATTGAGTTAGTGGTTGAAGCTATTCAGTATTTCCTCTTTTTTAAGTTTTATTATTATGAATTTCCTCAAAGTAAAACATCTGCTTTTTCCTTCTGTAAGAAGGCCTTATGTAGCACATGAATTATGAACCAAAGGCTGTGGAGCCCCCAGCTGGATCAGGCCCTCTGGATAAGTGAGACAATTGAATAGCTTGATCTGTTTGGGAGGCACCCAGGCTGTGGGACCAGGACCTGTCCTTAGTGCATGAGCTGGCTGTTTGAAACCTTGGGCTTACACAGGGACACTTTGCTCCGTCTGGAAGGAGGGGAACTGGACCTGCCTGTACTTAATCCACCAGGTTTAAATGAATCCCCAGGGGAGTCTTGATCCTGGAGGACATGGGAATGGAGGGGAGGGGCTGGGGGGAAGGTGGGGGTGGGGGCAGGAGGAGGGAGGAGAGGGGAACCCATGGCTGATGTATAAAATTAAAACACATAATAATAAAGAAAAAGAAAAAGAAGGCCTTATGTGATACTCTGTATCTATCTGAGATTGAGGAAAACCTTGACCTTCGAACAATGAAGCATGATTAGCTTCCGGAAATGAGTTCTTCACAGTGTGACATCATCACTCCATTTGATGCTGTCAATACCCTGGAGTGGCATGTAAGCCCCAACAGGCAGCCTCAACTTCTCACATCTCCCTTTGACATAGCTGCCTGTGTGAGCTCTGGGCCAGCCACCCTTCCTCTGTGTTGGTGAGTGATCTGTGCTCATCTGGGGACAGGCTCTGAAGAGCTGTTTTATAGTGGTCCAGCCTCCAGCCAGTCTTCTCATTTGGCTAGTCTCCACCTTTATTCAGCCTGTGGCTAGACTTTGCTCTTTCTGAGGACAGCAAGTGAACTTGAAACGCTGTGTTGCTAATACTGGGGTAGGACGTACTGTCTTCCTAAACTCAAGTCCATTCTCACCAAAATGAAAGCTGCATCAACCCACTGGTACACTCATTCCCTTAGTTCATAAGAGAAAAGAACAAATCCAAGAATAACAAAACTGTCTTCGTTCAGTCTGGCTGCTCTAAAACTGATACCACAGATGGGGTGGCTTCAGCAACAAAGATCCATTTCTCAGCATTCTGGAGACAGGAAGTTCCAGCAGCTAGGGGTCTATTGGGGCCTATGTCCTGGTTCACAGTGTCCTCTTGCTGTATCCTCATGTGGCAGGAGGGAAGAGGATGTCTATTATAAAGCCACGCACAAATCCTAGACAGAAGGTCTCGATTCCGTATCCTAATGGCCTCCGGAAGGTCCCACTTCCTAGGATGTCATTACATAAGAAGTTAGCATTTCAATGTAGGAATTTGGGAGAAACATGAACATTCATCCTAGAATAAAAATACCTTGTCAAATATTGCCCGAAGTCGGTGTTGTTCAGAATGTCTATGTATTAGTTCTTCCTTTCTGGGACTAAAACCCCCTTCATAATATAGTTTTATCACTTTTTCTTCTCACGTGAATAGGTTCCCAAGAATAAGTATAAAGCTGGGTACTTACTTGTGTTTGGACCCAAACCCCAAAATATGCTTTGGATAAATAAGTAGAGGTAGGCTTATTTCCCTCCATGTTGGGGGAGGTTAGACTTGCTGCTGATGCCCTCTGGAGTATACATGGGAGTTTGGTCCCATTATAGAGGGTCAGGCAGGCATTGTGTGATAGCCTGTCTTGGATCTTCTTCTCGTTCCTGTCCCATGACTGCTCTTTCTCTCTGCTTGGGGATATCTCCACATTCTCAGGAAGGGTGTTCCTTGGATTTGTTCCTAAGAAAAACTCTCTCCTATAAACCTCTGAGAGGGATCTGGGAAAGAGCAGAAAAGCCAGAAGCTGCAGGGGTCATTTCTATGCAGGTGTTTTCTGGGGCACTTCATTTGGGGCCCATCGCAGACCTGCGTCTTAGGTGGCCTGACATGCTCTCTGCACATCCAGCCCTACAGTTCCTAGCTGGTTCCAAGAAGTTCCACCAAAACAAAAATGACAATGTGTGTTCTGTGATACTTGCCATACAAACACAGCTTCTGGTTTATTTCCCTCTAAAAATCATATCAGATTTCATTGTGTGGGGCACCTGCTGTGATTTTTATCAAGGGTTTCCTTGCCACAGGTCATGTAAACATAATACAAAAGATTTCTATAAAGCTGCCAGTCTCCGGGTTCTTAGAAGATGGCTGTTGTGATTTCACTGGAGTATGTTCCGTGAACATAGTGTTCTGTTTGACCAGCTCGTGCTATAAATTTAAGTGAGATTTTAGGAAGGCCTCTGGTCCCATTGCTGTTGTGAAGAATTCTACTTACCCTAATTGCCTTCTTCCTCAGGAAGCCTCCTCCCTCTCTCTCATTTGCCTTCTCTCCCTCCCTCTCCTCATCTCTGGGTTTCTTACAAACCAAATAAAGTACCATCTCCTTCCCTTTGGCCTACGACTGCACACCTTGCATTGATCACTAGGTAGCTAGCCTGGCTGTTCGTCTTACAGCATTCACTGGGCAGTCCAAGCTGTTTGATGCAGAAGTCAATGTTGGGTTGTCATTAATTATTTGTTCCTTATTTTCTTTCCTAATAAGAGAAACACAGGAACATTTTCTATCTTCTAATCAAGAGTACCCAAGATTCTTGAAGAGTTTAGAGGCAGCAGAAAAACATCCCAGGGGTCACAGGAGTGAGCCATTTTAGCTTCCCACAAGGAGTTCGGTTGTCAATAACAGTTATCTTCTCTGTGTGGCCTCCTCATCACAGACTTCAGGCTCTAGAGGAAGGTGGAGATACAAATTCAGTTATGCTACAGCATGCTATCGTATAAGCAGACAGAGTAGTTAGGGGACCTGAAAGATGGAAGCATTCTTGTTACCTGGGGAAAGTGGGCTCATGAGAATTTTTTTTTAGTTTATTTATTCATTGTTTTTAGAATAAGCAAACCTTGACCTTGTACATAGGCTTAAATAGTCATGGGGGCTGGGAACACTGCTAAGGGAAAGATGAAGCACACAGATGTTTATGAGTCAGCTTTTAAGCAGGAGGAGAGAAGGAAAGATGTGCTTTCCCTGAGTACATGGGTGTGCTTGAATGCTTTCCCTGAGTACATGGGTGTGCTTGAATTCTTTCCTTGAGTACATGGGTGTGCAGGGTGTGCAAGATGCTGGAGTCCCAGGAAAGGGGACTTAGGAGGAGAATCACCACAGGGAAAAGTAAACCCCACTTTTCCCTTATTGGCAAGCAACTAGAACTATGACCTTTCCTCTGCCCCTTTTTAAAGATTTATTTATTTATTTTCTATATACATGAGTGCTCTATCTGCGTGTGTGCCTGCACACCAGAAGAAGGCACCAGATCTCATTACAGATGGTTGTGAGCCACCATGTGGTTGCTGGGAATTGAACTCAGGACCTCTGGAAGAGCAGACTGTGCTCTTAACCTCTGAGCCATCTCTCCAGCCCCCTGATGCCCCTTTTTATCCAGCTTACAAATAACAACAGACAGAATGCAGCACAGCCCTTGTATTGTTCTGCCCAATACAGTCTTTGATCCTTTTTCTAACCTAGCTTCTCCTTCACATATTTTCACTTTCACAAGTCACTAAGTGTATATGTTTAAACATTTCCCCTTCCAATAGCCAAAGGGAAAGCAGAGTGGCAGCTAATACAGTAATAAATTTATCTATAGCCACAGGAGATAAGCTTCGATGCAATGCGGCCATAAAGTATAGCTCCCTGTCTTGGAGGAAATGCAATGATGTTTCATAAATAATAGAATTTTAAAACAGCCCCAGCAGTAAATAAGGATAAAATATAACTCATAACTAGCGGCTCACAGCCAGCAGCAGAGCGCCTTGTACACGGACACTTGACCGAAAATAGTGGGAGTTCGCAGATTGGTGTTGGTGTAATCTCGCACCCTAGACGGGCTGCTGAGAAGTCACTGGGCTGAGTTTTTCACCCCACCTGAAATGTGGCCTCTTACATCCCCTGACACCTCTTGATTTGCTGAAGGTCTTTGACAAGTCACCAAGGAAGCATAGAGTACTGATGCCACAAATAAGAGAGTTTTCAGCCAATCTGAAGGTGTCAGAGAGGGCCTTAGAAGAGGAAAGCAGGGCACTGGGGATACGCGCACAGCCTGGGGAGCACGGGCATTCCGCAGTGCTGGGGACGGTTTCTGCTTGACTCACAGCTGATCCCCCAAAGAAATCTGAAGTCTTCCTGGGGTCCTTTGTAGGTTTTGTTTCACATGTTCAGCTCAGGTGTCACTGGAGCAACACATACACACACATACACCACACACACACACACCACACACATACACACACACATACACACACACACACACCACACACACATACACACACACCACACACACATACACACACACACCACACACATACACACACACCCCCACACACACACACCACACACACATACACACACACCACACACACATACACACACACCACACACATACACACCACACACACACATACACACACACACACACACACACACACACACAAATGGCTGTTTATCTTTATTTGAAATTCTATTCTCTGTCTCTGTCCCCATCCGTGTGTGTGTGTGTGTGTGTGTGTGTGTGTGTGTGTGTGTGTGTGTGGAAATGGACTGTTGCTGATGGAATGCTGTCAAATTTATCAGTGCTGTCATTAGATAAGATGTATTTCTGAGTGTGTGATACTGTAAGGTCTATACAGGTTGTGGGCAGGGATTCAGCCCTGGACACCCCCCAGGAGGAGTTGAGGGCTTTGTTAACACAGCTTAGTTGCACTGGGCAGCTTGGGAGCCTGACAGGTCAGCTTGTTTTGGCAGGAAAGACACTGTAGGGACAGAGACATGCAAGTCAAATCTGTGGAAGAAGTTCTGGGCCAATTTCCTCAGGCTCCAACTGTGGGAAGGTCTGACACCATTTAAGGGGTTAGACTTCAGTGGGTGGATCACTGGGAGCCCTGGAAGGATGGTAGAACGAGAACAGATGTGGTATGTGATTTACCTCTGTTTTAGAAACAGGTGAGATGAAAGGCAGTGAAGGCTTATGGGAAACGGCAGAAAGAACGCTGTGGCCTTGAACTTGCTCCCTGTGCTACTTGATGCTTCTGACACTTGGTTCTTTTTGATGGAGCATGCAGAGAAAGGCAAGCCAGAACAGAAATTTAATTCTGAGCTGATTGTACTTTACAAATGTACCCTTGAGCCAGGAACTTGAGCATTCTGTCTTCACTGGCACAGGGTAGTGTCTCTACGCATTGTGTTAACTTAAATGCCGCGTCTAAGCACAGAGCCCTTAAAGCTGCCCAGTGTGCAGCACATGCCAGGTAGTTTATTCCTGTTTTTATTTTTTGCGCGTTCGTTGGTTTCTTTATCCACCTGCTCACTGTGAATTTGCTTGTAAAACAATCTGGAGTAATATGCTTTAGACTGCCGTTAGTAAGCATTGCTGGCAGAATTTTATAGACTTTTACACTTCCTTTTCTTAAGTCCTCTTGGGCCAAATACTTGCCCCCTGATACAAAGGGTAACAATCAAACTGGAAGGTTTTAGTGCTGAGGGTGTTGGGCAGTCTTACCGTACGGTGTGACATGGTTTATCATCCAGATAAACCGATTCTAAAATGCTAGGATCTGGTGTCAACCGCCCTTGAATACAAATACAAAAACACCTTCTAATATCTCCGATGTGAAATTTTTAATCTCCTTACTGCTTCCTCACCATGAAATGCCTGGGGCCACACCCTAAAACTGGGGACATAAACTATCAATTACTCTTCCCATTCGTGTGACCAGACGCCCAGTAAGAACAACTTCAGATGAGAAAGGGCTTGTTTTGCTCACAGTTTCCCGGGTTTAGTTCATTATATGAGCCGGGTGTAGAGGACCAGCTAACAGCACAGTGGGCGGGAAGCAGAGGAAAGCAAATATTGGAACAGACCCGGGTAAGATGGCACCCAGGCCCCACGCCTGGTGACACTTCAAACAGATGCCACCTCTTTCGCTTCAGCACATTCCAGCAGTGCCACCATGCTATGACCCTGTCAAGTCGTGAATCTGTTTATTAGTTCAGAGTGCTCAGGATCTGCTTGTCTCTGGAAACAGTCACAGCCACACCCAGGTGTCGTTTAGTCTAATGGTGTTGACAGTCCAAATAAGCCATTACAAGTAATTCTGTTTTGAATACAATGAACACAAAGTATTCCATAAGCATATTGTGTATAACTGTAGTTCATTATATAAATAACTGTAGATTTAGCACTTGTGCCAAGACTTTAATTTCTGTTTCCTTGTGTAGAGTGAGTGTAGTGTTTCTTCAGTACCGGGGCTCATTAGAACAGGAGCTGGACACTGGATGGATCCATTATGTTGTAAGATGTGGTGATATATTGTGTACCCTAATAAACTTGCCTGAGGATCAGAGAGAGGACAGAGCCAGCCACTAGATTAGACATAGAGGTCAGGCAGTGGTGGCACACACCTTTAATCCCAGCACTTGAGATCTCATGCCTTTGCTTGGGAAGCATGCATGCCTTTAATCCCAGAAAGTGATGTCTGGACAGAGAAAGGTATATAAGGCATGAGGAAACAGGAACTCTCTCTCTTTAGGCTGAGGCTTTGTAGAAGTAAGAACTAGTGGCTGGCTGTTCTGCTTCTCTGATCCTCAGCCAAGTTTATTAGAGTATACAATATATCACCACAGTAAGAAGTGTCTTTAGGATTTGGGGAAGAAAACTAGGTATACAAAATGGTAATTTTATGTGGGAGGGTTGTTGTTGCTGCTGCTGCTGCTGCTGTTCTCCCTTTGAGGAGCTGGGCAAATGATAAAGCTTTCCTTGATGACTAAAGATTTTTATTCAGTTTAAGAGTGAACTTTTACATAATGGAAAGGCTCCTTCACAATTGGACCCATCACAATTACCAAGCTGCATGTCTCTATCCCCCACTAAAACACAGCATCGTGGAACCATGATTAAGGCCACAGAAGCCAATGCATGAAGTTACAGGAGATTACAAAGCCTGCATTTCCTCTCTAGGCGCCTAGGCATTAAATTTCAATAGCACTGAGCACTCTCATGCGAACACTCATGAATTATTGAAATTATATTCCCCAACTTTTCCCCTTGGTTCCCGGCAAACCCGTTTTGACTAGTTCATAAATTACATCGGTGGTGTTCTTTTTTCTTAAGAAGAGAATTTATTGAAAATGTGTTTGCAGTGTTGTGACTGTGCAACGGAGGAGCAAGCGGCCTGCGGTCCAGTCCCTGCCCTGCTGTATGACGTCCACAGAATTTAACGGACAACCTTTTCAGTTGTCCTCTGGAAGGGCTGTTGTGAGAACTGAGTGAATGGAGGTGTGTGAATGCTGTTTGATTTTTTTTAAAAAGCACTAAACGTAACTCAACTTAGTCACTGACCATCTTGAAGACATTGTCGTAGAACAAGTGGCATGGCTGTTGACTGCCTTGGTTGATGTTTCAGGGAACCAGGGAAACTCTCAGTTGGCATTGCACCACCCTTGGAGACGCCCTTCGGAAGGAAAATGATTTTGCGCTTATCATTGATGGGAAAACCCTCAAGTATGCCCTAACCTTCGGAGTCCGGCAGTACTTCCTGGACTTGGCTTTGTCCTGCAAAGCTGTCATTTGCTGCAGGTAGGTTCTCCCCTATTGCAATTGACTTTATCCTAATGGTATCTTGTAATGATCTTACTTTAATTGTATGTATAGGTGAGGCGAGTGAGTCTGTGCACACGTGTGCAGGTACCCAGGGAGGCCACAGGTACTGGTTCCCCCTGAAGTTGGAATTAAAGGCAATTGAGTGCTAGGAACAGAGAGCTTGGGTCTCTGGAAAAAGGAGAATGATGCCTCTTAACTGCTGAGCTCTCTCTCCAGCTTCATCTTATGTTTTAATTTTTAAAAGTTCCAAACTGTTTGTTTTTTTTTTTTAATCTAGAAATTACAAATGTTAGGTTAGTTCATTCAATCACTAGAATCCCAGGGTTCACAAACTGAGATGGATTTGTTAGCAGAGTTTTGGAGAGTGAATCCTAACAATCAGTATTAAATGCTCCTCATAATTTGAAGCCACCTGCTCTTCGCCATTATACGAATATAAAATCAGTCAATGGCGCCAAGCGGTGGTGGTGCACACCTTTAATCCCAGCACTTGGCAGGCAGAGGCAGGTGGATCTCAGTGAGTTTGAGGCCAGCCTGGGCTACAAAGTGAGTTCCAGGACAGCCAGGACTGTTGCACAAAGAAACCCTGTCTTGGAAAACCAAAAAAAAAAAAAAAAATCAGTCAATGGCAATCAAGTAAATGGCACATGCCAATCATCCCAGCTACTTAGGAAGCAAAAGCCAAAATGTAGCAAGCTTAAGGTCTGCTTGAGCAATTTAGAGAGACTCTATACCAAAATAAATAAGTAAACAAACTTTCAAGAGAGCTATGAATGTAGCTCACTGGGTTTTGCCTAACACGTGCAACACTCTGGGTTCAAACCCCTGTACTGAAAAAGACCGTGGCAGAGCCAGAGCCGTAGCTAGTGATCAAGTGAACTCCTTGGCCTTGGCCTTGGCTTTCATCTTCAGCACCAAAGGGGGGTGTGAATTCTTTGTCTACATTTCCATCTTGGCTCGTTTATGGAAAGACCCTGTTGTCTCTGTTTAGCTCACTGATCCAACTGCTAGAATTTATTCTGTGGGGCTAGCATGATGAGAGGTACAAACTGAGTCATTCTCCAAATAGCTGAATATTTTTCCGATGGCTGTTTATTTACCCTAAGACTCTGGCCCACTGACTTATAAAATGGCTCATATCCTAGATTTAAATCTGTCTTTGAGTTACGACAGCCTGATGCATAAGAGAGCCCTTGTGTACACCACTTAGCTCCAGCCGGTCTGGTTTCTTGTCAGGGGTATCCTATCCTCCTTCATAGCATTGCCCAGGCTCTTTTCTTAAGCTTACCTCAGCTAAGGATTTTCCTCTGTCATCCACCAACCAAATCTTACCAGCTGGTCACAGTGGGCCCAGGGCCGGTACTTCCTCCACTCACTTTCTCTTCTGGGAAGACATAACATGAGTGGGGCTTCTGGAGAATTTCTCCCCAGCCTGTGTTCTTGCCGTGACCCTTAGCTCTCTTGTCTTTGCTCTAACTACTTTTAAAAACTCTATTTACTAGTGAAGGAAAGTTATTCACCATTTTTGTGTCCACTTATCTACTTAATATGTATTCTCTGAATTTCAATTGAAATTTACTTCCTGGAATGTATACAGAGCAGACCCTGTAAGCATCACGGATAAGCATCATTTTGACCTACAAAATTGTGTCATCCTCAGAGACTTAAGACTTACCCATTATTTTCAGGCATGTAATTATTTTAGCTGGAGAATCTATTCTCTGTGGTATGTTCCTGTTATGGCTGAGTTTCTGGGGTGATCTATTATGTAGATGTTCACTGTTCCTCACAGTCATGTTCTTCGTTTATCACAAAGATGGGAATTATCCTCTACTCTTGTTTCTGCTTGGGTATCTTGACGCTTTGTGCAATCTGTGACTCCACTTATTTTTCTTGGTTTCTTGCTAATGTCTTGACAAGGGCTTACTAATGCTCAGCTCTCACACTCCTCCATCGGGATAATTTTGTGCTGCATTTAGCCATTTAGTCACTCTCACTAATGGGATCATGAGGATCAACAGACGCTTGCTCAAAAAGCCCGTGAGTGTTATGACCGCTGGCTCCTACTCAGAACAGAAAAACCAGCAAACGGCGATGTTTAGAGAAAGCGGCCAGTTGGCTTGAGCTAGCATCTGTGACGTACCTACTGTGTGCTGGGCACAGGGATTGCCCTTACCAGGACAAATATGACTTAATAACATGCTCTCCTTGCTGTTGCTGTGCACTCTACTCTAAGCAGAATCAGTTGGTTCGAAAGATGCAAGAGACCATTTTTTCCTGAGGCAGTCGAGGCAGAAGAGCTTAACACAGTACCTCCTACCATTCTTCAAAAAGATCAACCACAGAATTAAACAATAGCAGAGGAACACGAGGAAGCAGAGTCAAGGGAGAAGAAATATGTTCTGCGCTTGTGAAATTCTCTCTAAAGATCCTGGTCCTGCAGGATTATAAGTCATAGGGACCTCAGAGCTCTTCCAGGCCAGGAATCCTGGGAGGGTCTCACCCACCATACACATGAAGCTTAGTGCTGAAGCTGAGCTTATAAAGATGTGTGTGGCTGTTTCCTCCCTCTTTGGCTGCCTCTGTTTTATAGATGTTTGAGGGCCTAGAATGGCAGACACTTGGTTCTCTTCAGGATTTTGTTGTTGTTTTAATAAAACATCTTTCTTCGGCTTTTTTTTTTTATTCTAATTACCTTCATACCCTTTTCCCTAAAGAGAAGCTTCTGGCCCAGCTCTGCGGCTGGTCTAAACCCATAATTACGTCAGTGCCACAGCCGGATTAATGTCTGTGCACCTTCTTGGCCTGGTGCCTCTTCACATTAAACCACTGGCACAGATCATGTTTTTCTCATTCCGAGTTCTGACCTCTGAGTGTAATGATGATGTTCCTATCACAGGTCCGGAATGTGGAGAGAGCCTGTGTATGGTCCTTGGAGAATGAACCCCAAGGTCACCCCTCATTTCTCACATGGTGATGATCTCCCAGCCTCGGGAAACTCTAGATTTCATTCCATTAGAAGAGTGATGCTCACATCAATATTGACTGTTATTTCAAAATACTGTATAATAATACTGTTTCCCAAGTTCCTTCATGTTCATGCGAGCCCTTTGAGGTTTTCCCTCAAATTGAGACCCCTTTCTAGCCTACTGCTTGTCTGTCCATACACATGAAGATAATTCTGAATAGGACCATCTTCTGCTGCCTGCTGGAACAGCAAAGAAAGCCTTCCCGGAAAAGACAGTGAGTCTCCCATTCACTCCATCTTCACGGTTGCATCAGCCTTCTGACATCAGCACCCAGGGCGGGAAGACAGATTTTTAGTGTTTGCTTAATCGCCACGGTTACAAAGATGAGCTTTCACTCCCCAGAGCCTCCTGCTGAACTGAAAGAAACTGCTGGTCTCTGTCAGGAGTCATTACATCCCTCCCTCACCACTGTGTTCTGAGGGGACTATTCACAGACAGAACTAATCCGCCCAACCCAAAATTATTCAAGGCATTTGGGTCTAGGTTTTGTTTTACAGAGTATGGGCTACATGTTATACCTCAAGAGAAAAAATACACACACACACACACACACACACACACACACACACACACACACCTAACGTCAAAACAGTAGCACATAGTCTTGTTTCTGTCTGCCTAGCAAGCACTGTGTTCATACACATCACTCAGTTTTTGTGTTTACTGTTGGGCAGTTTACCTCCAGAACCCAGGTCACCTAATAAGAAGCATACACCCACCTCCAAGAGCTTCTTGCTGTCAACATATCAACGTAAGCATCCCCTTCCCATATTTCCTCCCTTTTATTCACTTGCCCAAGTCCACTGCTTCTTACTTGAGATGATCACAGGAATATTGGTTGTCCAGGTGTTATATTGGCTGGTCTAGAGACAGGGTCTCATGTATTCCAGGCTAGCCTTGAGCTCACTATGTACCCTAGGCTAGCCTTGAATTCCTGGTCCTCTTCCCTCCTCCTCCTCCTCCCAAGTCCTAGAATTACAGACATGCACCACCATGCCCTTTCAAGCTGCTTGCGAAGAACAGAAAAAAGTTCTGGTTCACCTCCTCCGCTGGAAACACACACGCTTAATGTACGACAGTGTGGACCATCATCACTGTTTCACAGATGGCCTGCAACTCCTTAAGGAAAACAAGCTTTTGCTCTAGGACTCATGGAGATTTGTGGAAACTGCTAAAATCAAGAGCTATCCTGACATTCTAGAATCTAGATGAATAATTCCTGACTTCAGTTGCTAATACTTTTGCCGGGAGCCTTCCTATTTTTATATTAGCATAATGCTGGTTTGGGGGAGTTTTTTGTTTGGTTGTTTGGTTGGTTGGTCAGTTGGTTTTTGGTTTTTGTTTCTTTTGTTTGTTTGTTTGTTTTTCTTTTTCCTTTTTGGTTTTTCAAGACAGGGTTTCCCTGTGTAGCCCTGGCTGTCCTAGAGCTCTCTCTGTAGACCAGGTTGGCCTCTAACTCAGAGATCCGCCTGCCTCTGCCTCCTGAGTACTGAGAGTGCCCGGAACATATGTTGTTGTAACTGGGGATTCAGGAAACGTGTTCTAGCTCTACCTCTCTGGCACCTTAGACACTACGTTAAATCATTCTCTCTGCAAAATGATGAGATTAGAAGGTAGCAAGGGTAGAATCCTCCAGGGGATTCAGATGCCTGGAGCAGGTAGACAAGATCTACTGAGATGTAGAAAGGAAGCACACACGTTCCTTCCTGTGGTCCCTCCTCCCAGCTTGGGAGACCCTGCTCGGAGACCTGCCTGTCACCCTGGCAGTTTTTGGATGAACTCTGCTTCTGCTGCTCTGTGCTGGGCAGCGTCTTTCTATTGCCGAGATCGTGGTCTGGGGATCCAGCTGTTCTTCCTCTGACCCATCCCTCCCAAAGAGTAGAAGGCCACAGTGAAGCATCACTGTGTTAAATAGAGTGTGGTCTCCGAGGTCCTCATCAGTTCACATAGCCCAGCTTTTCAAAGAGTCTGACTTTTTTTTTTCTGTAGTTGTCAGTGTAGTTTAAACATATTTTGAAACTTAGGCTCTGTGACAGTTGGTTGAAAATTGGCTTAGAGCCTCCAGCTTTTAGACTGTCTAGTAATCACCATCCTGCCACATAATTTATGTACTCATGTCTCCTGGAAAGCAGAAGTTAAATTGAAGTAAGCATTTTTCTCTACTTGCAACGTCTCTAATCAAAGCTTAACCCCCTTTTAGGCCATTTCCCCCATAGAAAATTTTTTTAAAAAGTGCACTTGACTTCAGTGAGTGTTGTCGCTTGGAGTGGCATTCCCAGGCAAAACCTTTGGCCCTACTCTGCTCAATGGCATCTGCCTAGAAGAGGCCTGGAGGGGTACTCTGTATATTTGTAGCATGAGTGTGTTCAATCAAGGGGGGCGGGGCAAGGCAGAGCTACCGCCTGAGCCTTTGGGGATGGTCTTTAGCTCAAGGACTTCTCTAAACATTCTACTTAAGAGGTAGCTAGCTACAAAGCACAATGGAGCCAGTACATACTCAACAGTAAATAATCAACTTCCTTCAAAGAAAAAGAAACTGTGCACACCAGTGGACGCCAAGCAGATGTTTGCTTTAAGAAGACTTACAAACTGTTAATGAATGTCAACCCTACGTTTACTTCCAAGAAAATCTAAGTAAGTGTTGAAAATGTGGGAGAGACTGTTTCTTTCATAGAATCTGATTCAAGGACATACCAAGTGGGTTTTATAGCTTTCTAAAATGCCCATATTTTGCTTGAACATGATCCTCAGCTCAGCCCTTTCTCCCTTCGTTTGCTACTCTACTAAGGGATGGTGAAGGAACTTGGGGTTTCATTGTATGTGGTAGCCACTTCTGACGAGCTACACCAGAGAAGTCCACATTTGAGTGAACTGCCTAAGAACATACAAGAAACCCAGTGCTGCTTGAGGTAACTCAATATGGTAGAGTTTCAGGTATGACTCTAGAAAAACCACCTCAGCAGTGCAGACACATATTACACACTACAGTCTCAGCTACTTATACTAGAAACTGTGTAAAAAACCTATGTGCCTACTCAGCACATTTTTTACAGCATATACACGCATCTCACCCCAACATGGCCAATGTCCAAGGGGCCCCTCATGCTGCTGTCAGTAGCTGTACCTTGATTTCCACTTCCATCCTTCTCAAATTATATCTTCTCTTACTCAATTTATCCTTTCTGTTTTATATCTTACTGACTTCCAATGTGCATATGTATCTCAGGACATTCAGATTCTTAAGAACCCTATGCTTCCCATCAATTGTAAATGCTGAACTTTGTAGCTCTCCACTAAGGGCTCCCCCCAACCCCCAGCTTGGCACCACTTGATAAACCAGAACTCTGTTGTAGCCTTCAGCCCAATAGCAATCACCTCATAGATTACCTACTGTTTTCTCAGCTCTGATTTGCTAAGGACATGATATATGCAATGGAAGATGTTTCTATGACCACTCGACCTGTGGACCCTACTGTGTAAAAAAAAAAAAAAAAAAAGGTGGTGAATTCATTATGAACCCTTGATGGGTTTAGGTGATAATCTTCAGTTTAATAAATGTGTTACTTTAGGAAAGTTAAAGAAAGGCTGAGTTCTGAGCTCAGCTGGAGCTCCAAGTGTAGAAAACAGATCAAAAAGTAGACAAGACTTTCTGGCAGCTACAGGGCACGGAACAGAGAGAAAAGAGAAAGGCATCCCCTACAGGAAGGATGGCTTTGAAACACAGATGTGTTAACAGGGGCACAGAGAAGTGAGGAAAGGATATAGGACAACTTGTAGATTGGGGTACAAGAGAGGAGTTGGCACCAGCTTTAACATTCTGTGACAGGAGCGATGTGTTTTAGAGACCAGTCGTGGGTAGACTTTCTCTGTACTCAAGATTGAACTGAGGGAATCACGTGTGTAAGACAAACACTCCACCACTGAGCTACAATGCAGACCTTCAACTATGCCAAACTATGTTCTTGGTGTAAACATTGTAATAAAATGTCCTGCTAGGAGCAGTTTTCTTTGTAGTGCCTTCTGTGGGACATATTGGCCAGTTTCTGTTTGCCTTAGTGCTGTATGCACCCCTCAGCACCCAGATATGCACTGCCAGTATGAACAATCCCTATTGAAAATATCATCTGAACAACTGAAATGGAAGGCATTATTTTTTTATCAGTATACATGTGTACACTCCGCAGGAGAAACTGTGTATCTGAACATGCCTCAGAAAGGAAGTCTTTTTTGAAGTTACTGTTCCGTGTGTGTTTTTTTCCCCCTGAGAAGAGCTATCTATATGTTATTTCTGTAGCCTTGGCCTCTGCATTATAAAGTCTCTTCGGTGCCTTTGAGTGCACAGAATATCAATAGATGTTGGTTTTGGAGGCTAGGAGGGTGCTCACTCATCGGTCATTTGAATAGCACAGTTTGCTTTCACAGGGGTGGTTGAATGTTTCATTATGCTCCATATGCTAAACAGCCTTAGGATTTGCTACATAAGCTGCTGCTTTCATTCCAGTAATAAATCCTCCATGAGCACTGTTCCAATACGCATGGAACTTCACTATGTGTTTTTTGCCACATATTAATGGCTTCTCAGCTGGAAGCATCATTAATGAACCTAACACATTTTGGGGGGGGGGACCAGTAAGATTAAATTAGGTTTTTCTCTCATTTTGTAACTCCATTATTAGTCAACCAAATATGGCTCAATAGAGACTAGACCGATATTTACCAGAGAGACCTTAGGAAGTAAGTCAGAAAGGAAGGCGCAGCACATCCTGGATGGCTTCTAAACAGCAGCTAGGAGTGAATGTCAAGCTTAATAAGCACCCAAGTTTAGTTATTGCGTATCTAAAACGCTTTATGACAATTAATATAGTTACCCTAGTTAGCCTTAATTGTCGTCTTGATACAACCTAGAATCATCTAAGACGGGAATTTCAATTGAAGGATTGCCCAGATCAGGCTGGCCTACAGGCATTATCTGGGGCTGGGGAGAGGGGAGATATGCCTTGATTATTCATTGATGGAGGAGAGCCCAGCCCACTGTGGGTGTCAGCATTCCTAGGCAGGTATCCTGGACAGTATGAGAAAGCTAAGTATGAGTAGTGAGTAGTGAGATCGAAGCAGCAGGCAGCATTCCCCCATGGTTTCTTCTTCAAATGCTTGCTTGAGTTACTGCCCTGGCTCCCTTTGATGATAGAAACAGAAATAAAATACATCTCCTCCTCTAAGTTGCTTTGGGTAAGAGTGTTTTATCACAGCAACAGAAACTACAACTATATCCTTCCGTGTGCCTGTTGTTTTCCATCTTTCATGGGTGGGTGGCCAAAAGGAATATGATCATTCATCATATTATGTTTTAGGATGATAACCACCACCCCTCAAAAAATTCCACCTACATATTTAAAATTATACCAATAATATAGTTCTTGACTTTAAGTTTATAGTATAAGTCTTTTGGCTACCCATGCAAAGTCTTTGCATAGTTCTTTGGACTGTATAGATATATGTATATATAATTATTATCCATGTTCTATTCAGGAAAACAAGTGTTCCCATTAAATGAGTGCAAAACAAAGACTGTATAAGATAGACCACCTAAGCCTGGAGAGATGCCTCAGTGTTAAGAGCACTGGATGCTCTTCCAGGTGACCCAGGTTTGATTTCCAGTACCCACATTGTGGCTCACAACAGTCTGTAACACCAACTCAGCGGATCCAATACCCTGTTCTGGTCTGTGCTGGCACCAGACACACATGGAAGCAAAACACTCGAACACATAAATTTTTTTTTTAATAGACCACCTTTATACTTCTTAGCTTGAATGACAAAACATCCCTATGCTCTCTGATCTAATGTTCACAGGGCACTGAAAGTTACTCTATAACAAATGAGAACAATAATGAATAACATGTGCTGAGATTGCAGCCAGAATAGTATCTGAGAAGCACACTGCATTCATCTCACTCCTAGGTTACACCACAAGGGACCACCCTCTGTTTGTGGTGCCTAGGAAGAAAAGCAGACCTTCCCAGCACAGGCTACATTAGGAATCCTTTTCAGTAGAGTCGCTTACTGCTTCCAGAAAAGAAACGGCAGCCATGGAAGACAGTGGTGAATCGTTTCAGTCTTGTAGAAAACCCCCAAGTAGGACAAACTATATGCACATATAGACATATACACATCTGGGAGAAGAAAACAGCATTGTTATGATGCTTCCAGACTTTAGAGTTGGTCACTGTTGGTACTTAGAAAGCTGAAGACTTAGATGGTCCTAGCTTTGCACATATAGTTTGTGATAAGCACTGGGCAGAGTTAACTAGCTGTGTAGTGTGGTTGCTCTAGGCCATTATAGAAATTTTCCACCCCCAAAGCATGTGCAGAAGTCAAGAGAGCAGCTGGGAGTGTAGGAAATGTTGAAGAACTGGGAGCACAGTAGTAGCAGGACCATGCGCTGGAGAATCTGAGTGCAGAAAGAAATCTGCTTTGTACGCTTTCCCTCATCTGGGTGAACTCTCCTGTCCTTGTCAAGAAGGCATCGTCCATCATCTGGAATTACTAAAGCCAGGCAATCTATCAAGAGGCTAGATGCCATCTCGCCGGTCTGTTTCCTCTCCTGTTTCTTTGATAAAATAGTCGAAGAGAAGCGACTAAAGGGAGAAAGTGTCCATTTCACTCACAGCGCCTGGTTACGGTGCATCCTGTCAAGGAATTCATGGCAGTGGGAGCCTGAAGAGTCCCATTACATTTGCTTTGTTGTTGTGCACCCCCGTACCCCACCCTGTGCAGCAAGGGTGAACGTTATACCCTGTGTAACTTTTCAAGTAGATGCCTTGTAAAGCAGCACCCATATGAGTGTCCCTCCTCCAAAATGCTGGGGTTCAGCATGCTTCAGAATGGGGTTCTCAAATTTGGAATATGTGCTTATAGATAATGCGCTTCTTTGGAGACGAGCCCCAAGTCTAACCATGAATTCCATTTATATTTCATAAAAATTATTTCATGTTTCATGTGTAAGGTTTTACATCAACCTGATGCACAGAGCTAGAAGATAATTTTATACTTTTTAATGTGTTTTGATTGTGACTTGTCACATGAAATGTTGAATTTTCAATATCACATTGGTACCCAGAAAGTTACAGATTTTGGATTTGAGGGATAAGAATACTCAACTTGGGCTCCGTGAGTATGCTAGATATGCCTGAGATCTGAGTTCAAATCCCCAGCACCTTAGGGTAGCTCTTTTCTCCTCAGTTAAGCCTCTCTGGAAACACCCTCAGGGCACTCCCCAGAGGTGTGTCTCCTGGGCGATTCTGAAGTTCATCAAGTTAACAAGGAAGATTAGCCACTGTGGCAGTGTGAAGCAGAGACAATAGTTGCTGGTTATCGTCACCATGAAGAAGGGACCAAAGGTTTAGTTCAGGTCTGTTCTGAAGCTCCTGTAAGTCACTGATTTTAGCTCACTATGTGGGGTCAGCTCATAAAAGGGTGGCACAATGTCCTAGCACCACAGTGTGATTTTATGATGTATGTAGATTGGGAGCTGTTAAAGAGAGTTTGATAAATGTTTTCAAATGCTTCCCTTCATTCATGCCTGTTTCCATTTGCTTTCTAGAGCATTCCTGGTGAGCATTCTTTTCTGACATTTACTAAATGTCAACTATAGTCCGTGTTTAAAACCTTGGCCAAGGGCCAGTGGGCTTACCCATTTATATTATTAGCCTGTTAAGAAAAATTAAATAAAACGTGAAAATGGAATGAAAATTGCTTTGAAGAGAAATGGAGGCAGACGCTGAAATGAACCATTAGTAGTCTGATATGCATTCTCTAGTTGAGTTCAGAGCTGTGTCATTTTGTAATGTTGCCAGACTCCAAAAGGAAATCCAAAGAAAAAACTTAAAAATAATTCTTTGAGATAGCAGCTGGTTACCAGTTCCTCTTCACTAAGGGTACGGAGGAGGCAACTGGACCACTATCAGTGACTCCAGCTTGCATTCTCCAACTTCAAGCAAGAATCAGAGCTGCCATGGCTCCCTCCCTTGCTCTGGACAGTAGAGCCTCCTGGAGGCACATATGTATGCAGAATTCCCACTAATGGGAATTTTTCTCATCAACGTAATCAAGAGTATATGTAAAGACATATCGGTTCCTTAAATAGCCTTTATTTTTAAAAAGAATAACAAACAATTTGTGAGATAGGATTTGTTACACATCCATGGTACTTACCTTAATGAATTTATCTCTGAGTGAGGCAGACTGGCATGTGCTATAATCTAGTATTGGGAAAAATGGAAGTCAAAGGATCAGGAGTCTTATGCCAAAGCCTCAGCTATAAAGCTAATTCAAGTCCAGCTTGGGCTGACACTGCCTTGGGTGTCTCAAAATGATGATGATGATGATGATGATGATGATGATGATGATGATGATGATAATGTGATTATACAGCTCTAAGACATTTCTATGGACTAGCATTTTATACCTTTGTTGCTTCTTCTTCTTCTTATCCATGTGTGTGTCAGGACTTTGCTATGTAGCCCACGCTGGCCTAGAACTTATGACCCTCCTTCCTGGATCAACCACTAAGTGCTGGGATCACCAGTGTGCACCACCACACCCGGCTCTAATTGCTATCTTAATAGTTGTCTGGACTGACTCACTGTTTAGTCTTCCTGTCTTTCCATTTCCAGCGCAGTATGGACAATAGATTAAGTTAATTGTGCCGCTGAAGCATTCTGTCTTAGGACATTGCTATCATTATCTTGGCACTTATTTCTAAAATGACTTTTTAAGATGCATGGAAAAATGCTTCACATTTAATACCAAATGTGATGTTAATGTAAACGCTTATGCCTTCTGTTCCTGGTCCATGTTTGTAGAAAAGGCTGTTTGCTTTCTGCATGTGTGTATTAGTGTTTGCCTCTGGAAGAAAACAAAGCATGTGGACTATATTCTAGCATCGGATATTTACTTTTCTTGAGATTCACAATGGTGTCTGAGAATGGGTTGAAAGGCTAGCCAACTCCCCATTATTAATTTCAATAGTTTTAAGCTGCTTTACATTACATATGACCAGCTCTCAGAAGCTTAAAACTTCTTCTTTCAAGACACCAAATAGAACCTCATTAGTATTTGGACTGTTTACTGTTATTTGGTTGGTTGTGTTTGTTTGTGCTAGATGTATTTTGCTTCTTAATTATGTGTATACAGGGGAGAACGTGCATGTGAGAAGCAGGTACCAGAGACCAGAAGGGGGCGTAGGATGTTGTAAGCTACCTGATACAGGTGCTGGGAACTGGATCCTGGTCTTCTGCAAGAACAGTAGTACATCCTCATAACCACTGAGCTGTCTCTTGGCCCCTCAACAGCTTTGTATGCCTTCTCTTTGAATTAAATTTCTGATGTCCCTTGCTGGTACTTAATAAAGTGTTACGTCTCCTGCGCATCACCTGCAGATTTGCTTCTAGGACTATTGCTATCTTTGTTTTGAATTTCCCTCAAAGTGACAGTCAGGTTAGCAGAGAACCATCCATTTGTAACCCTTTTATCATGTTCATCAGAGAACCATTCATCTAAACGTTTTGCTTTATTTATTATTGAAATTATAGCACTTTTTAAGGAAACAGGCGTGATTGACCCTTTGTTGTTGTTGTTGTTGTTGTTGTTGTTGTTGTTTAAGGGTTTCTCCTCTTCAGAAGTCTGAGGTGGTTGAGATGGTCAAGAAACAAGTGAAAGTCATCACGCTTGCGATTGGTGACGGAGCAAATGACGTCAGCATGATACAGACGGCCCATGTGGGGGTCGGGATAAGTGGGAACGAAGGTCTGCAGGCAGCCAACTCTTCCGATTACTCCATAGCTCAGGTAAAGCCTCGTGGCTCTGACACATATCAACACTGCTTTCTCCATCAGCCGGCAGTGAGGAGGAAAATACTAATGCCTCTCCATTCCTCTCCTAGTTCAAGTATTTGAAGAATTTGCTGATGGTTCACGGTGCCTGGAATTACAACAGGGTCTCCAAGTGCATCCTATACTGCTTCTACAAGAACATCGTGCTCTACATCATTGAGGTAGCGGCGTGTTAAACTTAGTCCTGTCTCTATCATTCATAATTCAAACCATTCTCTTTATGGAGATCTTTCTCGCTGTTTTCATAAGTATTTGCTTCATCTTCTCATTTCCTTTTTAAGAAAATACAATTGTAAGATTGTGTTGATATTGTGTTCCCGCACCCTAATAAACTTATCTGGGGTCAGAGAACAAAACAGCCACTAGATACAGAGGCCAGAAAATGGTGGCACTCACGCCTTTAATCCTAGCATTCCAGAGGCAGAGATCCATCTGGATCTCTGTGAGTTCAAAGCCACACTGGAAACAGCCAGGCATGGTGACTCACGCCTTTAATCCCAGGAAGTGATGACAGAAAGCAGAAAGGTATAAGGCGTGAGGACCAGGAACTAGAGCTGGTTAAGCTTTTAGGCTTTTAAGCAGCAGTTCAGCTGAGACCCATTCGGATGAGGACTCAGAGGATTCCAGTCTGAGGAAACAGGATCAGCTGAGGAATTAGCAAGGTGAGGAAGCTGTGGCTTGTTCTGCTTCTCTGAACTTCCAGCATTCACCCCAATACCTGGCTTCAGGTTTGATTTTATTAATAAGACCTTTTAAGATTCATGGTACATAAGATTTATTTTATTTTTGTTTTATGTGAATGAGTGTTTTGCCTGTATATCTGTCTGTCTCTGCACCATGAGCTTGCAGTGCCCACAGAGACCAGGGTGGATCTTCTGGAACTGGAGTTACAGGTGGTTGTTAGGCAGCCTGTGGTGTGGGAGATCAAACCCTGGTCCTCTGGAAGAGCAGTCAGTGTTCTTAATTGCTGAGCCATCTCTTCACTTTTTATAATTTCTAAATGTGTTCAAGCGAATAAGATGTCAGCCGTGAGAACAGTCATCAACATTTAGACACTAGCTAAAAGTGTCAGGTCACTTTGGTAGAAAGTTGAAGTAGAATTGCTCGTGAGTCATGTTTTCAGTTTTTAAAACTGTAAAGACTATGAAGCTTGAACATGTGCAGAATGTCTTTAACCCACTGCTGAGGAAAGTACACACATGGAAAACTGTATTTAGAGAGTAACAACCCTGGTGATGGGGGAAAAAAGATGAAAGACGACAGAAGTAGAGGATAGCAGTTAGTTCTGGTTCGGGGAGGCACACCAGTGCAACTGGGAAATGAGCTAACAGCATCACTATCTGGCATCCTTGTCTTAGATCAGTGACCTTCTAATGCTGTGATCCTTTACTACAATTCCTCATGTTGTGGTGACCCCCAACCATAAAGTTATGTTCTATGCCACTTCATAACTGTAATTTGCTGTTATGAATTGTAATATAAATAGCTGATATGCAGGATATTTATATTAGGTTAGGTGACCCCTGTAAAAGGGTCATTCGACCCCAGAGGGGGGTTGCAACCTACAGGTTCAGAGTCATTGTCTTAGATCTTCTCTGTTAGCCACAGCTACCCTTTGCTATCCATCTGTTTTGGTTTCTAGGGTTGACAAATAGGATTTGGAATAAGGAATTTCCCTAGAATATTCTATTTCTAGGTTCTTTCCACGTATCAAAGATGGCATCACCTTACAAATGAAGCCTGAGACTGGGGAGCTTTACTTGGTAAAACAGTAGATATGTCAGCACGAGGACCTGAGTTCAAGTCCTAGAGCCCGTGTACAGAGGCAGGCATGGTACGGCATGCTTTTGTAGTCGAGGTGACGGAGAAGCTAGCCAGCCAGCCTAGCCTGCTCAGTGAGCTCCAGGACAACATCTGAGGTTGACCTTTGGTCCCCATACACATGCCCACGCATGAACACCTGCACACATGCAAACATACATGGACACACCGAGAATTAAAACCTAGCTTCGCCCTGCAGATATTTCGGCGTCAGACTAGGCATCAAATACCAGACAAAACAAGTCAAGCACAGGCCGTAACCTCAGCCGCTGGCCAGTGGGCTACAATGGAAGCCACGTTTGTAATTTTAAGTTTTGTAGGTGCTGCGTTAGCAAATGCCACAGCAAACACCCAGTTTGCATTCAGTACTGTATTTTAAGTCAATATATTCAAAATATTATCATCCTCACCAATGTCGAAATTACTAATTTTTTTACACTTGGGTGGAAAGTCTACATTCTTTCCCCCATGCCCAGTGTTTGAAATCCGGTATATATTTTGCCTTGAGTGCGTCTCAAGTTGGACGAAGTGCCTATCTGGCCTGCAGAGCGGAGCAAGCAGCATAGTATTGGCGGAGAAGTGAACAACAAAGGCTTATTCATGTGTTCATACTCTTTGACATTTATTATTTTGAGGGTATGGCGGTAGACATGTTCAAACTTCAGAAGGCAGAATATCAGAGGACAACTTGCCGGACTTTTTTTTTTTCTTGTTTGTTTGTTTGTTTTAAGACAGAGTTTCTCTATTGTAGCCCTGACCGTCCTGGAATTCACTCTGTAAACCAGGCTGGCCTTGAACTCACTGAGATCTGCCTGCCTCTGCCTCCCGAGTGCTGAAATTAAAGGTGTGTGCCAGCTCGGGAGTCAATTCTGTCCAGGTCCACCACATGGGCTCTGGGGAGGGAACTTGGATCCTCAGTCTTGGCATCAAACTCCTTGACCTCCTGAGCCATCTCAAAGGCTCTCTTTGTCAGTACCTTGCCTAGCTCCAGGGAGTGGGGGTGGGATGGGGGACACAAGGTAATGAAGAAAAACATATGGAAAACTGGGGCTGAGTGGTCTGAGCTCCCTGCTGGAGAAACTACATCACCCAGAAGCTCTGTGTTCTTATTATGAAGAGTTGAACATAGAGGCAGGGTTATTATATACACCTAAAAAAGGAGGCAGGGATATTATATAGAGATAAACAAGGAGGCAGGGTTTATGGTGTACAGCGGGGTAAGAGGGCAGGTCCAGCTACTCTCTGTAGGGCAGTCTCTGTAAGGGAGCAATCTTCAAGCTGTAAGTATCTGGGGAGAAAGCTGTGGTGGTCATTCTCTACCTACACTGTCAGCACTCACACTTGGTGGCCTGAAGACGGCCTTACCATTTCCCTCTGAGCATTACCCCAGGGGAGACGGCTTTGCTATTTCCTCTGTGAGTCTGGGCTATGGCGTCCTTGACGTGACTATGTCCACATCAGCGGCACACACTCACTCAGTACTTCACTCACTCAGGGCTTCCTCTGCTCCCTACATTTCTTATGTTTTTTAATATTTGGCCCCTCGGTCATCAAAAAGTGTAGCATAAAAATGAACCTCTAGATAGGCTGAGTCGTTCCTCAGAAAGCTCGGAGGAATGTGGATAATTTGTTAGGAAAACTATCTTCCGCTCTCTAGGACCTGCCCACACCCTCACAGGTTTGCTTAGGGCCCTCTTACAGGTGGTTGTCTATGCCACTTTCCCCTCTGTTCCGTGGGCCTTTCTATGCATCTGTCGGAAGGACATGGCCTACCCACTTCTTTATGGAAATAAGATCCATATTTTCACCGGAGATATTTTACTCCACATCTGCTGTGTTAGTTAGAAACTACAAGATAGTTGGCTCAGTCACCTCTGTCAGAATTCTTGTTATGAGTTGGATTGGGATATTGAAACTTAATTTTGAGGTATACAGACTACATCATCTATTAGTCACTTAACATCTGTAGTTAGGTTACCATGCCCCTAGCTAAAGTAACCAAATATTTGGAAACATAAGCATCATTGATTACTATTGCTAGATTTGGTCTGGAAAACCTGTGTTTTAATACAAACTTTCAAAGTAATTTATAAGTTTTGTTGTTGGGTTTTTGTTTATCTGTTTGTTTTTTTAATCTTTGAAGTCAGGAGTTTGGTGCACACCAATTATCCTAGTGCTTGGGAGACTAAGGCATGAGGATAGCCTGGGCTACCTAGTTATACTGTCTCAAAAAAAAAAAAAAAAACAAACAATAACAACAAAAATAATGTTTGTTTTTCCATATAAATTTGAGGTCCTTCCCTAAAAGGATTATTTTTATCCCCATCCCCTCTATATATGGATAACTTTCCTAATTTTATGTTGTCACTTAAATCATTGAAAGTGTGATACACTTTATTTACATAGATTTTTCTCAAGACTTTTAAACCAAGAATTTAAGATCTGTCAGCACATAGCTGTGTATGGAGTATAATTTTTAATGAAATAAGTTCATATTTTAACTATAGACTAGTTGACTTTTTTTTTTTTAATCTAGATTGACAACAGGAGTGAAATGTGGAAATTTAGGTACCGATGAGGAAGATAAAAATGTGTTTCACTCAAGTGAAAAAGATGTCTTCACACCCCGTTTCGAAGCCAGAATTATATGATTTGTGGCTATGCCCAGGCCGGAATTGACTTGGCTTTGAATGTAAATGCTCTTCTTAAGCTATTTGACATTGATCACGTTCTTAATGGGTTAAAAGGGAAGCGAGATAGAAACTTTCCTGGAAACTCCATTTTTATTTTTCTGGTAGCACTTTTTGGAAATGTATTTTGAATATCATTCAACTGTTGGATATGGATTGAACTTTTAAATCAATTCCCCCCATACCTAACTTCTGCCAGCTAAAACAAGTTCTGCAGATGTTAATGGCTCATGTCAGTACTGAGAAGGAATAGGCAGAAAACACATCACTGAATGTCTCCAGCAAGGACAACAGCCAGTCTCGGGCCTCTCCTTTCTGTTTTTTTTTGTGTGCTGATCAGGCGTGGGAGCAGAGACCCACTGCATTGACTGTTTGCTGCTGCTTAATATGCAGAAGTGCTCCATCAGGAAAATGTCTGTGGGGCTTTAGCTGACACGCCTCTCCGGGTTGGGGATGTTGGAGGGGAGCTTGGAAAAGAATTCATAAAGAATGATCTTAAGCCCAAAGGGTGTAATAGATTATCAGCAAAAGCTGCTTTCTTGTCTCTGTCCCACCGGGGCTATCACTAGCTAGCTCCCCCGTGGCTGTAAATTTCAGCCACACACACAGGTTCAGCAGATGGCGATAGAAAGCTTACTCAGGGTCGCTGCCTGGCAGTGGTTTTAGGTGTTCATTTAAATCATTGGCTCCTTCTAAAAAGTTTTTTCCCCCTTCTGAATCATCTGATCCCATCCTAACAAAGAGGAGCTTTTCTTTAAGACAATTGGTGGCATCTAAGTTTTCTTATGCCCCAAAACAATGTAGCGGTTCCCCTTTCCAGAATGCCATTAAAGTCAATAAGGTGGTACTTTCCCAGTATGCTGGGAAGGAAATTCCCTGGGAATTGAAATCATCTGGGCACCACCCCCGAAGGCTCTCCATCCACTGCTTTGGTTGGGTGAAAGGAGAGCCTCTGTGTGCTTATGGTAATTCAGGTTCTGTCTTACTTAGGGATGTGTTTCTAAGATAGGGCTTGAACTACAAATCTCGGGCTAACCTGCCTGTGGTAGACTGCTTTCCTGTCAAGGACTTGCTCTTTCTCCTTAAAAGAAATGTAGAGAGCAAGCCTTTGAATACCAAAACATGTACATAAAGTGTATTGAAAGACTTGGCCCTAATTTAGGCATTCCAGTCCGTTCTCTTTTAAAAAGAAAAGCAACAGGAAGATGAACCTTTTGAAATACAAAGGATAAATTTCTAAGCATATGTCATATAACTTTCGTTCAGAAAGCACGGCAATAAAAATGTGTTAACTCCCATTGAAATGTTTTCTATTATAGCACAGTCTGCTTATATATTTTAAAATCCACTTTGGACTCAAACTTGCTGGTTTATTTGTGCGTTCTTTTGTGTTTGAAACTTTCTATCTGTTCATTGACTTGAAGGAGGGTCTTAAAATTTAATCTCATGGTCCCTAAATTAACAATAGAAGGTTACATGCAAATAAGCTAACGGGCTATTCACCTCTATAATTATTGACCATATACAGTTTATTAACATAAACTTACCCAGTATCAGTGCTTTAACAAAGCATTTAGAATTAATTATTCCCTGTGATCCTGTGCAGATCATGTCCAATAGACTGATTTGGAGACACTCACTCTTAATACTTGCTCAACCATTCCTTTCCACTACAAAAATGAAGGCCAGTACAGCAACTGTTCGTTGTGGCGGGAGATGGGGGGATGTCCTGAGTTCGTACTGATGAATACCAAATTTGTAGCCGTTCATGCTTCCATAATGAGGTTAAAGGAAACATGAAGTATAGCAAGGTTCCTGGGCCTCGGAGTGCCGCAAGTCAAGTTCTTCCCTGCTGTCTGCTAGTACTGTGCTATGTGGATGTGCAATCTTCTTGCTGGGCTAGGCGTCTTACTTTCCCAAGTCTACTTGATTTTTAATTATATTTAGGCTGGCTTTTTTAAACGCATTCTTTTTTCAAGGTATTGCCGATAATCACTTTATATTTGTTTCAAATATGCTGAATTAAAAAAAACTCTCTATTACTCCTGAATTTTGTTTCTAAGTTGGGATTTCTCTTTCAAAGAAAATTACAAACATATGAAAACATATGTTCTAGTCATTAAAGATGGTCCTTTATACAAGCAGTAAAGTTCCACTCACAAGCGTCTGTCACTATACCTCCAGGGGATGCTATGCTTCCGGTCTCCTCGGGTACCTGCACTCATATGCACATGCCCACATGCAGACTCATATACCTATACATAATTAAAAATAAAAAGTTTAACTTTAAAATATTACAATATATCAATTCAAATTTAACATTCTGATGGGAATAATTATCAATAAAATATCAATAAGAACCATATAAAAAAGAAAAAAGGAAACATTTAATGCATTGAATTTTACTTGAAGTATTTAGCCTAAGGGGAAAAAAAAGATATGTTAGGTTTAAGTTAGGAATCATTTCTGATAACAAGAGCTGTTCAGCCAGCAAAATCTCCACACTGCAGAAGTTCTGAATCCATTAAAAGTGTGTCAAGGAGTTGTGGAAACTCAAATGCTCTTTGTAATGCTAAGGGAAAGAAGTAGGATGTGACACTATATACAGTTGGTCTCAAGTAAAATAAACCTGTGACACTATTTATATAAACTACACACAAGACACAGAAGAAAATGATGATTTTATTAGTACAGGAAGTTAGTTCCTAAATAAATAAGTGTAGCATCTATAATAAAAAATAATCTTTAACTGAATCCTTCTAGGGGTCTTGAAAGGGGAATTAAAGCTTTGAGAATTAATGGCATGTAAATATATTCACTTGTAGGAACAAGATAATAATACCTATTTTTTTTAAAAAAAAAAAAAAAATCTGTGGTTGCTTGCTCATGTAGATATTTAGATTTGGCAAATCGGATAAATTCTGTCTCAGATGGCAGCTATATAATGAAAGTGCCCTTTAAGTCAAAAGCAAAGACAAGAAACGTCATTGTCCAGAGATCCAGGGTTCGATGTGTTGAGATTCTGTGTCCTAATTGTTTTCTTCCCAGATCTGGTTTGCCTTTGTCAATGGCTTTTCTGGACAAATCCTCTTTGAGAGATGGTGCATAGGACTTTATAATGTGGTAAGTTGAGCACATTTGATAATTCCTATTTGTTTAATACTGAAGATAAATGTCATACCCGTCATCTGGCCATGTGATGTAATGAGCAGTATGTCCCTTCAGATGTTTACAGCGATGCCTCCCTTGACGCTTGGAATATTTGAGAGATCATGCAGAAAGGAGAACATGTTAAAATACCCTGAGTTGTACAAAACATCCCAGAACGCTCTGGACTTCAATACCAAGGTAGGAGCTGGTGTTCAGAGGGCTTTTCTCTGTTGCTTGGGGCATCTGGCCTGCCTCAGCCAAGAACTCCAAGGTACCGTGTGAGGCAAATCATATGAAGGTTCCAAGTATGGAGGGCAAAGGAGTTTTGTTGGTAGAGCTGGACTGTTGAGGGTCTTGTTATTCTTGTTTGTTTGTTTTGTTTGTTGGGGTTTTCTTTCTCTTTTCTTTCTTTCTTTTTTCTTTTCTTTTTTTTTTTTTTTTTTTTTGAGGATAACAAATTAACATGAAACCACTCTTCATCGGGGTTCTTGGGGCAGCAATGAGTAGACATGGCCTGCAGGCCATGTCACTGCCCTTTCAGGCAGTGTTGGAAATGACTCACTCCTCACCAGAGTCACCTGGGACTGACAGGGCCTGGCTGTACTTGTTCTTTCCCAGCCTCCTGTTTGAGGAAATAACATGCTCATTAGAATTTTAGAGTGACTGAGTTGGGCATTAAAACTATAGTCTCCAGGAAGTAACTTCTTGTTTACTAGGTAGCTCTGAGGCTTAAAATTTAAAACACAAGATGAAGTATCTAGCGTTATACCAAAAACTAGTTTCCCTGGGTTGTTTTGGTTTTGGTTTTTATCTACAAAGTCATTTTTTTCCTTTTCTTTTCTTCATTAGCATCAAAAGTAGCAGGTTTTCTTATGGCTTCTCTTATGTGATTATTCCGATTGCTTCTCTTCATCCCTTTCCCCACCTCCCTTTCTCCCGCCCCCAGTCACCCTCCTGGTACCTTCCTATCTCCTGTGTTCCATCACCCTCCCCATTGCCCTTTCCTGAGCCTCCTGCTGCCTCCTTTGCCTCCGGCTACACACATGCTCACCTAAACATACATGCATAAAAATGAGAAGCTATTCGGGAAGGTCACCAGGGCGGAGGGCGGAGGCTAGGAGCCTGGAAGATGAGCGGGATCAGGATGCATGATGTGAAATCCACAAAGAATCAATGAATTGATTGTTGTTTTTTTTGGTTTTTGGGTTTTTTGGTTTTTTGTTTTGTTTTGTTTTGTTTTTTTGTTTTTTGTTTTTTTTTTAAATGAGAAACTAAGAGCCACACATAAGAGAGAGCCTGCAAGATTTGTTCTTCTGCACCCGGGCCACCTCACTTCATATAATATTTTCCAGTTCCGTTCATTTCCATTCAAGGTTCAGGGGCTCATTTTCCTTTATGGCTGAAGGAAATGCTGCCATGTAAATGTTCCACGTTTTTACCGTCCATTCATCGGCTGATGGACATTTGAGCTGATTGCACTGCTTAGGTTTAAACTCTACCTAAGTTTAAACGCTACTGTCATCTCCTTTGACCTGTGATATTTAGTCATTCCAGCAAGAGAAGATTTCGTTTCTGCATAGTCTACTTTCTGGCAAGTGTATCTTCTGACACGTTTCCACACTAGTATAATGTAGTGATTCAGGTTTCTGTTTAATGTCACGGAGAGGACGAATTTAAAATGGCAGCAACCAAGGTAGATGCCATAATATTTATGTATTTGATTAGTAGTAAAACAAATGAACAAATATAATACCATTTTACTGAATCATTTCCACTTAATTCAGTGCATGTTCAGTAGTAAATTAGTGACAGATATAACAGCAATTCCATGTCTTAAATGTACAGGCATTTAGCATAGGAACTTTTGCTTCCTTTTTTTTTTTTTTTTTTTTTTTTTTAATCCTGGTGTGATTGGACACTGGACAGCCTGGGAATTGAACCCAAGTCCTCTACGACATCGGTCAGTGCTCTTAACCACTGAGCCACCAGGACCCACCTAGCACAGGGACATTTCATATTTATTAATTCATAAGGCTCTCTAGTGCTATTTATTCTCAGTGTACCGAGAACAAAGTGAAGCAGGTCTGTTGGTGCTTTGCTCTACACACCATAAATGATAGCGTTGAGTATATAACAGGAAGCTCATTTTCTTCTGAGACCCAGTCTTCATGAGCATACTGCATGCATGTCCAGCAGAACACATGCATATAGCTTGATAGCTTTGGGTTCAATCACTGAAACTGGTCAATTAAAACATCAAACACCCTGAAGCTTGCTTAATTTGTACCACCAGTTCTGAAAACTGTATTTTCAGTGGTATATTCTTAAGCTGTTTCTTCATAGTATACAATATCTAAGTTAACATTTTAACATTTTTTTTTGAGTTATTTATTTATTGTGAACAGTTTGTATCAAATTCTCCCTGCATTGCTGGTGTGGTTTTCATTATCTATGGTGAACATTTTCAAATGATGAAAAGCTCCAGTCAAGGCGTATGCGGTGCTCATGAGCTCCTGTTTTACTATAAAAAGTCATCTGGGAGCCAAGTGCAGGCTGCTACATTGGCAGTAATTCTCAGCAAACCTAGTGGGCTTCATCAAGCTCAGTTACAGGTCCTTGCCTTCCATAGTTTGGGCTCTGTGGTACTGCCTCAGAAGTTAGCGTCCAGCCCCAAACATGACTGTGCCCCTCTTGAATGAAAGCATGTATTGATCCTCCCAGGATTACCCAGTCATTCCTGAAAAGCTACATCCGCTTATGCCCTGTCACACATGACAGTTACCGGCACAGTTTTGTGGTCAGGAAAAGGAGAAAGCAGGTAGTGTGCAGTGCTGACATAAGAGTAACTTTTTCCTTCTATCTTTTACTGTTGAAAAATACTTAATTGTCTGTAGAGCCCGGTTATTTAGAAAACTCCAGATCAACTCAATTGAGCTACACAAGTTCTGTATCTCTTTGAGTATGTATTTAGCTTATATATTCAGCTTACCATCTATTTCTCTAGGGCTTATAGATTTTTTGGCAAACGATTTCAGCTAAACTGTTTGATTGCATTCCACCTAAATGTTTTAAAATTCAGGAACAAATGGTTACAAAATGCATAGTTGTCTACACAGCGGTTGCCGAGGGTCCCAAGTGTGGAAGCATTGTCCCCTTGAATGATGAGGCTTACATTTGTTATGGTAAAAGGGGTCGGAGGTTCTGAGGTCATGACAGAGGTTAAAGGATTAGCATGTGACAATAAGTGTCGGCGGGAGAATGGAAAAGTAGAACTAATTTTTCTTGCACCCACCTGTGCTTTCTGTCAAATAAAAACGTGTGGTAATGGCCGAGTGAGGAGAAGCAGCAAAGGTTAATGAGTAACACAAGTTCAAATGTGTAAAGTATTGGAGCGTAAATTGGATCATACCATCCAGCGTGGCTGGGTGAACTCACAAAGGAGATTGAGATCACAGTGGAAAATTTTGGGAGGCAGGCAACTTAATTTCTGTTGTTTGAACAGCTTAGAACTATTAATACACGCCAATTGTATTTAACATTAAGCTTTGTTTGCAAGAAGCCATTTTAAATGATGACGCTACAGCTGTTCAGGGGCTCATAAAGAGTCTAAGCAGTTTTCTATAACTTAATCTCTCACATTCTGTTACAAGTCCCGATGATGCCTGCTCTCCTGTTCGTAACACACAAGACATAAAAAGTAATGGCTGTTAAGTGGCTGTGGTGATTGTCTGAAACTTGGTATTGACAGATGTTAAACAATTGTAAAAGCCTTTGATAAATTCAGACATAGTCAGAATACTTTATTTTAATGAATACATAATCTAAATGTTAGACTTTGTGCTTTTTTTTTATACTCTATGCAAGAGAGAGAAAGCAGCTTTATATATTTGTACCACCGAAGCAATACAGAGTGGTGGGATGGGAGGAGGGGGTTGGAGTTCCCAGTCATAGTCTTTTAAACGTCTATTCTTCTGGAGTTATGAAAAAGAAAAAAATCCCATGTAAGAAATTGCAGGATCTGCATTTGTTATAAGATTTCTTCCCCCTTTGGTGGGCAGAAATTTAAACTTTTGATAGTGGAATTTTTTTTTTTAAGTAGGAAAAAAAATTTTCAAGTGAAGCTGAAAAAACATCTTGAGAAACATAAAAATAAATAAATGACCCATGAACGTCTACGGCAGAGAGTGTCGGTCAGTTCTATGAATTCACAGTGGTGGCCCCGGCAGAAACCCGTTTTGTGCATCCAGCCCATAGATAAAAAGGGAAGGGCAGAGGTCACAGCACCAGTTTATGGCGAATGGTTCTCATGGATTCTTGTTTTCCCTCAGGTTTTCTGGGTTCATTGTCTGAATGGCCTCTTCCACTCGGTGATTCTCTTTTGGTTCCCACTCAAAGCCCTTCAGTATGGTAAGTAGAAAGGGTATGAATGCAAAGAGGTGGTGTCTCACCCTTTCGGCAAAGTAACTCATTGTCCATGCGTGTTCTAAGTTACGGCGACATTCCCTGCCGTGGCGTTTTCCTTCATCGAAAATACTGTGCATCCAAAAGTTGTGCACACAGTCGAGATTTTTATTATTCCTTTAGAAGTCAAGTGATTTAATCTATGCAAAGCCCTTTTTTTTTTTTTTTTACCCCCTCATGCTTCCCAAACTTGCAGACTTTAGGTCTTCCCCCGCCGCCTTTACAAGCCCGTGCTGTGAAGATCGTAAGTGCTAATGTCTTATGTCATCTGTTTATTGTACTGTGCGGCTTATATAGAGCACTTTAAACTGATCCTGATCAGTTGGGCTGGCATTTTCAGGTGAACTTGAGCTGACATTTTTAATGTGTTTCCCCTTCGTCTTGGAGTGCGTACCTTTTTCTCAGCTGGTTTCAAGGGAGTGATTTTATTCCATCAGTTTTGAAAGAGAGGATCATGGTGTACTTCCTATGTCCATAAAAATGATGAAGTGGCCACTCTAGGGAGGAAGGATGTCTGTCAAGCCTAGCCCGATGCTTTGAGTCCCAGGGCAGACCTCTTCCCTGGGATGCTAAGAAGTGCTGGTTCTTCAGTACTGTGCTCCAAGGCTGCAAGAATATAAATGTTGGCTCACTCTCCATTCAAGAAGCAGTGAGTCCTTCCTAAGTACAGGTATTCATTCCTACCATCTAGGAACTCATGGTTGTTAGCATAACACCACACTTGCTGTTCTTGCCCCTTTAACGTGGGTTTCCAGAATGTCCTTGAAAAAACATAAACCAAACCAAGTATCTCAAGGCTTATCATACTTGTAACAAAATCCTCCACCTCCGGAGTCCTATGTGTTCTTCCCCAGAGAGTCTGTGAACAGGGAGGCTTCTCCCATCACCCCTGTCCCACTCCTGCGGCACCCAGTCCCCTGTCTCCTTATGTCTGCACACAGCTTGCCTAACCTGGTGTGGTGTTCGGGCCTTTTTGGCATCATCTATCTCCTCTAAGCCTCAGCAAGCTGAGGAGTGAGGACCTGCTGTGCTCACAACAGTGCCTTCCTTCCCATGGGTACCCAGGCAGCTGTGGCTGCATTACTGTGGCTCACAGCACGAATGTGTAAGTGTTCCAGAGAAACACTTGGTGGTGGACTCCTGCCTAAGCTGAAATTTTAATCTCCTTTGTTAATTACTCAGGAAATTGTAACGATAAACACATCTCAATTTCAAGATCATGGAAAAGAGCTTGTCTTCTTATTGGGGTATAATTAAGTTGCTGCAACATTTACCATTCCAAAATATACCGTTCAGTAGTTTTTAGTATCTACATTGAACTATGCAGATGTCCCTATCATATAATGCCATAATGTTTTAGCACCCCCAGAAAGAAACCCTTCATCTATTAAGTCACTCCCAGATTCTTCGAAGCCTCCTCACAGCCCTTCGAAACTACTAATTTTTCTATGGCTGTGAACTTGCCTATTGTGAACATGTCATATAAGTGGAATTATGTACATAAGCTTGGCTTTTCCAGGTTGTAGTATCGATCAGTACTTCATTCCATTTTCTGGTTAAACAGTATTCCACTGTGTAGATATACCATTCTTTACCCAGTAATCAGCTGATGTACATTACGTTGTTTCTGCTTTTTGAAGCAATCAAATACTGACGTCCAGGGTACAATTCAGGATATCCTGACCTTAAGGAAATTCACCAAATAAAGTTAACTTTCAAAATGTAAAAATAATCAACATAAGAATTAAAAGCAAGATATTGCCAATCCATGAAACTACTATTTCGACATTCTGAACTAGAAGAGGGAAATTTAATGTCAAAAATAAGCCAAGCCAAACAGCATACAGTATACTTTAGACATGCCAGATCTCTGTGTTTCCCTGGGAAACAGTCCACATCAGCCGGCTTCAGCCCAGGCGTTCCCAGCAGCTGCTGCCTAGGGTAACCAAATCCAGACGAGTCTCGAGGGCCCTTGGCTTTTTCCTCAAAGAATGAGTTAGAGGTGGCACAGGCTTTGCGTTCCCATTTCGATGATGGGGACTCTGTAATTGTTTTTCTTTTTCCCACTTTTAGATGAGTTCTAGGAGACTGCTTTGCTTTGAAAGGATGCAGGGGCGAGAGTCCATAAAAGCATACAATATAAAATGCAATAATCATTCTTAACGTAACAGTTCCAAGCGTTGTCTATAGATCTCATAAAATTCAAGAGCTTTAGGAAGCCTGTGGGGTCAAAATTTTGAGTGTTTATCAATTTTTGTAATAGTCAGCTTTTATCCTTTTCAGTTATGATACAAACTTAGTGTGGGATAAGGCACCTGGTGCTGGGGTAAAAACAATGGCAGTGAGGTAGTGAGGGTTCTCGAACTCTCTACTGCTGCATGCCCAGTGTCACTTAAGGCTGCCCTTGAAGACACTGTAGACCAGTGCTCTGATTAACCCCTGAACATTGGTGTGTCAAGATAAAGTTCGGAGAGACAGACTAGGCAGGCGTAAAGGCACATCTGCTATTGTTCCAGAGCTCAGTGATGGGCATTGTGGGAAAGGTGGTTCTCTTCATGAGTTGAGCCACTGCCTTCCACAGGATTACAGTCTTGCATGATGCCACGGGATCCGTGGATTTTAATGTAACCAAGCACACAGAGTTCACTTAGTGGAGTTTCAGATTCCATGCTGGCAACTAACCTTTAAAAAACAAAAAACAGACCTCTACCTCCTGGGGAGGGAGGAAAAAAAAAAGCAGCTTGTTGAGTTTTGATGTAGTATAAAATAATTATTGGAAAAGATTACCAAAATAAACACAGACACACCCATCATAACTCCATGTCTATCTCTACAAATCCATATTTCTCTGAAATATTGTTACCAAAGCAACATGTGAGAACCCAGCTGCATTCTGTTAAATTCTGGACATTAAGGAGATTAATGTAAAATAATGCCAATTTTCTCACTCACTTTTGTTTAGAAAAATAGCTATTTTTCATGAAACGTGTTTATATGACTTTGTACTGGGTTTATTACTGTTATTTTTAGATAAAATACAGATTTTTTTTTAATGTTCTGTTTTAATTTCTAATTTGGTAAGTACTGACTGAATAGCTATAAAGCCTGTGTGCAGAAGCTCCGGAGGATGCGCAATCATTTCTGAGTGAATCCAAAGACCAGGAATGAAAGCCAATAATTTAACAGAGTCAGCCAAGTATCTTTGCCTTGCCCCAGACAACACATGTAACTTGTGTGAACCTGAAAATCACGCAGAGTGGGGAGCCTCATGCTGCCTTTCATGACGGAGCTGAGTTCCCTGGGAACTGAGTATCAATATTTTCAACCAGTAATAGCATCTCTTGCTGAGTTGCTATTCCTTCATCTACAGTTATTACTCAGTATATTACTCAGTCGTAGAATAACAAAGGACTTTAAATATACCCGGAAGTCCAGCCTCAAAGCATCGTGTGCGTGGGATCAAGTTGGTGCTTCCTTGTGTTCAAGCATGGTTTTCACGGATTCCTCTTGATTCCATGTTAATAGCTTTATTGAGAAGGGTCTCGTGACTCTCACTGATGCTGTCAACCTTCTGTCTCTGCACTGAGACATCACTTCCTGTCCATGCCCAGAACTTTAAGCTTTCCGAATGATTAAGAGTTCAACATTTTTGTGTATTTATATTCATGTTGTGGAGTCTGAGAATTGGTTAGCAAGTCAGATTTCTCATTTGGTGTTTAATTTGTGGCCCATCTGTAACAACTTCGTGAGGAATAGCAGCCTGGTCTCAAATATATATTTCATTTCCGACCCCACCGAGCGCCTCTAGGGACTTCCTGTGTTCAAAATGACGAAGTTGCTTTCTCGTTGTTTTGGACCTTCCTTTGTTTTCTTCCTCACAAGCCTCTCCTTTTCTTGCAGGCACGGTATTTGGAAATGGGAAAACCTCGGATTACCTGCTTCTGGGAAACTTCGTTTATACTGTGAGTTCAGCCCCTCTGTGTGTTTTTGTCTAAAACCACTGCTTCTTACCTTTGTCCCTTTCCTTTCAGGTTTAAATGTGTGGGGGCGGGCTTCAGAGTGGCTTAGAGTTTCCTTTGAAAATGAAATAAGGCATTTGGAGTGTTAAGAGCGCCCTACATGAGGTTTCGTTGGGTTTCTTTTGTGTGTTTGGTTGTTGTTGTTTGCTTTGTTTTGAGATAGGACTTCACTGTGTAGCCCAGGCTGGCCCTTAACTCAAAGTCCTCCTCCTTTAGCCTCCCAAGTGCCAAGAATGATTGTCAGGCACATGTACCGCCGTAGCTGCTCTTAGAAGTATGATTTGGATTCACTGGCTTTAAAAGATTTCTGTTTCTTTGATTTTCAGTGTTCTCTCTTTACTCTTACTTGCTGTTCCCCCATTTTTTCTTCAATGTTAACTTTCTCCTCAAGTTTATCTTAATGCCATTGCTAATATCTATTATATTATATTATATATATTTGGTTTCCAAAATGTTACCAAGTGTCATTAAAGTATTCATGGGTGTGTAACCAGTGATTTCTTGAGAGGCTTGTACTAACTAAAATTAGAGTGATCTGAGGCTGGAGAGATGGCTCAATGGTTAAGAGCACTGACTGCTCTGAGGACATGGGTTCAGTTCCCAGCAGCACATGATGGCTCACAGCCATCTTGTAACTCCAGTTCTGGGGGTTTTATACTCTCTTCTGGCCTTGGCAGACACCAGGCACACAAGTGGTGCACATACATACATGCAAGCAAATATTCAAACACATTTAATATGTTTTTAATGAGAGTGATCCACAGGCTTCTGTAACATTTTTTTCCCACAGCTGCCAAAGATCCACCAAGTTCTTCCCCCTGCCTCTAAGATGCCAGGAAGCACTCAGACCATTTTTCTACCAAAACTCAAGAGGTCTCTGGAATGCTAACGCCCCTGGTCACACAGTTGAATCCATTACACGGGCATTGCAACCTGAGTTCTGCATTCTGTAACCAGCCCTCTCTCTATTCCTTATGTACCTCACTCACTCACTCTTCAGTGTCTGTGTGGAGAAAGTGTGACCAACCAGCCATTGGTGTGGCTGACTCTGTGATAATGGTGCTGAAATATCCTTTTGAGCCTGAGAGTACAGCTCAGAGAAGAATGCATTTCAGGCCCCAGCACTGAACACTAAAATGTACACATCTCAAGTGTTGGAATAACTGGATGATAAGAAGTTAAGTTCATGTGTGTGCTGACTTGTTTGAACTCTCAACTCCACACAATTTAGAAGAGAGCCTTCATGGGGAATTGTCTAGATCCAGTTGGCCTATGAGGAAGGAAGACCCTCTATTGAATATGAGTGGCACTGTTTCATGGTTTGGGCTTTGCATTATATAAAAATAGAGAATTCTAGCTGAGTATTAAGCAAGCACACACAGAGGCGTGCATTAATTCTACCTCTCTGCTTGACTGTGGATATGATGTATGAAGGTCCCGCCTTGATTCCCCTGTAATGGTGACTGGAACCTGGGACTGTAAGCCAGGTTGAATCAAATGACTCTATTTTGCTTTCTTTCTGAGTGTTTTATTATAGTAACAGAAGTTATACTCAGTTAGCCAGAGGGGTTCAGGTTTGGGAAAATCATGGAATTTCTTTCCTGGTGTCTTCCCATTGGAGGAGTTAAAAGAAAATCACAACCATATTTGAGAGGATTGTATATATACTTAACCAGGTAGGTGGACAAAAACCACAGTTTATGTTATGGCTCTGTCTTGGGGACACACTAAAGTCTCAGGTCTCAAGAGAGTGCTTCTCTTTCATTTTATCACTTACTGAAAATTTTATGTAGCTTAAGCTAACTGATATTCACTAATAAGAGTTTGATGTCTGCAGATAGTAATCAGAATTTGCCACCAGGTATCCTGATGAGAAAATGCAACTGTACCCCTAGAGCTTAACTTTTCAACCCTGCACAAAAATGTCGAAGCATGTACAGTCCTCAAAACCTCAAAGCAGGAGTTTACACTATGGGCATTGGTAATCACCAGTACTAGGCAGAAAATACATTTTCAGTGGTATGAATTAATCCTAATGCCCAGAGTTTCCTTGACTCACAAGGTTTCAGTTTTTTACATGTAGTTATAAATAGATCATAATAATATGAGCACTGGTCTAAGTGTTCCACATTCCATGTTTTAATCTAAAACAACCTTGTGAGGAAGATGTGCTCCTTAGTTTTTTCATCACTGTAAACAAATATCTGCACAAAATAACTGAAGAGAAAAAGTTTATTTGCTCACAGTGTCGAAGGTGTCAATTCATCATGGTGGGAAGATGGATGACTGATCTCAGTTGTCAATACACTTGGGAAGAGGAAATCTCAAGTGGGGAATGAATTGCTGCCACCAAATTGGTGGACGTGCTGTTGGGCATTCTCTTGATTGCTAATTGATGTGGGTGGTGCCATCTCTGGACACATGGGCTTGGGCTGCATAAGAGAAGTCTCTCTGGTCTCTGCTTCAGTTCCTGCCTCTAGGTTCTTGACATGAGTTCTTGCCCTGAGTTCACTCCATGATAGACTGTAACCTGGAAGATGAAATAAACCCTTCCCTCCCCGGGTTGCTTTTTGACAAGGTGTTTCTCACAGCAACAGAAAACAAATGAGTGGAAATTGGTACCAGAAGTGGGGCCTTGCTCTAACAGGCCTTACCATGTTGGTTGTTCAGAGCATTGTGGAATTCCAGCATTCAGGCTGGAAATGGCCTTGAGTGCTCAGAGCTTAATGGGCTACTCTGTGAGAGATTGAAAGAGAAAATGACAGACAGTGAAGTCTGACTTAGGAAGTTACAGAGAGAAGTTTGAGAGTCCCTCAAAGACTCTTGGGGTCACTAGTATAATATTTTGAATTTCAAATCTGCAGTTTCTGGTCAGCTGAAGCCGAAGAATCAGCTGGGATTAGCAAGAGGACCAGCAGCACAGAAGCAAAATCTTTGCTTCGCTAGGACAAACAAAAGATTGATGCTGGTCATCAGGGGCTGGAAAACTGCCACAGTGATTAATAAGACACCATCATCATTGGGGTAAAATCTTTGGGAAGTATTTCTTCAAGGCCAGTGCACAGTGTGGGACCAGTGCTGCACATCAACTGGCTGGAAAACTCCACAAATAGCATGTGAGGGTCTCCCCTGTGGTTCTGGTTTTGAAGGCCTGACGGGTCATAAAGAGCAGCCAAGGCTTGGCCTTGTGTGAGAGGACTAGAGTCTCCCTGAAGAGAGGCCAGCAGAAGCCATTGTTCAAGACACAGCCTCAGTTACAGTGGAGACCCCAGGATTGAAGGGGTCGTGGGGAGAAACTGAGGCTGAGCACGAGAAAGGCCATTGGTGAAAGTATAGCTTGAGTTACAGTCAAAAACCCAGGACATTGGAGATGCCAGGACTCTCAGATGACTGCCACAGAAAACCAGAACAGGGGGTGATGGTAGAATGGAGAGGCTCACACTGTGACAGCCATGAAACAGTCAGAGAGAGAGAGCGAGAGAGCTCACATGTCCATCACCTTACAGGATGGCACTTCCCACTTTCAGACAGTGCTTTCTGGAAATGCCCTCACAGACAACCCCAGTGTGGACTACTAGTCTCCCATGTGCTTCTCAGTTGTGCACTCATGTTGACGATCAAGATTAGTCCTACAGGAGGTACACCTTAACAGCTCCAGTTTCAGGACAAAGGGGCCGAACATACTGATGAGTGATCTTATCCCATTCATTAACCAAAGCGGCTTGTAATCTGTTGCCAAGGCGGGTGTATCGAACCATGGCAGTGTTTGTACGGGAGACACAGAGCGGTGGTGATATTTTGTCTGTGTACCCCAATTAAGTTTATCAGAGGATCAGAGGAAAAAGCCAGCCACTATAGTAAACATAGAAGTCAGGCAATGGTAGCACACATCTTTAATTCCATCAATTGGGAGGCAGAGCTCTGGTCTGGATCTCTGTGAGTTCAAGGCCACACTGGGAACAGAGCTAGGCTTGGTGGTACACACCTTTAATCCCAGCACTAACCATAAAGGTCTGGAGGTCTGTACAGACAGACAGGAAGTGACGGAGCGGGACAGGAAGAGGAAGTGATGTAGCTAGGTGGAAAGAGGAAATGAGTTGGCAGAATAGAAAAGCATATAGGTGTGAGTATACGGGAAGTAGGTCTTTTTGGCTGAGGATCTCCAGGTGGTGAGAACATGGCTGACTTCTTTCTGCTTTTCCCATCTCTTGGTTTTAAACCCAATATCTGGCTCCAGGTTTTTTATTAATAAAACCGTTTAGCACTTCATCTTACACAGAGTAGTCAAGGTAGCTTTTGTTTCCTCATTTCGGAATTACCCATTGTCTTAATCAGGGTTTCTGCTGCTGTGATGAAACACCATGACCTAAAGCAACTTGAGGAAGAGAGGGTTTATTTCACTTACTCGTATATATCACTGTTCATCAGAGGAAGTCAGAACAGGAACTCAAACAGGGCAGGAGCCTGGAGGTAAGAGCTAATGCAGAGGCCATGGAGGAGTGCTGCTTACTGGCTTGCTCCCCAAGGCTTGCTCAGCCTGCTTTTTTTATAGAACCCAGGACCACCAGCCCAGGGGTGGCCCCACTCACAATAGACTTTGCCTTTCCACATCAATCACTTATTAAGAAAATGCCCTACAGTCTTCCCTACAGCCTGGTTTTATAGAGACATTTCCTTAATTGAGGCTCCCTCCTCTCAGGTGACTTCAGCTTGTGTCAAGTTGACCTAACACCTGCCAGGACACCCATTTAATCACCACAAATGGTGTGTGTTTCAAGAAGTGGCTGACTCTCCTCTCCTGCATTTGCAGAATCATACTTACATAAAGTTCCAGAGTAAAGACTTAGATGTCTAAACATGTAGTTGTTTTACTTCTATACTTTAATCTGTAAAATCCAAGAAGTGAGCTTTTAGTGAAAAAGATTCCGTTAAAGTAAGCTTGAAACTCCAAATTAACATTGAGCACATGCTATTCATGAATTGTACAGAGTACAGATAGCAGGGCCCTCGGTAGCCCTCCCTGAGGGACCCTGAGGCTGTGAGTGTGAGCAGAGGCAGGAGAGGGCAGCAGGAGCCATGCCAATGGCAGCTGTCATGGTGTCCTAGCGAGTGCCATTCACCTGCTCCATGAGTTTGTGAGCACACGGCTGGTCTAATTCAGACCTGCTTGTCCTTTGGAAGGTCTCTCTCTGTCACTTGGTAGATCATGATACCCATGATACAATATTATGAGACAAAGTAACACTTTCCCTTTCTGTTTTTAGTTTGTAGTGATCACTGTGTGTTTGAAAGCGGGACTGGAAACCTCCTATTGGACATGGGTGAGGAAATCTCTAATCACAGGCCTCTTTATTAGAAAGCCTGCTGTTAGTGACTGGGGAGCACTGGGTATGGGAGGAGGGGAACTGGGATTGTGGGTTGAAAACACTGAGTTAAATGAGTTTATTACTGAGACCGCTCAAGCCTTGAACTCAGTATTGCACACTGTTGCCAACTCCCAAAGATGGACACTTCCGGGCTCAGTGATGTCACAGGACTGGTGTTCCATAGGAAACCTGTAAGATCATAATTCTGAAGAACAATAAAACTAGTGAGATGTAGCAAGCTTTTTTATCAGAGTAACCTTGGATCTCCAGCTCCCAAATAAGGAAACGGAGACTTACTATTAATTATGAAAGCTTGGCCTTTAACTTAGGCTTATTTACAATTACCTCTTATAACTTAATTAACCCATATTTTTTAAATCTACACTCTGACACATGGCTCGGTTACCTCTCCTCAGTACGACACTTCCTACTTGCTCCGAGTCTGCTGGCGAATCCTGCCGAGATTCCTCCTCCTCTGCCTCTTTCTCCCTGGAAATCCCACCTATCCTCTCCTGCCTAGCTATTGACGGCCATTCCACTCTTTATTAAACCAAACGGAAGGCGCCTTGGCAAAGACACATCTCCACAGTGTACAAAGGATTATCCCACAACAGTGAGAGATCTGTCCTCAGAAACTTGTCCTCAGAAACACATGCCCAGTCTGTACAAAACACATTCCACTTTCAGCACATTAGTGTTGCAGGCTGTCCACTCCAGGTAAAGAGACTCACTAAAGAAAACAGACTCACAGTTTGATGCTCAAGGGGGAATTGGAATAAGAAATTGGGATCTGACACCCGTGATCCCTATATAATTCTCTCTCGTGTGTCTCACATCTTTGAGAAAGAATGTGTAGAGCAAAGATGGAGAGTGGAAGATAGCCGTGGATTTTTAAAAAAAAATGTCAAAGTAGAAAACAGTGGAGGAGATTACAGAATGAGTGCGTACAATTATAGCACAGTTCCAGGAAGTGGGGTTTTTCTGAATTCAGAACCTGTGACTGAGTAACGCCTGTGGACTTGACTGGTTGAGAGTGTCTTAACACAACTTTCCTTACTCACAGTTCAGCCACATTGCCATCTGGGGCAGCATCGCGCTCTGGGTGGTGTTCTTTGGAATCTACTCATCTCTGTGGCCTGCCATTCCCATGGCTCCTGATATGTCTGGAGAGGTAATGTATGCTAATGACTCGTACATGACCCAGCAGAACCTTAGAAACGGGTATCCATTAATGAACCTTCATCCTCCTCAACATGACTTTCCATTTCGTGGGTCTCTATTCAACTGCCTTTGACCACCCTCCAATGCCACAAGTGGGAGAGATACATCTCCAGCTGGTATTTTAAACTTCAACGTTTAACTTAAATCTGACTTAGCCTTTCATAAACATAACTGGAACGATAAAATATGGATGTAGGGAACTTGAGTCTTGTCATGAATACCCATATCATCTAGAAGATGCCATTTTAAGAATCAGACCATAAATCCATAAGCGCATTTAGGATAAGAGGCTTAGGGAAGTGGTGAGATACCTTCTTTGGGACAATCTGTCATTTCTTCTGTTGTCTCTTGTTGACTTCAAAAAGAAGTCAACCGTCACTAGATTAAATGCACTTTTTAAGTTGTCTTAATGGCATCAGTTTGACTCTCGTTTTGAAGGAATTGAGGCACGTAACATCTCAGCCTTATCATACTCCATTTTCAATTCTGTCTTTCAGTGTCTTGTTACACTGGGAGGAATTGAGTTATTAGGTGTTCATAGGGGAGTGTCAAAAGATCCCTTTCCTTCAGAAGAGGGTCCAGCAGTAGGAGAGTTTATGATTTCAATTGCAGGAAATTTGACATAAAATGTATAAAAGAAAATGTGGAAAACATTTCGGGATTTCCTGTGACCTCACAGTAACTTGCAAATCAAGGTAACATGAGCCCTGTTGCGGGCTATTGTTGGGCCACAGTCACGGGAAGCCTCTCCAGTGGCTTGCATGTTTTCCCTGCCCGTAAGTATGCTTGAGTACCCTTCACATTTGACAGTCTGGTTTATAGATCATTTTCATGAAATTTGATCTGACAGCACCCTGCTTTTTATAAATTAACAGAACGCAGACACTTTTTCAAAAAAAAAAAATGTGGTTAAATTTATTAGAGAGAGGCATTATATACTATTACAGGAAGACCAGATGCGTCGACAAGCCCACTCATCTCTCCATCACACGGGAAGGCATCTTTGGGAACATACACACTGTGAAGCCTAGAAAATTTGCAGAATGTGTTTTTAAAGAGAGCATGGAGAAAGCTGTAAACGTACCTCCTCATTGCCTTGGTTTCTAAGTCTTTTTTTCCTGAGGAGCAAAATGTTCCATGAGTGTGACAACGTGTGTCTCCAGTCTCTGGTGATGCCATGTGAGAAACCCAGTTCTGCCATATCCCTGTATTGCGATGTCTGCCTGAGCCTGCTTTTCCCCAAGGTCAATTCTAACGGAACCTCTTTCACTGCACATTAAGTCTACTTCATTTACCTTATTTCTCCGTGTTTATTTTATCTTCAAAATAAGTACCACAGAAGATTTTTGAGACCCCAATCATTTAAGTAACTCTGGCTAGTGGGTCCGATGACAAGAACTGAGTTTCTGACCACCTACTTCTAGGACAAGTGTAAAGTACGGTTGGCTCCCAGCCAACCAAATATAATTCTGCCCCAGCCTGTAGAATTCCTGGTATTACCCAAACACAGAACTTAATATTGTCTCTTGAGGTGCACGGCAGAGCTGTGTTTAATACAAAGTGAAACGAATGTCAGTACTCCATCATGTTTTTGTTTCCTTCGTGCATGGTGGGAGCTGCTAATGGGAGTTCTGTTTCTTCCGACTTCATGACTACCACAGCTTTGAGTAAAGTATTTACATAGCTGGAACTTCGTTGAGAGTAGGACTGAATCAGTTCAGCTGCATGCTTTACTGGCTTGTCCAAAACATGTCGGCTTCGCCTATCCAAAGGAAAAGATCGATTCTTCAACCTTATGCTACACTTTGGTGCTTGTCACAGATTTTGATGTGTGTGTACACGAGTGTCTGTGTGTTCAAATGAACCTCCTCTCCAGCTAAGGGTTTGACAGAAATGTCATTTGTGTTGTCAAACATAGGTGGTGTCCTTCTGTTTCTTGAGCAGTAGGGTAACAGGAACCTCTGTTTGTAACATTTCCTGATAAGCACAGTCACTGGTTCTATTAAAACGTCAAATCACTTCAGAGAGAAGTGATTTCTCTTGTGTGTAAAATTTTACAAATTCTAAAATTCTGTATTTCAATCAAGACTACAGACTTGTGTATACACATACATACATGTGTGTGTGTGTGTGTGTGTGTATGTGTGAGAGAGAGAGAGAGATTTTCATGCTTGTGCCAATGTTTTATAGCTATTATAAAGCTGTGCAGAATTGGCTGGTCATCTTACAGTTTATTTATTCATCTAACATTTGTGACAAAATCATGGCAGCATGTAAAGGGTAGTACATTATTGTAGATAGCAGCAGTCAACACCGGCTGGCTTGACGTGTGCTATATAATAATACACATAGGGGTTGGGGATTTAGCTCAGTGGTAGAGCGCTTACCTAGCAAGCACAAGGCCCTGGGTTCGTTCCTCAGCTCCAGGTGAAAAAAATAAATAATACACATAGTAAAACACCACCCAGAGCAATGCCCAGAATGTAGGGATAGTTCACCTGATGCAGTGTGTGTTAACTTTCTGTCACCACCAATAGCAAGGTCATCGATGTCTGATACAGAGACTCTACATTCTCTACCATCCTGCCGTTCCCTGTCTCAACAGTACTTCCTGCCAAGACTAAATTTTGTATGTAGGTGTCTTAGTTAGGGTTTCTGTTGCCATGAAGAGGCGACATGAACATGGCAATTCTTATAAAGGAAAACATTTATTTGGGTGGCATACAGTTTTAGAGGTTTAGTCCATCATCATGGCAGGACATGGCACCACCATACAGGCAACAGGAGTGGTCTGTCTTACTGGGCATGGCTTGAGCATATATGAGATCTCAAAGCCCACCCACACACTCACACACTTCCTCCAACAAAACCACACCTCCCATTAGTGCCACTCACTCCCTTCAGGGGCCATTTTCCTTCCAACCACCACAGTGAGTGTGGTTTTGGTTGACAAAAAGTTGAATGTAAGCAGTCTCCAAGGTGACGGAACAGAAAATTGTATGGGCAGGCTTTGGAAGCTGTGGCCTTAAAGGGACATTGGCTGAAAGGAAGCGCTACTTCCAAAGGTCTGGGAAACACCATGGCACCAGCCACGGTGCTGTTGAACACGAATTTCCCCTCAGATACTTCTCCAGGGACTGGGTATATAGTCAGTCTGACAAACCTCTGCTGGGATTCCAACATGTCAGCCACTGTTCTAGGCACTGAATTCAGGAAGGACAGACACCAGGTCCTCCTGCAGCTGTCTTCTCCAATAAGAGGGGACTAGACAATAGATAAATAAGTGAAATGTACATGGGTAGAGAGAAGTGCAGTAGTCAAGGGTACCATGTGCCAGGTTTCCCACAGAACCCTGGGGGGGGGGGGGGCTTTTGCTCATGGTCAGATGAGAAACCAGTGGAGGAGTCTGCAGGTCTCCTGATCTCACTGGAACTTTGCACAGAGTTCTGACTATCATGAACCTACACGGGGTTATTGCAACGAACCACGTGAACAATAGTGGTCTCTAGGACCAGGAGGGCATCAGGGAACCACATGAGCAATAGCAGCCTCTTGGACCAGGAGGGCATCAGGGAACCAGGTAAGCAATAGCAGCCTCTTGGACCAGGAGGGCAGCAGTACAGAAAAGAGGTGAGATGCAGAGAGCTTGAAGTTCTAAGTGGTAGGATTTGCAGGAAAGTGGAATATTGACTGGGAAAGAGAGCTTCAAGGCTGATTCTACTGTTTGCTGCCCATAAAATAAGAGCACATTAGACAGAGACTCCCTGCTTCCCATCGCAAACTTGTTTTAGTAGCCTATTTAAAGATGGATTCACTGAGGAGTTCCATCTGACCTCTGTAGGAAGTGGCAAAGAGCAGGCTTGCAGCAATGCTACTTCTCTGGTCCTAGGTGCTTGGGTAGGACACTGTGAGTCTGCAAGGATGCTCCTTTCCGGTGGGTGGCTCATGGATTTCCATAGGAGAGGGAACCTGTTGTCTGGTGCCCTATAGTGCTGCTTTGCCCAGGCACTGATGCTGCAAAGGCTCATTTACAGGGTCCCAGCAATGAGTGCAAACGCTGCCACCATCTTTTTTCTGTGTTTCATCCACTTGTACAGGGCAGGGTTATCCCAGGGCCCTGTGGTCAACATTAAATGAACGCTAATTTAAACTTCTGCCTACTGCAAATGGAAGAAAAACAGTAGGGTAGAAGTTACAGAGAGGTAGATTTCAGCTCAGATAGCTCTTTCCATTTGAGGTGGACAGAGCAGGATGCTGGTCTTGCCAACATCATGCTTGGGTAATGGTGACAGTTCAGTCACTAGCAACACAGAAGCAGCAACTTATCCATTCCACACCTCCATGATGCCTTCTAGCTCTAGCGTGCTCTCTCTCTCTCTCTCTCTCTCTCTCTCTCTCTCTCTCTCTCTCTCTCTCACACACACACACACACACACACACACACACACCATGGCTTCTATGGCCTCTCAAGTGGAACAAGTTGAAAGGGCTCAGATTCTTGCTCCAGCTCACAGGTCTCAGGGTGTGAGTTATATATAAGTCAGATGACTTACAGATACAGGTAAGTCTGTGTCCATGCTTCCAAATGCAGCCCGGTAGGCACTCACATGTGGTTCTGGATTTTGTAGTCATCTCTACCTGTGTTTTTGGTTCTTCTTTACAGCCCCATCAGAAGACACAGCTGTTTTACATAGCCTGTGGAAGGGAAACCCCTTGCTCACTGAGAGTGGGAGGAAAGAGCGCCAATACTTATTATGCACCCAGAGTGTTCTCCAGGCAGCTCATTTCCTGGCAGGCATGACTTGTGTTAGTTAGATCTATGTTGTCGTAAGCCAAGAAACAGCCAATGACTAGCTAGTGACCCAGAAAATGCATCCCCAGATCTTTCGTGTCAAATCACACTGGTTTCTTCTGAGGTGCTGAGGGATTCTGTATCTTCTCTTTGGTGCCCATAGTTGTTCCTACCCTCAGATAGCAGCTCTTGCTTTTTATCTTGTCACCTTCTTCCTGCATTCGTTTGTCCCATTATTTCACGGCTTGCCCAGAACCCTCATCAGCTTCCTTAGTCAACCAAGTATGAAACTGTTCCGATCTCTTTAAAAGTGCCCAGAGTTCTAACCACGCAGTTTCAACACCCACTCTCTTTGGCTCATCTGTAGAATCCCTCCCTTCACCTTTGCCATGCCAGGGGAGATGGCTCAGGCAGAAAGGACTTGCCAGATACACGTAAGCATGGAATGAGTTCATTCCCAGGACCCAAGGATTTTTGCTTGGTTGGTTGGTTGATTGGTTGGTTGGTCTTTTAAAGGCCAATGGTGTAATATAATCCTATGCTTGTAAACCCAGCACTGGAAACAGAAAAAAAAAAAAAAAAAAAACTAACAAAAACAAAAAGCAAAATCCACCCAGATCACTGGGGCTCATTGGCCAGTCAGCCTAACTTACTTAATGAGCTCCAGGCCAAAGAGAGATCCTGTCTCAAAGAATCAAGGTGGACAATACCCAAAGAATAACACTGGAGGCTATCCTCTGCCCTCTCACATATACACACATAGGCACATATACATAAATACACACACACACGAGAAATCCTACCTTCATATCCTAGCCTTTGACCTATTTTTAACAACAAAATTACCTATTAATAATATCCATCTTGGTTTTTGAAAGGAAAAAAAAATGTGAAATGTCATGTCATATGGTAAGAGAACATGTGCTTGTCACTGATCTATGGGGGCCCCATAGACTGACTGAGATACTCTTAGAAACCCTTATTGATGTTCACTCACTGAGGAGCCATAGCAACAAGGGGTCTGGCATACACTTCACAGTCAGGGGTCCAGTTATCTCCTCGGGGTTCTGAACATCTGAGCTGTACTTGGAACCCAGCCTCTTCCTGTCCCCACAGCCACTGTGCCCTCAAATATCTGTTCCGTTCCCATTTCTTCACCCAGCTCTTCTCCCAGCCTTATCAGTTGTAGAAGCTTAACCCTCACTTAGTACCAGTGTCATAGATCAAAGCATTTTTGTTTATTCCTGTGTGCTTGGTGAAGTGGCCAATGGTGTCTGCATGGAGCATTTCGATCGCCAGCTGTCCTCAGCTGCCTTTGCCACTGTTTGGAGGGTTGTTTTACGCAGACCCGTAGCTGCTTTTCCTGTGGCCTTGCGGAAGGGTTGTCAGGATGTCAGAGCATTGCCCGTCCTTCACTGACCCCTCGTCGGTGGTTCCTAGTTGGTGGATAGGGTGTTCCCATGTGAAAACTTCCCTTCAGAGTTTTACACTGTGTCTCCAACACAGTCATTTACATCCCTGCCCACAACGATGACCAAATGATAATGGTGAACTAGGCACTCGGTGCCCACAATTACTAAAATACTATTTTTAAAAGGATTGATGCTATTAGTGGGAGAAAGTGGAGTCTACGAAGTTAGATGATTGGAGGGAAATATTTAAAAATAAAGAGAAAACAGAGCGGCAAGCTTGGCTGCAACTTTAAATGTGTGACCGGTTTCCTCGCCTCTCACAAATGTGGTTGTGATTTAAGAGGGTGGCTTTTTTCTTCAGACCTGACTTGTGTTTTTTTTCACACCAGGACAACAGTTTATGGGGTAAGGTGGGCCCTGGGGAAAGCGCTATGTCATATAAACATAGACCAGCCTGCTTTTCAGACTTGTCTAGATGACGGCACTGGGCATTTTTTTTTTTTTTTTTTGAATTTCCAGAAGAAAATGTTTTAGTCAAAATGATTAGTAAACCAGATTTAAAAAAAAAAAAAAAAAAAAGAAAGTAGCTATATCAAACCCCATCAAGGGTCATTTCACATTGAGACGAATACTAAAAGCTAGGCTGCAAAAAAGAAATGAAAAAAAGAAAAGAAAAAAGAAAAACTTTTAAATTTATTATGGCTTTGCAGACACACACTGTAAAGTGCCCCCACCCCCAGCGCCATCTGTTTCTGCTCTCCCTGGCCTCGGGGACCTATAAAACTACTGAAGGAAATTGAAGTTCAGGAAAGAGCATGTGTTTTACAGAATTTCAGATCTCTTGATTGAGGTTGGTAAAGTCCGTCTGAAAAACAGTGAAAACATTTGTTGAGCCCTTTGGTGTCAACCCCTAGGAAAGACGTTCATGAACTGCAACACTGATAAGATTTTCTGAAACTGCGCTCTTGCCTATTTCCAGCATCATAAATCATACTTCATATGAGGAATTTCCGGGTTAAACTAGTCCTTATCCATCTATCAGCTCTTAATTGCTAGACAGCAATATAACTTAGTGGTTGTAAGGCTAGGGCTCCTGAGGTGGAGCAGGGTTTTTATCTGAGATTACTGTGTTAAGCCAAGTAGCCTGGAAGGAACCACTAGCCTAAGCTCTATCAGATGTTCATCAGTGAGACAAGGACAGTTGCCAACCCAGCCAGTAAAACATGCCATTGATCACAGTCCCCATGCCCTTGACAGTAAGTAAGACAGCCAGTGGGTTGCCACTTCCAAGCCCTTCTTGTTCAGAGAAGCATGACTAGATATGCTAAATTGGAAGAAGAGATGTAGACACACCCAGCAGCGTTCTGATTCAGGACCTCAGCACACACTTTCCTTAGAGCCATGAAGAGATGTGACATTGCTTTTTGTAACCACAGCATCTTTTCTTCCCATACAGAGCAAACGTCTAACTTAGTCCAGGCTCTGCCTTAGGAAGCAAAGAACTGGTCCTTGCCCATAGGTGGTCTCCTTGCTGAGGATGCAGAAGTGACATCATAGATATGAGCCAGATGTGGTCTGCCCAGAGAGTGCAGCATGTGATAGAGCTTTAGATATTCTTTAGAGCAGTTTCTCTGCATCCTTTTCTTACATAAGTGGCAGGGGCGGGGAGGTTCTTAAGGTGTTACTTCTCTAAGTGATGAGTTAGTGGCAGTCATTTTATAAAGTAGAACATAATGAGAAGAAAAGAGTAAAGGAACAGGATAGAATAAATGCTTAAGTGTTTTTTGAAGCTGGGGCAGTTAGACTGAAACTTAGATGCTTGTTGTATGAAAAAGAGTATCTCAGGGTCAAGGAAGAGCAGGTGTCTGTGTTCTAAGGCTGTGGTGGTTTGAAAGAAAACGCCCCCCAAAGGGATTGTCACTATTAGGAGGTGTGGCCTTATTGGAGGAAGTGTGTCACTGTGGGGGCGGGCTTTGAGGTCTCCTATGCTCAAGAATACCACTCAGTGTGTCGGCCCACTTCCTGTTGTCTGTGGGTCAAGATGTAAGAACTCTCGGATCTGTCTCTAATACCTTGTCAGCCTGCACACTGCATTGCTTCCCACCATGATGATAATGGACTAAACCTCTGAGCTGTGAGAGAGCCACCACGATTTAATGTTCTCCTCTGTAATAGTTGCTGTGGTCCTGGTGTCCCTTCACAGTAATAGAAACCCTAAGACAAAGGCCTTTCTATTTAGGTAGTAAGAATATTGAACACTGAGAAAACCCGTCCTTACACAATTTACCCAGTAACAGCATAATAACACTTTCAATATGTATTTATCATAATAAAAATATTTTGTTACTAACTTCATCCTCCTTCTATGTTGTTTTTATATATTTTAAATAGCACAATAAGGAAAACAAAAATAAAACAACAACTCTGTTCCTAATTACTCTCACTGCTCTGGGAACTGTAATTCTAGAAAACAGCCTTTCAGAGTCACACAGTTCCTAACCTTCACTGTGCCATTTAGGAAGCCTGCTGTTTCATGGCACTTTATGTATGCATAGCTGAATAGCCACGCTTTACTGTTTGACTAAAGTTAACTTATGATTGATCCGGTACCAGCTAGTGCCTCCTTTTTCCTCCAAACATCTTCCTTGCTGATTTATTTTCACATCATCTGCACTGTGAGACACTGGGGATCTTGAGTGCTCTCCAGCCCTTCTCATCTTAGGAATTCTCCACAGAAGAGAAGCAGAATTGCTGTGTGCTGGTGTCTACTTGCATACTTTCTAAGATCTTTGTCTGTTTGTTTGTTTGTGGTCACCCTAGCAGCAAAGGAGTTGTTTGGTTGGTTGGTTGGTTGGTTGGTTGGTTGGTTGGTTGGTTGGTTTTTGTGTTGGGGGTGGGTTTGTTTGTTTGTTTTGTTTTGTCTTGTTTTTGTCTCCGAGTCATCCAGAGCTGCTGGAAATAATTGCAAACATATTTGGAATTTATCCAAAACACCCTTCTCCTTACTGTCTGGATGTTCTACCCTGTCTATTTTTATGGAGAACATAATAATTCATCTTACACAAGAGCCCAGTTCAGCTTAACTCTGCCAGAATTTATGGAGTGCCTGTGTGCCAGGCTCTACACTGGCTATTGGTAGATCCAGAATTCACAACAAGCATGTTCCAGTGTGTAACAGAGAATCCCATGCAAGCTGCTAACATTATGGGCAGAGGAGGAAGCCCTTGACCCTATTGCTGAAGAAGGTTGCTGAGCCCCGTGTTACCTTCAGTGTCCAGAGGATCCCCAAGGCAGGGGGGGCGGAGAACATCTCCAAAAACATGGGGCTAGGTATTATTAAGCCACAGAGGCCAGAGGAAGCTCGAGCTGGCAGTTAAGGATAAACTAGACCACAGATAGTTACTTGAATGTCATTAGCACCATTTCTTTTGTTGGAGCTGAGGATCGAACCCAGGGCCTTATGCTTGCTAGGCAAGCACTCTACCACTGAGCTAAATCCCCAACCCCAAGCACCATTTCTTTAAACCACAATAAATGTCTTTGCCAATGGGTTACACGGTATTCCAGAGAGTACCGGAAGTCACCGAATACAGATTTGGATCAGAGAAAGTGAGAAGTAAATGTTGGTAGTCCCTAAGTCACGGAAAACCTGTTTGATATATCCTGTAACATAGCTGCAAATTTGTGAGCATTCATTTCAGCTGAAATAAAGAGGCATCAGGAGATATTTCTTGGTGATAGGTGCCAAAGCATAAAGCTGGCATTCTTTCCTGTCTTTAGATTTTCTCGGAAGGATGCTCTCAACCAGACTCCCCAAATCAGCAGCTACTGGAACATCCCAGTGAAGTCCACATCTCTATGTGGAAGTTTGTAAGAGCATTCATTTTTTTTGTTAAAGTGCAAGGTGGCACACTCTCCAGGGAGTGCCATCCTCTGAGACTCATGAACCACCCTGGTGCTTTGCAGGCTGTAGCTTTGAGGATCTTCAGGTTCAGAGCACATCAGTGTCTGATAGCTGTTGATTGTGGGGGGCTGATGGGAGGTTCCCAGCATCTGAAGCAGACATGCTAGAAAAGGGCATGTTAGCATTCTGTGAATACAGAATTTATGTTTTACTATAAAACATATATATATATATATATATATATATATATATATATATATATATATATATATATATATATATATGGATGTTAAGTCGTATATCCCAGCCTCCAAGGTAGCAAAGGATATTTTTGTGTCTCAGTTTTGATGAACCAGACCTTTCCAGCCACTGAGGTTGAGTGACTGAGAATAGGATCTGCAACAGAAAAGACCCCATGGGGGACGGAGGTTGGGGAGACGGGATTGAAATCGGACGATGGCCACACGCAGTATACTTTTCCAAGGAAATGTCCAACTGCTACTGAAGGCAGAAAACAGAGAAGCCACACAGAGGGAGGAGCCAAGAAGTCTCATATGAGAAGAAATAAGAAATACCTGCCATCTGAAGCCAGCCATGGAAATAGTTTGGGGGTTTTGTTGTTGTTTTAATGATTATTTCATGAAGATAATGTCTCCTGAGGAGATCAGCAGATGCATGGGGAGAAAGAGGAAAAGCCAACTCACAACATACAACCCAAAAAGAAAGATGGGAGCTGAGGGTTTGAGTTTTCCCCTCACAGTACAAACCCCTCTGGGTGTAGAAGGCCGAGCGTAGCCAGAAAGCTACGTCTTGGGTCTGAATCAGCTGTTTTGTAACCAAACCCTAAGAAAACAATAGGCTTTCTGAGAGAGTTTCTCCAACACATCCCCTCTCTGCAAAAAGCCCTGAATCTTCAAAATGCAAGAAAAAAAAATGGAAGACTCCACTCACCACACCAACAAGGAGTGTGTCTGTGTATGTGTGAGTGTGTGTGTGTGTTTGTGTGTATGTGAGTGTTTGTGTGAGTGTGTGTATGTGAATGTGTGTAAGTATGTGTATATGTGAATGTGCCTATGTATATGAGTGTGTGTATGTATGAGTGTGTGTGTGTGTGTGTGTCTGTGATGAAATGATGAATGAATACATTTAAAAGTTTTTTAAAGTCACAAGTTAGGGACTGGAGAAAGCAACACTGGTTCTTCTAGAGAACCTGGGCTTGATTCCCAGCACCCATGTGATGGATCACAAACATCTGTATCTACAGCTTCAGAGATCTGGTGCCCTCTTCTGGCCTCTGTAGGCACCTGCACACACACATAGCATATGCTCAGATAGACTCACACACACATAAAATAATAATAATAATAATAATAATAATAATAATAATAATAATAAAAACTATCTTTTAAAGAAAAAAGTGTATCTTTTCTGAAATGACAGTCTAGCCTAAGAAAGCAACCCTCAGTGTTGAAAAGAACAAACCGAAGAGACCTGACCAAAGTATGAAAGCAAGGCCGGGGAGTTGGTGGTACAGGCCTTTAATCCCAGCACTCGGGAGGCAGAGGCAGGCAGATCTCTATGAGTTCGAGGCCAGCCTGGGCTACCAAGTGAGTTCCAGGAAAGGCACAAAGCTACACAGAGAAACCCTGTCTCAAAAAACCAAAAAAAAAGTATGGAAGCAATTATTCTTTTTATCTTGAGTGCTTCTTATAACAGAGAAAATTGATGGTGTGTTCCTTTTAAAAAAAAAATTAAATTCTTAGTAAAAACTTCTTAAGAACTTAAGTAGCTTAAAAGTATAAAAAAAATGGATGAGGGGTGGGACAAGCAGGAGCCCACAGACACCACTAATATTACCTCCACTGATTTGCTGCCCCAATCTTTACACTGGGCTGTAAATAGTTTATCATTTCACAGATTCAATGGGAATCTAGTTACTGTAGAAATACAGCTTTGAAAAGAAAAGGTTTGCCCTGAAGCTTATTATCTGGGATAGTGGGGGGGGGGGGGACATAAAAAGTAAGTAAGAAAGTAAGTAACCGTAATATATGATGATGATGGAGCAAGTTGCAGGGGTCTCTGTGACCCACCACGGCCGGCAGAGTAACGGTTCCCAGGGAAACGAAAGGCAGTTCAGTTCAACATGATGAAGTAGCCTGTGCTGGTTCAAATGTCTTGAGTCTGACCCCAAGTAGTTTATTATAGGCATATTTAAGCACAGCACAATTTGGTTAAAAACTTTCCTGGTGATAATTAACTCAATCTTCTGTACACAATAAAGCACAAAATAAGCTAAATAAATATGGGACATGACTACGTCAAAACTCTTTTTCAAGTATATGTGACCCTTTCCATAAAGATGAGTTCTAAGACTGACTGAGAAAAACAAGCTTATGACAAAGGTCTGGGGGAGGGTCCGGTGTGGTCTCAGTCACAGATAACACAAAGGTCACCAGACTATTAACCACATCAACTCCCAGGCTGCAAGGTGGATAACAGGTTTTGCATCCCTTCCTTTATAGGAATGACCTGATGTGGTTAATATTCCAGGTTCCCTAGTGTTTATCTGTGAGCACAGGAACCTCCGTGCCTCCTACAGTAAGTGTAAGTGTGTGTGTGTGTGTGTGTGTGTGTGTGTGTGTGTGTGTGTGTGGTTTAATTGAAGTTATGTATCATATAACAAAACCCCCAGTGTTAATACTTGAAAACCCCCCCTTTGAGTTATCGGTCAAGGGAGTCCAAGAGGCTACCAAAACATTATAGTCTATTGCTTTGCCCTTGGTTTCCTCCCAGAGTTAAGTCCTTATTGCTGAAGATGCCATGAACTTTGGACGCACCAGGATCCAAACTGGATCTGACCTGGAAGCCTTCTCCCTGAGGACTAGGCTTCTTAATACCAGAAGGTACTCTGCGAGCTCCCAAAGCAGCCAGTGCCCTACCTGGCTATGATACTCATGACACACAGCAATGACCAGCATGGCAAGATGTCCCTTAAAGGTGCAGTAGTGGTACTTATCTTTCTCTTTACTCAAGACTCTCCCACACAATCAGTTTCCTACTCATTACATTCTGTGGGCTGGACCTTGAAGAGTTTAAATCATATTCCCTCATATGGACATACATTTACTCAACCAGCTGCATATTGGTAGAATTATTAAGGCAACTCCACATAGTTGAAAGGGAGGTTTATTTTGTGGGATAAGTTACAAGTGACGGGATAGATTACAGGGTCCAGGAAAGGTGTAGTGCCGCCCAGTGGTATTCTCTGGAGAACTCTGCTCTGTCTACCTCCAGCATCCAGGATCCAGGAACCAAGAGAGCTGGCCCATCCGGGTCTTCAGGGGTCCTGTCTCGGCTCCGCCTTGTAAGCATGACAGTTAAGGAAGCCTTAATGGCGCTAGTACTTCCAGGTCAAAGCTGGACCGGCTACCCACTACAGCTGCAGAGTGACCTTTTTGCTATCGCTAGTCACAGCAAATATCTGTGTTCCATAGCCTTGGAAGGCATTTTAAGGTCCATCAGTGCATAGGTTAAAAACACACTGCTCAGTGGGGCTCAGTGGTCTCTTGACTCCATCTTTTCCAGGTCTTCCTTAAGCTGCCATGCACTTGACTCTGAGAGGCTGCTGTTACTTCACTACACCCGGGCCCCTGGGGCCTTGTAGAACTGGTGATCAGTAAATGGGTTCAGGAGATGCTAATCTATGCACAGAAGCAGGGTGAAATTTGACACATAGTGCAGAAACTGAACTATCAAGTTAACAGGACTGAGTGTGCCGCCATCCCTTTCCCACAGGCTAATACATTTCAGGGGAAACTCTGGATTATTACAAGTGTCTGGTGAGCAGCAGCTCTCCACACCCCACAACTGTGATGGTGCATTTCTTTTGTTTGTTTTAATTTAGTGCACTTTTTTTTATGACTGCAGAGGATGGTTGTGTCACTGGTGGCTTGCTACGGCTTTTAAGAACAGTTTCTGGTCTTGCCTGTCTCTTGCAATCTGTATGCAGGAAGATGAGTAGATGAGTAGATGAGTAGATGAGAGTAGCCCCCCTTCCGATGAGATATTAGTACTGAATTGCACACATGTGAGACTCATTCTCCAGCATGTTTTACCTTTTCACTCACATTCCCTTGAAAGTTCTGTGTTTCTGTGAATCTGTTCTTTTTTGGAGATTTTTTTTCCCTGCTATTTTTAAATACAGAAACCCTGTGTAAAGCCTTTTCTAGACAATTTTGGTTTTTGTTGTTTTGTTGGAGGGCTGTGAATTGAACCCAGGCCTCCCACACAGCACAGGGATGGCCTATCCACTGGGGACTATTCCCAGGCCTATTTCTTGGGAATTTTTAAATTGTTGCTAATATTAATTTGCAGCTCTTTTAGATTTATCTTATTTTCTCTTACAAAAAAAGGAATGAGCCAAAAGGAGAAAGAAAGAGAGAGAGGAAGGTAGGGAGAAGAGAAGGAAAGGACTGTCTGTCTGTCTGTCTGTCTAAGTTTAAAATCAAGCATGGTGCCATGTACCTGTAACTCTGACACTCAGGAGGCAAAAGCAAATAGATCATTTTCAAGTTCAAAGCCAGCCTGGGCTACATGGTAAAAGAAAAAAAAAAAAACTTTTATTTTAAAAAACAAAACAAAAAACACCAAGTTTTGTAGCACTATTTTCTTAATAATCCCCCTATAAAGTTAATATATAATAATTTATATTTTCTCCATTTCCTATGAGCAGACTTAGGAGACTGATGTGCTTAACCAAGCCCCCTCCTGTTAGCAAATCTTTAAGGCTAAGACTATTAATGATCAATGTATGTTGATCTATACTATATATTGACATTGAAAATATTGGATAAGACAAGCATTTATATGTATGTATGTGTATATATGTCTATATGTGTGTGTGTGTGTGTGTGTATAGTGATCAAAAAACATAAAATTTATAGATTTGTTTTCACTTAAGAGAAAACATCCCTTTCTTAAAGCTCATGGGACAGATCACTAGAAAGAACCGGAGATGAGAGTCCTCTAAAGAATTCCAAAAATTAAGATCAAAATAGGATACGATAATGAATACAGCCATGTTGCACTGAGGGGTTTAATTCTTAAACCCACTTGATAGCTGAGGAATCACTCTCCATGGAGTCTTGGCGGCTGCCATGGACACTGGCAGACCAAAGGCTGCATAGCACCAGACCTGCTCTGGTTGAGGCACAAGGGCTCTCCATTTTGAAAACCATCTTTACACTATGGAAGAGTAAGCATTCCTTAGCATGCCTTACCAACCCTTCTAACGGCAAAATCGGAGGCAAGAACTGAGCAGCTAAAGGCTTAGGGGCAGGCGGCAAAGGTGAGTTCTCCATTCTGTAAGGTTGAACTTGAGTAAGCTGACTGTGAAGAACTTCTGTTGGTGTCCCCACTGTGGGTCAGAGATAAGCAGTTAACTGGGCCTGGGCCTCCAAATGGGCTAGGCTAGTTGCACCATAAGCCGATGTCTTCTCAAATAGTCTTCTTCGGGTTTATTTCAGAGCACTTCCCCTGTGTGTTGTGGTTTTATGTTTTCTGTTAGAGTTAGCCCTGATTTATTTTGAAGCCCTAGTGTTCCCATCTGGAGCCTGTGACCTCAGCAGAGACAAGCACTTACTTGTTCCCAGACAGGGCACAGGCAGGCCTGCAGGGTACCAACCCCACAGCCCTACGTGCATAGACCCCCTCCACAAGCCCCTCTGGGAGCCGCTTTTGTGGCAGATTCCATTTGGTTTCACAGGACCTGGAAGACGACAAGGGACACTTGGCACTGCCCCCCAATCTCCCACGTTCAGGACCATTTGCAAACTCCTCTCAGAGGGAGCCCCAGATCAATTCCTAACAGACGCTCCATAAGCGCCATTGTCTGCACACGGCTTGCCTTTTCCCAGCTGACCTGCCTGAGATTGGAGAGGTGTGAAAAGTTAGAGACAAACTGGCTTCCACCGAGGGAGGGGAGCTTTCTTGTACAGAAAGGAAGGAAATACCTCTGTGGGATTCATTTTTCCCCCTCCTCTTCATACAAAAAAAAAAAAAAAAAATACAAAGAGACTCTCTGTCTTAAACGGGAATGTCGGCTTTAAATCTTTTAGGTTTGGATTAACGCTACAAAAGAAAAAAAAAAATCTGACAGGCTTTCAGATATGACTCAGAAAAAGTTTTTTCCCCTCAATTCCTGTTGTTCATTTGTAAAGCCCAAGGCCCTAGCTGAATGGTAGGCTGTAGTTACCCCCCTTGGTCATTAGCATGACAATGCTCAGAATTAGCAGCCTGCGGGAGCCAAGGTTTGCTTGTCAGCTGAGACATTTAGCTCGAGGTGAATACCCGGTTTGCCAAAGGCGAGAAGGAGTCTTTCTTTTCTTGCCCCCCATTAAAATACATTAAAAGTAAGCCAGGGAAACATGTTTTTGGTTCTATGACTTAGTGTCTCACCTTACCTTTTCTCCCCCAGAAAGGAAAAGATGGGCAAGGGTTCTTGGTTTGTTTTTTGTTTTCTAATAGCTGTTACCTCACTAGAAAGCGTCCATGAATGGTAACAAAAGCCGGGGAGTTGATAGGCATTTCCTAGTACACAGTTGCTGTTGGTTTTCACTATTGAGGATGTCAGCAAACAAGTCCCAGATCATGTTTTGCTTATTAAATAAAGTGACTTTTATGGGCACATTTTTCACTTGTTGGTGTCTAGAATATGGAGGCTGTTCCTCAGAGCCCATGTGGCAAATTCTATTTTATGAGATTATATGTATTTAAAATAAAAACATGCATATATATGTTTTAAATGTGCAGAGATGTCCAGAAAGAAAAAAAAAAAAAACATCTTAGTATCCTTGAGTGGCAGACTGTGTTCCAGTAGGGAAAAGATGGGAGTAGTTCCTGGTGCCCCTTTGAGAGTCAAAATGAATAGTGGGTCCTTGAGAGTCAAAATGAATAGTGGGTCCAAGACATGCTTTAAAATATGTGAAGAGGGTGGATTGACTAGAACTCTGCAGGATTGTGAATCTACCTAGAATTAAACTCTAGGTCCTTTTTAATTCCCGAATTCAAGTTTTGAAAAGAAGAACCCTTCCTGTATAATTTTTAGCAGAATATAAAGTGTATAGGGATGGTTGACTCCTGTGTCCTAGAATTCTAATAGTATATTTACAAACTAAATGGGTACATCAGGCTTGCCCTTGAGAAACAAATCTACGCGAAGGGAAACAAAAAACATATCTTTTACTGTACAAACTAGTCTTTTTAAAAACTGTGTGATCTAACTCTGACGATATTTTATTTTAATCACAAATAACTAATAGAATTTATTACTTTTCTAAAATCGCAGAAATGTTTTGTTTTACAGTATGAAAGACATTGATACTCAATTTAAGACTTAATACAATGGAATAATTTGAAGTTAGTTTTAGCATACCTTTATTTCACATACTAGGTATTTGGTTTGACTTTAGCAATCATAGATGTGTACTGATAAAATTTATGTGAATCACTGAACCAAAATTAAGATGAGGTCTATTCAGTGGCTCAGAATAATCAAGTCGTTACTTTCATAGATATCTTAATTTGATTGCACCATAGTCATAATGTATCTGGATGATTTTTAATGGCCTGCAGTGTGATAAGTGTATAGCCCATTTTCATGTGCAAGGATTATTAGATTTGGTTTCTAGATATGAATTATTTTCCATGCTCTATTATTTCATTTATATCCAAAGTATATTTTATTTCCTCAGAAAGATTGATATTGGTGCCGTTACAAAAGATCAAAATTTACACTTTATATCATGGAGCACAATAATTTTACAAAATCCATATGTATATATGAAAAGATTTGATGCATGATTAAAACTTCTCTATCAGCTACTTGACAAAAAAAAAAAACTAGTGTTTAAATGCTAGTTTAAATAAATATGGCTTTTAATTCCAAGTATGAGTTTGAGTTCAGAGTACTGTCTTATAAAATGATATTTAAGCTACCTTACTTACGTTGTCTTAAGAAACTCAGAGTGAATGGTGTCCCTCTTGGTTCTATGGAAGTGTTGAGAATGTGTGATGATTTCCACAGGCAGCCATGCTCTTCAGCTCTGGAGTCTTTTGGATGGGCTTGCTCTCCGTTCCTGTGGCATCCTTACTTCTGGATGTGCTGTGCAAAGTGTAAGTATGTGACATTTGGCTGTGTGCCCAAAAACATACATGAATATCACCTCTCCAATTCCCGTAGTTCTCAAATGTAGAATTTGCAGATCGGAACCAGTGATGATGATTAGTTTTAAAAAGAAAGGCATGATTCAATGAGAAAACTAGTTTAGAGGGCCAAGTGGTTAACAGCAGGTGACATCAAAGACATGTGTATTTGTTGGATTGGAGAAAATTACATCAGGAAATATGTTTTTAGAAATCATCTACAAGGCCTTAAAATCGAAAGGAAAAAAGATTTTAGCTCCAAACATGTTTTTTAGGAGCTATGAAAAGAAATTCCTTGCTTCTCTGGTTCTAAACATATATAGCATATAAAAGGAACAAAAACTTTACCATTTTTCTTAATAGTTAACGTTTTAAAATGATGTCCATCCTACAGTATAGTTACTAAAGTTAATAATATAGTTATTGAGTAACTCATAGTATTTGTAAATCTCAATTGTGATGACTACTGTCCCTATATTACTAAATAAAAGTGCCCTAGCTTTTTTGATTTGTTGAAACTCTGTTTGTCCCTGGTTGCTGCTGTGCTTGCCAAGGGCTTGACAGTAAGCCACATGTCCACATCTGTAAAAGTCTTTGCAGGAGAATTTCCATGCAAATCCTTTTCTCCCTGCAGTATCAAGAGGACTGCCTTTAAAACATTAGTGGATGAAGTTCAGGAGCTCGAGGCGAAATCTCAAGACCCAGGGGCAGTCGTACTTGGAAAAAGGTAAAGGGAAAATTGAATATGTTCTTTCCTCAGAGAATTTTACATTTTTCTCTTGCTCACGACTGGAAATAAGCTGTAAGACTTGCATTTATCATCTAATTTGGGACTGGTGGTGTTATTGACAGATTCTGGAATCATAGAGGTATGGATTCAAACCAGATCTATCATCACTAAATAGCTTTCTGTTTTAAACGAATTTCTTAATGCAACTGAGCCTCAATTTTTTTCATCAATAAAATGGGGCTCATCTACCTCCTTTCAAGTGGTTGTCAGGATTGAATAACATAACAGAAGCGGGATGACATAGACCTGTAATCACAGCACTTAGGTGGCTGACACAGTCGATCATAGGTTTGGGGCCAGCCTTAGCTGGGTAAGGAATTTCAGGCCAGCCCCCGTTGCATATTAAGACCTTGTCTCTAAAGACAAAATAAGGAATTGAAAGATATACTCTAAAATATGTAGCACAGTGCCGAGCACTTAATAAGCATTTAAGTAAGTGATATTTACAAATAGTTGTATTGAAATTCTTAAAAAGAAAGAGAATCTTTATTTTGAAACAGTAGCAATAATTTTTTAAAGGTAATGTACTCAAAATCATGGTCTAATGTATGGTGAACTCCCCTGCTTGCATTTCTAGCTCGGTGTGTTCTTAAGAACCAATCTAAATTCAGGTCATCCAAAGAGTGAGTTACACTTTCCAGGCCGTTTTCCTTACCACCACATCCTCCAAACACATAGGCTAGTCAGCTAAATAAATCCACTAGATGCACAAAGCATTATTAAAAGAAAAACAATTAAAAGACATCTACAATAAAAATATAACTATAAAGATAGCCCTGGGAATTCACTCAATTTTTTTTCTTTCATCCTGCTAACCAGACCAAAGGTTTTGGCTAAAGTCTATAGGAAATGTTTGGGCCTGCAGTAATTCACCCCAGTCTGGCTTCAGCATTTTCATTCAGTTGGACAGAATGGAATAGATGTCAGAGTGAGAGGTGAAGCCACAGCCCTGCCCCCCATTCGGACTGCCTCTCATTGGCAGCCTTTGAAGCACTGGTGTGAACCTGTGTTTTGAACATAACAGGCCCAGCATTTCTTGAGTACTCTCTGTCATCCGGGCACCTCACTTGTAATCTGTATACACTGCCTCACTGAAGCAGACAGCAACCCAGGAGACAGAAACTGAGTCCCTAACGTTGTTCAGCCCTGAGCCCAGGCCAGCTGATTGAAGAGGTCCTGCTCCCAATCATGATTCTGCATCATGGGGTTCATCGTACAAAAGCACCTTTCCTGTGACCTGGGACCAGTATTCCCTCTCTGTTTTCTCTCTGTTTCTTTCCGTGATACAAAGGATAGCAAAACGTTCTAACCTCGCAAAACCAAATAAAGCCGTGTAGTAAGAGTTACTAGGGAAAGGCCACTGGCGAAGCTGGTTTTGTCCTTCAAGTCTACGTCTCATATCTGCAGGTATGTTGGGGAAACCTGCATTAGCCTCCTCCTGTGTCGTTCAGCAGTGACTGACAATTCCTGGTCAGCTAGGACTGGCGTGATGGTCTCCATATCTTAAGACCATATCCCAGGAGTCTGCAGTGTGTAACCCCTTCCATTGAATAAACAGTAAATCGTGGGGGCTGAAAAGAGGGCTTAGGGGTTAAGAGCACTTGTTGCTCTTGGACAGGACCTGGTTTGGGCTCCCAGCACCCACAGGGTGGTTCATAACCATGGGTAAATCTAGTTCCGGGGATTCTAACACCCTCTCCAGTCACTGCCAAGGACACCAAGTACAAATGTGGTGCACGTACATACATGCAGACCAAACACTAATACACATAAAATAAATACAGCTTTAAAAATCAATGGGTGAATCTAAGCCACCAAGAAATGGATTATACCCTTATAACCACTGATTTCTCTGTTAGAAATACTTCAGCCGGGCGGTGGTGGCGCACGCCTTTAATCCCAGCACTTGGGAGGCAGAGGCAGGCGGATCTCTGTGAGTTCAATCAAGGCCAGCCTGGGCTACCAAGTGAGTTCCAGGGAAAGGCTCAAAGCTACACAGAGAAACCCTGCCTCGAAAAACCAAAAAAAAAAAAAAAGAAGAAGAAGAAATACTTCAGATAATATCCCCCCGCCCTTCCTGCAGCTTACCCAGCTCACTTGACTTTTAAAATATTTGTTCTGCTCTCCTCAGGAATGAGTTAGGTAAATTGACAAACTACTACCACCAAGTCCCTGGACCGGCCCATACCTGCATTCTTGCTGCTCACTGGCAATCCCAAGGCTGGTGACCAGGAAGAGAGTAGTGGCTTCCTGCCACAGAGCAGCTCCAGAGGGGCAATGCAGAAGAGGTAGAGAGGGCAGCAGCAGGACAGGAAGACTGTCCTACTCAACTAAACGTTTGCAGGTGACATCTTAACACCTACCAAACAACCCGAACCAGAAAATGTGAATTCAAACGCCAGAGACAAGGGCTGGAAGATGGCTTAGTGGAGAAGAGCATTTACCATGCAAGCGTTAGGACTTGAGTTCAAGTCTCCAGCAGCATATAAAAAGCTGGGCATGGCCATCCATGCCTGTAACCCCAGCACTTTGGGGGCTAGGGGAGGCTGAAGATGGTTGGGGTTATTAGAGTCAGCCTATTTCCAGATTCAGTGAGAGACCCTGTCTGTACGGAATCAGGTGGAGAGTGACGCTAATGGTCTCATCCCTTCATGGGTACCCAAGTAGGCACACACCCAAAAAGGGGGGAGAGGGGTGATAAAGGATTATGGGAACTGTGGTCTCCTTGGGGACAGAGATTCTTAGATATTGCTGGAGTATGTGTGAAGGAATCCATGTATATTATGTGCAGATTAATAGTGCAACTCACAGTTGGATATTCATCTGTGGACATTAGCCAACAGAGCCGTTTCCTAACAGTTCTGAGCTCAGCATCTTCATGTCAGGCTTCACCGGCCTGTCCATCACCACTGTGTGCCCCTTGGTCTCAGCATAGAGAAAAGATTAGGAAACTTAGGGTGGCAGGTGATACACTCGCATGGAAGACCATGATGGAATTTGCTCCCAGCCTCTCAATACTTTTTTCTTAATGGAAAGTAGTTTTGGTGTTGTCCTGGAACTAACAAATGAAATTATATGTCCCAGTTTTCACTACGGTCTTTATGTCAATCTGACAGCGCGCATACTCTGTGGGCAATAAAGAAGCCTCTAGAAAAGCTCTTCTGAGGTTAGGAAGATGGCTTGTCAGTCTAGTACCTGCTTTTGACTCTTGAGGGCCTGAGTTCAGATCTGTAGAACCCACATTAAAAGCCAAGGATGGTCTAGCAGGCCTGTAGCCACAGCACTCTAAGGAAAGAGACCAGCAGGTCCCCAAAGCTCATCTGTTGGGCCAGTCATTTGCCAAGCAATGAGCATCTGGTCCACACATCCTGTCTCAAAAGGTAAAGAGAGAGAGTGATCAAAAAGACTCCCCATCAGTTCTCCACATGTTCATATCACACATGTACACAACTCCACTAACAAATAATGTTCACTGTAGTGGTATCTGCACCAAAAATACAACACAAAACACATGCACAAGCTAATTTTTTTTTTCAATAAAGTCTAAAAACTTTTTTGAAAGGAAATGCTTTTCTTCAGCCTACTCATCACCAGGGTGAAAAGCCACGTAGTCGTCCCTCCCTCTAGACAGAGATTAGGCTGTGGTTCATTCTCCCAGCAGCCCTGCTATCTCACCGCGCTGTGCATTAACCCTTTCATCATGATTAAATGCTTGTTAACTTTCGGAACATTCGTTCCAGCGAGCCAAACAAAACAGTTTGCCAGCTCTCCTAGTGTGCTTTTTATCACTGTGATAAAAACACTGACCAAAAGCAACTTGTAGAATAAAAGGTTTATTGCAGCCTACACATTACTGTTCATTACACAGGGAAGCCAAGGCTGAAACTGGCCGCAGAAAACTTAACCCAGAGACCGTGGAGGAATGCCACCTACTGATTGGCTTCCTCTGGCTTTCTCAGCTGTATTTCTTACACAGTCCAGGCCCAACAGCTCAGGGATGGCATTACACCAGCTCAGGCTCTAGCCCACGGTGGGCTGAGCCCTCCCACATTAATTAGAAATCAAGAAAATATCCCCACAGACTTGCCCGCAGGCCATTCTATTGGCAGCAGTTCCGGACCGGGATTCACTCTCCTTGAGTACGTCTAGGTTTATGTCAAGTTGATAAACACTACCCAGCGCACTAAACCAATACATGCCACTTTACCACCCTTCAAAGGTGCCCAGGATTCCTTTAACATAACACATTCCTTGACTGTATATGGGTTTTAGCCAATAACATAGTCTAGTGTCTCTAAAAGAAATCCTATTTTTAAACTTAGCATCTTTTCATTCACCTCAGCTGAATACCCGAGTTCCAACATTGTGATGAGCTGGAAATAAAGCAACAGTATTTAAATAGTAGTTACTGTGTGATTGCATTAAACAAACTTGGAATTTGCATATCTCATATCTCGGTATGTAAATAAAAGACCCTACAAGATTAAGAGAAACTACTACCGAAGAACTGCAATAGATGTGGTTTTAGGAAGGCTGTGCCTTGGTCCTTTTCTCTCTCTTTTCTGTCACACTGAGTTAAGATTTTTCTGCAAAACAAAACAAAACAAAACAAAACATGAAACCTTTCGTATACTTATTGATGTTACCATGTTATCCACATATTTTACAGTGGGGCCTGATAGTAATCCTAGTCCTCCTTAAATATGGGTGGCATCAAAGTGCATCCATTTTGAAATAATAAATTATTTCCCAAGGGCAGAATAAGGCCAGAGAAATCAACTCCCCGTCACTTCTAATTTAGGAAGCACCCTCCTGTAGATGGCATTTATATTCTGGAGGAGGCAGAAAACAGTCACCCAGGAAAGAACAGAGCCACAAAAACGTAGTTGTTTTCTTAGCAGCGAGGTAGAATGGGGGCATCGGGAATTAAAACTTGTGTATAGCAGTAGTTCTCTCTCACCGAGCCAAGGTTAAGTACAAATCAAGGCATCAAAAGTGATCCTTACAAAGTACCTTTTCTAGTAGAATCCCTGGGATCTGGGGGATAGGAGTGAGAGGGACCAGCATTTGTTGAATGCTTCCTAAGTGTCAATCACTATGCTGACAAGCTGCTAAACCCTGCCTGTCTGCCAGAGAGTTGTGTATTGTCCTCCCATTATAAGTGAGATGACCAAGGAAGGTTTGTCTACAGTGACCCAGCTAATAAGTAGCAGACTCAAAATCTACTCAAAGACAGACTCCAGAGTCTATACCCTTTCCTGATGGATGTGCTAAGTTTCCAAGAGAGTCTCAGTGCTCAAAAAAATAAATAAGTAAATGGGGATGGGGAAAGCATCACCCTGTGTATTTCAGTTGCTGAAATATCGAAGATAAAGTCCATCCCTAGATTTCTTCATATATCGGTATTGTGATATTCAAGTATGATGCATTTTGGAAGGTCAGCCTGAAACCTAGAAAGTGGATTTGGGAAAGAAGCTGCAAGGAAGCTCCTTTGCCCTCCTCCAGCCTTCTGGAATCATTTCAGCTCCCAACACCAGAGACTGCCAGATGCCCTGTCCATAGTGCTCTGCTAACCAAATCACAAGGTCCGAGGCTCACGCTCTCAGCTTCCCCAGAGGAGTTACCCATTTTAGTGTCCTTAGGGTCTCAGTCTGGAGGGTTGGATTGCTTAACAGGGAGGGTGGGAAGAGTGACTTGAAAGAGATGACCCCTTTTCCTCTGTGTGTGGCAGAAACAAGGCTTCCAAAGATCTGCGCTGCTGCTCCAGAGTTCCATGGATTCGTCATCTCCTTTTAATGCAGCTAATTCCCAGTGACAATAAAATATGTCTAGTAAGCCCGAGCTCACATCCCTAGGCTTCAAAAACTATGTGAGAGATTAATACAAATGTCAACATTTCTAAATATTTTCCTCCAATCTTTGCCTAAATGTCTATGTAATTCATTTATACAATGAAGAGGATCATTTTGTGTGTGTGTATGTGTATATGATAAAGATCATTCCATTTTAGGCTTTCGCAAAAAAAATGGCAAAACATAGAACTAGCATAATTTACAGCAGTTTAACTGAAGCTTGCATGGTGAGGAAAAAACAAGATAGGAATTTTTTTTTTTAGTCAATGTCCTTCCAATTGCTAGAGCACACTTGCGTGGCCAGTCACTCCAGCACAGACACCTTCCTTCCTCCCACACTGACTGTTGTTTTGCTATCAAAGAACATTGAATAATCAGCCACGAGGGAAACAGCACAATTGGTAAGACGGAGGAGGTGTGTAAGCGTGTCTCCAAATTGCTCGATTCCTCTATCCGACAAATGTTCGGTTTCCTGTTGTGTGGGGAACTCCGCTGTGCAGTCGAGGGCCGTGCAGTATTTCTCACCGCGTAGTCTGCACAAGTCCCGTGATTCATTCTGGAGACCTCGCTGCGGAGGTCAGACTAAGCGTTTATGGATTTTTGTCTCCTTCTTGCTTTCTCTAGAATAATTATTTTCTAAAAACATTTCATATTTTTAAATGACACTGACATACTTAAACCAGATTAGAATGGTAATGGAATTTTTCTAATTACAAAGGATAATATTTTACCCTTTGTATTTTTTTTTTAGTATAACTAAAACGATCATTTTATATCAGAGTATGTCAAAGTGTAAGCAAGACATACTATGGGTAAGATAGCTGTATTTAAAATCCAACTGTTCTGTACTTAGAATCCGCCTGAGTCCATCACGGTTTTTAGATGATTTGGTAACATTTTACTACTTGTGTTGAATATATTCTGTATTTCCATTTGATTTAGATATTATGGTGCTGGGTAAAGAAATCTTAGTTTGCCTAGATCATCATTAAAGATAAAACTCCTCTGTAGCTATGGGGGAAATACTTAAGATCTCTTTGCTAGCTGGGAAAATAGAATAAAAAGGAATTAGATCCAACTGCCGATTCTCCGGCTTTTGTTCGGTCTAACTCTGCTGGTAGTCCTGCAGAGAACCTGGCTCCCTGAGTTGACAGTGTGTTTCACACTTCTGTGCCTGCTCCACAGCCTCACCGAGAGGGCACAGCTGCTCAAGAATGTCTTTAAGAAGAACCATGTCAACCTGTACCGCTCTGAGTCCCTACAACAGAACCTGCTCCGTGAGTATTGGAGTTTTGAGTCAATTCTCTGCGCGCTGTGGACCCCAGCACTCATCAGAGCAGTGCGTTGAATTCCCACCATCTTTAGCCATTTAAAATGAATGGTTTAACATTTTGCAGCATGGCATATAAAAACAAATGGTTGGTTAACAAACCCATGGGCTACACCATCTCCCAGTTAATAGCAAATTTTAAAATGCTGCCATCTCCACATTCCTTGTGGCCTTAAATCTTAAAAAGAAACAGTGGGTAAATCTTAACTCGGAGACGCCGCCTCTATGTTGTTTTCTTTTCTCCTTGAATAACTTCGCAAGGGTCTTTTCAGCTTTCATGTGATGCAAGGAAACATATGTTTTCCCCTTCAAAAATATTTATGCATATTTAGAGTTGGGAGAAATTATTGGATATCTCACCCTCTTAACATTTCAAGGACCTGAAAGGGAACATAATATATACAGCCCTGTAGTAAATTTACTGGTGTTGGTAATATATCTTTTATTTTGTGTTTCCACATGTAATTTATTTCCCTTTATATATGCTCATGTATAGTGCTTTTGGTCTTTATATGTCAAGGGCCTTTTCCAAAGATGTGATCCCTCTAGGGGTTATCTCCTATCCCCACACCCCCTCAGACCATGTAAACATCACTGAGGTAATGTAATTGTGTGTGTGTGTGTGTGTGTGTGTGTGTGTGTGTGTGTGTGTGTGTGTGCTGGGAACCAAAGAGAATGTTACCTAAAGAAAGCAAGCCTCTCCTTCACCACTAGCAATTCTGTGTGTTAGTCTCCTCCTCCTAAATGCCATTTATTAACAAATGATCATTTATCTATGTAGAGAGTATAAGGTGGTATTTTCATCTGTGTGCTCAATCATGGTAGAATAATTTAGTCAAGCTCATTAATACATTCCTCTGTTCACCTACATATCCAACTCTCTCCAACCTTCTCACTCACACGGCACCTACCTGAAAACGTAGCCAATGCCATGATCAGACTCTGAGAGCCTTCCAGTCATGGGAAAGCAAAAACGGAGGGAGTCGACTTGCTGTGTGGATCCCAGGACTAAGAGAATGGACAGCTTCTGCCTAGTCAGATGGAAAGCAGAATTTAGAGGCTCCACACTGGCAATCTCTGGTCCTCCCAACTCTCCCTTTCTGACTGCTGAATTTTTCAGAAGCTCAAAATGAGCGCCCCTTGCTCCTGAAGATGGGAGATATGTACCATTTCTCCCAGGCTGACCACGAGCACTCAGAACTAACGGTAATTTCCAGTGAGCTCATCCAGTGATTTCTGTTTTGTTACTTACAGACGGCTACGCTTTCTCTCAAGATGAAAACGGCATCGTCTCACAGTCTGAAGTGATTAGAGCCTATGATACCACGAAACAGAGGCCGGATGAGTGGTGATAAGGAGGCCTAAGCAACAGGCCCTGCTGTGTCTCTGAGGAGAGCTGTCCCAATCTGAGGTCATCACTGCAATCTGCTGACCAATCCCAGTCTGGCCCATGGGGAGAAAAGTGGATCCGAGCTCATCTCCCAGACGGATTTCATGGACATAAGCACTATGCGATTACTTTAACACCATTGCCCTCAGATGTTCTAAGAACCTGCTAAGGCTTTGTAAACCGGTATTGGAAATGACCTTGTGTCTTGCCTGAGCGCTTTCTCAAAATGGGGGACAGGTCAGTGTTCACAAGCCATCCCTCTGGGGTTGTAACTCTCAGTTCATTGGCTCAACGACCAGTCAATCAACCATTTAAAAAAACAACTCCGAAATGGTGTTAAGAGAAGGGACTCTTGATATCTAGACTTAGATTTCAGGATATGCTGAAACAAACCAGCATTCTTGACTCACTCTACTGAACACTTCTAAACAAGGCATTAATAAGTGTTTGTGTCAATAAAGTGTCTTGCTCAATGTTTGCCAAAGACGTTCAGTGCGTGTTTCTCATTCAGTAGTCAACTGCCCAGAAATTTAAAAGAGAGTTCCCTCGCAGTACTGCTGTCCGATCTGCATGCTTGACTTTACAAATGTGAGCGCGACTTGCAAAAATTGAATATGTCCAGGCATTTGCTACTAAAATCTGTGATGTCGCACCTTCGGCCTTACAACTGCTTCTCCATCGATTGTTCCCTTTATTTGTCCCATCAGAGAGACCTGTCCGTGTGACCGTTGTTACAACACTGATTTCTTTCTTAACTCTGTTGTCTGTCATTTCTGATGAACTTTAGACTCCTTTAGAAGCTCCTAGAGATCGGGCTTCTCCTGTGTATTGAGTGACGTCACAGGGTCTTCAATTTTTGTTTTCCCTAATAAGAAAATTATGCTTATGTATTTATGTGAGATTTCCAAAGCTTCTGTGTCGATGTTTGGGATAATCCATCAGATAATGCATGGGCTTTTTGTCATGTGCCTAGGCTCGGCTTTTGTCCTGTGTTCTGTTTGGTACTCGATGTGTGTGTTCCCACTGGAGATGATATATGTAGCACAGTTGGTGTGATGGTGACTACCCGTATGCTTCAGCCTGAAAATTATTCCACAGTTCACTTGGCCAACAATTCCCAAAGTGAGCACGTACTACTTATTGACACGAGACAGATAAGTAGCACATTTCCCTCCTTTTAAGGAAATAGCTATATTACTCCAGTAAACCTTCCAGTCAATGAATACTTCTCATCATGAGTGGGGCTCACTGATACGTTTTCAAATATATGTTCATTCTCATTAGTTTTGGCATTTCCATGAAATCTCCTGAAAAATGCCTATTTTGCTACCAACAATAAGTGGTGAAGGGGCTATTTAAGAACCACACCCTGTTTTCTACAGTTTTTACAGCATATTTTTCATCTTAAAAGATAAAAAGGGAGTTCTAGTTTTCAGATACACTTCAGAGATCGAAATGAACTCTTCTGCCTTTTATCCAAAAGCCTGTTTGCCTTTAAGTGGGTTACCAGCAAAATAGGGACCTTTAAACGTGTGCAAAGACTAGCTTTGAGAAGAGGGAGCTTCCAAATTACCCCCCATTTCGTCATTTACATTGTTTTCCCTCTTTCTCTCAGTCTGGATTTAAAATTAGACTGTGTTTCTTCCTCCTCTAAATTTGTAGCTAGTTACCCTACAAATGAGAGGTCCTAAACTCCCACAGAATTCTGAAGGGAGCAGAGTGGACATACTCCACATCTCAAACCTGTCCTGATGGAGCTTAGATTAAGCAATCCACAAATCAAAACATCCAGCAGAACTGCACACACAGACTCGAAGGTGATCTTTCAAATTGGGAGGCTGTAGACTTTAACCTTCTACCAACTCAATCTGGCGAGTGGGTTTTCCTCAGCCTCCTGGTGGCGACAGTTGAGGCCACACCACAGAAATGAGTGATTCCCCAAGAATGGCTTCCCTTTGCCCTCTCTAGTAGAGGCGTCTGTCTCCAGATGCCTCACATCAGAACGTTGTGGATGAGAATGGAATCTTATGACCTCCGCATGAAAATGTAAAGTCTTCTTTTTGTCTTGAATCATGAATTATTTTGATGGAACACCTCCATGGGAAAATACTCGTGGTTAATCAGTATGCATCATAGCCTGAAATGAAGCTCTTTATACCTTGTCATCCCTGGATCCTGTGTTTGAACGGTGGACATGAAGTCAGTCTCCCTGTTTCTTGGGTTGGGGATAGTGCAGAGAGAGGCCGCTTGGGTAAAACTTGAACTAGAGAATTGCTATTGCAGTGGGTTTGTGATACCTTTGTTTCTAACCTTTGTTAGCTGCAGGGAAAGGTTTGTGGTTTTACCGGGATTTGAATCATGGCAGCCAAAGTGACTTTAAACCTGTTTTTTCTAAAATAAACAATATGGAACTCCCATTTGAAACTCCTCTTTAGGGACTCTAGTAAGTGCTGACATGACTGCTCTGTAATGTTTACAATCCAGAAAATACTATTTATAGCAGAAAAGCCTCATTACTTTAGTATCGAAAAGCTGGGAGTTTCTTCCTTCTTCATGGTGGAATGTACACAGTAGTATACAGCATGGACTTTCTCTCCGTGTTAGATATACATGTAAAACTACATTGGTGTCTGGCCCCTTGAAAGATGCTGTATTGTAGAAGGAATTGGCAGGAAAGCAGTGTTCTCAGGAACATGGGAAATTTAACATGATAAGTGGGCTTCTTGGCTGGCACTCCTCTCCACGCTCTGTGTGAGATGGCATCAGCAGCAAAGAGAACTTACTGGAAAGCTTTCTCACACAGGCAAGATGAGCAGATACTGCCAAAGCAGGGAGCCATGCTTTGGCAGTATCTGCTCATCTTGCCTGTCATTAAAGAGAATCAGTAGTCCTTTTTCTTCCCAACAGGCAAAGTGAATTCTAGAAATGATCAGCATGTAGTCTCAGCATTTAATTATTTATTGTAATTTTTCCACTCCATATCCCTGATAGCTGGGATGATAGTTACAGGTTAATTTGTTCTATACTTGGTGTCACCCTCATAAGCTGTCATTGAAAAATGTCCTTTCAGAAAACGCATGCTAGCCAGAGAACAATAGAGATAGCCTCTGAAAACAGTGTGTGGTGATTACAAAGCCACCTGTTCATCACGCGGTTGGTTTTTGATGGTTCCAGGTCTTAAAACTTGTTTCATGAAATGAATCTTTAGTCTAAATAGGAAACTACAAACTTTATCAAGAAAACGTCCCATTCATCCACACTATGGTGACCAGGTATGTGGAATCCCTTTTGTCCATTGCTTACAGTAACGCCACGGGGCTCCGTGCCTCATAAATGCTTTTTAATGATGAGTGTTTCTGGATGCCTCTTGAACATAACCTGATTTTTCTCACATTAAAATAAAACACTTGTGAAACTTAGTTATACTTTGCTGTGTTTTAATTAACCTTCAACAGCTATTAAAATGGAATGTAAGTTGAGTTTTGAAGAAAAAAAATAAATGCTGTCCATGTTTTGTATTGACTTATTTTCTGTAGAAGAACAGCTGGTGGGGTTTTTTGGTTTTGTGCGTGTTTGTTTTTTGTTTTGTTTTGTTTGGTAAGTTTATGGTTTGCATGAACTAATATTTAAAGTGACCCACGCAAATGCATGGCTCTTGTAAAAAAAAATCTCGATATTTATTTCTGTCCTATAAAACTTTATCATAGCCTAATCAAAACTTAATATTCAATGGACAAATTAATTGGTCCTCCACACCTGTTTTTTTTTTTAACTAAATGGATTATTTATACAAGCTTCAACAAATTCAACTGAATCTTTTTATTTAATTGAGTCTTCTGTTTAGCTTGCCTCCAAGAGCTTTTCTTTAGAAAGTTCGTGAAACTTCCCAGCAAATATATCTTCCCTAAGTAGGAAGAAAGGTGGATTGCATATGTGCTTATTTAGATTAACAGCAACTTTCCATGGGTAAGTTTGCTATGGCAAAGATGTGAGCAGAATATTTTTCTTTATCCCCAGTCATAGACTAGAAGCCATAAATGAAGTGAGCGCCATGTGTTGCTAGCCTCTTCAAGTTTTTCACTTTTTCAAGTGTATTACATTGAAGTAAGAGAGCAGCCTTGGAAGGCTCTGCAGTTTGCATTGAAGATCAAATGGATGTTCAGCTCTGTGGAAAAGCCATTCCTGCCGAAACTGCATGAGTGGGGAGTGTCCAATCTGTGTTTATAGTGGTTCTCTCAGGTTTGTGTCTCTTAATGTTCAATGCACTGTGTTTTATAGTGACTACCGTTGAGTGAAATCCATTCTATGCACTGTTATGTGTCATTGGCCTTTTGTGAATGTGCATGTTTTAAACTGCAAATTTTAAACATTTGTCCTCTAATTGTTATTAAAAAATAAAATAAACTTTACCATTATACATATCGGAACTGGCTGGAGTTTTGATTACTACGTTTAGAAATGATGTTGCTTTATAAAGCAGTTCAAAGCCACGGTGACTACAGTCTGAGACGGTGTATCCACCTGATGGTTTCTTGACCTTTTTTAAAGCTATGTTTAATTCATTTAATTCAGCTAAATGAAATGTAAAATTAGCTCTAATTTGATAAGAGGGTAGCTTGTGTAATTAACAGAGAGGTATTTTTGGGAAAGTTACTGTATTTCGACTTTATTGTTTAGAAATATCTCCCCGGTATCTGCATTTTAAATCAGCTTGCCAGTCAGTAGTTCACTCCGGTCTCTGTCCTTTTGTGTTGGATGAATTTCATAGGTTTTTCTAAACCCACTTTTAAGAGAGGAGGAGAGAGAGACAGAAAGGCAGACAAGTTTAGACAATAATATTTGAAGGATGTAACCACAAAATAATAAAATTGGCCAAAACTGCAGGGGAACACCAGAAATAAGGATCATTTTCTCAGAAATAAGCATCATTTAGTAGATGCACACCCAAGGAAGACACAGTTTGGTAAGTGCTGGAATAGAATGTCTTGATACAGAGGTACTGGACATGACACATTGGAAACTATCTGATTTGATTACACTGTGGTCTGTTTAGCTGTTGGGAACCCCTGTCCCTCAGATTTCCTGAGGCACCTGGTGGTAGGTCTTCTGCAAAGCCCCAGTAAAGCAGTGAATGGAGGTGTTACCTTTGAATCCTATTATAATTTGCACACTGAACTGCCATTCCCCTTTAAAAAAAAAAAGCATGTGTTGATACTGATGCATCGACTTAAGACACCTTCTACTGTTACCATAGGCAACAGCGAACCTGAAATATAACCTCATAAATTCAATACGTCATCCCCACTTAAAGTCTGTTTTCCCATGTTTACGCCATCTCTAACCTAAAGCTACCATCACTGTAACATAGGCACCTCAGTTTAATGAAAAGAGGCCTTTCGAACCTGGGTAATTTCACAAGTAAGCTCATAAAAAAATGCTGGAAAATATGAAATACTTTGTAACATTTGGTCTTTATTACCCCTAAGTACAAACGGGGTAGCAACTGAAAGAAACATTCTGTCAGAATAATTACATTAATAATGAATGTCTAATTGCAATTTTTAAATAGCCAGGTACATAAATATATGTTAACACTTCACTCCCTTAATAACTTAACATGTCTATAAATTCTTATTTTTCCTAAATTTACATGGAACTAAAAAAGTAAACTGATACCAGCTCAATCTAATGTATCAGATTCCTGATTGTAACTGTATGGATGTTCAGGAAGCCTTTTATTTATCTCATTTTAGAGAAAAATTTCCTGTGTGTTCATATCAACCTGATAGTGTGACATTCAGCTCCTAACACCTAAAAAGAATAAGTGGGTAGAAAAGAAAAAAAAAAAATAAGAGGAAAACAACCTATCCATTTGGACAACTAAACGTATAACAAGTTGGCTTTGAAATGGATAATAAATTCTGAAGCAAACTTACTCTGTTAGATGTGTTTTCTATAGCATATGATAAAATGAATGCATAATCCATATGGTGGGAGATGGAGCCTACCGGAAGATGTTTGGAGACAAGTCCTTATGGGGGATTGGGTGACTCTGGCCCTTCCTCAATCCTGCTTTTCCCATTGGCTTATTGCTTCTGGAATGATGTGCTTCCTCGTCATGAGCCCAAAGCAAATGGAGCCTCCAAACCTGTGAGCCCAAATAAACCTTTTTATATTCTACAATTCAGTCTCGACTCTTTTGTTACAGTACTGGAAACCTGACTAACAGCAACCATAGAACCCACCTTAATAAGCAATGACAAAAATCAGGCTGCTTGTCAAGGGGCCATGAGTTATGGAAACATTGCTCTCTGTTCTCTCTGCCCAGTCAATGGCACCTGCTGTCCCACAGCAATTGGTCTTCCACTTTTATTCTAGGGTATTTCACCTGTTATCTGTGTATACCATTAGATTACCACCCAGCTCCCTCCCCACTAGAATGCAGGTGATTTGAGACAGTGGTTCTTCTTACCCAGAAAATCCAAAGCAGTGAGGTGCTATGAACACCTCCCTTTTAAAAATGAGAAAACAAGCAGGGAAACAGATGGCCCAAAGACTCTTTTAAGCAAAAACCAGAGAACTAACCAGACATAAGGCTCAAAAGCCATGCCAAATCACATTCTGGTGTCTCCTGTTTCTCACATGTCAAGGGGAAAATGTTGATCATCTAATATTTCTTGTCATGCTTTATGATCTTATAATGTAGCATGTCACATATGTTTGAAGACCCCTGATGCTATAGGATATGTATGACACTATGCAATTAGTCACTTTCCCCCAGTGGATTTTCTGAGAAATAGGTTGGGCTGTTCTCCTAAGAAACTTGGGTCTTCTAGGCTACTGTCATAAAGATCATAGGATTGTAAAGCTGGCTTCCTAGGACAGGTATCTTCACTCCCCTATCCTTGTCTCTTGTCCTGGGACATGCTACTTAACCTCTTCCTGCACTGATTTCTCCCTCTGAGAGACAAGCATATAACAGTCCAACTTCAGATGCAAGACTGCCTGAAAACTCAACATCATAGTAGAAAACTCTTGAGAAATACACACTGCTTAAGAAGTCCAATCGTAGGAACAACTATTTCAAAACTCTAGTTTCCTAGAATTCTAGTTTTCACAATAATCATAATTGGAGGACACTAGGACTCAAATTCTTCACGAAGACAAAATCTAAAACCAGACAACTTATCATTGTATTTTGTGGTGGTGGGGTATGGTGAGCATGTCTTCAGAGGTTTCAAATGACTTGACCCTTCAGGTCTAATTGTCCAAAAATGAAAACATGAGGAATTCACAGTCCCTTATAAAATCTTTCAAGAGTACCACTTGCACTTGGTGTTCAAGAGTTCTGATCTATCCCTGGATGTTCCTGGTTCTTTTACCTTCACAGATCTTCTTGCCTCTTAATTCCATCACTCTTCTCTACCTCCCCCTGCTAGACTTCCTCACTCAAACCCTGCACACATTTTTCGTGTCCTACAACAAGCCCTCGGTATGAATCTATAGCCTCTTTCCATGCGCCCTGCATTCCGGTCATGACCACAGTTACGCTGACCCTAAGCACTAACTTCTGGACTTAACTTCCCCTACCTGACGGCGCTCCCAGGGAGAGCACAATAGCAATGCCCATACTGTTTTGTT